>NC_053518.1:82092664-82697664 GCF_016920715.1 Anopheles arabiensis
ACCTACCAGGACACCAACTGAGGCATCCCTCCGTACTCGACATTCGCACCGGCGGACAGCGATGGACGCTCACCAGCCGGGGCGAATGTTTTATTCAGTCGAACAATGTGATATTCATAATCCCTCCCCGTTGAAGAAGGAAGCCGAACAATCCCATCCCGTTGAATGGTTCACTGGTACTACAAGACAGGTGCATCACAGCCCCGCGCCCGAAGTGGTTCGGGTCGTTGAGTTCGTTTGGCTGAATATTCATAAGAACGATTGCAATTGTAGCAATGGTACGGAGTTGCAGTTGCTGGTTTGGTGGTTTCAATTTTTTTTTTTTTTTTTTGGAGGGATTTGTGAACGTCAATAAGAACGAGCTAGGCAGAGAGGTACGTGACGCGGTCTGTGACTCCGAAGACAGATCCGATTTGATGTTGTCAGGTCAATTTTTGACTTCAAAATCGTCGTGCCTGTTGTGGTTATTTTTACCATCGTTGCCAGGATGTATTCATTATGACGATATACGGAGCGGAAAACATAGAAAACTACCCCCTTCGGGCAACTACTGAATGCCAATGATCTGTGGTGATTGAGGGAATACCAAAACATCACAAACAAGGACTTAAAATAACAATTTAATTAATTTCTCATACCTCATTTCTCATTAGCTCCATCACGAATGAAATCAGCCCGAAAGTATGCAATATATTTTTTGAAAAGCATTTACTTAATCCATATTTAGGTAAATATAAGGTCGAAGATTTGCGATCGATACAAAAAATCATTTGTAGTAAAATAACATAAAACGTGACGCAATTGTTAGCTCAAGTTTTACATCGACGCCTAAAAGTATACCTGCAAATGCTAAAACCCGTGGTACTGGGCTTAAAAAGGTGCTATAAAAAGATTCTATTGCATACCCGTATATCATGCTTGATTGCAACCATTAACCACACCGCCCGTTCGCATCGGTTTCGATGGTTGATTTAAAAAAGCGTAAAATCAATTTCATGCACATTTCCCCCCGATTGCTATTACCTACCATTCATTCATAATTCCCGTATCCCGCAGCAACCGGGATACGCAAATCACTAAATTTCCCTACGCAGCGTACATTCACATACATACACTGCGGTGTGTGCCTGTGTGTGTTTTTTCCCCTTGTGGCTTGCGTATTGAGGTGTGAAATTGATGTATCCTGGTGGGCATTATATGTTTCATCACCTTTTAGCCGAAAAAAATATACATACACCTAAGGGTAAAGCAAACCAAATTCAACGCACAGGTGTGCTTGTGTGTGCCACATTCAGGCCGGTGGTTAAATCGCTTTTCACACGATATTAGTTAATCATCCGCTTCGGGTCGCAACCTCTAGCAGCGCTGCACAAGTGTGTCAGCTTATTTTTTCGCCAAATTTGCCCACTTTTTCCACTCCGTGTGGTTTGTGTGGAATTAATTTTGCCAACCCTGCGGACTTGCTACTGCCCTCCCTTCTTTCCTGGGCCAGCCTGCTGTACCGGTAATCAAATTTATGCTAATCTTGGGCCCCCTCCCAATTTCACTAGATGAATCCGGTGCTTGTGATTTTGGGGTGTTCCGTTAAAGCCTTGCTCGTTTTTCTCTTCTCTCCGTCTTTTCTCTCATACACTGAAAAGACACCACGTGCAACTCATCCTAAGAAAAGGGAAGGAAGGATTTATGTAGACTTTAAGAAATGAAGGAAATTATGTAAATCCTATCCCAATGGATTGATTCATCGAATTTCGGATGATTACATTAAAGCACAGCACAACGTCACCGCTTTCCTGCCCCCGGACCGGCAATTTGTTGATTTGTTCTTTCTTCTAGGGTAGAAAGGGTAGAAAGTGGGAGTGAATCGTAAAAGCCGGAAACACTGTTTAATTATGCAATGCTAGAGCAAAAAGTTACCCGGGTTGGGCGGAAAAAGGGACACTCTTCGGGTTGGTTCGGTTGGTTTTGTCGCGGATTGACAGCGAGTGACTGGCTAGATAAATAAGCTTTTCTTTTTTCTGCTCGGTGCAAAATTCATTTACTGTCAAACAGAAAATGGGCGGAGACGGGGGGAAACAGCGGTTGCTGGCCGGTCAAAAAGTCGTAAAACGGAGAAGGTTTTTGTGTGAACCACGTAACGGTGGAACTATTTTGTTTCGGCAGGCAAAAGTCAAAGCTATAAAAATGAAGCTCCTAAAGCGGCACGGTTGGAGCGGTAAAGGTCACTAGCTTGTGTTTGGGTTGTTAGAAAGTTGGTGAATTTTTCACTATATTTTCAGTTACATTAAGTTCAACAGAGGCTGGCGAACAAAAGTAAAATATTTCAAAATATTTATAAACTTTTTCGCCTATTCTGTTGAAACTATTTTCATTTTTCCACTCATTGTATTTCACAACCCTGCATGGAATTAAGAACCCATCGATTACACTCAAACTAAAAGCTCAATTGCATACCTTAAGGCGCATTTCATTTAATAACATAAACTTGTCGCAGCTGTTGCATACTTTTAGGCGAAAGTAATTGCTTCTGTTTCATGAGTGATTCGTGATTCCTTCAACATTAAATTCAACTATGTCATCATTCGACTGTCGCATAGCATTCCAAATCATCAAAATTAATTTTGTTTTACCATTGCCATCCTCCGTTCCATTTGGATGTAATAATAATCGTGATGTTTTTCCCAACTCAATGATTTCGCTTCAAAATATCACAAAGCTACACGTTGTCAAGAAAAGCACTTGACGTTCTTCGCTGAGTAGTGCTTAACCCAATTGAAGATTCATTCTTCGACCCAAGTTCAAAAAGCATGACTTTAAGTACGCGCTTGGCCTCGCCAGTCAGTCCGACTGCTGACTGAAATTTGTGTGGTTGGAATCGAAATGTTTATGACTTGCTTGAATGCGTTCCGGTAGCGGTTCCATCCTCTCGCATCTCACTCCGTGTCCGTGGTTCATCTTAAAGCATCTGGGTCATTTTTCCCAATTTCTTCGCAATACACACGCTCCACTATCGCTCGTAAAGATGTTTTACTGCGGATGGGAAAACTTTTACAGTTGCTGCATACTGTGCCCGGGCAAAGGGAAATAAAGTGTCGATAGAAAGGAAAGATTCATTGCACTCATTTCGATGGGCGGGAGTCGACGGTACTGTGATGACGCCATGTCGCCATACATGGGTATGCGAGCTCTTCATTCTTTATCTCGTTAGCGTTGCTGTTTTGCTTTCCGTTTTTCGGCTTGGCTTTCAGCGTCCCACATCTTACTCACTGTTTGTTGAGCATCAAAATTCTTATGACAGTCTTAGCCGCAGTCCGCCAAAGGGATGCTTTTGCTCCGCCGCACACAAGCTAATGCTCGCATCCATTACCTTGGCCGGGCGCCATTAGCCCGAAGTGTGGGTTTGAAAGTTGGTACACCCGAACGCGATGCGAAACGATCCTGTGGGGGGGGGGGGGGGTGGGAGTGAAACATTTGAGAGCCAAGTTAAGGATGAAAAATATCCTCAGCATGCGGCACACGCATGCCAAATGTGAAAGTGTGTGGCAGGACCGTGTGAGCGCGCGCGCGTTCGATGCCGGCAGTACTGATCCTTTTAATAAATCACTCCGCACGCGTTGGAAACGCATACGGTACTGAAAATTCGGTAACTATGTTTGTAGCAAACAAATCAAATCATTCTGCACCGTTTGGTAGCGAGTGCGTGATGCAGTGCTGGCTGTCATTGGTTGGTCGTGGACCGTCACAGCATGAGGAAGCGAAGCGTAGGCGATGTTATAGAAGAGGCAAAGCAATATTTGTTCATTTTTTTTAACAGCTTCAGAGCTGCACCATATCATCATGATCGATTGGGGGAAATATGATCAGTGGAAACTTTAAAATTTAATGCTATTTAAAGCAGGTTTTATACAGCGCTGTAGCCAGCTGATGAGTGATTGCTTCGGTATTGGATTAATCTTCCGAACCATAAGCTACGTGCAGTAAAATTGTACACAACATGAAGTTTATATGATGTCTTCGTCTTCAAGATTGATTTTCGATAATGTTTTAAAGCAATTTTGCAAAAAAAATAGGACGATAAGTTTTTTTTTTATTGTTTTAGAGGGTTTCCCACAATTTATTGGTCAGTTCCCATGATTTTTTGGCGCGTTCCCATGATTTTTTATCGTACCAAATAGATTTTGATTCATTCCCATAATTTATTGTTATTTTCCAATTGGATATCAATACAGTTGGACCAACCCACCAAAATTGATGGGAATCATTAAAAAAAATCGTGAGGAACCCTGTAGAGAGGCTTTAGGCCTTTTGCCTAAGCTACGATAAAAACGTGATGTGTTATGCAGCGCTATTTTTGTACACCTTCAAGTATAATTTTAACACATTTGTGTTCTTACCTGCAAGCTTCATTTGACACAAACATTGAATTCGTTTAATTAAAAAAATAATTTAATTGAATACATAATAAAATATTTGACTTGAATACGTTTTTAAATATGAAAGTGTTGTTGAAAGTGTTTCAAACGCCACCAATACACTTTATTTCCATACCCAAAAGTGAATCGTTGAAAAAGGTTTTATCTGATCTTAAATTCATCTAATCTTAAAGTTACACAACTTCGTCCCAGATACAAAGACAAAGTTTAGCCAAACAACCATTCAACAGGGCTAGCAAATATCCTCTTAGTCGTTCGTCGCTTGCCGTCAACTATGCAAAAACAAATAAAAAAATCTCCAAGCACTGCTATACCCATGCAGCTGTTATTGGAAAATTATCATTTACGAACAGGTGTGCGGGCGAGCTGCAGACAAAAACTTTTCCATCTCATCTCCTTTTTGGCACAAAACACGACACGGCCTGCCGTTTGGCGAAACAGACCCAAGCAGTAGCAAGGCTAGCACTCATGGATTTGACGACGGACGGAACGTGGAGCGTGCTTTAACCGTGAAAGCTACCGAATTGAAGCGTTGCTTTGTGTGCCGGTGAGTGAATGCAAAACAAACAACGGCACAGAAAACTTTTCCATCGCCCGATCCAGTCTCGTGAAGATGTCAAGGGCATCCGTTTTTTTTTTTGTGTGTTGCACAAATGGAAGGCACAAATTCGTCACCAGGCCGGGTGTCCGTGTGTCGGGAGCGTGTTATTAAAATTCAATACAATTTTCCACTTTTCCATCAACTGCACTGCACGACCGGTACGGAAATCGAACGACCGTCTGACTGTCACGTACTGATAATCGTGTATAGTGTATGTGTGTGTGTTGGTAACGGATACGACGAAAAGCGAGTTGAGAACGGCGCAATACAACATCGGGACGGGGGCGCAAAGCCCTGTCAACTTATTTACAACTCCCCGAACGATATCGTTCCCACCCACACCTTGTCCTAAGATGAACGATTCACGCGTGATAGGAACGTGATATATGTGTGTACCGCTCCGAGCTTCCCTGTAGCCACTTATGCGCCCCCTCACCGCATTCCAAAGCGCGCTACGACCTGAATGCCTTCGATTGCCGCACCGGTAAAGCGCACCGGTTCCTCACTCCTCCCAGGCACAAAACGCGTGTGCGCATAACTTTCCCGAACCCGGGCACCCGATTGAAGTGGCAATAGGTTCATCAAATATTCCATTCGATTTCTTTCGCTTTCGTCGCCTCGGGACTGGAGCGCCCAGCCCGGAGCGGTTCGCGGTGCGAAACTTTGAAAATACACCGGTTGGGAGGGCACGGACCGCCAGAGACGCAAGCAGGAAACTTTGCTCCAATTTCGCTAACGAATGAAATCGATTGCAAGAGTGCCGCGAGTACGGGCGGAGGGGGGGCAGACACATTTCTCGCCAGGATATGATAAGCGACACGGACACGTGAAGCCAGTGAGGCTGCGAAAGGAAGCTGTGCGTGTATTTCATCGTGCAAGTGTTTCGGTATAAGCGAGACCGAACCTGCCAGCGCTCACCGGTGTGTATTGCGCTCCCTAACTTTATTGCCCTATCGGGAGCGACACCACTCGTCATAGCCCAGATGGTGATTTGTCCACGTAGAATGTGTGTGTGTGTGTGTGCGCGCTCTTGCTAGACATTTTCCTCGCCTTCCCCCGGAAGATTCGGTAAGTGGAAAGCCAATCGATAGCGGATAGGATGATGATGTTCTCCCTCAAGCGTTGTTGCGAAACGGCTCCCCCACGGCAAGCGCGCCAAGCTGGACGGGAAGAAAGGCTCGGGGCCTACGATTCGCATTATTATGCCAAGTTTATCTTCGCACGGCTGGAGGAATGGAGCCCAACAGTGCGAGGGGGAGAAAAGTTCGGCAAATAAGCAAACCACCGGGAACGCATAAACATCACAAGTCGATGGGGGTGCGTTTTGCTGGAGCAACCCTGGGACACAGGGACGGGATAATGATTATCAAATTAGTAGGTGACAGGTAGGACATTTTTCTTCCTGCGAATCATATCCGCTTCGGTTGCGCGTTGTGGCTGGATGGGACACCATTGCCGCCGTTATTGCCGAAAGGGGACGCCCATCTAATAAGGAGGGAAAGAGGGCTCGTAAAGATGGGTAACATTATGGCGTAATCAGCACGGAGGAAAAAAGGGGATGAAGAGCAACAGGAGTGGAAGGGGGACGGCATTGTTTTGTTTGTACATTATACGCCAAAACACCCGTTCTTTTGCTTACTTTATCGGTCAGTGTGTTTGTTATGGTTTGCCGAGATTGCCTACACGCACACATACGTACAACAAATGGCATGGTTACCGTTTCTGATTTTGTTGTAATTGTATAGTGCAAATAAGCAAGAGGACAAGAACTCTATTGAATATAGGCTTTTGTTGTTTTAAATATTTTTCTAGCACATTGTTTTTGTTGTTCAACCAGACATTAAAGTTAAATTAGTTTAATAAAGGCGTGTTTTGAAATTATGGTTACATAGTTATTTTTATTCATATTTGATCCTCCTCATATTTTAAGTCTGCCTTAACGCTCTCAATATTTTTTACCAGTTTTCTGTAATTTATCTCACACTGTTTGAGTGGCAAATAATTGGAAAAGCACTTTGAACGTTCTTCAGAATCAAATAGATTGAAGATTGTTTACTTACTGGAGCTTAGTTTTTCTCTAAATATTATGTTTTATATAGGGGAAGGTAGGTAAGGTAGGTAGACACGGAAACTACGGATAAGATGTACACTTGTCATAAGTACATGGTAAAGTAGTTATTGAAAAGCATCCAGATTAAAAATAAAACAAAATATTTGAGAAGATTTTTGGTATGATAATTGCAAATTGGGCTAAATAAAAAAGCAAAACAAATTCCCAATCCGGCGCACCCTTCTGGATCATATTTGACTGCTATGGATGAAGAACTTTATAACTTTATAGTTTATAGTTTTGACAGTGTTATTAAATGAATGATTTGTCGTGATTATTTGGCTAAAACTTCGTGAAAGAATGGCAATGAAAGCAATAAAAATTCTTACTTTCCAGTGGTTTATAAATTTAACACCAAAGTGAGGAGGACGGACGACACACTCTGTCGTAGGGTAAGATTTTTGTTTATTTTTGTAGAGACTTTAAGCCATTTGAACTCATTCCCCTATTAAAAAAAGGCTTTCCCATACCGGGAATCGAACCCGGGCCTACTGGGTGAAAGCCAGTTATCCTAGCCACTAGACCATATGGGAGGCATGTGTAGAAAGATGGAGAGCGAGCAAACATCAATTGGTGATGCACAGATGCCATGAACTATCTTGAGTTAGGGTAATCGGAAGACCTGTACTATCCAGCAACTAGAGAAAGCATTAAAAACTTGCGAGAAACATACGACCGATGAAAACAGCAGCTGTACATTATGCTGTTTCACGCACCACGCTGATGAGGTACTTCACAAAACCCACGAATCTTGCCACGACTTGGACTACCTTAATCCACAAAAAAGCAGAAGTATTGGTACGGCATCATTCAGGAATATATAAGAGAGTGTGTGAGACTGCGCGTGTCTCCTATTCAACCTGGCGCTAGAGAGGGCCATCCGCGACTCGAGGGTGGAGACCACGGGAACCATCTTCTATAAGTCAACCCAGATCCTGGCATACGCTGATGATATAGACATCATTGGTCTGCGGCTCTCCTATGTAGCAGAAGCCTACCAAGGGATCGAGCAGGCGGCAGAGAGCCTCGGATTGCAGATAAACGAGGCAAAGACCAAACTGATGGTGGCAACATCACCAATAAATAATCCGAATCTACGTAGGCGTGATGTACAGATAGGTGAACGCACTTTTGAAGTCGTCCCACAATTCACCTATCTGGGGTCAAAGGTCAGCAGCGGCAACAGTATGGAAGTTGAGTTGCGCGCAAGGATGCTGGCTGCCAACCGGTCATTCTACAGCCTGAAAAAGCAGTTCACCTCAAAGAACCTGTCGCGACGGACGAAGCTGGCACTATATAGTACCTATATAGTTCCGGTACTCACATACGCCTCTGAGACATGGACACTGTCCAAATCTGACGAAACCCTCTTAGCCGCGATCGAGAGGAAGATGCTCAGAAGGATACTTGGCCCCGTATGTGTGGAAGGACAATGGAGGAGCCGCTATAATGGACGGACGGAAACGGACGACCCAGCCCGTAAAGTCTTTTTAGGCCGTCCACAAGGACAGAGGAGGCGTGGTAGGCCCAAATTGAGGTGGCTAGATGGCGTGGAGGCGTCCGCCATTAAGGCCGGGATAACGGACTGGCAGACGAAGGCGCGAGACCGTGAGCGGTTTCGGACACTCCTGAGGCCAAGACTACAAAGCGGTTGTAGCGCCGGATAAGTAAGTAAGTAAGTGTGAGACTACAAAGATAAAACAATAATTTTAACTGGGTGAAAAATGGCCTGAAGGTCAATGTGCCACCTAACATGCTGGTGTTGTGGAGTTCAGTAATTTTCTAAAGGGAAGTCCTAAACTATTCTTTTATAAGCTAGAACAACGCCAGCTACCAGTCGTCGATATTTCAATAATGCTTTCGATTGAGCATTCTTGGAGGTGCTAGAAGAGGCGCATTTACAATTCCTAAATTCAAGGCTGAATTGAACGTCGTTGTAAATGACCAAGACATAGTTTATGTACGTACCAGTATGGGGTAAGCAATAGAGATGTCCATCTTATCCTTCATGGTGTCCATCTTTCTCATATCAGTAATTTCCCGGAACTCAATTTCCAAGAATGTTAAGTGTGCCGCCTATAACGTTCTCCATACCTTAATACCATCATCCTTTTAAAGCCTTTTTTGCGCCGTGTTAAACAATTCAGACAAAACATTGTATTCGCTATCATAAGCATATTCACTCCCACAGACATTATCGATTTGTATGCTCCCGTCCCATCCAAAATCGATAAACATACCGCGCATATCCAGTTGAACGCGCCTTCCTTGTTCTCAGCCAGCGTTCTTTGGACGTGAAATTTTCTCACCTTCATCCGTCTCGTGTGCACTTCTTTGCCCCTTTATTTACGATCCATTGCGCTCGCCTCGATAAGGATGCGCAATTCTACCGGCATCCGGTCGGCCAGCTGACCAGTTCCTTGGTCCTCCCGAGACACTCCTCTGTGTAGTTTCTCAAAAGAAAAAAATAAGAATTTCAGATTCCAAAGACCCCGTCACAGCACGTACTGCACGTAGCGGTTCGTAGTCTCCACCAGTTCCCTTCGCAAGTAAATCGTGAGCTCAATCATGACGAACCTTTTCCGTCCAAGAGCCGTACACGAATCGAAGCAATTTTTCTGCGTTTTATTATTCATTCAAACAGAATACGTTGTCAGCGGCACGACAGCAACAACAGCGAAAAGTGCAAAGGCATCAGGAATCAGGCGAGTTACGAAGGCCAATGGAAGATAAAATTGGCCGAGTACTTTGGCGGGCGGCGGGCCCGAAAGCGGGAATTTGATCGTCGTTGCCTAGCATTATTGTCCTTTTAAGGATATTTCACCACTGGCCCACTGCCGGTTGTGCGTGAGTCACAGGACCAGGGACCAGGATATAGGGAGGCAATTTGCATGAGGAGTCCTTTCCTGGCCATAAATCATCGCCTGCTGGCGCAACCCACAGTAGTATCCCGGTCTGGATGTCTGGTTACTTCCAGCGGGGAACGAAAAAGGCACGCAAAAATCCACCCTCCCCTTTCAGTGCAGGCTCTTTACCTTTACCGGGCGATGTTTATCGTACAGTGGAAAACGGTTTTCCTTCGCACATACTTACGCCAGTCGCAGCTTTCTTCACTGCGGTTCAGTCCCGTTCGAATTTATGCCTTTTTAGATTCCTAAACAATACGGCACTCAAGAAACAGGATGGAAGGAGAGAAGGGTAAAAGTGAAGTCGGAAAGGGAGTTGTAATACTGGTTTGGTTCCCTGCAGCCCACAATCTACCACCATCAACGTCAAATTGCGTTTGATGGCGCACTAAAACACTCCTTTCGCACTTCTGCGAAAAAAGGGTCACCAGTGGAGCCGGAAAGGCTTTCTTCATATTTTTGCTCCCCCTGTTCATGGTTCCACAGTCATTGCGCTTTTTTTGTTGAAGCTGCCTGCCCCCTCCCCGAAAAGGAAAACGATCCAACTTTAAGCGATAGCTCTTGCTCCACCATCGGCGGTAAAAAGGGATGCAATTTTGTGGCGAATAATGACCGCCAAGATCGTTTCCGAGCCTGTACTGCCGGGCGAAAGTCCTCCCCTCCACAATCCTTTTTTTCCGAGCGCGCGGCTGCAGCCTTCCGCAAATGGCCGTCAAAGATGACGATCGGGTTCGGGGGTTTGTTTTATTGTGTATTTGGATGGCGTCCTTCTTGGAAAGCCCTTCAGTCTGCCCTTTCTCCCCCCCCTCCAACCGTGAAGTGTTCGTAAAGCACTTTTGTGGCCGGGGATGGTTTCACTATAAAGCTGTCAGCTTTCCACTGGCAGCAATGGGCTTGCGGTACACGGTACTTTATGCCGTGTGCCTAAATTGTGGCGAAATGAGTCAATTTGGTTGCACTTTACGCGGTTGTTGTTATTGCGCTGGGATTATGCAGTGGGACTGTTGGGGCTGTTTGATCTGGCCGCGCCCGTCATATTTTTCCGGGAAGGAAAAGCAATAGGCCGTTTGGTGCGGTGTTGGTGGTGGAAAAGCAATATATTGTATAGGAATAAAAGAGGACGTAAAAAGCTTGCTTGCGTCATAATTTCTGCACTTTTGCTCTTGCGACGAATGGTGCATGAATTTCTGGTTTTGATGAGGTAATAAAAGCTTGTAGTTTAAGGAAGGCATTGGGAACAGCGTAAACGAATGTAAATGTGGCTACATTTAGATTGTTCGTCAAATGTCTGGAATATCAGGAAAAACTATAAGGATATGCTAATTATTTTTATTAAATTATGTTTATGGCATGAAAAACTGCTAAGATGAACCAATTTATGGTATAATTCGTAACGTTTCGACGACATAAGCATTCTATTTATTGTAGAAAAGTAATTAAATACAATTAACAAATGTGTTTAGCCGTCTCAAATTTGGCAAAAAAATCAGAAATGATAAAATGTATTGAAATGGTGCATTTGAATCAATAATCATACAACCTTGCCTATTTTCATTATGTCATACACAACTTCAAGCAGAAAAATAGTAATTTATTTGTTAATGACTTCAACTTTTTTAAGAAATGAAAATTTCACTACAAAAAAGTTACATTACAGGAGTTTCCTAGTCACTCTCCACGTGTGAACAGTCATGTGTTGTATTTGTATCACAAGAAAATTTCAATTATTTCACATTTCACATTACAAATAACTGTCAAGCTCACTCCAGCTTGTGTTGTGTTGAAAATAATGTAAAAGAACTGAAAAATTGGGTAGTCCAAATAGACACCTGTTGAAAATCATCTCGCAAGCAATGAAAAATGTGGTTGAATTTGGAAATTAACTTGGAAAACCCTGTAATAATTTGTCAGCATGAATGTCAACACTTAAACGGTCAAAGAGTAATGATATCCGGCTTCAAAACCCATGTCATAAAATTATGGAAAAAGACTCATGAAGAATTGAAAAGCATGCTGAAGAAATTAAAAATTATTATGATAAAAATGCAATATCAGAATGACGGGGAATACATTATTGCACGCGGAACAATTTTGCATTGAAAAATGAGTTGGAAAACCTTATAAAAAATGATAATTAAATTATAAAACAGAATGCATCACATTCATACTTTATATTATTCTGGCTCTTTTGTTTAAATCATGTTTATAACTCATGTTCAGATTCCATATTTTTCTTCTTTAGCTTGAAACAAATCGTACCTCTTTAAACGTGTGCAACCTGCAGACCAAAATCATGCCCCTACCTGTTTTCCTTTTGATTTTGCTGAATAATCTGAAATAAATTGTTTACATGGCTCTGTTCTACAGACTTCCGAACCCAAAACACCCTGTAAAATGCCTTTTTTTTCTTTTCCAGTTAATAATATTAATAATCCCCATCGCAAGCGTGGGTGACTTTTCTGAAATCTGTTTTAAAGATAACCAACCCTACGAGTTGTTTTTCCTTTCTTCTCAAACTCAACCCGCCCCAAGTTTCGTTCATTTGTTCGTGGAAAATAAAATCAAATTCAAAGTACGCCACCAAACGGAAAATATCCTTCTCTAGACAAGTTCATAAATTCAAGTTGCTCCGAGCGGTATGCCTGCGAACAAATCCACCAAGAACGATGTGTCACCACGTCGCAACATTGTAAGCGTCAACGATGATGATGATGATGATATCACAATGAGATCCTTAGGGAGTTTTGTCAGACGACATCTTAAGAATGAGGAATGGGAACGGGTTTCCGTTTGAAAGAGGTTGAAATGTTCCACACAATAGCAACGCCCCGGGGCAAAATGGTGGTTATTTAATGTTGCCAACGAAGCACCACTTGAAATAGGTCATACATACAAAAGGAAACTCTCTTTGCAGCATCACACAGCTGGCGCAAAGATCAAACTTCCTGTTCCATGTGGCATGGTGCAACACTGTCGGTGCTCATTAAAGAGATGGTGCAGCAGCACCCAAACGGCGCCTTCGGTGAGAACGTAACCTTCAAAAGCTTCTACACGCGCAAGAATTTCTTCGGCACTAGACACTTTGTGCCTGGAAGGCAGTTTCCCCCTTTACATTGCATGCGAAAATTATCATAATTCCACATTGCCAACCCTGCTCCACAGTCGAAAACATCTCACTCCCGAACCGGTTCCAGTCGGTGATGGAAACCCCTTTTTCTAGCCCCAACCCTTTACCCAAAACCACCACGTTTGTAAGCACGTTGTTTCGTTACGCTCTGCACCGTTTAGCTTTAATGTGGTGTATTTCACTCCCGCAGCACCGTAGCAAAAGGATCACGGTGTGTACCTAGGGGGGCGAGAACGTGCGGTAAATGTATTCCAAAAATTTGCGAAAAGGGTCCTTAATTTGTTTATACACCCTTTCCCAACAAAACTCCTTGCTGTTTTGTTCAATTGTTACAATGTTTCTTCGCATCCCGTTCCTTTCCATTTCGATCGGCGCGGCTGGGCCGGGCAAAGGCAAACTGTAACATGGCGCACTTGGTAATGAGTGCGTTTCCGGCCCGTGGTGGTACTATTTTTTGTTTCCCACTTCCGCCGGGATTATTCTAACCAAAGGCAAGCACATTGGACTGTTTGGCGAGCGAACCCAAAGGTAGTAGCCGAAAACTAGCAAGCAAATAAAAAAGCAATTCACCCGACCTGAACTTATTGTACCGAGGGGAACAAATTTTACGACGTCAGTTATTTCGTTCGGAAATGTTTATGATTCGTTTCAAACATTGCGAGGTTCCATTTCGGGGGGGAGCGAGGCCCGTACCAAAAGCAGCGCGAGCACTTTTGCGACGCAAATGTCTACGGGGCTAGTCAAACAAATCGCTCCAGACGGCACTTCCGGTACTGGCCGGCCGAAAAAGCTGACGGCATAGTGTGTGACTCGGTTTGTGTTGGCGCAACTACGGTCAGAATTGATTACTTCCTTCACTCATCGCACTGTGCCCCAATGGAGCATGGACGTCTGTCGAACTCGTCAGCTTCAATTTCAAGTACGACAACAAAGACGTGGTACCAATGGATGGTGGTGCTTACGTTTTGAGGTCCTTTTTATTCCCCCATCGGAAAGGAGCCAATCGGAAAGGCCTTGGAAGGCTAGCTAATTTCCCCTCGGAGTGCTCAAGCAAACAAGTTTTGTCCCCTTCCCCCTTTCGGTGGCGTTGAAACGAAATGGAAAGTCGCTGCAGCCACGACTGCAGCCGGAAATGTCGGAGGTTTGGCAGTGCGTTCAATGTCACGGTGCAAGGAGACGGAGAGACAGTTTTCCCGGTTTTGTCGGCCGCGTATTCGCCTCATTGGACACCCCCGACGACGGTGGCAGTCAATTAATTCCGTATAATTAGTCGGAATCGAATTCGCAAAACGGATGGTTAATTAAAGAGAATTAAATTATCTTTTCAGGCATTCGGCTTTGCTGCTGATGATGATGGTGTTGAGGTGTGTCTGTGTTTGTGCGAGCGCGTTCTGTCGCTAACCAACACCGACGAAGCTTCAAGTTTCTCCAGCGTAGTGTGCTCTTCCTATCCCAGGTTTTTGTGGTTGCGCGTTGGGGTAGAGTCATCCTTCCATGGCTTCTGGTCCAAGGTGGTTTGGTTCGACTGGTTTTGTCTGGTTTTGTCTTGTCTGACTCCGGCTACCACCTACCAACTTTGCCATGCAAGTGGAATATGCTGATGGCAGATTGTGGTTTTGCTGGTAGGACACTCACACCTTTTGCCGAAGTTTTCAGTACCAGCAAGAACAGGTCCAGAGCAAGAGCTCCAACGGGAGCGATGAATGCAAAAAACAAAACAAAAAAACACGCTGAGTGAAACATCTGCCCCTGGAGCAGCACTAATCGGCCCGGGCTCCGTACACTTTGCTGGTAGATCCGGTTCGAAGGACCAAAAACAGTGGTGCTATGGTGACAACGCAACTGTTACGAAGTATCCCAGCGACTTGGTTGGCCAGGAAAACGATAGCAGCGACGTTAAAGTACCAACCATGCGAGTGGGATGGTGAGAAGAGATGAGGAAATTGGAGAATAGTTTTTGCTGTGAAGGTCGTTTTTTCCTTGCCAAACTCTCCCAATGGAATGGCTGTAAATGAAGCTCAGCATGTCCGTCGTCGAGGCGGAAGAACAAACCATTGTTTACAGACTTTTCCAGTGAGTGAAGCATTTACGAAACCTTGAAATTCCTTTGTAAAGCAAAAGATCATACCACACACGTGCTACGAAATAGTACCAGAAGTTATCACAAAAAAAACTATCAGTTACGAAGAAAACATCCCTCAAAATGGTGCGCTTCGATGAACAGGAATGTTTCAATTATAATCCGCAATGTACTCCAACTCCAACGAAGAAAGGCAGAACACGTTAACAGACAGCAAGCTCATTCAAAGCCTGCACAGCACCTGGATACTTGTCACCTTTCCTGAAGGATTGTTCACTTTCTGTCTGGCTTCTTTTGTTTTTACTTGAAGATTGACTTTTTCTGGATGCAATTCGTTCTACTGTTTTTTTTCACTGTCACAAAAGTACCAAAGGATTTGTGTTTTTCTCATCCTGTTCTTCCCAGCAATGTATCACTCCTGTGTACGTGAAAACGGTTTCCATCCGTGCGCTACACGGTTGCGGTTATGTGTACCAGTTTCTCAACTGCCGTTTGTACTCCATACCATGTAAGTGTGCTCGTGAACATGTCGCTTCTTTGTGCGTGTTCTCTTCCCCGTTTTTACACACTCGCACGGAACAAGTTCGTGGTGGTGTAATATTGAAATTTTTCACCTCACTTCCCGCCTTAGGAAGGGAAATAGCTGCAAGACTGCAAGAAAAACACACACCTGTGCACATGCTCTTGCTAAGGGCCGTGCTATGAGACTTTTCACAGATGTCTTTCCAGCAGGCAGAGCAGAGGGTGTTCCTTTTCCTTTACTTTTACTTCTTTTTTTGTTTTTGATACTGGTTGAGTTTGTGAAAATAGCAACAGTGGCAGTTTCCACTCCTCTTCCACCGGCAACAACCGGGAAGACAATCTGCAAGCTACCATCCAAAGCTGACAGGCAGTAGGCCTCCCAGCCTATCACACACACACACACAGACACACACACTGTGTGGGAAGAATGTCAACGAGAGACGGCAAGTAACTGCGGTTGACAATTGTGCCCTGTGCCGGTCGGCGAGGTAAAGTTGGTCCTTAAGGGCAACGGTTCCAGGTGGGAATATTCACACGTCTTCTACGCTTCGCTTCCACCGCTCCAGCGTTCATGTACCGCACCACCTGCACCTAATCTAGCAAGGTGCCTTTTCGTGGCGAGATGCGAGCCTTCAAGCAAAGGGATAGGCAACACACACACTCCTACCCATTTTCCCTTACACCTTGGCCATGGCTTGAAAAGCGTTTGGGAATGTCTTCTTCATACTGCTCCCAAAATGGTACTACAAAACAATTGCTAGAATTGTCACTTCATTGAGCCGGTTATCTTGTGCTGGATGCTGGAGTGTGTTATTTTACGGCGCGTTAAGTTGCTGTGGCCCAGGTGGATAAGATGTGTCGGCAGTTGGGTGAATTTGGCCCAAGGTACAGTTTTTCTATGAAGGTTGCATTATTTAGAGATGAGGGCTCTTCGACATAGCTACTTCTTGATTTTCTTCCACCAGAACGGCTTGTTAAGAAGAATTAAAGCTTATGCCTTCCATTGTTTGTGAAAAATATAATGCTTTTTTTTTGTTTGCTGTAATGTTTTGTCGCTGCTGTTTTATGTTATTTTTGGCGATTCTTTCTTAAACAATTGCTATACTCATTACAAACAAATTCAGATAGGGCGTCATCCATTAATTACAAAACTTAAGTACAAAACCGTGGCAACAAAGAGGTGTAATAAGAATACTTGAGATTGCTTAATTTTCTAAGAGAGGATTCATTCAATGCTAGATGGTACTAAAACATATGGAAAAATATTGAAGTTATGCAATTGGAGCGTTACGTAATTCATGGATAATGCCTAACTATTCATCTAGCCATACACTTTACCAAATAAAGACGTTAAACCTGAACCAATTAGAGTGAAACCGGTCGTTTTGTGTATCTTCCTCCTTAAAGCGTAATAACACTAGCGGACCTGCCCATAATGTTGGTCAGTTTGAACATTTTCTGTGGAAATCGTCTCACTACTCTACCCAGGAGAGCCCTTCGTCGAAAATCTCCAAAAACCCCTGCCGAGCAACATTTTCTTCATTTTCCTTCTCGATAAGATCAATATTAAAGTCAACCGCTTGCTGCTGTGCCTGTATCTGTATGTTTCTTATGCCTCCCAGCAGTATTCCGGGTTCGGGTTTACCTTTTTTGCGGAATAATTTATTACGCAACTGCTGTCGAGCTTCCGATTCGCACCCTGCCCCAAATCCGCCCCGGGGCAGGAAATTACCTTTCCGAAATCGAAATCGATTGTGAAGGACGCCGGAATTGGGTGTTTCTTTTTGTGTGCTGCTGGGTGTTTCTGGGTGTGTGTGTGTGTGTGTGTGTGTGTAAACGTAACTCCCACGAGGATGGTCCGAGCATTTCAAGCTGCTTGTATCTCACTCGTTTGCTCTCCTGTTCCACTTCACCTTATTAGACACACTCGGTGAGAACCTCGGCTCGGACGGCTGACGAGGGCAGAATTTAAATTGACACCTGCCGGTTATGGTTTGCACCCCGCTCGGTTCGAAACCGAACCCGTCTCGGGGGACCGCTGGAACGGCTGGATTGAGATTGGGGAGGGTGTATTATGTTCGCTAGCGGGTGATGTATGATAACTGGGTTAGAGCGTTGTTTCGACAAGAAGTTCCGATGCGTTCGCATGCCTTGAGTTGTTGAGGCAGTGTAACGTTTGTTTGTTTTCTTCCATTGTTCCTATTATCTTCCAATTTCAACCTTTGGCTTTGTTTTTTTTTTTTTATTTTGTTCACGTGGCATACTTTGAAAGGGAACACAACGAACACGAGCGTTCGATTCGATTTGTGTCATATCTGATATTGGAAAGGAAAATGTTACTTCTCTGTACGCTGTTTTTTTTTGCCTTTCGCTCTTCACCCCTAACACCAGTGGATCATTCCTGGAACTGTTTCCAATATAGTCGATAGCGGACCTGACGTTTGCGTCCTGTTCGACCTCTCTACTGTTGCAAACCAAAAAGGCAAACAGTAACATACACACAACGACAAAAAATTCCGATCCCAAAAAAAAAAAAAACTGAAGCAAATAACCAGAAGCATGTTTAATATAAACTGCTGTGTATTGTGGGCGTTCTGGGCGGCCTGCAGACTATAAAATAGCCCCTCAAAAAAGGGCCAAAGTTTTCTCTCCCGCAGAAAAACCACCAAAACCACCCGTCAAACAATGGTTTCTTGGGTGGGTCGTGTTTACATAAAGTAACTTCTTGCTGGTATGCAAACTGGGGCGGGGCTTTTTGTTTGGTTGCTCTTAATATTCCGGTCTATTTTATTGCGCACCAACGCCACGTGTCAAGAGAGGCTTAAAAACTGTATCTATTTTGGCGAAAACAACCGAAATACATCCCCAATCGCAACTGGATGCGATATTTATTATTTGCTTATTTGTAAAACATTCTACATTTCCCGACTGGATGGCTAAGACGTTTTCAACCTCCGTGTGTGTGTGTGTGTGTGCGTTTCGGTTTGGATTGTGAAGGTAAAATGTTATCATTGCTCAATGTTGGAAAACTGGTTATTTTCTTTACCCCTTGTCCCCCTTGCATGGCAGCGGGCTGACTTGTTGGTTCTGTCTCTTTTCGACCTTTTGCCCCTGTGCACGGATTATTATCATTTCCTACACCACATCGCCGCTTCCATACACAGACACACGAACGCAATAAAGGCATCCACAACATCCGGGTTGCTACCAAAAATAATCACAACCGGTACACGCAACCGTCACGGAGTCGAGTTTGAAATCGCGAGCGCCGAAAAGTAAATAAAGCTCGTTCGTTCGATTCCAATTGGAATACACGCTCGCTGATAGAAAGAGCACCTACATATTGACAAAAAAGCGGTATAACTTGGCACAAAGAAGCAAATCGTTTCTATTGCTTCTAGCTCGCGCTGTGCAGCATCTTGGATGTACGTAGAATCGTCAAAATACTGTTACCGGCTACAGTCGGAAGTATTACCTGGATAGGGCTTAAGCATATCATCGAGTCACCGATACAAGGCGGGTGATGCGTCAAACAGAACACGAACGAGAAGGGGAAAAGGCAAGAGAAGATGATAACAACACACACACACACACACACACACACACACACACACACACACACACACACACACACACACACACACGCACATGACAGTAACGAATTTCGGAAGATTCATCCATCACCGGTGTGCGTCTTACTCGTTGCGATTCCTATGCTAAGGATTCCGGATCATCCAGCTAATATTAGGGCATCAGGTACTCAATGTGCTCGTACTTCCTGCTACGATACAAAGTTTAGTATCTATTTCATACATTATTTTTTCGTTGCTCAATGTTGCGTTCTCGCTCACAAAGGGCTTTCTTTCGTAGAACGGGGAAAGAGGGAAGAGATCACGGCGCCTGGCTTCGCGAGGCTGTGTTGACGTTGGGAGCAAATCAAATTGCTATTGAAATTTGCTGCAGGGCTTTACAGCGGAAGGAATCAGGGTATCATCCGTGCTGTAGCGTGCCACGTACGTCATGGTGGGAATTTCGTGGAACTTTGAACGGTTTTGGCGATGGTTTGGCTTCTTTAAATCTGCTATCTTGCCAAAAATAGGGACACGGAAGATGGAAGCTTGTTGGATGATGGTGTGCAACAGGGAAAATTTTTTTTTTTAATTTTCTGGGTTATTTTTTTATTTTTGATTTACATTTGAGTCATGATTATTGAATATTTTTTTATTTATTTTCTCAATTTTAGCTTCCTGCAATACAACGTTTCCATATTAGAATAAGTGTAAAATAAACGACTTATAGGAAAGAATGTATTTTGTAGGTGAAGCTTTTCTCATCTATTAAAAACGCCCATTTAATAACTAATTTCATGGCTCTAAGGATGACGCCTAAAACTATGCAATATAATATATGTAATAACCTTTTTACCTTATGGAAAAAAATAGACAAAACCATATTTTCTACTAGGCACTTAAAACCGTACTTCCAATGTTAAAGATTGTTAATGAAATATTATAAAAAATACAAAGAAAAAACGGACATTTAAAGACATGGTTAAAAATACCTTTAAGCGATAATTAAAAAAAATCAATATGTGTAATGTGTACAGTGTTCAGTCTTCCATATTCTCCAAAGCCAACTTGCCATGCTACTCGGATTAATTGAATTTAAAATCCCTCTTTTCTTCGTTTTTAACATTATTGATTCCTTATTTCTTGCAATAAAGAAGGAAAGAGACCTGTCAAACACAGCGCTGACAAGCGACAGCCGATTGAGAACCAATTATAATGGACGTTCTGTAGATCGCTTTTTTGTTACTTCAGTTTCGCTGTAGCTTGGTTCTGCGTTTGATATTTTCAATGCCTCGCAGGCGAAGAAGCTCAATACACCATAAACGCATAAAGTTTTGTGCGCCGGTGTGCGTACCTTATTAGCTTGCACGACTAATAATGCCGCTTTTGACCTTCAATTTCTTGTTCCTCAAGGTCGCTTCGAGGCAAGCAAATGGAATGGAAAACATCCCTTGTAGCAGTAAAAAAAAGTTTGTTCGTATTTTTGTGTGTTATCTTCATACAAACGAGCCGAATTGGAAATGTTCTCTCACCCTCCCACTCTCTGAACAAACCCGAAATAAACCGTAACCGCAAACTGAAACTTGGTGAAGCACAGTGCCTGCCAAAACCGCACCGCACGAACGCAGAACAAACTGAGCGTGCGGAGTCGGCAAACATTGAAACATCAAACCTCAAGCGTACAAGTACCGCTTGGCGTGTTTTGATGTTTCACTTGAGGTGAGGTGAACACGAGTACATACGACAGTGCTCGATTGTCTTTGCGGCCCTCATCTAACCGTGCGACCCGGAAAATTGGTGCAAGCACCTCGGGAGAAAATTATCGTGAACGTTTCCCATTCGTTACGCTGCAAAACATGACAAAACCGGAGAGTTGAGCATCCCCTTTCCCATACTTTGAACATCGAAAACAACGCCCAGTGATAAGCAATATGTGTCCCCGAAGCCATCAACGAAGCGAAGATTGCACCCCACAAAAAACAGACAAGAAGGACGGCAAGGGTTTTGTATGCGGGCGAAGTGCTGCCCGGTTTGTTTGGAAGGAAATATGAACAAATAATGTGTCCCCGTGGCAGGGCTTGATCTACACTTCGAGGAACGAAGAACGGTGGGAACAAAATAAACCAAAACACCACCCAAAATGCCAGCTGCTTACGTTTGCATTCTTTGCCATACCTTTCTCGGGGCCAACTTTTGATTGCCCATGCAAAAAAGTCATCAGCCAGTGGGGAATGCTGAGGCTTTGATTGTCATACGGAATGACTTTTGCTAACACACACTCACACAATTGGTTGTGATCAGTCTGAAAGGCCTTTTCTGATAAGTTCGCGAAGAAATACACACCCAAACCAAGCTTATGTGTAATTTTTCCACAAAGAAAAGTTTTACCACACCTTTGGGCCTACACACATGACGCTACCGCTGGCTGATTGTCTGCGTGTAGATAATATAGGTTCAAGATTGACAGCGATAGATAAGAATGAGACAGTGGTACGGTTTAGAAAGGGTTATATTTGTATGAGGTCGAATTTTTAAGAAATTGTTAAAAGTTGTAGAAAGATTATGTCATATTTTAAAAAGTTTGCTGAAAAATACAATGTTTCAAATATGCATCATATATATCTACAAAGACCTTATTGATTTAAAACTTTAATAAAAATAATAAACTGTTCTACCTAAGACTCGGATTGGAAAATATGTATTGATACTTTTTAAGTTTGCATCAAATACCTTTAACAAATAAAATCATTTAACAGATTTGACCTTAAGACGGTCCAGTTAAATGGACATCGTGCTGCATATTGCATACATTTTGGCGGATATACGTAAACGTCCATGCAATGTCACCATTTTATATCGAACACATCTTAAGGTGGCAGACAGTAAGCAAATCATTCTAGCTCATTGTTATCACTCTACTGGAGAGCTAATTCTATATGCAAAACAATAAAATGAGTTCTTTCACCTGGCACCAGCACACAACACATAGTTCGGTAGTTGCTTGGTGTCGTTCGCATGCATCCCGTTCGGCAAGCAACTCGCAGCCCGATAGAATGCAAATATGAAATAAATCGCTCGTCTGCTGGGAATGGTTCTGCTGGGTGAAGTGTCCCTTCCACCGAACCACCACCATTCACATTTTCCATTCAAAATTCCGTATCGCATTCGACGCAGAAACGCCACATCAATATGCATCTCGATTGCATCTTAACGAGAAATTGCTGTTGATTTGTCCCGGTCACAAGTGGTCCGGTGTAGCCTTATCTGCCTTCGTGTTCTCTGTCCCTCGGGCGCACTTTCCCTTTCTCCCTCTCAAGTTTCCCCCCACTACCTATTGCCTTCCCCTGCGCAGGGACATCCGAAAGTGTGCAGTCGAGTGAGATGATTTTGCAATGCATCCATAATGCACACAAATGGCCAATTTTGCGTTGGTACGTTCCGGGGTAATGTACTATTACACTTCCAGCAATTGTGCGCGTGTGTGTGTGTGTTTGCGTGTGTATGCGTAGTGTGTTGTTTTATTGTTGCTCTATTTGAGTGCCGTGTATGACTCACAGATTGGCACTGGGAATTGATTTCCAGCCGTGGTACACTGTTGCGTCGTTGGGAAGACAAATGCGCTTTCCATCTTGTGGCTCGATCTTAATGCTGCCCGCTTTCAATGGCTGCACACCAGTAACGTTAGGGAAGAGAAGCATCATAATCCTTCAGATTCGTAACTGAATGCTACGGCTTCGCTTTCCGAAAGTCAATCGACTGGAAGTGGCCCGTTAGAGAATCCAATACCTTAAGCAGTAAGTAAGGTAAACAATCGTACACTCAAGCAGAATCGATTTCTGCTACTACTGAAGAGTCGATAAAGTGGACATTGTTCTAGCATATGGCAGCAGTCCAATGGTGCTGCAGCTTCGAGTGAGCTTTTCCGAATCAGAATCGGTGAAATGTATTACACTTTCTTGTTCTGTGATTATTAGCACGTGTGAACGGGCAAAAGGAGACGCCTAGTAGCTCAACCTGTGAGTTACGCCTAAATGTATACACCTGTATCGCGCGCCTGAACCGAACGGTCTACTTAGGCTGATAGTACACGAATCTCCTTCAACCTCAATGAGTTGCTCAATGTGGCAAGCGATCCTGCACCCAAACCCAATCTTTGTTTAGATGGCGTTTCCGTACCGAAACACATTGAGCACCGTTTTTTTGTTGATTTTTGATGAGCAAAAGCCCGGTTCCCAGCTGGGTTTGCGATGAATTATGCTGATCAATAGACAGCACACTGGCACGTAGCGTGCTGGATCCGGTCGCTGATTGGTTCCATAACCGTCAGTTCCGGCTCGTTCACACACGCACACACAAACACACATTGGTATTACTGTGCGCGATTTCTTCGAATCATTCCATCGTATGGGTAAGTTTACGTGCACGAGTCTATGTGGAAATCAGCAGGATGCATGCTCACGCTGACGATGGTGATGATGATACAGCTAATCAATCAAACTGTTACGCGGTTCGGGTTCGGATACGCGGTAGGCATTGAATAGGTTGAACCTGTGCTGCTCGACGCTGTAAGAAAGGCTTTTTGCCGGAAGCGTAGCGTGGAAAGTGGAAACGCTAACCCTAACAAGCCGACGGACTAGTTTGTGCGCAGCATCGAGTTCCACTTGCTTCGTACTGTTGCTAGACGCTGGAGTGGCTTTTACCACCAATCGGATCAAATTTCCTAGCGTGTCGATTAATGTCTATGTCCTACATGTGTGAGAAGAAGTAAGTAGCCATTATGGAACGGTAGGGTTTCATATTGTGGGTTGGTCTAATTGTTGAATTCATTTGCGGGTTTGAGCAAATCACTGGAATGAGGTTATCGATGCGATGAAGCATTACAAACACACTAGGGAATGCTACCGTATGCTCAGGTGCGTCGGCATTCGAATGGAAATGAATCGTTTTTGTACATTCAATCGGTGTATAATATATAACAGTGTATTATTAGAGCGCAATTTCTAGAATTTTTGTATAATGAATCACAACAGAGCAAAAATACGCTACCTAACGTTCGCTCAAATGCACTATATATGTCAAGCTTTTTGTTGCCAAATACTCTTTGCTGTTTTTCTTTGCTTAAAATGAACCTTATTCATAGAATATAAACTATTTTGCTTCAATGATTTTCATTAGTTTACTCTAAGTAGCATATTGGAGTACGAAACGCCAAACAATACATAAAAGAATTGATATTTATTGCTGGCTTTACTTTAGAAGAGTCTTTACTTGTTGTATTACTATTATTGGGGCCCTTCACGATTCTAGTCAGCTTTTTGTATGGAGTTTGACAGTTGGAGGCTGAAATCATGTAAACACTCCATACAAAACCACACATAAAACTAGCCTGCAATTTTCAGTTTAGAGTTTTCTAGCCTCAAAGCTAGAATTAGATTCGAGTACCTGCTCGAAAACACTGCATTGTTTACATTTTTCCCAAGGTGCATTAAAGAGATCTGGTGATGGAATCTATAATCAAAGTGGATGTAGTTGAGGTGGTCTCATGGCATGTTTTTTATAACCAAATTTGAATACTACTTTTTGACAAGATCGGTGAAAACTTTTGTTCAAACATGCTTTTTGGAGTCTTACGAGACGAATACTCAAAACACTTTTAAAATCTTCATTCAGAAGCAGAAGCGGTAAAAATAAGCCTTCTAAATTCATACACCTTGGGATAAACTCACCTGTATACTATACCCACTTTGATAGCTGCTCGAAAACTGCTATACAATGCAAACTGCTGACAGGCTGAAATTTCAGCCTACGAGCTTAATACGAAAAGGGCTCCATTATTGGTGAATCCATATTTCATGAAAACAATTTACAAACTGCGATATACGGAACATAGGCAAAACAGTAAAATAAAATATTTTTGAGAATTTTAAAACTCCTTTCAAAAGCATAGATTAGAGCCTTAAAAACACATTATTATGTAAAATAGAGTATCATTCCGAGAAGGAGTGTATCCATTTCATTGCTTAAATGTATTAAAATTGCCTTACTCAAAGAAACAATTGAGCATTGAATAACTCTTGAACATTTATTGGCTGTCATTTTAAAAAGGAACAATTCGATGAACTATTCAGTTTATAACAAGGAGATAAATCAGAATATAAAAACAAAATGAATCAGATTCTTCGAACACAGCAAATCCACTTTAAATGACATTCAATCAATTTTTATCGTCCCTGGAATCCCCGACCTTTCCACAGTACGAAACAAAACCAAATCGAAACTGCTGTTGCGTAAATCCAGTTTCACACGCACTTCTCACTGACAGTTCGATGCGATAACGTCCAATTCGGCGTGTCGGTAAGCATAATCTTTTCACTATCAAGTCCAGTGAAGCAACAGACTCACACACACACACCCACACAGAGATCCAATTCAAACCACATTAAAACACATCCTCCCCATCTCAATAGTCTAACCTTTAACGTGCCGGTAAGTCCGACAATCGAACCGCAGGAAGAAAAACAATCATTTCTCGGTGAGAAAAATGAGCTCAGCAGCCGAAAATATCTACCGGAATTCGTTTGTACAATCTCGCCCGCACTGAGAAAGGGAGATGGGAAAGCAAGAAATACATACATCTGGCATTAATCGCATCTACTGACCTACGCATATTGGTTTCATGGTGCGAGAAACAACTCTAACCAGACGTGCAGAGTACAGGGGAAGAAAAAAAAGCTGGATGGTAATGGATGCGAGAGAGAAAAACGCTCACAACCGTCGTAAAGGACAACACACGAAAACTCGCAACGCAATAAAGATGCAACCCATCCTGCTTGCGCTAGTTGTTTTTTTTTGTGCACTCTCCCTAGCCCGCCAAGACTTTCTTTCAAGCAGAATAACAACCGCCAAAACTCCCGAAACAAGATTTATTTATTTACCTTCATTTTTTTGGTGCTGTTTTCTTCTGTTATGCCTTGCCCAAAACCACAACGCTGCGAACAAAAACAACTAAACATTTCCCGTCCGGGCCGTGTCCGGGTGCGGCCGTGGTTGAATTAATCGTGCACGTGTCTTCGAGCTCGAAGCTATATTTTTCTTCCCAACTACAACAGCAGATCGATCGATCGATTTTCTATCGTTCGGTTTATCGCCACCGGTCTATTTCGTTGGTATCAGTGGAAATGCTTTTTGCTCCACCACCGACAGTATTGAGTACTGCCGACAGTGACGAAGGCCTCACCCCTGGCCCCTCCCAGCCCAATGGGCGAACACCAGATAAATCTGCTGGTTCGTTTGCGCGAGAGTCAGATTCCTGTTGTCGGGCGAACGATTTAAAGCTCGTTATTTATGCTACCGCTGCCACCGAGTGGTCAGTACGATCGCAAACCAACTGCCGAGAAGTGATCAGCCGAGAATTGAACGGTTTCGGTGTGATTTAATTTTATTACCACTCACCACCAAAGCACCGACCAAGTACGGCTCCCTACGACGTTCGGCGGCCGTAAAGTCAGCCAAACAAGCTCGAAGATGACTCCAATTTTCGGAAGCTACAAATGTGACGCAAAACGCGGGATACTTTAGAGCGCCAATCATGCCCCGGAGGCGGCACAGAGTGGTTTTGCCAGGGAAATGAAATGTAAAAATAAACATTGCCAACGCAATTGTGGAGCGAACGAAGCAGGGAGTGTCATTTAGGCGTAATTCTATCAAAACGAGACGCCGAATGAAGCTGTTGTGTTGTCTTGTGATCGAACGTCTTTCGATCGGACCGAGTTCGAGTATTTGTTTTGCATTTGTTGTTCCTCTGTTTCGTCGTCTTTCCTAAATCGATCAAATGTCACTGGCTGAGTGATTTTGTTGGAGTTTATTTTTTGAAACCTCTGACGTTTCTGTGCACTTCCATTTTGGGTTGCAATAGAAACAAGTTTTAAATAAACCAAAAACACTCACTCTCCTGTTTTCCGTCCAAAACCGCCTTATGAACCCGTCAGCACAGTGCTCGGGATATTAAATTTACAGTTCATTAGCGATGGGTTTCGGCAACGTACCAGGCTCAAGCGCATGATAACGGTCCACTTTCAACGGTTTGCCTTCTGTAATACACATAAAAAACCCCTCTTAAACGTTAGGGTGAGTTTGTGTGGGAGAAAACTTCTTGACCCTTTCTTGAACGATCACGCTCGGTGCCAGCGGTGGCACGGTCAAGGTCCGGCCCTCGGAAGGTTCAGTTTTGCAGCAACCCCGATATTTTCTTGACCCTTTGCGAAGTGCCCACTTCTCGCACGGGGTTCGTTATGCGAAGTGCTTTCACTGCAGCATTATGACGCCGAGCAAAACGTTTGATGTACGTTGGGGTGGGCTGGAGAACCCTTAAACTGATGATTGATTTTAGTGAATTATTCATCGACAATAATTATCGTTTTAATTGGTCAATTACAGTGAGAGTATCGTGTTGTTAGAAAGTACTACGAAACAGGGTTCTACCAGCAAGTGGTGTTTTACATGGAAAAGCATGTTAAGGTCCATTTAATGATGGAATGAAAGATAAACGTGAAATATCTTTTCGTTTTATTGATTGTTTTTTTATTTTGTTAACTCAAAATCCGAAAAATAAGATTCTCTGTGAAATCATTTTATTTTTTGGCAAATTTTATAGACGTCGATTATTATTCTTTGTTTGTTATGTTTGTGTATTCAGATGAAACATTTGGATTCTGATAAAAAACGTTTTGAGGTTTTTAAGCTTTTGTTTGCTAGGATCAGTTTTTAACCATGATTTATTCGATTACTAAGGCTCTCATAGCAATTGAAAATTATTTTTAAAAACCTTTTTCTATATTTAGCTTGTACTTTGAAAAGAATCATTAAATGTACATAACTTTTTATGAATATTTTTTCAATTTTAAATATTTATAAGTAAATGTATACATAAGTTCATTAATTTATGAATTTAATTCAATAGTTATGATTATCAAACTCTACAACCCTTTAACTAAAATTATAAAAAGTCTTTTCAAAATCGTTAAACAAACCCTCTTTAAAGTATGTTATTTATATTTTTTGATGATTTTTAAATGCAATAGTTTGCCTCAATAACCTATTTTTGAATGTGTCTTTATGTGTAATAAGTCGTGTAAAATAGGCTTTAAAAAATTGCAAAAAATGTACAAAAATATGTGAAATCATAGTTTACCCAATTCATATATTGACATTTCTCATCTATCCCCTCCGGATTTCCCACAAATTGCTAAAAACAACTCTCCACACAGTTACGGTAGGCGATGTACTATCAATAGACCATACGGATTCATTCAAAAATAAGAAGCATACTATTTTCTTAATAAGTCTATTTTTTCAAGTTTTTTTTCATTAAAATTTTAATAATAAGATAGTTATTTATTTTCTCTTGAAGAGTAGTTTAAAAGACGCACCAATATTATTTTAATTAATTATATAATTTTATGACACAGCATGTAACTTTATTTATTTATTTATTTATTTATTTATTTCATATATAAACCGACGGACCATCGTGTCTAATCGGCAACCTTATAATTAAATTAAGGAGCATATAAATAAACATCTGGTTATAAGCAAACATTACATGTGACGTAGACGCAATTTCTCCTTGAACGTGGAAGTAGACATACTAAAATCGAACAAATCTAACACTTCATTGAACTCGAGGGACATACGTATAATAGGGTGTCCCTGGCTATGGTTGTTGCGGGTACGCGGTACACGGAGATGGAAATTGGATCTAAGAATCCGACAGGGAGCGAACAAATTGATGCTGGCTAGTAATGCCGGGGAATCGATCTCTCCGTTAAGGAGCCGAAATATGAAAAGGCATTGGGCGTTTTTACGTCGAGAGCAGAGTGGTTCAAGTCCGAGAAGCAGACACCGCTGATGGTAGGTGGGCCGAGCGTGGTGGGATTGCCATGGAAGGAGTCGAACCGCGTACCTGGTGAGTCTCCGTTGAATGGCTTCGAGGCGATTGATGTCACCAACGCCAAGCGGGCACCAGATCGGACAGCAGTACTCCAGGCACGACCTTACGATGGCACAGAAGATCGACTTGACGCACATGGGATCGGTAAACTCGCTACAGGTCCGCGTAATTAAACCAAGTAGCTGATTTCCCTTCGCAACAACGCTATCAATGTGAGGGCGAAATGACATCTTCTGATCGAGTAGCACCCCCAGATCACGGATACATGTCGTGCGAGCCAAAGCCGTGTTGAGCATAGTGTATGTAAACGTGATGGGGTGACGGGCTCTGCTAAATGATATACACTGGCATTTATCAGCACACACTTGGAGAGCGTTTCTGCTGCACCAGCTATCCAGATTCTCAAGGATCGTTTGAAGGCGTACACAGTCACTGTCGTTTCTAACTGGAGCGAATATTTTTACATCGTCGGCGTACATTAGGTGTTGGCCTGGCGGTAAAACGAAAGATAGATCATTTATATAGATGAGGAAGAGTAGCGGTCCCAAATTACTCCCTTGAGGCACACCGGAGGAGCTGGTGAAAGAGTGAGAACGATGAGATCCTATACTTATGTAGTACGAACGACCAGTTAAATATGAACGCAGCCAGGTGATGTGCCAGTCGAGGAAACCGAGTTTTTTAGCTTCGAAAGTAGAATATCATGAGAAATACTATCGAACGCAGCCCTGAAGTCGATATATACTGCATCAACTTGAGTACCACGATCCATGTTATCGAAGCAGTAGCCAACAAATTCAGCAAGATTTGTGGTGGAAGATCTCCTTGGGAGAAATCCATGCTGACTAGGGCTCATATAGTTTTGAACTGCTGTGAGTAGCGGATTGTATAGAATGAGCTCAAACACCTTTGCACAAGCGCATAGGGATACAATGCCACGATAATTACTAGCATGAAGTCGACTGCCTTTTTTATGGATAGGAATCATTCGCGCGTGTTTCCAGGACTCAGGATACGTGCCACGCATAAGGGAATCATTAAATATTTTGGCAAGAATGGGTGCGAGTGATTGACGGCAGTGCTTCAATATGTATGCGGGAATATTGTCAGGTCCAGATGATGTAGATGGTTTTATATCGTTGAGTGTGCGCGCAATTAATGCTTCGTCAATTGTGGGTATAATAAAATCGATAGCATCCGATGGAGTATTGCGGGTGGCCTCTGCTAGTGTGTTAGGATTGTGAACAGGAAGGGTGAATGCATCAGCGAAACGATTGGCGAGAGTGTTGCAAATATCGGATGTATCGATACTAGTTTGGCCATTGTAGCTCATTGACGGAGGGATACTTCTTATATTGCGCCGTTTGTTCCAGAAGCTCCAGAACCGTGTCGGCTTGGAAAATAGCTGCCTTTCAGTACGGCGAATGAAGGAGCGGTAGAGCACACGATTATGTCGACGATAATTGTTCAGTGCATCGAAAAAAATTCTCCTATGCAGCGATGATCTCGTTCTACTGTAATCCGCGTAGGCTTTTGATTTTATTTTTTTCAACCGTCTTAAAGATGCATTAGACCAATCGGGGCCAGGCTTTCGTTGAGCAACAGGAACGCAGGAATTAATCGCTGAGCGCATAAAAACGCTAAAGCAATCGGTGGCTTCGTCGATAGTGGAAAAGTTGGAGCAGTCAAAATTACGGTCAAACGACACAATAAGGGCATTCATACGTTCCACATTCGTTTTGAAGAAATTTCTATTGACTGTACTGCGAGTGTGACTGTTGGTGGTGTGGGATAGTTGTACGGGATAATAAATCATCATATCCAATGAAGGATGATGAAAGTCCTCACTGAGAAGTGGAATACTACAGTGTGTTACGTATGGGAGGAAGTTCTCTAGAGCCGAAGTACCATTCACAGAGTGCAGAGGTGTGATTGAGTCGCACAAAATATTGGTTGCGGCAAGGTTTGCGAAGACCAGATCCAATTGACGCCCAGATTGATTTGCAATACCACTCAACTGAAATAATCCGGTACTATGCAACCCATCAACGAAATCGGTATTAGCCACGGAATTGCATAAAGGCGCATAATGCATGACAGAATAACATGGAGAGCAATCGGTGGCTTCTGATGTATTAGTCAGCTCCCATCTGATATCAGGTTTATTGAAATCTCCGAAGACGTATAATAAATCGCTCTCTTTGATGCGGCTTGAAATTTCACGTACACTATCATGTAAAGCGTTCATCACTGCGGGGTCATTCGCATAACTAGGCGGAATGTAAACAACGCCGATGTAAACAGAGACACCTGGCAGCAATGTTTTGATCCAAAGTTGTTCCAGTATGGTATTAGGCGATGCGATTTCACATGTCGGTATTGAAGAGGAACTTGCAATTAAAACACCCCCACCGCGTGAGAGGGCACTGTTGGAAAGATTCCTATCGCACCTGTAGATATGATAATGATCGTCAGTGAGGAGCGAAGAAGGTATTGACTGAGTAAGCCAAGTCTCGGTAAGAATGATAAAATCATATTCTGATTCTGATAGCGCCAGGCGAAGATTTGTAGTTTTCGTTCGTAGACCACGTACATTTTGGTAGTAGATAGAGAGACTGGGATGAGCTGAACGAGGTGCATCGCCGGATGCGGTGCAAGATTGCTATTCATCCGACGGGCCAGCGTCAGCAGATTCATCAGTCCGTTTAGCATTTCGCTTCGGTCGTTTTTTAGGAGCGGCTAAGCATTCGGGAGGTGACCTAGTAGGTGTGGTAGTAACAAGCATTCGCTCATTAAGGTCAAGATGTGGTTCGTTTGTAAACAAAGCTGCGTCTGTAGTGGTCAACTTAACCATACAATTCACAATAAATGGTACATAAATCGGAATAGCTTAACTCTCCATCCTTGTTCCTTAATGCGCTCTATCTAACGATATCAAATGCACAAAAAGTCCCATTTTTTCACCACCATCCAACAGACCAACACTCTTTGCAAATCTCATTCGTCTGTTCCAACTGGGACCACCACACACAAAAACAAAACAACCGAAAACTTTCCCCAACAAGACGTGCCTGGGCACGTTGAGGTCAAGCTACAGCACCAGCAGCCACCACACTGGTAGCCCATTTTATCGCTAGCATCTCTATCGTAGCCGTACAAAAAAGAAAAAAAGAAAAACACAGAACTGCCCGTTTGGCAGGATGCCACCGGGCCCACAAAAAGACGGCGTTCCTGGAAGATGCGTTTCGCGGTGGCTGAAATTTACGGCCACACACCCACTGTGGTACACTCACTGGGTGTGACTGGTCGTGGAAATGTATGCACCCCATCGGCCCCCGCCCGAGGCTACCTGGTCGCGGTTTGCTGTTTATTTTCGTTTTGCCGAACAGCGTAACGCCAGCTGAAATAACGCTTGCCGTGGGCAGCGGAACGGAACCGTCAGTGTACTTCAGGGATCTCGTACACCAGTCCCTTGTGCAGTGATGACTGTCGTCACCTAATGGCAATAATTATGGCTGCAAAGTCACCGAAACCGAGCACCGTACCAACTCGGCTCGGTGTCCAACGATGGTCCAACGCCCAGCACAAACACGCAGTCATCGGGTTGTATCGCATCGCGTTCCCTTATCATCATAAACGTCATCCCGGTTGACGGTGGGCGTAAAAGAACAGTCAAAGCGCCCCCGGGTCAAAGGGTCAGTACACCGATCTGCACTTTTCGCATCCGACACCGGGGAGGTTTCACGTACTCGTTTCCAGGGCCGTTAGCCTCTCACCCGCGTCCAGTGAAATGCCGTACCGCGTGCGTAATTTCGTGTTTGAATTTAATAAATTTGAACGATCCCGCTGCAACCGGTCTAGGCCGGCCAGCAGAGTGCAGAGGCCATACGCAAGCAATAGGGGATTCCGCGTCGGAATTGAATCGCGCTCTTGTTCGCCCACACCACCCGTGAGTGCCGTGATTCGGCGCTGGTCGATATATTTTAATTATATGAATCGCACGATGAGGTGAGAAGGTGCCAGATCGGACGGTACCGTACCGTCTACGTTGGGGTGTGTTTGTTTTGTTTTTTTCTGCATCCCGATGAGTCCAGCCACATTTGTGTTGGCCTATGGGTACCGATGTTGCTGCACTTCCGGATGTTGCTGACAGCAAAAACACGCTGTACATGCTACACGCATCCAACACAGACTGCTTGCGAGATTTGCGAGGCTGTGGGCGAAAATTAAGACCCGATACCGACACAGGCGACACGTTGCTGTGCGGCCACCGTACAGAGACACTTTTTTATGGGGGTAATTAACGGTCCCGGGGCAACTCCGCTCTGTGGCGGTGGTTCGGGCGGTATGTTTTCGCTTCTATTTATTCGCGGACTTTGCTCAAGCGGGGACGCTTAGGTACGGGGCTTTTTTGGGGCATTTGAGCGCGAGCCAGATAGGAGGCAGCTGGCTGCTACTTTTTTGAATGTTTGAGGGTGATGGTTTATGGAACGACATAGCTTTGGTAAATGAAGGTAGCCATTAATTAATGAAAATTTGTTGTTCTTTCTCATTGCAGGTATGTTGGCGGGCGCTTCGATGTAAGGGAGTGGATGCAAAACATTTCCGTGTTAAAAAGAGCGTGAGTGGTTAGAATATTGTATAAAACGTTGTTTAAATTGGATAAATACTATGCATCAACACATAATAAGATGAAAAGGCTTTACAACAGTAAGTTAGCAACTTACGCCATTTTGAGTTTCTAATGATCCTTGAATTTGATTTCAATCCTGTCTTTACAACATGACAACTATTATCAATCAACATTGAGCTATTCAAGGAGATACATATTTTTTAAAGACAGACCAGAAAGTTCAAAGATAATTATCTGGGTACTAATGCGATCATGGCAATGTTGAACGCTGATAAAGCAATTTTTTTAATGATTTATTGTTAGAAAATTTACACTTAAAAATCCTACTGTCTTTCTAGGTATTGGTAATAAAATACATATATTGGTAATAAAATACTTATGCTCGTAATAAAATTGATTTGACGATGCAATATTGTTGATTTTTGTAAAAAAAATGTACCGTTCACATGGCAATGCTGGGATTAAATAGCTGTTAAAAAATTCATCAATATTCAATCACTAAGATTTCTATTTTGCCATCCAATCATACCATACTTGTCAAATCAAGAATTGATTTGAGACATTCATTTTTGATATCAAAACCTAAACATAAATCAGATCTCTAACAACATTTCAAAATTTTAATGTGACAATAGCTTTTTTCCAACTTTCCAATCATATTGAGACTTAAAATTGATTGAAACAAGAAGCACTTTAAATATTGCTTCATGGAGGAAAATTTCATCAGTTTTAAAAATTAAATTATGTTTTTTTTTGTCAAAATTACACTTCTACTCAATATTCATTATGTTGATTATTTAACATCATCTTTATTTGCTATACCGTGCTTCAAAATAACCTTAAAGATATTCGTAATCGATTTGAATATCTACGTCTTTGTAGAAATTAGGTGAAATCTGATTGCTAGAGGGAAATTCAATAAAATAACTCAACATGCCTTTATTACACCCTAAATTTCAAATTAATAAGGCTCTTTAAAGTTTTTGCAATTTTCCATTAGTGAAGGATTGTTTCTCCTAAATATGCCATCTAAATATAGCATATTTAATACTTCTGACGATTTCCAAAGGAAGCAAATATTAACACAACATATCTCTTTCCTGTTAAAAATTCCCATTTTAAGAATCATGTCCTACATGATTCAAATTCATCTGAATAAAGAGCAAACAACTGAAGTCCCGTTTAAACTCGTTTTTCTCCAGAAAAGCATCAATTTCTGATGATTCAGTCGTCACACTGCACACAAAAACGATTTCTAATGCGATGACACACACTCGCAGAAGCCGTATTGCCTTGCATAGATCATCTCTTTCCCGTACGGCCCAACAATCGAACGAAATGATTAATTCCACAAATATGTTTCCTATACAAACAACTATTCGTGGAAGATGAATACGATTATCGGTGGCACTGCAGAGTTGCCGGCAAAGACACCACCCCAGTCACCGAAACGAGCTAGAAAGCTGCTGACTCATCTCTCCACTTCGTCAGCTTGTCCTCGTGCACTGTTCCCGGGAAGATTACGATTACCCGCCGCCCAATGTCAGACTCCTTGGCGGTGTGGTTCTGGGAAAAGATCTGGGGAAGGAAACCCCCACGTACCTATGTACGCAGTAGGGTTAGTGGTGGTAGCACACACACAAAAAACCGTCCCACGAAATGCCTCACCGCCAGTGGAACCTCATTACTCATAACGTCATGGAAAAGCAATTTTTCGCTCGTTTTGACGTTGTTTTCTTTAACCCGCCCGGGCGATGATAGCAAAAACACAACGCTCTATCTCCCTCGCTGTCCCTAGCTGTCCGAGGAATGCGTAATCGTCTTACGAGGATGGCTCTCGCAGATGATGAGAGTTTGCTCGCATATCAGAATCCCGCGCGAAAGGGAAGCCGGGAAGCGCGTAATCCAATTTTGCGGGTACCAATTTTTCTCCTGCCTATCGTTACGGTGGACGCGCGCTTACATCACCAGCTCACCAGCGTTGAAAGAGCCCTGGGAAACGAGTTTTCGCTCACTAAGCCTATCGTTACTCCAGCCAGCGTATTCGTCAGCAGCGTGAGGATGTATGCACCCCGCCGGGTGCCACCGTAGCCGACCGTTAAGCCTTTGCCTCTTACGCTCGCTTTGAGCGTGGAAAGCGTTGTGGACAAGGGAACGCCTTTCCTCGAAGAGCTTACCCGGGTTTTGGTGCAGATGAAGGATCTGGAGGGCTAGCAGTACTCTCTCTCTCTCGCTATCCTTTCTTTTCTGGACCAACGGATCGGGAAAAGCGGCGATAAACAAGAGTATTACTGTTTATCAAATTAAGCTCCATTTGTAACGTTTCTTCCCCAGTAGTTGGGGTGGTAAAGGGGACACATACGTGGGGAATATCATCAGCACTGACGTAGTCTGCCGTTGCCAACCAGCAACAGACTTGCAAAACGCAACGAGATTCACAACAAGAACTACCAAAGAGAGCTGAAACAGATTGGTTTCCTGCTGCGTTGTGAACAAATTTATTCCAATCGCATACGACATAAGGCTCCCGCTGTCTGCTGCACACCGTAATGCTGCAGGGTGGTGTAACAGTGGTGCTGCTGCACTTTGCCTCTCCCGAAACTGCAAGCTTGGGGCACCCGCTCGGGGTTGAACAAATTCGGGACGAAAATGTAACCCGACTCGACACGGTGCATATGTCCTACGCGTTATCCTAGCGATGATATCTTCACCGAGGCGTAATTGAGACTCGATTGCGGCTGCACCAAGCAATACCAAGCCGATGCGGCCAAGCGCTGTTAAAGCCTGTCAACCTCAGGCCGTCTGGAACGTTCCGTGGAGCAATTGTGCAAGCGGACAGCAATACCACCACTACCGGGTGTGCTTGTGTGTATGCACTCGGAAGAATGGAAAACGGCAATTCATCCTTAACAGTTGGAAGTTCTTGATAAGAGCTCGTTCTAGCTTTTAGTGGATGCGTTCGGAATGGAAAATCAGTTTCTTCCCCTTTTCCCTTGCGGGGATTTTTTTGTTTGCTTGCCAGTTTGTAGCCCGGTAACCGCGAGTCATCTTGTTTGTAGAAGATGATTGTTGTCTATCGTCCAGACAACCGTGCCCGCTTAACCAGACGACTAGACGCTACGCGATTCACTGCACGAACGCGATGGTAAGCACTAGCACGGCAAGAGAAGAGAGGAAATAAGGCCAGAGCAAAAGAAGAAAGGAAAAACAACTAGTCATTGCACCGAAAACCGGGCATGCTTGCCGCACACTAACCTCACTCATAACGTCATGCTTCGTTTTGGGAGGCATCGCTCAATGTAGTTTGTAGAAAGCGAACGTCGCCATGGTGCTATCGTGAACACGTGTTCAACATTCATATTTTAAAGTAGATTCAACCGATTAAGCAGTGAGACTCGGCAGTCAGAGTCCGAAAAAGAATGGAACACAAGAATGAAACGCAAGAACAGTGTTGAGGATGGATGAAGCAAAAAAATATAGTTTGTCTCCATTCCGCTTGACCAAATTTTTCTCATAACAAATGTGTTTCATTGCTTACATGTGTTAATATGACATATAGTTTATAAAACTATTCTTTTCCTGTTCTTTTGTGAGTCCTTTTCTTGCATTTTCATGTTTCAATATTTTATTCTACTCATAATTGTAAGGCCATATTTACACTGCAGAATGTATCTTGTTAAGATATTGCGAATGCAGAATGCATACAGTTTCAGCTGATTGTTTAGTTGTTCCTCAAAGTATGCAGCGGATGTTAAGTGACAGACTTAAATGAAGTTGCCGAAAATGCAAGAATAAAAACATCAATATCGTGTTAATTTGTTTCCTGTAAACTGTCGCATGGTCTCAACAACATGTGAACACAATTTTCGTTCATCCAAAAGCTGCCAATTCCGCACGCTCCTGAGAAAGAGCGGAATAATTTCCGCTGGTATCTTGACATTTGAGAAAGTCATTCCAAGCAATGGTTTGCTCAGACCAACACACGCCGTACGGTCAATCGGTGTTGCAAATGACATTTTTCCAACACCCATCAACGGGAACACTTTGACAGTCACTGGAACTACTTCGCAGCTCTTTACTAGCACGTGTTGTTGAGCCGTATGCAAGTGTTTTGCTGCAGCGCCACTACGCACACCGTTTCGCACGTCATCTGTCAATCCATCAGCGTGCGCGACTCATAACCAAACGTGGCGTTGCGTGATAGAGAAACGCAACAAGCGCTCGAACCGTTGCAGGCAACTTTCTGGGAAACTGATCGCACAGTAAACGGTACATTTTGAAAGCCTTTGAAGGTTCTCGGTAACAACTCAAAGGTACAGAAAGCAAATCACTTGTCATGCACAGCAGATTTGTGTAAACAATTCGCTTTTACCAATCTTGGACAAAATGCACTACAAAAAGGTCTGCTTTTAGCGAATCAACAACGTCATGTCAACCGCTTCAAACTTTCTCAAAATATTGCAGCACATTATTTTTTGCCAAAAATTGATCCTATTTATAAAACAAATAGCTCCAATCACAAAACCTAAAGTTCATCCACACAAACCAAACTCGTCTTGGTGGAGATTTTGACCAGCATTTTATACCGAACGTCTAAAGCCAACAGGAACTTGGTCAGCTTTTAGAAGATCAATCAAAAAGTCTCCCAACGTCCAATAGAAAAAAGAGGAATTGCTTCTTGCTGCTCTACGATGAAACATTTTTAAGCATGAACACGGTTACGTCAGAACAGGACTCAATTTAGGTTCAGTATAACCATTCCTTCTCCACTTGATCACCTTCTTCAACTCTTCTAACGGTCGTTGCGCTCCATTTCTCTTCCTCTTTTATCTAATATGCTGGTGAAATTTCAGTTTATTTGCATCATGTGATGCACGCTGATGCCCGCACTGCACTGACCACAAACCTCAGCCAGAGCTTTAAAAGTTCAGACGTTCTAAAAGCTCCGTGTGTGTGTGTGCAGTTTTGCTACTCGTCTCGTCTACCCCAACAATACAGCACCACAACGAAACGACGAACGTCAACAACCTCATTTCCCTCCACAACAATGGCTTCAAAATTGCCCGTGTACACGTGCAGGGTGAAACTTTTCATCTTTCTGGGATTTTTGGAGCTGCTGCTAATGTGCATCACCCTCGGTGACCAGTAGTGCGTCCTTTGGTGAGTGTCAGAACATGAGGCGTCCACTGAATCGAGGCCAAGCGGCGGTACTCCTGTGGTGAGCAAAACTTTATTTCTATGCAAATCCTAACCTTCCGTCCGTCACTGGTGAGCTTCGCCAACGTTGTCTGGCAATCATGGGTGCAAGCAAGACGCTGCACGATGTGACTTGCAGCACAAAACCCGACGTGGGGTGAGCAAATGGCGCCCGAAAACTGAACCCATTATTATGATTCTCATCAACGGCGGTATGTGATTTCTTGGACGTCTTGGGTGCCGCCGCGTGGCATACGGGTCGGGTGTCTGCAGCAGTTAGAAGTTTGAGCACTCCCGTGCACTCATCGTGTGCTCCAAGCGCTGGCCGTACTGAATAGTGTTGATTTGATTTTTTTTTTTTGTGCATTTTTGCTTTCTTGCAAAGTGTTCATGCACCCAACTTCAAACATTCTTGCCGAGCGATCGCACACCCGCCAAGCACGGGAAACATTCCACACCGTTACCGCTTCACAGCCAAAGCTCCCGAAAGCAGCGACAACAAGGTGTACCGAGCTTAAACGATAACAGATTGCTAAGGTAACCTTCGTGGATGCTATGAGGATAGGGACAGAAGCGCACCTGCTGATGGAGGGACACCAACGATGTGTCCCTCCATCATTTATGGAGCATCACGTGCGGAGCGCTCATTTGGGTAAAATGATTTTCCCTGCCATCGTCGTGGCGATGGTGGCGGCGATACGATCGTGACATCGGCGCAGGACGCAGGACAGCAAACACATACAGTGAAGCGCGGAAATCAAACGACAAAACGTCGGACTGTCTATCCTGTATGTTTGCGTTGCTCTCCCGTTGCTCTCCCGTTTGCCCAAACATCTGTCACCCCCACTGCCCGGTACGTGGATGAGTGATGTCGAGCATGGCCATTAAATTAATTAAAATTGACATTTATACTAACGACCCCCAGGAGGTCGGAGGGCAAGTGCAGTGCGAGGAGCAGGTGGCCTTGATCCAAACAACCCGTGTATCCGTGGGCAGGTACCGCGCGGGTTTGGGGGTTTCCTTTTCACCCTCGGGGAAATGGGGCCGTTACTTGGGCCGATGGCGTCCTACAAACACCTACTCAACGCATAAGTATGTGTGTAGTAAATCGTATCAGCATGTCCTTCTAATATCTCGACACCGTGTTCCTATCCCCCTTCCGTTGTCTAGTCGATTTACATGGGACGTGTTTGATTGATTGCAATGCCTTGTGTACAACCCCTTGTTTACGGCTGACAGGGAGAAAATCCCATTTTTCATCCACGCCACTGTTTCCCGTGTGAGCAACATGTGGAACAAAAGCACTATAATTTTGCCGTGACAGTTCGGTGCGGGAAAGGAAGGCAAGCATCGATTTGTCCGGTGGACGCAAAATGAAAGGAATAAGGTTCATCCTCGCATACTTTTGGTGCACGCGCGCAGGACACAGTTGTGCGACGGGAAAGCAGCTAACAAACCCCTCCGTGGTGGAAGAGGGCTCGAGAAGATAAAGAAGATAACCCACTTGTGCCAGAAAGGTATGTCAATAGTTGTGCATAATTTATGCGACGATATCATCGGCCATCCGCCTCGCTTCACGATGGCAGGATGATGTTACAGTAAGCGTTCCGGTTACCAACGGCTGCGACGAAGGTAAACCTCTCATCATGTTTTTTTTTTGTAACGGAAAATACTCCTTCGAAAACCCACCCACGGTGTTTGATGATGGGTTGATGAAAGTTGCGTGCATACCGCAACCAGTATAGGGTGGAGCAGCTGGTGGAGCATTCTTCCACAAGCAACACAAACAAACACACACACACACTTACAGTAGGTTTGCTCGCTTCGGTTACACGGGCTGCGCGTTTGAAGTGGTTTGATGTGTAATTTTAACCCGAACAAAGTAAACCATGATATCATGGTACAAAGTGTAAGTAACTCTAATCCGAACACATTCCAACCCTTCAACACATCCATAGACATTTGTAGCCACCCAAACACTGTGTACAGTGTAATCTTTAGTGCAAAAGGTTAATAATTTGAGAGGGTATTGTAAGGCGAGGATCAGTTTAAACTTGTTGATTGCAATTGCTATTTATTAATTGCCTTGTTGTTTCACAGAACATGTTCCTCATTTCTTGTTTATTGGAGGTAGTAGAAAGAGTCAAAGCTTCATAATTCTTCCAGAGAAGCTCAAAACTAAGTTCAAATACCTAGAACTCCTTCCATTTAACATTCATTCTGGACTGTTTGTAACATCAAGTAATACACTCTTGTTAGATTTTTATGTTGACTCTTAAAACTATCAAGTCACCGTAAATTCAGAACATTTGCAAACAGGAGCCATTACAATACAAGATTCTAGTAGGGTCTAATAGGAAAATCAGTTCTACAACCAAGAAGGCTCAGTTTATATTGGATTTTAGCCTATGGCAGGCGTTTTGTTGGGTTCAGCTGATAGTACCAGATGATTATTATTATTATTATTATATCTTTATTCAATGGACAGTTATAGTACTGATGGAGTTTCTTATGCATAAACCTAACTTAAGTGGTTTTTGACACTCCTGAGACAGGCCAAGACCGCAAAGCGGTTGTAGCGCCGGATAAGTATGTAAGCAAACTTAACTTAGGTTACAAACTTAACAGGACTGTATCCTGGCGCAAATGTGATCTTTAAAGGACTTTAGAGACGTATCAAAATCGCAAAGTTGGTAGACTTTGTTAAAAGTCCTTCACATAAAAATTATGGACTCTCCTGAGTTATAGTTCGTTCGACGACGAGGGACATTAAGCAGAGGTCACGGGCGTAGAGGGGTCGTTGGAGCATAGATGTTCAGTCGTTTGTGTACGAATAGACTGTCGATGTTCCTCGTTAGGAGACCTCCAACAAACATTTGCTGCGCTATGCGATGTAGCGCCTGTCACTGAGTGTTTTCAATTCAAGAAGCTTTAGACGTGCTTCATAGGATGGATATTGACTGCCTGGTTGCCAAGAGGGAAGATGCAAAGCATAACGGGTGAGTCTGCGCTAAGCGCTGAGAAGATGGCTTCCAAACAACCTGTGCATATTCAATGCCTGAACGGACTATACTGCAATACACAGCCTTTACACGCATTGGGTCCCTTAAATATCTAACCACTCGTTCTAATCCTAGAAGCTGGTTGCCACTGCTTATAATTTCCTCTGCCTGTTGGTTTAAGTTCAGTTGTGCGTCAAGGATGCTCTACTAAATGATAAGCCTCGGCATTTATCGATCACAATCACAATACGACACAATGTCCCTGGATTGATTTTGTAAGTGACTGAGCTTTTTAAGGATTCATACTCTTGATATCATTAATATGGAACCAATGAAATAACAGATATCAAATCAACTGTCACCAAACTTAACTTAAAGCCACAAATATTTAACAAATTTGATATGTTTGATCTATTAACTACCAATGAATCAGTAAACAAAATCAAACCAAAAATCATCCAACATTTGTCTCAATCCACAAGATATTTATCTGTGAAGTTAAACAACTTCGTAGAAAAACAATAGCAAAGACAAAATATAAATTATTGTTCAAATACCATCGATTTCAGGGAAAATTCTTCCCATCGATCTTTTTGCATACCTCCGGGTAAGCAAACATACCCGTTCGCAGCCACTTCACGAGATGCTTCCACAAAGCCGATCAATACTTCTCCCTATCCCATCGTCAAGGTGGCTTTGGAAAGCATGTTGTGGCATTTCCTGCTGACAGCACACTGTGTGTATGGAATCAATTAAACACCGCACCCAACAGAATGGTCGCACCCCACTGGAGGGCTGCGTCCATTCTTCCCAAGCACGCTGACAATCCGTGTCCATCTTCGGCAGTGGTTGTTCAGTGTTGGCATATTAGCACAACACTGAGACCAGGGACCACGGTCGTCGAAGCCTAACCGCAAAACAGCTCGTTCAATAGTTCTGGCTCTCGGGCGGTAATGAAATAATCACTTTCGGAACCAACCCGTTTCGCATTGCTCACTCGCCCGTACGCACAAAGTCGCCGGAGTGGTTCGAGATTCCGCTTCGAGAACCGGCCACTTAAGACCCGCACTGCCACCCGAGGTCGGTGGCAAATCTCGGCCATCAACCTAACAACGCACCTAGCTCATTCGGGGATCGGCGACGGCGGTTACCGCACGACAACAATAACATTACGCAACGGACACGGCCAATTGGAGCTGATTGAATTTAACTCATGAAGTGCGTCCAGCAATGCCGGGACTGGGGCGCATACGATGGGATTCACCTTCAACGGCGTTCCACAGCGCAAATTGTTTGATTTCCGGAGTTCTCTGTCTAAGACCGGTAGCTGGAGTTGACGGACCCGAGCAGACCCTTCGCCTGGCCACGACGTAATGTGATAAGCTGATTACGCTTTTGGTGGACATCTTTCAGCATCATCCTCCCCCATGGCTGAAAATGAAGCAGCCCGGTGTAAAATGAATCACAACACCTTCGAGAACTCGCCCAGTCCGGGGATGGGGATGGACCAGCTTCGATCGAAGCTATCTGACCGTTTGTTCAGGGTGCAGACCCGGATACGCCTTCTCCGTTCGGCGTACAAATTCTCTGCGGAGAAATCAATTAGCAGGATTATACGCGTGGCGAATGTTCGCCACGAAGGAACCGTCCCTGTCAAGTGGACATCGCCCACCCAGCGGGCCAAGGAAGCGACCCTACAGCCGTCGAATAATTGGGATGGGACGGCCCACGGCTAACGGAGGACGGATTCGGTTTGAATTTTTAATTAACTTAAATCCCTTGCTGACAAGACACCAGGCTGTGGAGATAATTTGAAAGCAGAAAGACGCTTAATGAAGCAAAACTGGAGCAGACCGCACCATCTTTTTCGGCCAAGGGTTTCCGGTCACTTTATGGGTGAGCGGGCATAATTGGAGTCGCTAGCCGCTACACGCTTTAGTGTCCCAATTTATGAAGCGTGCCCCGCACCGGACACTTAGCGCAAGCTTAGCAGCGACGAAAAGGGATTTTATTACTTCGTCCGTGCCTGATGTTTCCGGCCACCCCGGGGCTTCACCGGCTGCATTTGATTGATTTTTAATGCCATCAATTATAGCCTTACCTCCCTCGGACCGTGCCTGGGGAAGAATTTTGTGCTTTCAATTTTCATTTCATTGTGGCTCTTGAAATAATTTTCTCTCCTTCGTAGCAACCCTCCCCGTACGATTGGCGTCACTCGTTGAAATTGAGGAGATTCCGCCACACACATTTCCTTATCCCATCCAGGCGCATTCAGGGAAAGCTGGGCGGAACGGTTGGGGTGATGTCTGTCTGTAAAAACAGTAATTTAAATTGAAACATGACAACGTTCATTTGTATTTTGTCCAATTTATAATCGTTGGCTCGCTTACCCCCCCCCCCCCCTTCCCTTCTTCTATGGTTCGTTATGTTGGTGAATCCTGGTCACGGCACCAGCATATAAAGTCAATGAGTTTTCTGCACGCCATACTGTACAATGGGCACTATGTGCGGATAAAAGTTCAAAATTATGGATATTTGGCCATGAGTTTTTCGTCATTTAATTTTTGGAATGCAACTAGTGCATTTAGGTACGTTCCACCTTTGTGAGTAATTTTTTATTATACTGGCACAAGATGAAACCTAAGTACAAACTTTAGTATCAATTTCATGTTTTCTTTAATTAAACCGTTTTACCATACCTTTCTTCTTCATTCATAAAAGTTTTACCAAAAACGTTATAGGCGTCTCTTACATACGTCATTGGTCCTTCGAACCGGATAATTTAAACGCCTAAATGTAGGCAAATTAATTACTACAGAAAATATACATTCTTAAATGTTTACAATTGCATTCATATCATTACTGAACAATTGTATTAAGAATTTTAATACAAATGATGTCTTACCATTAATTTTTTTAAATATCTCTCAATACAAATAATAATAATATACTTTATAAAGACACATTTCACGATTCAAAACATGTATTTCGTACGTAAATTGTATTACATTATGTACGATTTTAGCCACTTGGTCGCACTGAGTATGCTTTAAAATGCACAGTGTGCATTATTTTCCCTCCATCTCTGTTGGTGATGTTGATTTGCCCATTTTCCAGAACACGGAGACCACGCAGGGCCCCATCCACTGTGTGGATGTGATTATGCATGCAATGGCTTCTGCCGAGTGTGATCTTTTCGCCTCTCCTCTTGAAGTAAAAAGAGCGAAACAAGCGTGTCGTCGTGCTTGGGTACTGTAAAATCGTACCGTTTTGTTACCGGACGACACGTTCACATTTGCTCTGCTAGCTGCTGCCTGGCTCGCTTATGCAACATTAAACCTGTTCCGAAAATTATCCTTACTCCCCCGGCTAGTCGAGGGATGCTGGGACAAGGATGCTTTCGCCGGTGTGGAATGGCATGGCAGATGGCTGCGGTTGTGGTGTCTGTACCGTGTTGTGGACGACAGGACAGTTGGAACAATTGCAATTCACTCGTAATGGGTAATGCCACATTGACTGGTGTTTCGGATGCCTGTCCGTCGCTCGGCTCTTCAGCCACACCGCCGCACTTTTTGCACCGGACGGTTGTCGGTGTATTTATGTAACATGCATTTTAATCGTTTCGTCAGGGATGCACACCCCCACCCCCTCCGTGTATGTGTGTCGGGCAAACATTGCAAAAAGCTTACCGAATCCAATTCCTAGACCGTGTGTGTGTGAGAGTGTTTGAATCACTTTTTCCAAAAAGCATCACGATCAACCCAACTGCTGCTGCATCAGGATGTCTGTTACATTCAAAAGAGTGCTCGACAAAAAGAGAGAGAAAGAATGAGAGAAAGAGAGAGGGATAGCCCAAAACATAACAACATTGGAGCCTTTTCAATCCCAGGAAATTGCAGCAAACGTAAAAGCCACAGCCACCGGGCAAAAAGGCAACAGCGATAAAACAACACCCGATCGAAGGTGGGAAGCGGTCCTTTCCCCCTTGCCTCATAACACGTAATGGCTACTTCGACATTGCTTCGAGATTACTGGACACCCGTTACGAAATGAAACATTGTGCGGCCCGGGCTACCGCTCCATGGGAATACACGTGGTACAGGCAATTGGATTTATAGATAGTGAAGTAAAGCAGCATTCGAGACAGACAGAGGGTCAAACTGGGAGAGAGAGAGAGAGAGAGAGAGAGAGGGAAATGGAGAGGAGAAAAGTGGAAATGATTTTACACGGATCCTTTCAGGGTTTGAGAAGAATTTAATTTTGTCCGCCCGTAAAGCCCGATTGGTTTGTGTGGACGTCAAATTTGATAAATCTGTTAGCTGGGTTGTACTTTAATTTAATTCCATTTTCCATTTTTTATACCGAGAAGTGCCTGGACAATTCATCATTTTTGCTCGGCAATGGGTGTGCTCTTGTGTAAAGTTGTGAAATGCATCTATGCAAAAATCAGTGTAAGAGGAAATATGATCTACCAATAAGGGAAAGCCTCTCACTGGGAGTCCTATGCGGAAGGGAATAAAAGGTTCTAGTTTTATTATTTCAAATTCTTCTTATAACTGTCTGTTACCGTCACAAACAATATTGTTTACTGCCCAAAACAAGCAAACAATCAACCAACAAAAAAAGGCTGTGTCTCGCAATTCGTGTATTACGAAAAACAAAAAACATACAAACGTTATTACCATTCCTCCATGCGTGTTTTCACGCATTTTTTTTCTTTTATTTGCGCCCACAGTTCTGGCAACCCCCAAATCCGGCACTCTCGACTGGATGCAGATGGAATCCAAATAGATTGAGTAGCGGAATGTTCCGCTACCAGAATCGCTATCGAAAATATGTTTACTCAACGGGGCGTTTTTTACCCCCTCCCGTTGCTGTTTTTGTTGCCTATTGGCACAACCCGAAAACGCGCCAATGTTTGCGAACGGATTCGATCGGTCCGTGCGCACCGGAACGGGTGGAACAATTAAAAGGTGGTAGTTGCCCCCCCCCCCCCCCCCGGAGCACATCTGTGTTGCTGTCGCTCGCCGCCGTATAATCTTTTGAAACGCTGGCATGCTGGTAGGTAGAGATTTAGAATAGAGTTGCGGAATAAAATGGAGCGGATTATTTGGGCAATTGGGATTCCAGTTCGTTCTCCCTGTTTTTTTCTGCGTTGGTGCGCTTTGATGCAGCTCTGTTCGCCTGCAATTTGGTGAGGTGTCAGGTTCGTTGTTCTGCGGTTGTTGTGGTTTGAACGGTGGTTTGATGAAGATTATTGGGAAACGTGATTTCTTTGGCAACAAATTACAGTTTGTGCATGTTAAGGAAGGGTTGTTTGTGGTTGAGCGTTCAATGTCCATTCATTGTTGAAACTAATCCTATTTTCCAATTAAAGCCTATTGACTCTAGGTGTTTATTAACCAGGTGCTCCCGCAGGACCTTCCTCAGTCAATCCAATCAAGTGTAAAAGCATGTAATGTAATAGTTTTTCTTATTTTTGTGATAACAATATACACTATGTAATATTGTAATCATTTCTAAGGAGTTAAGTTATATAGACAGCGCAAATTGGTGGTTACAGTCTCATGAAATATTTTACATATATTTAGGCGCTCCTCCTGCAATTCTGGTAATTTTGTTGGCAACTGTGCTGCAAAATGACACTCTCAATGTCATAAAATATTCTGATTGATACAACATCCGTGTTAGCGTCACGTACTTAATTGTGATAATAAGAGGTTGTAGGGCTTGCGCGATACAATTTATTATATTTTGCGTGACAATTGCGATGAGTGAATTACACGTGAACTGTATTGGTTGGCGGTCGAAAGATGAGAGAGCGACGATCGGCGCATCCGATCGCTCCTATACGTGTCCTATCCTTCGTGTCCTATCCTTCGTATCCTATACTTCGTATTACATCGCTACCTACCTACACTAACTTAATCTTACCACAGTGTGACGCTCGAAAGTGGTGAATTCGGAAACGCAGCCAGGGGCGCAACACCTCCAGTGGTGCCGAACACCACAAGGTGATGCTCAAACAGTTGGTATGTCCAATATATGATTGATGATAGTATAGCAACCAACGTTTGAACAGTGACTTTGTCATGTTTTTTTTATGTGTGATTAGTTCCGCAAAATGTCACTGACATAATCATGACAAATTCCGACTGAAACTACATCATGTCAGCGTCACGAGCTGTACTGTCATGATAAGCGGTGAGACTCAAACAGTTTGAGCAACCATCACATGTTTGGTGACATGTATGCAATAAAACTCTTAATCAGTCACTTAGTAGTGACCTTTTCTGTTGGTGAACATCACGATAGTCATGGTGCCAGCAAGTGGTCACAAGCCATAGAATAAGCATTCTTTCTCGCTCATGCTTATTTTGTTGATTGGGGCCCTTCGCCAAGTATGTTCTAAGAATGTCATCAATAGGGAGTAAAAATCTTTACAAAGTATTTTTATTGCCGAAAGCTTAACCAACGGTGATAACAGTAAAAAAACTTCTGTCTCGTCGTACGGTTAGAATAGAAAAACAGCCGCCGCACTCTGTTTCTTTCCGTACATCCGCCTTATCCTTTCTGTTCGCATTATCCGTGTGTTATCAAGTATCCGTTTATCTTTTACACCGGGCAGTCATCAATACGCGTTATTATTATAACATCGAACAGTTGCCAGACTCGTCGCAACAATAGTGCTTCATACTTAAATTTTTTATGCGTATGTACAAAACACAACAAACTCGCCCAATTCTTTTTCTTTGCAAAAATTATACCAAAGACATTCCATCGATAGTCTAACTTTAGGCGCTGATGTGCTAACATGCATACGTGCTATGCCACACCGCCAACATTGCTGCAGCCTCTAAACAAATGCAAACACGTGCTTTGCAGACCTGCCGCAAACCCAAATCAGCGAACAGCGAACACATCAATAATGAAAGACGATTTACAAACAGGCACGCCACACCCGTTCGTAAAACGGGACGCGCGTTTCGTGCAAAGTGGTGTTGACATGACGTGACAGTTGCTAATAATCGAACTTCCCAGACAGTGCCGAAAAGTAAACAATGAATAGCACAAATTTGCATACCACTTTTCAATGTACCGGCCCTCACCGTGCGCCTTTCCTACCGGCTGCACCCGGACGTGCTGTCTAGCGTGTTTGGAGGCCGTGCGAGACAAGCTATACAGACGACTGGTCTGTCTAGTCATGGGAGGGCAGGGTGCTGGTACACCCAATGTCTAATCCTTGGAAAATATACCACGGCATGGTGTGATATTGGCTCACATTTTCCAAGTCACTCCGATCCTCCCTTCGTGCTTGCCTGCCCTCGAACGGCAAATGGAAAATCTTGTTATGTTTTTTTCAGTCCATTTTTCCTACCTACCTCTCTTTGTATGCAAGCGCTCAATCCTCCATGGTGGTGCAGAGGGCCAGATTTTTCTATTGGATTATCGATTTTGTCGAGACAGCGGGCCAGAGTGTCCAGTGGACGGTGCGTGGTACCTGATGGTGCTGATGGTGGTAATGAACTAGAAATTTTCCCACCCAGTGTTTGCCTGAAACGAAACAGAAAAGCTGTGACTGCTTTTTTTTCTGCAGCATCACGATTTCTATTCACCCAGACCTTAAATCCGATAACGGAGTCGATGATAACGTGCTACTGCTGGTTTTTTTTTTTTTGCTTCTCTATATTACCTTTCAACAGTTTGCCTGTTTCGAAACTCGGTGCGGCATGACAGGCTGTGGAACGTGAACGCAGCCAAACGAACGAAACTATGTATGGCTGTAAATTTTCCCCCTTGTTTTGCTCGGTATCGTTGCAGGGCTAACTTTGAAAACTAACTTCGATGCTAAACGAGCATTCCCGTTTTCGATAGAGCGTAAACAGTGAGCTGCCTGCTAGCCGTAGTAGAGCGGACTAGTTTGGTAGGTGGAAGTTTGTATGCCTGCAGTCCACGGTTGGCCTCATTGTTGCTTTCCATGGCTCTTTAATTTGCATCGAGCAGTAAAAAAGGGCATTTGCATCAACAAGTAAATGAACATTTCCTCGGGTGCAGGATGAAGCGGGATGATAGGTTTATGCCTTTGGGGTAAAATATTCTAACACTTTCTTTCATCGCCAGCACTCACTAGTACTCTACCGATGTGATGTGATAGTTTGATATCATGTTAAGTTGATACCAAACGTTGAAATGTTTTAAAAGCCTTTTATTTTTGTTGCTATCGTCTCAACCATCTTAAGACATTAGTGAAGTATGATGAAGGAATACAGTAGTGAAATTATAATATCACTTTAAACTGCTTTAAAAAGATAAAAATGTACCATATTGCATACCTTCAGGCGCTTCTATGGAAAATTTAGTATTTTGATTGCATACTTTCTGGCGCAATCATGTGTCAGTTACTTTATGGAAGCTTAATTTAAACCTATTGACTATCGACAGCTTTAACATTTTCAATTAATTTTTCTAGCTAATTTATGCATCGTATTTTTTAATAAATAAACTAATAAAAAATTACAAAAATTTGAAACTGTTTTTTTTTTTAATTTTTTATTATTAAATCACAACTTTAACAAGGCTGGCTTTGAGTAACATATGTTGAATATGATTGAAATCCGAACCTGCCTTTTTCGTGCGACCTTTAGATAAAATCAACAAATTTAACAGTTTCGTCTAAGGAACCTAAAGAAAACTACAATGGTTCCGCATTCCACTGCGTCATACCGACCAACCTTACAACCCAATCGAATTATGCAATTAATTTGCTAAAAGTTTCCAGCTAGCTGTTTCGGCTCGAATAGTACAAATACCTGCTGTAGCAAACGAAGGAGACCTGATCTCCTTGCCTCAGCAGCACGCACACACATACACAGATTAAATTTATATCCAACAGAAGACAAAAGTTAAAAATAAAATCCTTAAAGCTTTTTTGCTGCCTTACGGCATTTCACCGCACGATTGTTGATCGCCGTTTCGGGCGCGAACATTACACCGGCTGACTGTTGAACCACCGAATGCGTAACCAACCATACATTTCACGCCTTTTACGTAAGGTTCAATTTAGTCAAATGGGAAGAAAATACTTCCAGAGTGGGCCCACAGAGTGTGCCTCCGGTCTAGGGGGTCGCCCACCGTAACCGAAACTTGCAGTGTGCGCGAAAAGTCATTTGCTGGAAATAATGTTCCATTTTAACAGTCAAACTTTTTCGACCAACCACCACACTGGCAGCATAACAGCAGCGAAAAAGAAGCAAAAAATACACACAATTACCTTTTCCTCCGCGCCACTTGCGCCAAAACGCGCAAAAGTTCTATCGAGCTTTCGGGGCTAGGTTCTGGGGCGGTAATTTGGGTGATTGTGTGGCAAAAATCGTGAACGGGAGACACATGTTCGTACTTATTGTACTGCGCGGAAGCAAACGCTGCCAGCAACCGCCACCAGCGGGGAGTTTGGTAAATTCAGGTAAATTTCCCTCCCACAAAAAGGCCTACCACACGGTGCGAGAGGACGGTTGTGACGGTGTGTGTGTGTGGATGCAAAAGGAAGTGTGATCGTAACGCTTCGGTGAGGTGGAAAATTGTGCCTGTACACTCCAGCGTTGGGAACACTGGTTCCCGGCTTGGATGCGGAAACCACATGCAAAGGGCTGCTGCAAGGGAAAGAACCGCTTCAAAAAAAATAAAACCCCACACGGGAACGAAGGGAATTAATTTGTCAGCCTATTGTTGGAATTTCAGCTGCCTTTTGTTGCCGACCGTATCCTTGTGTGGGCAAATGTATGGGAGCGTTTTTGGCCGGAGGCGCTTCTTGGGACAATTTTCACTCTCAATGGGGCTTTTGTTTCCTTAAACTGGGCAAATTACTGCTAGTGTGAATGTTGTAATTTTAGTGTGAAAGAACGTTATGAATTTTTAACAAAAAATCTCGATCTAGCGATTAAAGCGGATACGTTTCAAAAAGGCATACTTTTTTTCATTACTCGAAGTTTAAAATTAGAGCCAATCACCATCTTAAATGTATCCAATGACGAATAGTTGTAATGCATTAAAAAATCCAAGGTTCCAAAACAAACCTTGTTCTTAAACTGTTGCTATAACTACTGCCTACACTTTAAAATTAGATTCTGCGACATACAGGGTTTTGAATCATGTAAGGGAATAGTTCAATCACTTAGGGGATTGTTGCAAATCGATAGGGGAATTTTGCAAGCAAGCTGTGGAAGTTTGCAATCATATAGGGGAGCTTTGAAATCGTTTAGGGGAATTTTGCAAGCGTACTATGGAGCTTCTATGGAGCAAGCTCAAACTATGGGTGCCGGTGTAAAAAGCTTCGAATTGATACCGATGATGTTTTTTTTTAAATCATTTGGAGTAGTTTTCGTGTGGGATTCAGCTGTACACGTGATAAACTAAATAAATCCTGCTGCAGAGCCATAATTAAACTTCATAAGTTAGTAATATTGATGAAATATTTTGAGGTATTTACAGCGACACGCACAGTCTGATGACAGCTCCACAGTATGCTTGTAAATTTCCCTTAGTTGGTTGCAACACACCCCTATATGATTGTAAACTTCCACAGCTTGCATGCAACATTCCCTTACCAATTTGCAACATTCCCCTAAGCGATTAAACTATTCCTTTATATGATTCAAAACCCTGTAACTCTCACTCCCAACGCTTTTGGGTTGAGCAAATAAATTAATAAATTCATGGCACATTGATGGTCTCCTAATTTGACCAAAACAAAGTCCTTCATCTACCTTCATCTACGAGGAATTTACAACCAAGTACAAAACAAAGCTAGACAGTAACAACCACAACAAAAAAACAATCCTACACCCTACGCACGTTTGTGTGGCAGTGCCTTACATGAATCGAAAAATTGGACTCTTGCTGTACCGACTTCAATGAACTGCGGGCACCAGATAGCCAATAAAAATTGCAAATCCGCTTAGGAAAGGAAACCGTACCCGGCTTTATTCTGAAGAATGCGGCCGGTATGAGTGGGAAGCATGGTTTTGGAAGCGTGTACACGAGCTGCGTACGTTCGTTGGGCGTTGTGAAACGGTACGGCTCTTATCGTAAAGATGTGTATGTAATTTATGAGTTTTTTTTTAGCCAAAATGGAGGAACATTTTTTAAATGTTTTTATTGCCTTATATTATTATGCAAAAAAAAAGCTTCTTTTTTATTCAACTGATAACATATAAATATCAAATTGAAGAAAAGTTGTTGACCTAATGTATTGACGTTTTTAATAAAAACGAATCACTGAGAAAATATTACGTTCCTAGAAGGTTAAATAGTGTTTCCACGAAAAAATGAGTCTCCTTCAGAGTCTACCTTTACTGTGATGCAACACTCTTCACTAACTTTACCGACGACCAATGACGACTCTTTTGATCGAAAGTTCATAACGCATTTGCTCACGTTTTTCATAAACCGCGCAATTTTCTCCTTCCCCAATGTGCGTGTGGCTCTTCACAGCAGCTTCAAAAGCCAGCACGCGACATTATTGTGCGTGCGAAGGATAGCATCATTAATTAGAAGCAAAATTATTCATTGCCCGTTTTCCATCGCGATTTGCCAACTCATGGCCCTAGTAGTTGATTGTATGTGTGTGTGTCATAAGACGACCTTTTACGATTACGGGTTTGGCATTATGAGTGATTTTTTTTGTTACTATGTGCTGAGCCTAGCATTTTCATTGTGAAGCGTTTTGGTTGTACTTAAGTACAATTTTGTGTTTTTTTTTTTGCATTAGGAATTAATGACCGCACGTGTACAAGAGTTCTACGGTTGATTGATCCACGTCGGATTGTTGGATTATATACTTAAGAAATCTCAGGAAAGATAAATAGGATCAAGAAGTCATTAATGCACACGTTTTTAGCTCCGAAATCCACTTGGCTGCCTCATATTGTAGTTCCAACGTCTACCTCACATTTCCAAAAATATCTCCACAAATTAGTAGCACGTGCTCAAACAAATCAGCAACAAACTGCTACCGGGAAATGGGATTCCAATTAATCGTTACTAATCGGTTTATTTTTAACAGACCGGACCAAACCCTCCTTCCAAAGGCTCCGAGCTGCTCACTGCTGCACTCACATGCTTGCACCATCCTTCTTATCAAACTTCTCGACTAATAATAAACATGTAGCCTTGCTCCGGCCACTGCTAACGCCACTAGAAACGATCCAACCGCGTATGGTGCATAAAATGGCAAAAGTTAGCTGCCTCTTAATGAAAAGCAATGTGCAAATAACGCGCTGCGCTGCCAGCAGGAAAGCGACGCTTCCACTTGGGTGAAGGAACGCCCGGTCTTTACTTGCAATTCTTCACGGCACAGAGGCGAGTAGCGAGCTGGTGAATAACACTGTAACCCTGGCTGGCATAGAATCCAACGGGCTTTGAGCAAAGAGAGAGTGTACGAGAAACATACAGTAACCATTTTGCACGCCTGCACGGTACGAAGGAGCGGGGTTGATTAGGAGACGTGCAAAAAAACAGCTGCACGACCGTAGTTCGAAGAGCACCGGGCGAGCGTGTTGGTTTAATTTTCAGATAACATTAAATTTAATACTTTTTTAATGAAAAAAACGAGCACCATCGACTTACTGCACGGAGCAGTAGGTAGTATATTAATTAAGTGTCCATTTCCTGAATAGAACGGAAATATAAAATAATTGCTTTGCAACGAACGACTTTTACCGGTGCCTGTGCCTGTATATAGTAACTTTGTTGAGTTAAATGAAGCCTTTAATAAGTACCAATTTTTACTTATGATGGACAATTCATAATCTTTGGCAGTTATAATTAAAAAAAAAAGGACTTTTGATCATATATCCACACCAGATGCTGATTTATTTTTATAAACAAAGAATTGACGCTTTTATGCGTACTTGTTCGTCCTAACAGCAGATGAAATATTGCCCACTAAAAGTAGTTTCATCGGCTGAACGAAACAATACTATTGATGTTAATAAATAATTAAACATAAATTTCCATCCATTACCTTTACCGCCATCCATTATCCACTGTACACTGCCGCTAGCGCGAAAATCAATTTCCACTCCTTTTGTGCATGGCGACAGAGCCGAACACATACCGTTTCCTCCCCAAACCCGTACCCAAGAGGCGCAAAAAGCAAACAGCGATCATTTCTTAAACGCTATACTGTTGCCTGGGCGCTGTAATTTTCACCGGCACCATGCGGTAATCGCTCGACATAATTTGCCACCGGCTAACGATCGCTTTGCAGACACCGCCCAGGCTGCTTCTTACACCAATCGGCAGGCATTCTCGGTCTCGATCCATGCAACCTTGCAACCGTTGCAATTATAGGCCGCTGCCTTTCGTTCCGCCGCGCACTGCTTCGATTATATTTCATCGTTTGTGTGGGTGGTTGGCTGGCTCCATTATTATTCTGCCGTCTACGGCTTACGAGAGAGAGAGCCAGTGACTTCCCCTGCTACTAGAAGGCCCATTCATTCTTGGTGGCCCTGTTGTGCGTCTTTTCGGGTAGGCAAATTTTAATATACACTACAGGCCTGTGTGCTGTGCATCTTTGCGCACAACACGGAGGCTTCCAATTTTCACTCAGTACACCAAGCTCGGTAACAATGGCAGCATAACCCGGTGGATATGCTGATGCACCCTCTCTGAGGTGCAAATGGTTGCGACAGTATTGAAAGCGTCCTAACGCAAGACAGAGCGGAACAAAGAGAAAGAGAAAAGGACAGAGCGAGCGTTTCCTTCTGTTTCATTGTCCTTGTGAGGCCGCTCAAGGCCAGCGAGGCTGGGACGGAAAGGCTGCAGGAAGGTTCTACTGCATAGTCACAAAATATTTACTGTAACGTGAATTTACCCTCCGTGTAGTTTGCATGCAGCCTTGCCACCTCTTCATGGGTGCATGGGTACCGCCGGAACAGCGAGCTTATCCGTAAGGAACGACTGCTCCCTGTTAATGCTTCACCTTTTCTGCAACATCCCCAAAATAGCTCATCTTTTGGGGGGGAGGGGAGCGAAGGACGGCAAAGGGATCTGTGTGCGAGACACACTCCCTCCCCGCGTGGCGGTATGATCTATTTCGGGGGAAACCACACTTGGCCCCGCCACAGACACTCCCAGAAGGAAAGTTTCTCGCGGCGAATCGTTTGGCTCGTTAGCTGCCGTTAGCACGCCAGCCCCGAGGTCAGACCCTCCCGTAAATGATGGTACAAACCAGAGCCAGGCACCGAATCGGCCTGCAGATGCCGTGCCTCTCCCCACCCTTTTCAGTGCTACGTAATATATTCAATATAATCTGCATACGGCACACGCTGCAGCTTTTGCCCAGGCTGCCGATGCACAACTCTTCAGCAAGAAGGAGTGCTTCTTTTTCTTTTTTTGGTTATTTGCTCTACTTCTTCGAACGGTGATGATGCCATTACTTGCAGCGGCAACATACCAGTTCAGAGCGTTCGGTTCGTGTTTCCGTTTGCAGTTTTGGTTGGGTGGGTGAGTGTTGTGTAAACAAAATTTCCAGTCGCTCGCACTTATGATCTGAACGAGGCTGTTCGGGATGGGCGTGGAGAGTGTTGGCAGGGAGTGCTAGGAAGAGTTGTACCGAATGTAGCTGACGGAATATTTTAGGGCGTTTTTTTTGTAATGATTTGTGCGATGACTTCCTTTCGAATGTTACTGGAACTTTTAGAAGGAAAGATCGATCTTTCGTAAAAAACTGTCAGATAAATTTTGGACGGACTCATAAAATCATTCCAGAAATCTGTTGCAACCAATTTGTTGTAATTATGATGCGTTAAAGTTTAAACAAAAAGTATTTTTTTTAAATAAATGTCCTCAACAATGTTTGAACGTTATTATATTTGGTTTGAATATTGTGCAGAGTTTTATTCTTTTTTAGACAGTCTTAATTTCTAGCCTAATTAAGCACAACAATGGCCTTTTAGCATTCTTGTATACATCATTTTGGCGACACTTTTAGGCGACAGGCTTTTGACAATGGACCCTTTTCGCTTCTAAGACCGTAGACTTTCAGCCTGTCAGCTATTTGCATTCTAGAGCAGTTTTCGAGCAGCTATCAAATTGGGTATAATAGACAGGTGGGCTTATCCCAAGGTGTATGTATTTAAAAGGTTGATTTATTCACTTCTGCTGGGCGACATCGTCAATCCCAAATTTAAAACTTAACGAATTAACATCCATTTCTATTTCGATACAACATCTTCGATAAGGAGACCAATGTCTGCTATGTATGTAATGCTATGAAAAACCATCCATTCCTACGGAGATTCATTTCACCCGCTCTGTCAAATGGAGCTTTTTGTTTATTCAGAAATTAGTTGTCAAACTATACGGGATACAGAACAACCTGCTTTACATACACTTAGATTCTAGATTCCACCACCTGATGTCTTAAGTGCACTTTGGGATAAATGTAAACATGACCTGATAGTTTTTCGAGCACGTACTCGAATCTAATTATACCTTTGAGCCTGAAATAATCTGAAATCGCCGGCAAGATTTGTGTGTGGTTTTGAATGGAGTGTTGACATGATTAAAGGCACCAACTGTCAAACTTCATATAAAAAATCTGGGTAGTATTGTGAAAGGCCCCAATGATAGGGCTTTTATCTTCATTCTCTTATCATGCAATCAAATATTTTAAGCGTTTTTGTTTGTACTTTGTGGAACGTTTTATTTTAAACTTAGTAATCATGATGGACAATAAATCCAATAAAACTGATGCGGCACTAGTTGATCAATTGAAATATTTTTCAGTAGTTATTAACGTTCAAAACGCTGGTATAGCAATTTAATAAGCATCGAAAAACAAATGCGCTTTATAGCTGAGCCTGACACATTTCAAGCCTCTTGCTGTAACGCATCGAGTGCCACTAAGTGAACAGACAGGCCAGCCGTTATTTTAAGCATAAAAAATCATGTTAAAGCAGAAACAAAGGACAAAGCTTGTCTAGAAATGAAGGTGCAAAGCATTCTCTTTCCATATAACAACTTTCTATATTCATTGAATGTTTCAACCAATTGTTCAGCTAATGGTTTTTACCAAAGATAAAACGATCGTCTATACGTCAAATAATGCTACCAGCTTTGCGTACCTGCACTACAACATTGCACAAAAATCCTTTGACACGCTCACATACTTTCACCCTGCCTTGTTCCACCGTTGGGCGCCACACAGTCACACGTTCACGGATCGCCGAGCGTCACTGCAAACGGTGTATGCCATAAAACTGCATCGCATACCATACCGGCGGGGATGAGCTACGGAATGCACCATCCACCAGGATGAGCGCGTTGCTTACGGCCATTAAGCCCGCATAACGACCCGATTCGCATTCGATCGGTTAGGATCAACCCAGCCGACCGTACACACCGGGGAACAGTCCCGTAACAGTTAACATAAATATGAAAACAATTGCACCGTGTAATGCAACCCCGCGTGCTGTTGGATGTTTGCCGCTCCGACCGGTGCAGCTAAATTGTGCACGCGCGTGTTTTATGAAAATCGCGCTCTCCAAACAAACCCAAAGCTGCCCAGCGCTTTCAGCAAACCTTCTGCATACGCGGGCGCGGGCGCTGTGCAGGTGGCGTTGCATTTCGCGTTCGGCATTATCTCGATCGAGGGGGAGCGGCTTACGGAAGCACGCTCGTTATGCTCGTACGGTGGTACCGTATGTTTTGCGCACACACATCGCTCCCACATCGGACCGCCAAAGCCTGTGCCTGGGTATGATAAAAGTGTCCCATTGTTTGTGCAGGAGCGCGGGAACGGTAAGTCCTCGACCTCTATATTGCACGCTGCTGGCGCTACTGGTTCGCTAAAGGCGGTCGGTCGTTAGTTTTCATTGCGCCTGGAATATTCATGACATTGTCACCCGGGACTTGGCGCTCCCGACAGGCCGGTCGATCGGTTCAGCCGATGGATTGCGGGGAGGAGGGGGGTGGGGAAGAAGCGGGTAGGGACAGGGAAGAAAAATAAGATTTCCCCACGCAGCCTCGGGCAGCTTGGGTTGGTTGGGTATCCCTTTATTTCTGCTTCAAATTGACACAGTTAGCAAGTATTCTCATATTTCTCTTCCTTCTCTCTCTCTTTTTCTCTTTCACAGGTACGTACACGATGGAATGGCGGGATGAACCAGGCAGGATGAAATAGATAGCTTAACGCACCTTTTCACGGTAGCACACGGGAATGAAAATTGCCACACTTTGGCAGGTGCACACGGCGAAGGGCGAAGGCGGAACAAAGCTTAACAGAATCACCCGGCCTGGCAAGGTTTTGGCCTCGTTTTATCTATCGTCGCGTTGTCATCTGCCAGCCCTTTCTCCGGCGGTCCCCAAGAAACGGGTCGTGATGGTTCACCCACGTAGCTGCGAACGGTCCTGCAGGAAAAATCAAGAACAATCGTCGCTCGACCCTCGGTGACTGCAATTACGCCGCTCTTGGCGGGGATGGGGTGGGACTTTTCTTATCCCCAGTGACTCATTGCCATTAAATGGGGCACGTTTTGCCATGAATCACTTATTGCGTGCCTAATGCGTTCCTAGCTGCCCGTAGCGTTGGCCCTTTTGTTGCCGAAAGATTTCACCTCCGCTGTGCGTTGACTCTTCGTAATAGCGTTTTATAATTCCGTCTTTGATGCTGCTGCTGCTGCCTTGGAACAAAGGGATTATTTTGAGCAACAGTAATGTTATGTTGCATTTTTAAACGTTTTGCTTCGTAACAAAGAGGACCCCGAGCATAATTTATTTTTTAGCTATTAGGGCCATTGAGTTCAGCAAAGAAAATGTCTTTTCATTTTCATTTAAAACTCTCACTCGCAGGTTTGTTAATAGTACAAAGAAGAAGAACAGTTCAAGGTTAGATTTTTTAAAATTTGGGGTAAAAAAAGTCAGTATCGTACTTAAGTTCACATGTTATATTAATTAAATATTACAGGCGGCTCTTTCCCTTTCAGCGCGGTTTATAACACTTTTAAAATTGTTCATACAAACCTGCCACACTTTTGCCTGCAAGTCAGCATCAAGCAATGAAATTGGCATAATTTAAATCATCATTATTAGAAATGAAAGAATGGAATCTAAATCGGAATCATCATCATTTCAAATTTGCAATAAAAATCTGTCACATTCAACCTTATGGAAGCAGCTCACACAAGACAACCGTTAAGATGATTCTTGACAATTTCAGCGGCGTAAAACAACATCCACTTGCTCTCAAACCCCCGACACTAAATTTACGGCACGCTCCATTAATGACGCCGCGCAATGATTGATTAATATAACGCTGGGGAAGAAACATTTATCATCTTCGCCCTTCGTTTTGCGCGCTATCAGCCCTTCTACGATCAATCTCACGCCTAGCGTTCACTCCCAATTGAATCGCAGCAACGCAGCAGTACAGCGCGGCCACAGCGAAACGGAAAAGTTTTCGATGGACTCGAAATTATCATTGTTAATTTATGTCAAACAGCATCCCCAGCACTGCCGCTGTGTACGCTGCACGCGCAACGGACCATTGCTCAATGTCTGCCAGTGTCCGTAGGGGGCGATGGGGCGATGCGGTGCCAACCATTTAGCTACCCGTAGCACGTAATCGAAACTTTTCTTCCCTCCTTGGGGCCGAAGTTGGGGTCAGTTCGAATGCTTGACATTATCAGCGGCATTGGGATACGGTCTCCGGGCGTCGTCGTGCCATTTGTCCTCCAAAAACCGTTCGATTTGGTTTAGTGCTTTCTTTCGGTGCTTTTTGCGGAAAGGGAAAGTGTGCTATTTGGTGCAGAAAAGTTTATGAACGGTTGGAACGATCTGTGCTGTTATCAATTTATTCCCATCACATCATGTCACAAACACTGTTGTACTATATCATGACACTTTCGGGCGATACGGTTTGGAGGTTGGTTTTGATCAGAGTTGGTGTGTTTGTGCGAATGCCCAACTATGAGAACTTCCTATTTACGAAAGGACGCTAAGAAGTTTGCAATTTTTTAGTGCCTAAAAACGCCTAACGTTATGCAATCCATGTACTAAAGTGTGCTTATTATATTCAGATGGTCAAATCTTTCAGCTAACATTATTATGTTCATATATTGTACAACTCAAAATAATGGTATATTAAGATAAAGACATAAGAAACCTCTTGCTTCTTATTTCACCCATTTGAAAGATGACCATTGCCTAACTTCCTGGCTGTAAAGTTATTCAATCTACCCAAACCTGCGGCGCCCGTACCGTAGAACCATTTAGTTTGTTCGGAGTTTTCGAAGCAGCCAAACAAAGTTGGGCTGATGTTATGTTTTACGTTTCGCAACGGGTCATTTCCAACCTTCCAGTTCCAGGGTCTTCCAGTTTCTACTGCCGCACACGATCAACCGTGTCAACCGAAATGTTTATCGATAACGGAAAGTTTTGTTGCCCGGAAAAATTTGCACCTTTGCCGGTGTTTGCGAAAGTTTGTGATATTTCATTTCACCCTCAGGGGGTGGTCCAACCCGAGCCGTGGTGCGTGGTGCTTACGGAGAATGTTTGGGGATGGTGTGCGGTGTGAAAATTAATGACGTCCATCAGGAAAATTGATTCGCTTTGGGGCTAGGGTTGTTGGGATTTTGCGTTGTCTTTTTTCCGATAAACTTCTTCCTTTACGTGCCAGGAACTAAGGGGAGAGCAACACATACTTCACTTCACCAAGATCAAATTAGTACAGTGACAGTAAGAGAAGGGGAGTATTAGGAAGGAACATCATGTTCACAAAACAATTTCCAGCGGGATGATAAACCGTCTTACCTAACTCTCTGTCAATTCTTATCGTAACGCAGCATCACCGTAAGCAAGCAATCATTCTCATCGGACATCCGGCTCACCGGTACCGAATTTCCTTGCTCCTTGCCCCCGGGCTTGAGTGAAAATCGAAAACTTTTAATGATAAACATGATGACGATATTGGCGGATGACACACAATCAAGTAGTAATTTCCTGGTCTCGCTGGTCTTGACGCGGAACGAAACGGCCACCGAACAAGCGTACCCCGTTAAACACTGGCAAACTTTTTTGGTTTAGTTTCGTGCTGCTCACACACCCGTGACTTTATTTTCCTTCCTTTCGCTTTAACTTTATAGTCCCTTGGCTTAATAATCCCGCCAGCCACGGGACACGGTGGACGGAAATATCATCTTCATCATAATGATTATTATTTTCCGCCTTTCGGAAGCGAAGTGGCGCTGCCATTATAATCAGGCGTAAAATGGCGCTATTTAATTGTCTGTGGAGGACAAATTGTTTCTTTTTCCCTGCTCTTTGGAAAGGTTTTTTCTCTCTTTTCTTAATCCCAAATTGTGTCCACCGCTCGTAAAAGTGGGCTCTGTGAAATGTGATCGAAACATTCTGCTTTCGGCTGCTTTTTCCCCCCGTTTGCCTCATATGAGAGTTTAATGTTGCTTCCTTCCAATGTTTGGAAAGTTCTCTTCATCATTTCGCCTTCGACTGTCCACAAAACCGCAAGTTTCAGTTTCTTTACGCCTCTCGGGCGCAGCGTTTATGGCGATCGACTAATATTTTATTACACGTTTTTATTGATCGCAAGCGTGCCGGGCAGCGGCTATCGACCTATCAAGCGAGCAAGCTTTTATCGGGGCCAGTAACATTTCGCACCATTTGCACGTTCTAAACAAGCTTACCGCGTTTTATGCCGCTCCTGCCGACAAGTGGAGCGCGTTTAGGAATGAAAGGTTGAAGTTGATGATTTTTTTTATTTCGTAGGGGTCTTTTTTCGTGTTTTTTTTATTATTTGGCACACTTAAATGGGGTGTCAAAACGGAAGGCAAGCGTGTTCGGGAGCGTTTTCTAAATTCGATTGGTTCAGGGTTTGAGTGGCTGTTTGATTGGATGAGATACTATTGATCGAATTAAAGCGTTTTCCAATGCTGGATGGTCTTTTTGCTCAAAGAAGCAGAGATCAGAGATGAACCGGGAAAGCATTTTTGTCGAACTTTATGTTTGTTAAATACAGTCTTTTTTTTATTTAATTATTCAAGTAAAATTTCAATCAGAGTTTTAACCTTTCCAATTAGAATGATATTTTTAACAATTTCTAATTTGCAATATATTTATATGCAATATATCCTATATTTTAAACAATTTCTAATTTGAAATAATTCAAACTGAAGTTTTTTTTTCCATTGCATAAACGTACTCAAATAACCAAACTGAAACCATGCAAGTTGACCAACAAATTTGATACCCAAATATGTTGAAATGTAAACCAATTCGAGGAAGAAAACTACTTCAAACTGATTGGAAGTTCAACTTTCTGGCCACTGTTGCAACGGGTTTTTTTCAGACTAAAACCGATGTGTAAAATTAGTATGCATGCTTTTTTGTGCTGATTTTGATTTAGAAAATTGATTTCTGCTCATGTTCAACGAGTTCAACGAAGCTCTACAAAGCAACCACCCGTTTTGACCGGTGAAGTAAACCCCCTCCAACCTTTAGGTTTGATTGCTCAGGTTATTTTGATTTTTTTTTCCAACCAAACTCCCAGTATGAACCAATGCTTCCCGTTCGTCGAAGCAAATGGAATACAGAGAAGAAGAAAAAAAAAACACTGCCAACTATCAATCAAACTTGCTTGTAAAAAGTACGCCATGCTTGACACAAGCTACTGTTCCCTTTTTTTTAACATACATACACACGTAACACTCCCATCACCAGCACATGGTGCAATATGGTACTGTCACTTGTACGCTATCAAAGAGCGTTTGGGTGGATTTTTTGCCACCCTTTAGACAGGCGGAAAAAATACAGTCCAGTCCATACCCGCACGAACAGCAAAACAAGAAGCAACACGAAACATAACTCATCAAAACATTCTGGCAGTTCCCCTCACCCGAAACCGGGAGTTAACTAACTCATGCGCTCATGCTCCAGAAAACATTCCACCATTCGTTCGATTAAATACTTCGAATCCTTCGGGAGTTTTGCTGTTATTCAATGTGCTGTGCTCCCCCCCCCCCCCCCCAAAAAAAAAAGGACAAGGTTCGGAATAGGAAATGTAAAAGATAAAAAAAGAACGAGCCAAAGTAAGCGATAAAAAGAGAGATTGATGACGAAAGAAAAAAAAATAATTAAATTCAGCAAAGCTACAAAAAATTGCACTTGCTTTCAGATGCAGACATGTTGGGAAACTTGTTAAACTAAACCGACAAAAACAGATTTTATATTTACTTATTTTTTATTTCTAAAAGACACACAGGATTTTAATATAATTTAGATAGTTTCTAGACATATTTCTGGAAAACGAAGGAACTCAGATCTTTGTTTTCATAAACCTTCCAAAATAACCTTTAATACATTTTAAAATTGGATATCTTTCTTGATAAAAAAGTCATCGACCAATTTTAACTCATTTTAATGTATTTTGTTCTCAAATCAAATTAAACCAATCCCCCCCCCCCTATCTTTTTTATTTTTACCTAATTTTGCTGAAGCATTGTACTGAGAATGTCCCTTTTATGCAGTATTAATAAATTATTAAACTCCAAAACTATCGATTGCAATACTCTGCAAATTATGTTATATTCTACACAATGTTATGATGCACACAGCCCAATTTATCCTATATGATAAGTATTACAAATCGAGACAAAAAACAGAACAACGATCCGACGCAGTGCTGCTTTACTTCATTCAAACGCGTTCGTTATCGTCATGAATAGTGTGCCGGGCTCTCCACTCAATAATCCCTCCACATGACGGACGAGCAGATTCCCATTATGTCCCCGGGTGTCCCGCGTCACATCTTCCAACTCCCCTGCCGTACGATTTATGTTCGGCTCATCTGCTCATCGCTCCGCAAAAAAAAAACAGGCGAGTAGATGATTTTGTTATTTTTATACGAGCCCTCCGGCACTTTGGCCTAGTCCTCCACGGACACGAGATGCTCTCCCGCTCTCTCTCCCACACACACATAAGAACCTTTATCCCCAACATGCACATGTGTGTGTGTGTGTTTGTTTGTACATCGATATTGAGTAGCGTTCCTATCGGGAAGGACAGTGTCGTCCGATGAACGATGCTCGGCCAAAACGCAAGCATGTGGCAAAAATGAAATTAATATCCAACACCTCGTGTCATGTCCCTTGCGAACATGCCGGGAGTAAAAAAAAAAGAAGAAAGCAACGCTCATGCGAGTGAAGCAAGAAGACGAAACGAGCGAGTGTGGGGAGAGAGAGACACATTTTTACTGTCGCCTATTGCGCACCCCCGGTCCGTCATGGCGCACCACGTTTGCCCTCCATTGCTTGACCACATGCTGCGTTTTGGAACGTTTAGGTTGGGAGGAAGAGCACAGAAACACACACACACACACATAAGAACAAAAAATAAAGCAACTTCATGACGACAGACTGTTGCTCCGAAACCCCGGGAAGTGTCACTAAAAACGCTCCCCAAGGGGCATTACGTGTGTGGTGGCGAACGAGCTCAGACCATAGCGGACGGCAAGTTCCGCCACATGCCCAAGTCAAGAAAGCAAACAAACCATAAACGTCCCACTCGATATTAGGGCGGGACGGGTTGGGGTGAGCTATGGATGGCACCGTATGAATCGTACCGAGGCGTAATTGATCTGACCTCGTGAAGCTACCCCGGGAAGGAAACGGAACGCAGCGCACAAACGCTGACCTCTCGCTTCTTCGCCGTAGTTAATCAGTGTACCTCCCCAGCAAACCTGGGCGACAATGTGTCCGACCTTCGGCCACATTGACATTCGATCCGAGGGTTCGAACGGGTCAGGCTGGCTCCCCACGACAGGGATCGATTTCTGTGCCCTTTCAGGCGGTCAGGCAGATCAAATGTCCGGAATCTTTTGCCCGCACGTGTCGAATTACTCGGCACCAGCAGTAATGGCCACGCGCCTAGGACGCCGGGGCAACGTGAGCAGGGATTGTGTGTAAATCCATATTTAGCTTCTGCCTGTCTCGATCAACTAACTTTTCATTTCCGACGGACGCAGCAGTTAGCAGTTCATCTAACTTGCAACTTTCCACCGTCGATTGATTGCTTCCGGGTAGATTAGGCTTCTGCTTATCTTTCCACTGTCCAGCTCAGTGACGAACAGTGAAAGGCGAGCGCACTTGGTGTCTTTGATTAACTTACCCAGCAGATGGGCTGATTTTGGGCAAGCGTGTGCAGGCGCGAGGGGTTTCAACAGGGAAGGAAATTAAAGTTGCATTCCGTGTGCGTTTGGGGGTTGTCGAATCGAACGACAGATGCTAAGCGATGATTCGTGCAGCTTTTGTTTCAATTACAATGTAAAATTGGCAATCATGTGATGCGGAATAACTGAATCGCGAAATATATAGTTACTTTCCGTAGATTCTTTGGAAAGTTATTTATTAACAAGTTTTAGTTACACTTCAAACGATTTTATTGGTGGTTTTTCAGTGTTTCACAATTCTCTGAAATGATCTGAAATTTAGAGGGTATTTTTCCAAATTTGGTTTTTAGAGCTCTCTAACTCCAAGTTGACTTTACTACAATTGTTATTCTTAAACAAGTTAAATAACTCGATTGGTTTTTGTTGAACTTTGGTAATATTTTTTTATCGGCAAATCAAATATCCTTTATGTTCAAAGTATATAATTGTTTTAGTAGTATCAACTGCAAAACTAACAATCAAATATAATGCATCAAACAACTTAAAACTTATCGAGACTAACAAAAATAACTTCATGGAAGAGCGTAATTGAGCGTAAAAAATGAGTGCAAATGAGTGTCGGGACTTACGCCGTCACTACAAACGGATTCAATGATACCACCCATTATTACACGACGGACGAAAGCTTTCCAACTGTCAATGGAGTAAGACTATTGACATAAGAGTTTTTCCAATAAGTTTTTAGCCCTGTATACAACTACAACATTATAACCTGCAGATTTATTGACTCTTATAAACGCTGAAGCCGTGAAACTAATTTAAAAAACTTTAAAAATAAATTTATGCTTTCAATACAAATATTTTATATTTTTCATGCGTTTTCGTCAAGAATGAAAAACAGTTTCAGGTTCTCAAATAAACTGTAATAAGAGCTATGTGTCATTCAAAGGCAAAATAAGCCTCATAGCATTTCCGAGTACATGGGTCAGTCTCGTTAAAAGTCGCCACATGGAAGAGTTTAACAACATGTGATGGGACGAAGACTCGTATGGCCCATTTGTGGTTCTATACTGAAACTAATAATGCCAATGATATCATGCGCTAAATCTACCTCAAAGAATAATAATTCTACTTTCACAAACAACATTTATATTCAAAGATATTACCGAAAGCCCATTCTACCATTACCATTCTATCCTTGAAGGAAAGGAATAAGCATAAAATAAAACATAAAGAATTATATAGCGACCAATATAGTTGTTTTAGTTAAGTCAAAGTGTTTCAAGCAGCAAACAACTCTTATCATTTACTTGTTCCATATTTTTGGAAACTCACTTTAATATTTTTTTTATTAAAGGTATCTGTAGTTCACGGTAGTTCTATAAGTAATCCGCATTCCTTTTCAACCTCTATCCTGTTACAGCGTCAGAATCATGCTTCACTACATCGTTCCTATCTTCATAAAATACGTTCCAGACTTTTTTCCCCATCCCGTCGGAAACTGTGGGAAAAGTGCTTCTTCTTCATAAATCTCCCAAATACTTCACCCGCAGGGTATAAGTGTGTGTGTGTATGTGTGCTGGCAAGGTCACAAGATGATAAAATATGCAGACTATGCTGAAACTTATTCGCCTTCTTCTCCAATGACGCCTACATCCAGCATCCAAAAGCTGACCCATTCGGTAGGCATCGAACTTGTGAACTGTTTTCGGGACATCCGAGAGCGAGAGAGAGAGAGAGAGAAAAGGCCAAAGAGCTTACCAGATAGCCACAGGGCGTGATTTTTTTCCTTTCCCTTTTTTGACTGCCTCCCAAACCCCGGCTCAGGAACGTGTTCGATAATTGGTAGCACGTGTCGCCCGCGAAAGGAACGAAAGGTTCGGAAAGTTTCAAGCTTTTAGTCAATAAAGAGGGAAGGATGGCTCGAATTGTTGCCCAGTTCCAGTTTTGTTCAAATTAGGCACCCGGGGAAGGGCTGCACGCTGCGAAAGCCTTTTTCGCTAAGGAGCCGCATCGATGAACCATTTCCGCTTCCGGTGGAGTTGGCGAGATTGGGGCTGCAGTGGCAGTGCCGGAAAGTTCGTCCACTTTGTGACACATCCATCGATAGTAATCGTCTTCGGTTCTACGTGCAGCATTGTGGTTGCAGGTGGGAGTTATCGGTCGATCCTCAAGCTCCCCATCCCCCTTTGCGGGTAAGCCTCCAACGGAGAAGGGCAAACCTGATGCGGCAGCAAAACATGACGCCCGAAGATAGGGAAAATCCTAATGATCATCATTATTCTTGTCGGCGTGTTTTGCCACTTCACAAAAATTGTCTGCTTCTTCCTGGGTCTGTTTCGTTCCTGCTTCAACTTCCTCCTGCCTGCCTGGCAACATCCTTAAGCCATGGGTGGTTGGGCCTTGGTTCCCTGTTCGTTGGGTTTGTGCAAGCCAACCCCCCAATTTATCAAATCCAAAAGCAACCCCCTGGTTCGTTGGTTGAATACCGTGCAGCGGCAACAACAAAAAAGTGAAGAAAGAAAAAGGAACGCACCGGAAATGGGCAAAGTAAATCGATACCCGAAATCGACCGCACACGGTGTGTGCGCTTCCGCGCGGTAGTGCGGTAGCGTGACTTTACGCGAAACGGTCCCGGGTGCGTGAGATGCGCAAGATAGCGCAACTTTAAGGACCGATTTCGCTGACAAAGGTGAATCCTTTTTCGAGGTCACGCTCGACCCATCTTCCCGTTAAAGCACACTTGCGGCCAGGCCCGGCTTCGGGGGAAAACTTTTGCTATGGAAATCGGAGCGACAAAGGTGGAAGGACCGGTAAGCGTACAGTAATGTTGGATCATCAGTGTAGATACCAGCTAAGAGCGATTATGTTACCTGCTCGTTCGTTGCAAAGGAATCAAGTTTTGTGCCGGCCCATTAATAGGACTTTAGCCCTGCAAAGGTGAGGGTGAAGCACGGTGCTCTCATGCGGAAGATGTAAATAATAAATATTTACCACTGCTTAATTGCGAGGCACAGAGTTTGCTGTAGCACTTTACAATGTTAAGCTTTGTGTTTTGTTTACCAATGTGACGGATTTCAAATAGATGGCTAAGTAGTGTTTCGATGGAAATAAAACAGCACATTGCCAGCTTAAGAACCATACAACAGTGATTCAAACAAGATTCAAACTATGTTGGTTACTCTTAGGGATTCCTATTCGATTCCTCCTAATTACCATATTTTCTGAGTAATCTACCGCTGTGTAAAAGGAATAACTTGTCAATTGAATACCTCTTAATACTATATTTCAATAAAACATCTAAAACACTCTATAACATGCAAATACTCCCCCAAAGTGTGAAAACATCATTCATGGGAAGTTGATTCCAGCCTCACTCATTCGGCAAACCGTCAACGGGCCTCGGCTACGATTTGAATAATTCCATCAATTTAGCTCCCTCTATTGACCTATCTTACCGCGCATACCGGTCAACAAAACATGCATATGCAAATGAGTTGCCCATAATGCCCGCCGCGCAAATAAACCATATCCGATCGATCGAAAAGCTATTTATTTAATTACCCCCAAACGGCACGCGATTGTTGCGCTGCTGCATTTGGGGGAGTTTTCGGTTAATACACCTCCGTGTGGCCAGGTGGGGGCCAATATATGGGCAGGAACCTAATGATGGTTTACGCTTTATGATTTAATTTTTCCATCTCCCGGTTTTGGTTGTTTGATTTGGCGCAATTTGATAGCACGCCCAAATCGAAAGCGCTCACAATTTCGTCCCCAATTGTTTGAGTTGTGCACAGACGTATACAAGCGCGCAAAACACATCTCATCGCCAGGAAAATAATGGTATTTGTCAACTGCATTAATAATTGAAGCTAGCTGAAAATGTCAATCCACTCAAAAACGTATGCGTGAAAAGCAAATGATGTTCCAAAAATGTCTGTATCATGCATTTTCGGCTTGCTTGCTGCCAGTATCGATGGAAATGCATACTACACAGGCAACCATTGTATTATTGATGTTCTTAATTGGGAGCTCGGATGTACTCCACACACACACACATACACACTCGAAACATGGCTACCAATATTAACGTGTTTATTCCATGTTTGGCACCGTGGCAGCAGCTGGGAGCGCCAACGAACTGCTCCGCTCTGTTGATCCTGTCGATGGTGACGTGCTTTTGGTGTCGGTGGCTTTTCCAACACGAGACTGTGTCAAGTAGGGTGCACCCAAAGTGTGCACGCTGCGCTACATAAATCATAGCCAAAACTTCTCCCGAATCTGTCTGCTACGCTTTTCACACGGTAAAGGGTAGTTTTTTCTTTCTTTTCTTTTGCTGTTGTCGTGCACAACCCCCAACACCAACACCAAGCCAGCTTTAATCGTCGAAAGTCGGTTGTCAAACATTCAATTTGTGCAATTCACTTTTGTGGAAATAAACAAGAAAACAAGGGTGTCTCGTTTGGCTCTTCACATAAACACACACACACACAACACGAACAGCGACAAACAGGATATGAAAGCAATCCCGTGGCCATAATGGGATCATCATAATTTGTGGTGAGCTAGATGTTTTGGGACGATGCAAAAATAGCTACAGGGAGTTGAAAGGAGGTGAAAATTTCAAGTGGTTTTAATGAACTATGGTAAATTTGCAGCACACAAGGAAGTGAATCTGATTAAAGTGAAACAATTGTGATGATTTTAGCCTATTTGCAGGAATGACTGAAGTTTGCAATTCCCGTTTTTGTGATATTTTCATTTTCCTATTAGAAACATTCTGTATCTAATTATGGTCTCGAATATTCCTAGCTGCTTACGTTGAGGCTAACAGCGCCTAAATGTATGCACAAAAAACAAGCTGTATATGTAACTTCTTAATATCAGCAACAAACATGAGCTATTCATCAAAACAAAACAAAAAACAAAAATCGTTTAAAAATTCAAAAAAAAATATAAATTATAAATTATAAAAATTATTAAAAACCATTAAGGAAATTCAATTGCAAATATTTTAACCAAATTGAACCCCACCCAAGACCACAATGCTTGAGCAAGTTTTCGCATACTGCCCCGTACCGTGAATGCATGTATTAGGCTAACTCGAATCCGGTACACAAAGCCGAACAGCGGTATGATCCTACGCCGCGCTCCACAAACCATAAGCGAAAGTTTATTCCACTCATTTATTATTTGGTTAAAACGGACGCGTCCCCACGCTACGAGCACACCGATCGCGACACAGAGACAGCCCCGGGGGGAGCCGGCTAGAGCGTCCGGGCCTTCAAACAGCCGGCCCAGAACAGCTTTAGCTGGAAAAACACAACACAACCACTGTGCAAAGCGAATGAGGACATATATTTCCACACGCAGCGGGCAAAGACCGACGGGCGGAAGGCGGAGAACGACGGCCACGACGGTTTGTTTATTGCCACGTGCAACATTGCACCTACCGGAAAATTCCCCTGCAACCCCGGGTGCGGACGGCAAGCGGACGGGTCGCTGTGCATGTTTTCCTCCGTAAGCCTCGTGCAAAAATCTCAACCACCCACACACAACCTGTTTTCAGCCGACTGTTTGGGGATGGTTGTGGGAGGGAGCCCTCGTTGGGGCAATCGTTGACACGCTGCCAAACTGGGGATGAAATGTTTTGGAGGTACTCAAAATTTCATCCCGTTCCGTTTGGTGATGGTGCCACGTCGCAAGGAACGAACGAGCTGAAGCGCGGGTAGTGTACGGTATGGATATGAATTCCATAGGTTGCTGTGACACTCGCCCCCGAACCGGCCACCTGCTTCTGGCTAAATAATGAAGCACTTCTGCGTGGAACACATTTTCCGAGGCTGTGTGTTGTTGAATGTCTGTGCCGCTGCTTGCTTGTTTTCCTCCACTGTCGCACTCGCCGTTTTTGGTCACTTGCCTGCATCATGCCCCATCCAGCATGTGTAGGCTGTGTGTATGTCCCACTGCATGAAATAACAACAGCAGCAAAAACAATAAAAAAAAGCTCACAGCTCTTTCAATAAAACAAAATGCAAACGCACACACACACTCAGAGGGAAAGAAAACGCCTGCCCTGGATCAAGGTGTGCTTATTCATATTAAATACGCACCTCGCAATGAAATAAACCCCGGTGTACTATTTGTTGATGAAATTTATTTATTAAATTGCAAAGAAAACGCAACGTCCCGAGTAATTGGAGGGAAAAAGAGCAAAGGAAGTATGTGCCATTGATGGGTTGGGAACAGAAAATTGTGCCATGTTTGGGAGCTTCTGAATGGATGGGACAAAGAGAAATGATTGTAGAAGATAAGAGATGTGATTGTTTCGACACAATCTGGCACAAATTTACTGTTCTTAAAAAAAATACTTGTTTTCAAAAATTTTTCCATTCTTTGCCTTACATTTTTAACATAATTTCACTAAATTATTGTTGAGTGATCCGTTTCTCGAGTTCCTTTATTTGACTTTTAAAGTTTTACTACTAGTTCATTTCGGTTTTTTTTCTCTTTTGTCATTCATAAGATTTTTATATCAAAATTTTTATTATAACAAAATCATATTTGAAATACATTTTGCTTTATTTTTAAATAACTCATTGCACCTGAAATATCATTAGAATTTCAACGTTGGAATTGGAATTACAATTGGAAAACACTATTGGGGGACACAGTAAGAATCATCCTGAAAACACAAGCACAGTAAACCAACCTGCGCCAATACAACATGATCCTATTGGTGTTATTCGCTGAGAAACACACAACTGTGGCACACGATACGGCTCATTGATGAGACATTTTTGTTCCTCAAATTATCACTGTCCCGACGTGAGGCGGTCACAAATTTGTAAATTGAAATTCCTCCTCACAGCACGCCCCACCGGGAGCGACACACAAACATAAAACCAAGCGAAAGCACACGTATTTTATTTTTATTTTATTTTTTATAATGCTTTTTGGTGTCTCTTTGCACAACGTTCGTGTGGCTTCGATCGCTTGCCTTTGCCTGAACTTTTGCTGTACGCGAGTTTGTGTGTGTTTTTTTTTCCTTACTTGTGTCACATTCACAAGCATACCGACGATACGGTTTATCTTAATTAAAAATGAACTATGAATGCAATTATTTGCTCTCACGCTGGGCCGTATACTCAGAGCAGGTATAAAAATAATTAAAACATGTAAAATCATTAAACACAACAACAACAAAAACCATTGCAGCGAGAAGGGGACGCATAAAATAAAATGATCATCAGCGTGTCGTCTGATAATGTTGCTGGGCATTGAGCGTGTGTCAGTGTTTTTTTCGGAAATTAAATTGTATGTGCAGCAATATTGTTGTTTTTTTCGCTATTAAGTTGAACACACACTTGGTAAAGAGACAATGCTTCCTTTCATTTAATGATTGTTCTTGCTTTATTGAACGATAATAAATATCTACTGAAATGAAACGCTTTTGCTAACAAAAAATTAATATATGGTAAACTTCTACATTTCCTCGTTTCCTTTTGCCAACAGATCTAAAGTTCAAAAGATCTCATTATCTACCCACAACACCACAGCATATACTGAACCGATAACAACACAACCTCTCTGTGTTCCGCCTCTAGCAGCAGTTTATCGAGCATGTTGTTGCAACATTAAAGCAAAAAAAACCCTCTAAACATGCTCGTTTGCTTTGCCAGCTCTGCAGGGCATTTGGGGGGGTGGAGCAAAAATCCTTTCATCTCTTCACCGAACGACGAACGACGATTGGTATTGATTTGCAAGGGTACAACTAGTGCTGTGTTGCTGTACGTACCCTGCGCTACTAACTATATCAATGATCATGCCTACTTCAAACCAACCAGTTTGGAACCAGGAACACTTCAAAAAAGCAATGGGAATCATCCTTCAGGGACTAGATAATCACCATCGACATCATCATCATGCCAGTTCCATTACAGGAACGTTTTTGCTGTCGTTTGCAGTTCGTTTTATCGCCCTTAGGCTCAGCAATTCATGTAGTATGTTGTGTCTTTCCCTAGCGAACGGTTAAAAAAAGACTTCCAATTTTTATATCGTTCACCTGTAATTGAACGAATAATTTCCTTTTTTCGTTTTAGGTGCTTTACAGCTCTTACGAGGAATGATATGTACGGTGTGCAGCCTACATTTAGGCGCATAAGTTCATTTTCAGACAAAAATAGCATTAAACCAACGTAACAAATCGATGGTTCAGACGTTTTTTGCTTACAGCACAGACAAATAGCTGGAACGTAATAAATGCCATCAATTCAGAATTCGTGCTAATCACTATCCAGTAACATGCAATCCATCAATCACATGTTGGTATTGTGTAGTAAAATCTATCTATGCACAGGAACTCAACGAAGTATAAAATATACCGGAATGCTTAACTCTCCCATTCCCAAAGAGCCATTCTAGTTGATTGGCTCTGTCAGCGTAAAATATTGCCCGAAGCTTCACACAGTGTTGACAAAATATTGATCTAAACCGAGTGTTGCTTGTTAACCGACCAAAACGAAAAAAAAATCCAAACGCAGGTATGGAGAAAAAGGTATGAGTCCGGTCTAATGTCCCATGGACAGTCCTAAACAAACATAGGTATAAATCACAAACACAACTAGGCTTCTCTCTTCACTGCAGTGTACTGCCCGACCTGAAGCCACCTTTTGGGGGGGTAATCTATCTTCGATTAGTTTTGTTTTATGGACCATCGATCGTCGCCCATCTGCAATGGAAAGTGAGAGAAAAATGAATGAGGAAATTTTTATTTACCACCTGCCAGACATGTTGAAGCCAACCGCCCACCTCCCCGCCCGTTTGGAATAGGCCTGTCAACTGAATTCATTGTTTTCCCATTCTTTCTATTATCCCCCCTCGATGCACTGCATTGGGAAAAAAAACAAGCGGGTAGCTTAGCCGTTTGGGAACTGTTTGGGAGCGTCCAGGAAAAATAATCCTCACACACACACACTCACGACACGCGTGCTTTATTTATATTGAAAAAAATGTGCATTTAGAAATCGGTGAAAACACCTCTGCCCACACCTTCCTTGCCAGAGTTCACATTCAGGTCAAACACACAAAACAACGACAAAATGCCACCACACGCCAATAGGAAACACACACACAGCGTTGCTATAGCAGGAGATTCCAAAATGGGTGAACGTGAATACTTCTCCCCCTTTCCCCTAAGTGGAGGCACAATTTATGGCTATCGACGTATTGGATTTCCTTCGCTTGCCCGACCAACTCGACTCGACTTCCGTGCAGCCGGTGAAACCGTTTGGTGAAACGGTGAGCTTATTTTTTCCCGCCTGTATATGGTAACAAAAGTCCTTTTTTTTCTTCTCTCTTTCTCTCCCTTTTTCTCTCAGGAGTGAAAAGTAAAAGAAATGGGTAAAAAATGCTTTCCCGGAGCCTACGGTGGGATAAAACCGGGAACCGTTTGCCCTACCGGTGCCGTTGATTTATGAAAGCTGGACAGATTTATGGGATTATTTACCACGCTCGTTTTGTGTGTTTGTATGAGTGTGTGTGTGAGTGTGTGTTTCTGAGTGTGGAAAGGACATATCACCATTGCCCCCTTAACGATCGGCACTGGATGTGGCTGTCTTCGTGGTGGATGTAGATTTATTTTTATTTGCTTCAAGTAAACCACCTAGGTGACATCTAGGTTTTGGATTTCTTCTCCTTTAAGTATGGCTGGCAGTCAACAAAGGGGTTTTTGCAGTGGTTTTCCATTTCTATACACGAAGGTTGTCATTTTAAAGTGTAAAACATACTTACACCATATTCTGCTTGAATTATCAAAAACCGCCTGAAGGTATGCAATGTGTGCAAACATACTTCGCTTAAAAGGCACATTTCCTTTCATTAGTGTTTCTTTTTCTTTGTAAACAGTTTTGAGGGTAAACGTTTAATTGCATACATGTATTTTTTACTTTTTTATTTTGAGCCTTCAAATAAGACAATAATCAACATTGAAATCTTACCTTTATGCGTTTATGGTACCCTCAAATCATTGCTATTCCTCTGTTCAGCATCATGGCTTATTCAACATTTTTTGTGACAAAAAATCAAACTTTAATTTCAAGCTAGTAGTAATACTCCAATCACAAACATGTTGTGGAAAAATCAAAATGGTTTTTCTTTTAAAAGTTTCCTGAAAACCACGGGCAACCAGCACCTGACGGAAACACTCAACGCTTGCGTATGAAATGGGGTTCATTAATTTAATAATTAAAATTTATCCTCATCCAGCAAAACGGCACGTTACCAAACAGTACCAAAAAAAACAGTATAAACACACAAAAACAATTGGCCCCAATGGGGACGGTTGTGGCTGGGCAGAAAATCTTAAAACCACTCATCAAAAGATGAAGATGCACTGTGGCGCTACCGTCAGCGAACAACACAAAAAAGCCCTTTCTTTTCAACTGTTATAACGGAGCGTTTACACACACATTCTCTCTCACAAAAAAAACGCGAAAGGATCATTCAGTTTCCCGGTTTTTGGCGTAAAAACGGCCTCCCCACCGTTTCGATTCGACTTTTGTGTTTGCGCACTGCTCAGTTTGAAGCTTTTGCCCACAGAATGGGATGAAATTCGTTTCTCCCCTTTTTTTCCTTTCACAGCACAAAGCGTAGTAAAACATTACAGCAAAAATAATTACGAAATAGCTTTTCCCGGCCACGGGGAAAAATGGGCTTTTTGCACACTTCCAGCGTGAGCGTGGCCAAAGGCGCTGGCCGAGCGCGTGAAAAGGTGGAACTAATTAAAACCGAATCGCTGCTTTTTTTGACCATTAATTCGCACAAGGAGTCATTTTACTTGCACGGACGGAGGGGTATGAAATGGCCGAAGAGGATGTACAAATAAGGGTTTTGAAAAATAGACCAATAGGCGGTAGAAAAGGCTAGAGCATTGAGAAATTTGTACCAATGTAGCTGGTAGTGATGGTTGCGATAGGGGGCCGATGTTTTTCTTCCCCTGCCCTGAAATGGGCTGTTGCGGTATGTTTGCAAAACCCAATTTGAGGCCCCCTAATTTGATTGGGTTGTTTTGTATTAATGTTTTTCGGTTAATTGTTTGCGCATTCCCCGCCGCTCGGGGCTTCACACTTCTTCCGTGTTTCGGTGCTTTAACGAGGTGCAGTTTTTCTTCCACCATCTGTTGGATGGTTTTCCATTGTGTTTTGTTTTTAATTTGCGTGCCAGCTTTTTGTTTGTTGCTTTTTTTTTTGGTTTTTTTCCTCTGTAAAAGGCTGTAAAATTTATTTATTTCATCTTTCTTCCCACCTTTCTCCAACCGAGCTTGCAAGATTTGCTAGTCAACTTTTGACTTTGTTTGCTCCGTTGCTACCGTACCACCCCCGGGGGTCGTTTGGTTTTCTGCAGCCGAAGCAATCAGAATTGAACATAATTTCTGCGAAAAAGTTTATTGCAATCATCTTGCGCCCACCCCCATTCGGATGACATTACGACGACAGGGCTGTTAAAGTTTGCATCCGTGCCAATCACGGGGAAAGGAACGGCCAGGCAGCATCAAACTCAAACTTGCCACAAACTCTTTCATCACCATCGCCATCATCATCATCATCATCTTCATTATTAGCTCTTCGTCTTTTCCCTGCCTTCCCTGCCTTTGCAAAGAACAAGTTTTTCCTGTAAATTTACCAATGAATCACGTCAGCGCCGGCAAGCATCAAGTGCAGCGCCGTGAAAAGGACGTGATGTTTGGACGGCAAGTTGGGATTAAAATTTTACCTTCAAAAGAAATCGCCCAACTTTGTCCGCCCAGCTGCTGCACGGAGCCCGGATTGCCCGGAACCATTCAATTGCGCCGCCTGTATGCTTTGCAGATTAACGGTAATTGATGGTGCGCGGTAATGGTGGTGATGGTGGATTGTTGAATTTTTGCGAAAAAGGTAATCCACAATGGTTGCAAGGGATGGTTCTGGGGAGTGCTCTGATGGTGTTTAGCCGCAACATTGCTGACTCTTTTGCTGTGCTTTAGCAATTCAATTGTAAGCTATAGATTGCTGCGAAAGATATAAGTTTAATACGATGTTGCATGTAGTAGACAGAAGACTCCATTTGAAGCTTTTGGAGGCCATTGAATAAAAAATTAAATGAAAAGCAAACATTATAATAATTATTACTGTATGATATAGCGCATTTTGCATGAGATGAAAGGTGGAAAATTGATGCTATAATCATTTGACGTAATGCGCATAGTATATCTTTAGGCGCTTAATATCTTTGATTGGGTTGTTTTGGTCTTAATCTGTTTCTAGTATCTTTTTCATGTGGCTTTATTGATCGTTTTGCTGTAAAATTCACGGATGTAAGTTATAATAATTTTATAATAATAATTATAATAACTTTATAATATGTAGTCAGTACGTATATTTTAATGCATCTTATCATGTTTTATTCATTCTTTTTTGCATCCGGTTTCAAATCAAATTAAGAAATGCAGCTCTACGAAACATTAAATTTCAGTACTTGACGTGACTAGGTATCATGTCCTCTAGTGAAACATATATTCCACTATCTCTAGGTAACCCTGCCCTTCGTAAGGAGCTTATAATAAAAAAGCAACCTAAACATGTCCAGAAGATTGGCAGAAATCACTGTCATTTCGTCAGACTAATGCTGCTCTTTGCGTAACGTAACATTGTAATGCACGAAACATGGTACCTTGTGTGGTGAAAGTAAAGTGCAACGAATTGCACCTCTTGCGTAAAGGTTTCACTTAATATTAGAGTCCTACATCGCGATGGCTCTGATGGGAAAATAACATTTTTGCTTTTCTGAAGATGTTTCCTGGAAGCGGTAGTATTCGTGCGCGAGAGCATTGCAAGACGGTTCACTTTTTTGTTGGTTCCTCTTATGCACATGATCGTTGGAAGGATTTTCCCCCGCCTTCCATGGCTCTGTGGCTTTCTGACTGTAGCCTGAAGTGAACTTGTGCTCGTATCATGGCAATAACGCAACGGAAGAGGAAATGATTTTAAAAACATACAGCAAAGAGAAAGACAAGCTTGCTACTTTATGGTGCAGTAGCAGACAACTTCGTCCTGCTAGTGAGGATGTGCAAAGAATGAAGCGGTTTTTTTTTCGTTGCAGATAGTTGTTCATTCCAAACTTGTTTCCAGCACCTTTACTTGGCTTTTGACAGGTGATTGTTTTTATCGCCTTCAGCTGTTCTGCTATTTTGATGCAACTGAAACTCACGCAAACCCAACCTGGGCACACATACCTGCACGCAGCAGAGTGAAACCTGACAAAGGTTGACTTAAATTTTGGCGATTCTTTCGTTCACCTTCTCGGAAGATCTCACCATTTACCCTTAGTGTAGGGTGGCCTATGGCACATAAAAAACGCCAAAAGGAACCAGGAAAACGTGTTCTTACCGACTTGCAATTTTTTGTAGGAATCTGATTTATTTCTTTAATCTTATTACTTATAAGAGATATTTCAAATGTTAAGGCTAACTCGTGTTAAAAGAGTACTTTAAAAGGATCTAAATGCCTCAAAGCATATCTTGTAATCCAAATAAAGCAATTCTAAGGTTCATTCCGCTTAACCTTGAACGTAATGCATAACTTTGTCCGAAATGTGACAAACTTTTTCTCCTCCTAACAACACTTACCATCATTAGTACCGTTTTTGTTATGGCCCTTGCAATGTCACCGCGCCAGCGTATCACTTCAAATGTTGTGTTCATATAATTATAAATATAAAGCCGCGAACGAACCCGACAACCTGTCAGCGTTAATTTCTGCCTGCAAGTAAATTACAAAACCCAGAAGACCGACAAAAGGAGCCGGAAGTATCTCCCCTGCTTATACCATTTCCCGGGCCACACCACAAAGTAACTTGTGAGCGGCAAATTTGAGGCAAACATTGCATTGATGTCTTCTTTCTATTCTACTTTTCATAAAAGCCATGCAGACGAGAGCGTAACAAAAGCTAAAAACTTTAATAGAACCGTACCATAGAAGAGCAACAACTTCCACGCTGGATGCTGACTTAAACACACATCCCATTCCATCCGTTTGAAGATCCTCACGGTCCAAGTTGGGATTAATTTTTATTTACGACTCCCGGTCACCTTTTCGGTTCGGACAACCACAACCCGAACCCAATTATGAAGTGTCCGGCAAGCCCCCCGGATGTGTGTGTGTGTGTGTTGCGAGCCGTGGCGTGGAAGGACCGGACTTGACTGGGACCGACTCTGGCTGGGCTTAGCGCTTAGGCACCGCTTTTATGAAAGTCGGACCATAGGAAATGCTCATTTATCACCGGACAGTGGTCCGACATCCCTTTTCGGTCCCTCCCTCCCCTTTTCGGCCGGTTACAGTGACAAGCGAAAAGCGTCTCCGTTCACGCTAACACGTCCGCCCCCCGTTTCCTGGTCACGGCACCACGATTATGGGCGTTCCAAACCCCGGATACCCGCGCCCGTTACGAAACCGAACTAACCGCAGCAGAAACCTTCAGTTTTCTTTTATCACAGTTGTGTAGCATTTTCGCTGACCAAGAAAAGAAACAAAAAGGTAATCGCTTTTGGAATGATTTAATAAGCTGCGTCGCACGCCTGCCGCTGCTACAGCACGCAAACGCCCGAAAACAGACGCGCTTAATAACGATGGTTCATAATAATGTGTGATATTTTTATTTTTACGTTCTCACTTGCCTTTCTCTTGTGGAGTGTCACGACGCAAAAAAAAACACGAAAATACATCTCGTTGGGGTGGCCGTTTTATCGGTGCGTTGAAATCTGCGTTTTCCACCAGCCCTATCCCAAAGGGCAACGAATCGGGCTCGACTGGGGGTGCGGGAGGCGCCGAGCCGACGGTCCAAGCTGCTCTAGAGCGGTAGGCTGGTATTAGCATAATCGTGAATGAAGCACGATTACGCACGTTTTCCACTGACGCACTGTGAAAAAATGCCTTCAGGCGGTAATTTAGTACGCCTGCAGGGTGCCTGCTTCTTATCATCCATTCGCCTGGGCAGCCTAAGTTGACAGCGCTAAGAGTTCGAGGGAAAGAGCTGAACTGATGGGGAAAAAGAATGTAAGCAATTTTTTAATTTTATTTAATTTCTTCAACAACTTTCTCTCCACGGACCGACCTTGATATAGAGGTTTAAATAATTAAACCTTGCTTTGGATGTGTCCTTTTTGATGAGGCTTGAAAGAGGATCACACTGAATGACATCGTATCAACTCACACATACAATCACGGACCTTTCTGTAAGCGTAAACCGATCGTAAACACAATCCGATACCGGATACACAATTAATAGAAATGGATGGAATGCAAATTTTCCCTGATTTATGGATGTATATTGATAGCTTTATGCCTTTTATTCTGGAAAAACATATTGAACAGCACATGTATGGGGTTTCAGGACCCGTCTCTCCCCATCCCTTTCACCACTCTTCCGTCACGAATGCACATCGATCAGTTTCCACACATTGGCACGGGTTCGATTGCCGAAATCATATGGAGGAGGTAAATGAAATTTCCAAAACGAACATTTTTACGTTTCCACAAAAGGCCGTCGATCGAGGTGCCGAGGTGGGTGACGGGTCACATTTAATTTGCTGCTCTGCGCCCTCCTCCCCGCCTGTCTGTGTTTGTATGTGCCATCGGGTTTCGGAAGAAAACTCATTTCCTCCACAGTCTCATGTCGCATTTCCGGCAATCGAACACCGGGTTGACCGAACGGTACCGTTTTGCTTGTGAAACGAGTCTCATTTTAACCCCTCTATCCCCTTCCCCACCCTGCCATCGTGCACCAAAAACCAGAGCATGAAAAGTGGGTCGAAATTTGTCACCGATGCCTCCGATCCCACCTTAACACTCCGACCAACAGCCGGCCTGTCACTGCGGAGCCTTTCAATAGCAAATGGGCGATCCCGTTCGGAGAATGGGAAAGCGTACGAAATAAATCCAATTTGAATATGATCGGCAGCATTCCAATGCTGCCCTCTGCTTAAAAGGATACACTCACGGTCTATGGTCTACGGACCATAGCAAGAACAACACACAACGGGGTAGGATATAATTTCCTCTTTTCTTACCCCTTCGCCTGCTGGTGGAAAGTTTTTTGAATCGAGATAGGAATACAAAATACAGTCCCTTTTACGAAATCCCCACTTGCGAAACCTGCACAGCATAGAAATGTCCTGCAATAAGCACGAGCACAAAGGTTAACGAAAGCTTACCGATGCCGGAGCACACTTCTCTGGGTGGGACAGTGAACTGTTTAAACAGAGAATTGTGATCTAATTTTGACGGAGAAAACATCCGACTGCAGTTTTTGACAGAAACACGTTGGGGGAGATTTCTGACAGTGGGCAAATTACGTTATCGATATGAAGACAATTTCGACAATCGTGTTACCGATTAGTATGGATTATTAGCTTCATAGTTTGGTAGTTTTTACCCTAGAGGGCCTAGACTGGTTGCTTTGTCGAGGGAAATCAAGCGAAGTAGAAAATCAAAACTGTGGCCAATAGGAATTCAAGTGAAGTGGAAAAATAGATTGTTTTCCAATAGTGAAATTAAACGTTACATATTCTACAGGAAATGAATAAAAAGAACTCCATTTGAATCTAAATTAGATTTAGTACAAGTTAAAAGAGTACATCCTATCCGTAGGATCTTTTAAAGGTTCAATTACACAATTGGTTACTTACTACTACTTGACTTAACGTCCGGACGTATGCGGACATGCCCGGCCTTATACAGGTTTGGGAGACTTTATTCAGTACCACGGAGACGGATAGTCCATCCTTGTTACGTGGGTCATACTAGACATGAACCCACGACGGGCATGTTTATATGTCTTGCTAGTTGAAAAATGGTCCTGTGGTACATTTTCGGCCCCAATTTGGTTTCAATTGGTTACAAACACGTTTTTGGTGAAAAATGTTATCCCGAAATATGGCAGGTGGCTGACTTTGCTTTTGTCGAAAAACGCCTAAAGGTATACCTCAAGAAGCGCTTTATTGATAGTTGGCTGACAGTTCAATAGCCGCGTTCACACACGGCATATTATGCTACAAAATATCTGTCAAACATACATTTTCACTGAGGTAAGGGAAGTCTAGCAGTCTGTGGCGAATCTTTCCCGTGCAATCCAAGCTATCCATCGCTGGACTGATAACACCAATATTTGCTTGCATTCTTTTGACAGACCGAGAAAAATATCTTGTTTTTATTCGTAGTTAACTTTTTTTTTCGATCGCTCCTAAGTCATAAGTGTTCTAACGGTTGTATATAATATTTTTCTTACAACAATAACCCGTGTTTTACGAATTATTTTATTTTATTTGCGAGAGCTGTCTACAGCGAAGATTCGTGGTGTGTGAACGCAAAAGAAAGGGAAAAAATTCGCGAAGAAAGATATGGCTTGTGAAAACGTACCTAACAGATGGCAGGGAAGCGAAGTTCAGCCAGTAAGTTCAGGCTGTAATTTAGCTCAAAACGCCCAAAGTTATACTATCTATTTGGTCATTTGAACTTCGTGAAGAGTTTAACGAACGATTCTGAAATATTTCTTCAATCATTTCCAGCCTATCTTTCAAATAATTCGTATCACAGGCTATTCCATTATATAGCTGAACAAATCCCACCCGTTTCTTGAAACACATCAGGCACGTACAACCTTGCAAGGTTCAATTGCTTTCCGAAACAACAATTAGCATACATCAAAACCTTTGCAGCGTCCACGTGTCCGTGACATTTACCGAAGCAAACGAGAAGAAGCCGAAAACTTTTTCACAACCATCCTGGGAATAGGTCATTTCCATTTGATCAATTACGGTAAATTGGTTTTGCAGGTCACACAGAAACCCCTTTTCTTGCCCTTTTCTTTTTGACAATTGTTAAGGGTCTTGGGAGCGGTTTTCTCTTCCTGTTTTCTTTTCCAATGCTTTACAATAAACGAGCAAAAGTAACAGTAAAATGTCGCTTACGATGAGCATAGGACGACGGGCACGGTTGTGCACAACGTAACATCAAGTTTTCTTTTACTTTGAAGGTGATTTCTGATTGGCTGAAACGTTACTTTAACATCGCGCACTAAAGCGTTCCACCGTGTCCCAGTGGAACACTTTCAACTCTTCCTCTACTCTTTTTGTTGTTGTACGTTTTCTTCCCAGAAAAATTGGGCAAACTCCAACAACTAGGAAAGTGTGTTTTGTTCGCCAATTACGCCACCAAACATTTCCTTTTCGGGACGCAGCACTGGCACCACAACGGAGTAGCAAAGCAAAAAAATATACTGCTCCCTCGACAACGGCGGACGCGCAGTACGCGGGCGGAATAGAAATGATTCTTCACGAACTTGTCATACCGATGTTTGACTTCCTGTAGCTGTCACCCGGTGGACAGATTTTTTAGCGTCGCTCCCTTTTCAGTTTAAAAACATTTTTAAGTGAGTTACAAAGTACAACGAAAAGGAAGGAAGGCAAGGGAATACGAGTTTAAAAACATGAACAGCAAAACAAAAAAACGCACACAGACTTCCCCAAACTGGTCCCAAGCTCGAACCGTTGAATCAACTTTCATCAAAATTCAACCAACGACATTCCACGGACAGTCAAACTCATAAAGGGTAGTGGTTTGGGCAACGAAGAAAGCACGTGGACGTGCGAGCGAGTGAAAGAAAGTAACTGCAATTCCTCGTCCAACATTGCTGCCCGTTGGCCCGCGCCAGCTGCTTTATGCGCTTGAGGGGGGGGGGAGCTTTTCTTTCCCGTTGCTTTCACCATCCCGTCGCCGCATGACTCTCCTGTCCAAAGTTTAAAGACGAGTTGCGAAGCGATGCTTTTTGAATGTTCTTTCGACAGCTTCACTTTATGTTTTTTTTGCCTCAACTCTTTCCCTCGGACGGATAAAAGTGGTTCATTTTAACCCTCTGTTTGGACGCGTTTCGGTTCTACACCCACCCCGTTTTCTTCCGTGCCTTGTGCTGTGATGCTGTAATGCAGTAATGCTGCCAGCGTCACTGATCGAATTTAGAAGCGACTTTTAGTAGCAAGTGAAACTGACACACAGAAAACGGCGCGGTGCAAAGAACAGAACAACACACTCCCGCCGGATTCTGCTGACAACAGTGCGGGCTGCATTTTGCTCCAAACCGTAGTCATAGTTTTGCGGTTGTGAAAACTTTGCCCTTTTATCCTCCACCCCCTCCCCTGTTCCTCGGCATTAATCCATTTTTCATGAAAACCACATTTATGGAACCGATATAGCTGAAAGCGGACGAGGAAAATGTGTGAGCGCTCGGGCACCGTTTTTTTTCCATCCCCACGTTGTCCAACAGTGCGAGATTGCAAAAGCACACCAACAAAAAAATAAAACACGCCAAGGACAGCAATGGAATGGGTAAAACTGGAAGGGCTTGTTCCCTGTTGGCTGACTGACAAACTGAATTTAATCTCCACGTCACTGCGCTGCTCGCGCGCGCGCGCACGTTCTTCCACCAGCCACCGGGGGTTTCCCGGGTGTGTGTCGGTTTTAATAGAGAAAATCTCCCCGCTGTGGAGTGGATTTTTATTAAAAGTTTGGTCCGCGAAAGCGAACGACAGCGTTCGTTGTTACTGGTGGCAAGGCAACAAGCGCCGACATGCATTAAAAAGGTCCCAGTTTTTCCCTTCCAGGATCTGTTACATGCCTTTCAACGACGGCGGGACATAGTTTGAAGCGATGTTGATGCTTTATTGGCTTAAATCGCATTGTTGATTTGGCTTTAATGCTTTATTTTTAGTGTATGCTTTTTATAAAATTATGTGTTTTCTATATTTGTGCATAAAACATTGCTCAAAGGTAGGAGCAAAATACACTTTGCAACAACAAATATTATCAATAGCTACTGCCGTCAGAATTGAATAGTTGAACGCGTTTTAGCTGGCATGCTTTTTAGTTGAACGCGCGATTGTTGGCTGACAGTTTAATTAAAAAGCTAACGTTGAATAAAAAAGCGGGATCTAAAAAACATTTACAAAAATATTAAAAATATCAACGAAAAGTTCAGATTTTTTTTATGGCAAAACGTGTCAACTTAAAAATACATATTCAAGAGTTGACGAAGAATCGATGTTCAATTCGAGATTTAAGCCTGTATTTTAATCATCTTGTCATACAAATCGTCCAATTACAAGGTAAACTCTTGTGTTTTTTTATGATTAATAAAAATCCGAAAGATTTGATCGCTATTTCCACTGTCACTTTTACCGTTTTTTTAATTATAATAATAATAACAATAATAATTATTATTAACGTTTATTATGATTATTATTACTATTATTATTATTATTATTATTATTGTTATTTTAACTATAATAATAGTAATTATTATTGTTATGATTATTATTATTATTATCATTTTTATTGTAATTGTTATTATTATTATTATTATTATTATTATTATTATTATTATTATTATTATTATTATTATTATAATTATTATTATTATTATTATTATTATTATTATTATTATTATTATTATTATTATTATTATCATTATAATTATTATTATTATTATTATTTTTATTTTTATTTTTATTACTTATATTATTATTACTACTTTTATTATTATTATTACTTTTATAATTATTTTTATTATTATTATTACTTTTATAATTATTATTATTTTTATTTTTATTACTATATTTATTATTATTATTATTAAAATTATTAAAATTATTAGTGTTATTATTAATAATATTATTATCAGAATAAAAATAATAATGATAATAACAATAGTAATATCATGACGTATAAAAGGCATATTTGAGACATTGAAATCCCACTGAAATAGTTCAAACAGCCAATTTCAATTTCAAGCTCAAAATATTTGTCCAATTTTTATAGCCAATTCTATTCCCTTTCCGAACTTGTTCTCGCGTGCGAAATGCAAACACGTTTGGGACATTTTCAAACGCAGCATTTTCAATTTACACCACGTCACTCGTTGGTATTTGCCATTTGACCTCGACCCCATCACAGAGACGCCCATCTCATGTCACGGCGCAGTCACACGGTGGTTCAATATTCGTTCGTAGTTCCAAAGGATGTGGCTGTATTATGTGTGTGTCTACGAGTTAGAGCTTGCAATGTTTTGCAACGTTACACTTCCGCACAATTCCATTTTTCTTCCACGCTCTTTTTATCTCCCCTACGTGCATTCAACGCGAGCCGTGTAACGGGGGAAAAAAATCAGCTTTAAAAAAAAACTTACTTCCTGAAACTCGCTAGCTTTGCACACCGCGGTTCACATTTCGTTTTCCCTTCCAAGCAACCTACTTGCGATAAAATAAAACAAAGTAAGACGATCGTGCGCAAGCGAAAGCAACCGACAGCAAAAAAGACGAACTAGAAGTGAAGAGAAAACATCATCTAACACCCTCAAACATCCCTCGCTGGATACGTACCCTATGGGAATGCTTTTCACACCACCCAGCACCCTCTGTTCGCCCCGTTCGTGGCGTGAACCCATAAAACACCCACAAAGGGCTCCGAAAACATTGAAAGTTTTAAGCGCCCGTCGCTAACCAGGCAAATCTGTTCCGAAATCTGTTCCCGGTGTTTTCCCCGGCCACGGGAGTTTTCAGCTGAGTTTTGCTCAACACGGTGCACAAACAGCACGAGCGGAATGGGGACAAGAAAAATGATATTTTGAAGCAGTCCGACCGATTTGACACGCACAGCAGAGCAGCGCTAGCGGCAAGCGTGCGGAAGTACGGAACTCACTCTTGATGGAGACGCCCGGTGCCCCACAAGCAGACCACGCTGCCGAGCCTTCAACACAGGGTTGAGATGTTAAAACGATGGCAGGGCTGACAAATTCAAAGTTTACATGTTTTTCCCGTTAGTAGAGGTGTGTTTTTAAAATCTCAAACAATTGCCGTACGGTGCCGGTGACGTTGTGTTTGTGCGTCGTTGAAGCCGAGCTCGGATACTTTCAGGAGAAAGTTTTGTTTTCCGCAATATCGTTCTGGCAAACCTTCTACGGCCAAACTGCTGCTTTCCTACGAATCAACTGTGCAGGAAAAATAAAAGAACGAAACGATCCGAATCACCCACATCATCCCTCGCCCCTCCGCTTAAAAGTTAAATCGCTACGCCTAGAGTGGAACATAAACCGAGAATTAGAAAATGGCAAATGGGGCTGCATGTCTTTGTGTTTTTTGTTCTCTCCCCGAAAGCATTGAAACGATTTTGAACATATAAAGAAAACGGAAACTTTTGGACTAGAGGGAAGAAGAGAAGAGAATAAAAACTTTTCCCCTCATCCCCGTTTCCCTCTCCCAATCAAAACAACAAGCACAACAGACCGAAAACATCGGTCACACTGTTGCGACAAAACTTAAAATCTCGATGAAAAGAGCGGGATAAGGACAAGGGGAAAAAGTGCTCACCTTCCCCCTCCCAGCCACAAAAGGATTAAAGTTTAGAAAACATTTCAATTGCGCTTGAGCGCTACGGTGAAGACATATCGTTTCTAATCGAAAAAGAAAATTGGTAGAAAGCACCGGCATGGGACGGGGGAATGGTCGTAAAACAAAAACCCAACCCGGAAGGAGCAGCAATCTTAACGACGATCCGAAACGTCCCCGAAATCACTTCGCTACGCTCGATTGCAATTCAATTGACTTTCACTTCAGGGCTGCTCGCTTTGTTTATCCTTCCGCTTAGTGGTCCTTTCGGTTCGCTATTAATTTGTCAACGAAAGTCGTCGAAACGATGTGTTGAACAAAACGCTGCTGCTTAAGTGGATTTTTACTTTTAATTGTACTTCGGGTTGTGGTATGGTGGAGTAACACGATTTCTGGGAAAGTGTTTCAAGATCGGCAAGATCAAATGTCTTTTCCATAACGTTCATTAAGATTAGATGGCAATGGCCAAAGGTCAATAATCAACGTTTTAAACATGAATAGATATGTTAAACTTATTCAACTAATATTGTTGCATCCTTTCGCAATTTTATGCTTTTGTTGTCAATATAACTCCATTATGTTAAAAATACTCTGAGCATATTCTAATAAAGCATATATTGTAATGAGAATTGCATAGTTTTGGGGGTTTTGTATAAAACCCATCCTAATCAATGTTGAATTTTAAAAGGTTTTCAAATATTTCAATCGTTTTCTTGTTAATATCAATATGGCACGCAAAAGATTGCTTGTGTAAAGCAAAATATAGTACACACACAAAAAATATAGCTTTTTTGTGTGTGCCGGCAAACATTTTTTTCCATCCCAAACATGCAACAAAAACAACATCAAACCAACACCGTTGACAGTGTCAAAATTGTGCCAAAGCCATGCCTACAGGTTCTAGCACCGACGCTTTGCCCCACTTTCGCTCTCCCACTCTTCCGCACAGTCCCATAAATTTATCCACTTGAGTGTTTCCGCTATAAACCTTTCATCTCGGCACATCCGGTTTCCGGGGCTGTGGGAGTAGCAGCACGGAATCAAACGTTTCGAGACGTGCAACGCAGGATGCAGGAGAGTTTTTGAACATTCGAACCATACACTCGCGAAAGCTTGCGATGCTTGAACGAGGCAATCGTTTACTCACCTTGTAGGTTGCGCTTTCTTTTTTTTTCGATACAGAATATGCACAAAGGCAGTTGGCCTCTTTTCGAACGACACAAGTGGCATAGGGTTCAGGGTTTTTTGTTGCTGTTAAAAACTACGTAATGTGTCTACCACTTGAGCCAGTTTCTTTCGCTCGCTTCCGTCATGTGTGCTTTCGTCCATAAAAAGAAAACTCTTTCCCATTCCGAGCTTGTAAAAAAAAGAACATAGCATCTGCCACTGAAAATCGATTGGAACATTTTAGGTTATTTTTATAATACACACAAGACAACTCCACATACTACTAGAATCCTGCAGAGTGGGCTCAAAGCGATAATCACTTTCCATATTATTCTGATCAGAAATGAAAATCGTAACTGAAGGAAGTTTCATTTCAATTACTTTTTTTGTCAAAAAATCGAAATAATACACCAGAGGACGATTATTGTAGTCATGACAGAGCCACGCTTAATCTGCGCCTAGTATCTTAATGTCGTTTAAAGGATTATAGATGCAGGCCAAACACATGATGCATCAGGGGAACACTATACATTCTTTGGATGCGATGGAAACAGTTACCAAGCCAGCCCTGTTGATCCGCTTCACTAATCTAGATGCTCACAACGTGAATCCCCAAAATAAAACGTTCCGTTCAGCTTTATGGGGCAAGAGAGAAAATCAACTGACCATAACAAGCGAGAGGAAATATGTTGCTGCTTTTAAGGACTCAACACAAAATTATGTGTTGCATCGCAAAATCGTTGCAAAGAATTAGGAGAACATAAACTTGAGAAAGGGAAATAAAGCTCTCCATAAACCTTCCCAGTATCGCTCAGGGCAATGCATTTAGATTACCGGTTTGGGATCGAAAATCGACTCCTAACCACTAACATCACCACCGTACGGTCAGCTGATGCAGAGGTGCAGTGAATGATTCATGGCCCTAAGGAGTAGAAACTGCATCCAGCATCCAGCGCTCCGGGTGGGAAAACAAATCCAACAAACGCTTGCTTCCCCGAAACGATAAAACAAATGAATACAGCTATCCACCACCTATCAGCTGCCAAATAATGGATGGCCTGTGGAGCTGGGAAAGAGACGAGAAATTGGAAACAATTTATATTGAATGAGCTGTGTGCATTCGCTATGCACTCGCTCACACTTGTTTGCCTTCCGTTGTTATTTTGTTCATCGAACAGTATTTTCATTTAAAAAAAAATCTAAAATCGAACATTTAATTAGACTTTTGCTAAAATACAATTGTTTCCTAAAGTGTATATTTTTTTATTTCTGTGGAGATTTACCTAAATTGGTTGAAATGACTTTTTTTTTAATGAAAATTCCTGTTAAAAAATAAATACATCAATATTGCATACCTTCAAGCTCTTCGCTCAGTTGTATTGCTTCCAGCTCCTAAAGGTATGCAAAAGTTTAATGATGCATGCAGTTCATCTGTATAGGAAGCTAATCTTCTTAAAAAAATCGTTGAAACTTACATTGACAGCTTTTTTTTTTTTTTGTTAAATAGAAAATGTGTAGATGTGTAGTTAACATAACAACCTCTGGCACTGGTGAAAAAAAAAACCTACCTCAAAACGTACTAATCTACGGTGAAATCATTATCCGTGTCTTTTGTCACTCCCCGGAGAACCGGCCACACGACACGAACCCTCTCCAAGATCCGCCATCCTCATCCCAAAACTGCAAATTGCACTTCGCGTCTCTAATGCACTAAGTGAATAATGAACGGTTTTACCATTGTCACGGGCTACCTATACATGTGTGTGTGTGTGTGTGAGTGTGGAAAGGAACAAACGCGAGGAATGGCAAAACAACGTTTTCAAACATTTCTTTTATTTATTTTTCTCCCTGCTGTCGCCCGCACATTTGTCCCCGTGAGCGTGATAAGCGCGGTTCCGGAGCTTTCTCCGAAGCACCGGGATGAATAAAATATTAAACGTCACCGTCGCCCGTAAAAGTTGCTGCTCGCAGGTGGGAAAAGTGGGAAAAACAATCCGGGAGGGCCGGAGGAAAAAACAGTAGAAGCGTTGCGGGAATTTTGTCATCCGTGATCCTTGAGTTTTAGAAGGATGTATATATATGCACGCTACAGTCATCTCACTGTGTCGCTTATTCCATTTTTTTTGTACATATCTACCGCCCCTTTGCATAAACGTGAGTGTGAAATGAATATTTCAAGCACGAGGAACCCCACCAGAATGGGTTGAGTTATCAGCGTTTTTTTTGCTTTTGCGTAGTACCGTTTTGCATTTCAAACTGGATGAACCTCAAACTGGTTTTGAGCATATTGATAAAAAAAAGTGTCCCGCCACACTGAGCGTACACATCAAACCCAATGCGACTGCACGATGTCGGCAGTCAAGGTGCAGTGGTGGATGGGAGGATAGGGTTTTATTTGATAAATAAATGAATAATAAATTCGCGCACTAATGCGCGACGAATTACAACAAACAGGATGGAGATAGAAAACAAAAACTGTGAAGCATAAAAAACAGGAAAGCGGCGCGCAACAGTGAATGAAAATAGGATACTTTTTTTTTGCTCCATTTGTTTGTTTGTAATTCGCAAATTATTTTATTTTATGCACGAGACCGACGAATTAGCAAGTCATTTTTATGAATGCATAAGCAGCCCTTCCCAAAACGTGGACGCGCTAATAAAATGCATTAAACATTGAAGACAAGCCATTTAAAAACATTTTCACTTTTCATTTTCGCATCCAAAATTCATGCTTTAAAGTGAATAGTATTTAGGATGAAATTAAATTGCGTTAAAGCTACGCTTATTCAACCAATTCGCAACCAGTACAAGCTATTTCGCCAAGTCCTTTATTCGATTTGTATCACAAAAATTAATTGTTTCTTTTTTATCTCTCTTTCGTTCTCGTACAGTGTGTTCGGCGGTGAAAATCATCAACCTGAAAGTTCCCTCCACCTACCTGCTAGATCAGACCTCCAAAACGCCAGACCCACTAATACTGGACTGCGAGTACGAGGTGGACGAAAGCGAGAAGGGATTCGTGTTAAAATGGCTCCTGGACGGTCAACCGGTCTACCAGTGGATACCGTCGAAAAATCCTTTCCCCTTCGTAAGTACATACGCCACTAGCTGGGTTTAAACCCTAGCAGGAGGATGTTTCAAGCAGGAAATGAAACGTGTCTTGTTTTATTTCTATTTTTTTTGTGTCTACCACCCCAATCACCCAATCCGAAACAGCAATCCTTTAAGAACCGTGTCGACACCAGCTACGTCGTGTCGCAGGAGCATCTGCACAAGCATCGGGCGATGGCGATCATCAAACCGCTCGCCAACTTTACCGGCGAGTACATGTGCATCGTGCAAACGTACGCGTCCATCGACAGGAAGTCGGCGAAGCTGAAAATTATCGGTAAGAGAAGCTGCAATTGAGTTGAAAAGGGGTTTTCAATTAGCTTTTTTTTGGTACAATTGTATTGACAAGTATGGGTTTTATGGTAAAGTGAGTGATTGCAATAACACAGTTGATTTCTAGCCAATAGAATAGCAGATTCGGTATAATTACAATATTTTGGTTTTTTGTTGGACTTGGTATAGGAGTTATTTTAAGGCTTTTCACTCAAACAATATTACAAATTAAAAACTTTACTCGAACAATATTTCAAATTGAGTTCTGATATTTTTATTGATTTTTCGTTCACTTTGCTATAGGCAGATCATTTAAATTATATCTATAATACCGAATAACCAAATGTTATTTCAAAATCGAAAGAAGAGTTTCGATTGAAATGCTTCAAACTTGAATTATTTCTATAATGTAATTTAAAGCCATGTTTTGGGAATATTCAATTAATGCAACGTTATGGAACGTAACTAGTTAACAAAAATAAATAAAATAAAATAAATTGAGCTCATTGATCGATAACCAAGGTCAGATTTGGCAAAAATCGATGAAGGCAAGCCTAAAAAACTCATTCCATAAATGATTTTCAACGCCTACAAGTATGCAATTTGTCAAATCTTGTGCATTTATAAGCAATTTAAAACGAAAATTAAATAGTGACATTTGAATTATAACCCTGGCTTTATTCGATTAGGAATTTTTAATAAATAGTACACGTAGGAACACATTTAACATTTAACATTTAACTTCTGTAGCTTAATATTGGTGCATAAAATTCTAGCAATGAGCAGTATATTCAATTTAACTAACCATCGTGAAGAATATGATCTCAAAGTATTCTATTCCACTGCTCTGGTTATATCAGAACCATTATCTAATATCAGTTTTGCTCATTCTTTCTTCCTTTCCAGTGCGGGAAAGTAAGTTCGATCTAAGCTACTACCTGAATGGCGACGGCTACATCACGGTTGATTGCCACGCACGAGACATTTCTCCGCTACCCGAGCTCCAGATACGGTAAGTAGAGGCGTCTAGCTCCCTTTCTGTAGGGGGGCTACATCGGGCTACACCTCTCGGTTCATGGTACACCTGCGAGAGAAAATCGAAAAATAACCTTCAGTTGATTGGGGCACGCGTTTGCCTTCCACTTTACAAAATGGATCTCTCACTGCGCCAATCAACCGAGTACGTGATCGGACCCATCGAACCTCCCAAAAAAGGGGCTCGTCCTACACACACACACACACGCACCGTTCAACGTGGGTCATTGTGGGGTTAAAAGGGCTCCCGGTAGCTTGGCTGTCCGTTCGATTATGTTTTCCAATTGAGCAATCCTTCACACACGCCCGCAGCAGCAACAAACCCCATAACCGGTCACGGTGGCGCCGACCTATGGGCCATGGGACAGGAAATCATTCCCACTTTTCCCCGTCCGGCATCCTCTGGTTCAATTCCGTAGCAATATTTAACACGATTTCGGCGCGATGATGGCACAAAGTATCATCCCAGTTTAATTTATGAAATAAATTATAAGTAAAATATTTGCATAATTCATTTTTCCACCCACATTACCGTCTTCATCACCCTTCATCTGATCTGATTTACTCCCTGTTCGAACCGATGTTCGTGGTAGTGCAGGGGTTGGCAATCTTCTGGTGAGCATTGTACATTTATTGCAGAAGTTGAACGAGCAATTGTGAAAAGGCGCCTAAATGTATACTTTCCATTTGCCTTTCGGAAGCTAAATTTTATGTTCGCCGCCATTTCATTTATAAATCATTTTGCTATAATGATGTCAACTTGAACTGCAAACCCCTGTCACTCTGTCCGCGGTTCAGCACCAACCCGGGACCTCTCTTCCCAGGTCACGGGGAACGGGTTAAGGGTTCGCTTCCGCTATTTGCACTCAGCCAAACGGTCGTGGGGGTGCGCATTTTTAAGGTTGAATGATAAATCAAACTCTCGGGCTGCCGGGTCACCGTCCCCCGTACCACAACAAGCGGCTGCACACACACACACACACACGCACAACCAATAACGAACCAGCCTTCGTTGAACGAGATGAAATCCCACAGAGAGAGTAAGAGAACGAGCGAAAAAAATGGACGAAAAAATATGTTGTTATTTTTCCGCCTGCCTGCAACCTCGGGTTACCAGCACGGGCAAAAGGTTACGCTTGACCACATCGGTCATTTGTGTCCAGCTGGAGTTAAAATCGAACCACACCACCGCACTACCCGGATGTAGCGGGGTTGAAAAATGATAAAAGATCGCCCACGGCAAAGGTCAAACCACCGTGATGTTTTTTTTTTCTTCTGCTGTTGCTCCATAACAAGCACCACACGAACAAAAAATCCCCAGGACGCAAAGGGAGCATACATTTTGGCACCACCATCACTTTCCCCTGCACCGCTGGGTGTACGAAATTCAATCACTGAAAATCTGCTCCGGCCTCGCGTTTACGATCGACATCGATTTCCACCGAGTTGTGGCCCTGGTGGGCACCGGTGATTAAGGAAATGGTCCCTTCAACAATAATCAAACGCCCGGGCATTAATATATTTCTGGGGGAAGTAAAATATCTTCTGACCGTCCAGCTATTCCAGCCGCAAGCCCATTGAATCGGGGCTGGTGGTGGATGTTTCGGTACACCGGAACCTTCACGGGTTTCCATAAATCGTACATGCTGTTAAACATCAAGCTTACCGATGCAGCCGTAGCTGGCCGCGATGGGACGGAAAGATACTGGGCGGACGCTTTTTTTTATTATTTTGATTTTCATGTTACGCCTCTTGGTGGCGGTCAAGCGAGCCGTGGGAGCGAGCTTGGGATCATTTTTCATCTGCCCCTTAATCCCAAGCTGGACGCTACCGGTACCGTTTGCTGATTGATTGGACTGCAAATGAGCAGGCTCGAGGTTTTTATTGGCGATTACATTATAGGCGAGCAAAACATCTATTCAAATATGAGTAAGCCGATTTGCATGCTACTTTGTTGTAGTTAGCGAACGACGATGGTGTGGTTTTAATGCGATTTGATAAAGGAGGGTTCATTGGACTTTAATTATTTCAATATTCACTTTTAAATCTGATTTACATCATAATGAATCAGTATGTTTTTGTTTTTGTTTTTTGTGTATCCGAACATTCAACCTATTTAAGCGCCTGAAGGTATGCACAATGATGTATTTAAACAAGCAATTTAAATATCATAACCGTTTGAACTACTATTACGTAACAAAAACTTCATAGTAACACAGTCGTCCTTTTTGTAAAGAATGTAGCTAATTCAATAACAAAAATTAATATTTAACACTGAATTAAGATTGAATCAACAAACAATCGTATTAAGTTCCCTACATCGTCCCTTAACGTCAGAATATTTTGTTTTGTTTGTTGCTTCATTGAAAGACTATTTGAATAAATGAATAAAAAAAACTTTACAAGAAAAAGGTTCAGATCTTTACGTTATAAAGTTTATTTAATTTTTCGATATTTAGAATAAGCTTAAGACAAAAATTTCTACAAAATATTGCATACCTTTAGGCGTTAACCATAACTCGGAATCAACACACTATTTTTTACAACATAACTCGTCCTTTAATGCCCCATAATTGGAAAGAAACACTCATCTTATCGTCTTTTAAGCAAAACCTTTAAATAAACCTTCGCTTCATTCTTCTCCCTCGTTACCACAGCATCAACTACGAGCTCTTCGAGACGGAAAACCTCAAATCCGTCCAGGGCGAGAACGGGCTGTACAACGTGTCCATCAGCGGCAGGATACGAAAGGATCAGCTCGAATCGCCAGCCATGATCGAGTGTCTGCTCTCGATACCGGAGACGAACTACAACAAACGCCGCTCGACGACGTACTACGGTAAGTCCCGGCGGGGATATATGTTTTTTGCCTCGTCACCGTCAGCTTTAACGCTTTCACCCGAACGCTCACACCCACAGACACACACAAACATAAGATACAACAAGCAAGCTGTTTGCACGAGATCCATATGCATGACCGCCCTTCGCTCGCTTGCTCGCTGCAACCGCACGCTTACCACCAGCGTCAGTGTCTTCAGCGTGTTCACCTTTTTTCCACGACACCTAAACACAAACTCACCCTTCTTACACACTGCTTCCCATCCCTACCTGGCGCGTTGAACGTAACAAAACTTGACACCGGTTGAAAAGTCATTACCATTCAACCGCAGTCAACCGTGGCTGACATTCAGCTGGTGAAAAGAAATTCAGAGAGATAGGATCCTCCCGGGCGCACCGGCACGCCGGCAGCAGCAGGTCAAACGCTTCGGTCTGACTCGAGCTGCTCGAGGATTGATGCCTGTGTCCTGTTAGCTTTTAACCTTCCATGTGTCCCCTGTCGCATGTTTCTTTACGGGGGCAAGCTGTCTTGGAACGTTGCCAGCTTTTCTTTTTTTTATTTCGTATATGTTCTCGCGCCTTGTGTCGTTCTTTTTTGTTCATCTTGTGCGTTTGATTTTCTTTCCTAGCTGTGCTAACAGGCAGATGCCGATAGCGTTATCAATTTCATGCTTCACAGATAAGTCCTTCGCACGCTGTTTGCAGATAAAGATTTGTGCGTGTGAGGGAAACTGAGACGAAAAGTAGCACAGATAAACAGACAAAGAGAGAACAAGAGAAAGAGACAGAAAGAGATAGAAGAAAAAAGAAGAGTGTTGGAATCATTTATTTTTATTTTCTATCACAAGGAATATGTTTTCTGTAAACAGCGGAAGGCAATGTTTTATTCAGTTGTAACTGCTAGTCCATATTACATTATATTATTAGAACTTTATTTAAAGATCATGTTGAGTACGCTTTTCATTTCGGGTCAGAAGCAACCATTCAATTTGAGAATTTCTTGTTAATAATCTAATTGAGTCGTGTACAGTATCGAATTTTAGGCGTTCTGTTATGACGATTGCATACCTTCAGGGTAAATCGAAAATTAAATTAGTTTCAAAGTAGAATAATCCATTTTTTAAAATAACAATTCAAAACGTTTTAGTTTCTACAAACTCGAGTAAAACAATTTTAAATGAAGGTACAAATATTCATCTAAGTATATTTTAAAATTTCTGCAGAAATGCTTGTTAAAACAAACGTCCTTCGTTTTGTCATTGTATGACTAGAAGTACCCCATAATCTGATATATAATTTTTCCTTAATCCCTCTTCCAACATCTCCACGCCATCCGAACAGTGCCGAGAGTAAATAGAATCTCTCAGTGCTTGCCGTACCTCGTACCAAAAAAAACCTATCCCTGCACTGAAACCCGAAAGTGTCAACAGATGTCAAATCGTTCCCGCGGAAGAAAGAAATCCCGAATCGGTGATTGGAAGTGATTTGTGTTTACGAAACTTCAACCGTCACCGTGTGTTTCCGTGAGTGTGTGTATTCTGTGTTTTTTGTAGCCCTGAAAGGCCACACAGACAAAGAGCAGCGTTTGAAAGCGAAGAAAACCCATGTTCCAGTGAAAATGAGACAAGCTGGGAGGAAAGTTAAGCAGTAAGAAGCGTCTTGCATTAGATTTTCTTCTTCTACTGTTAGCTAGAATCTGGTGCTTTCTTAGGGCAATGAAAATCAAAAATAGAAAAAACACCCACCATACAGTAGCGCTTAAAGTTTTTGCCATCCCCTTTTTACGAGACGTCAACGAGGATGGATGATTTGTAATGACGAAATGCTTGAAATAGGAAAGAAATCACAGACGCAAAAACGTTTCGGCAAAACTGTAATGCTGTAGCGTCTTGTTTTAATTAGTTTTTTTTCTCTCCCTGTAGGTCCTCTCTTGTTTTCTCTCTTTCTCTCTCATCCTCTTCCATTGCTGCCATTTATACCAGAATAGCAGTGTGGTGGGCACCAGTTTCTATTCCAATTGCTTCAATATGCTGCCGCAGCAACCGGTCTGCTGCTTCTAACTTGTTATTTCGATACGAAGACAAGCAACAAAAAAAACGCCTTTATACTTCACTCCACTCGATCATTCCAACTTTTTTGTTCCCTTCATTGAATTCACCCGCCCCCCCAACCCGCAGCCAATGAATCGTAATATTTTATCCACGGAAAAAGTAATAAGAAGGAGCTCCATCGTTCACCGTCCGTTCTCCGTGGTTTTGTGTCGTTTCGGCCACCGCTGGTCCAGCGGACTGCAAGACAACGTGAGGGGGGGGGATTTGCTAGAGCGCAATGTTTACTAATGAACGTTGAGGGCACGTTTTCCACTTCCCACTGTGGCTATGGTACGCACCAAAGGCAGGGAGGTCGCTTATGGTCGAGAAAACAAAGCGTTGGGCAAAAACGACGATGATGAGGATGAAATATCATTCAGCGGAAATAAACACAGCTTGAGCGTGTTGCCGGGGGTGCTCCTCTGGAAGCAGCAGACAACACAAAACAAAACAAAAACCATCCCGAAATCCTCCCCACCGCTTCATAATCGTTCGCTTATCGCCAATTGTATCGAGCCAGAAAGCTCCGGCCAGGCCGCAAAGAAAGCAACGGGCGAAAGATAAGAGCCAATGGGAAAACCGGTGAGAAATGGAAAATGATCCTGATTTGGTTGATGTGCACGGTGAGTGAGATGACTAGTGATGCGGTGTAGGGAAGGTACAGCGACGAAAGCAGCCGGAATAGCTAATTTAAAAACAATGATCTCTGTTCGCCTTCCAATCAAGCGAATCTAGGGGAACTGTGGCGTGGGGTTACAAAATCTGGAGACCCTATTAGTTTGGGGACCAGTCGGGATCAAAATGCCAAATGTTGCAGACAGCGAGATAATCCGTACTCGGTGATGGAGGTACTTGAGTGTCACGTTTCGCCTTTGTTAGCGACTGTTGCAAGAACTGTTCATTGCGGGGCTCGTCATATCGGATGGGTGGATTTTCCGCAGAATTCTTAAATTTCTTTTTAACGAGATTTTTATGATGCAGCGTTAGGCAAATAGATTCGGTTGATGCAATGCTTTATGTATCTGTTGAACTGGAAAGAATCGAAGGTTATTGAAATATAATTTCGCTACCATCCGTTAGTTACTAGACAAGAACCTCAGCGTATTATTTGCCTAAAGATATGCAAGCTGAATGACGTTTTATTACGTTAAGGTTTATTTTTAAGTTAGTTATCAGTTAGTAAAGTTTTTTTTTTCAACGCAATACTTTTGTAGCATCAAACAAAACTTATAAATTGCATACCTTCAGGCGGTCATCACGCAATGCACCATTTTAACTATATAATTAGTCGCCTAAAGATATGCAATCTGAAAGACGTTTTGTTAATTTTCGTTATTTTTAAATTTAACTAGTCAGTAATGCTTTTTTAGTTGAAAATCTCACAAAAAATAATTCATTGACAAGTGTCAAACTGCCATGCAGTAATGCAATAATTTTGTAGAATTAACCATGTAAATTATAGATTGCATAGTTTCAGGCGCCATCGAGCGATGCACCATTATGACAAGTTCTATTAAAGACTCTTTGCCGTTTACATTGCTAACGTGCAACGGTTATAAAACTACTTACAAAAGTTCACCACTGCGAAAAACATGCAAACATTCTTGGAAAAACCTGCCACTGTAGTAGGCAAGAAATGAAAATGAAAAAACCATGTGCTTCACTGCACAAGTTTGCTGCACGCTGCACAGCTGCAAATTACTTTCCCACCAAACTCATTTGTCATCCCGCTGCCATGGCAGAGCGCTAGATGACAGTTCCCAATTGAGCAGTTTGCCCCATTCCATCCAAGGCTGATAATTTCTGCTCACTCGCTGTCTGGCGCGCAAAATGCCTCCACTTTACGCGTTTTACAATTTTCGCTCACGTGCACTAGACTGCACCGCAACCATTTCGCAAAAGGATCACATTGCAACGGGTCCTGTGCGCTGCGTTGTCCTGCCCCACACAGTCTGGCATGCGGAAGCAAACAGGGAAGGGAGAAAAAAAACGTAATTACAGATATTTCCAACAGACGTCTTGCAGCTCGTTGCGGAAAAAGGATCCGACAGGCGGTTTTGGCCTTACCATTTTCCTTCCTCCATCTCATTACCCGACAACGGTGCGAGCAGAAAATGAAAATTTTACCACAACGCTACGGGTGGAGTGAGCCGGAGAGCTTGGCAACGCTGAGAGCCAGCGCAGGCTAGTTGAAACCATCACGCGTTTGGTGTTCAGTTCAAGCGGATGGCTGACCATACGGTGAAGATCCTGAACGCGATCTGACAGGAGAAAAGGAGTGAAAGCTGAAGAAGAAAAGCAAAATTATAAATGTTTCACACTGCTCCTTATTTTCAGAGCAAGAGAGTTTTCAAGCCCCTTCAGGCTGCTACGCTACGCACAAACGATCTTAGCGCGGTTGCTTTTTGTGTCGAGAAAAATACACCTTCGAGTGCAAAACCACGCACCACAGTTTCGCTCGGTTCAGGCTTCCTATTTGAGAAACGAGCACAGAGTTGAATTATTGTTTCCAACTCCTTTATCTTTGTCTGAGCTTGCTTCTCTGCCAGCGGTCAAGTTTGGTCAAGCCATTTCTCCAATTTTCACCACATTGCAAGAGGGCACAAGCACAAGAGTGTGTTGTTTTGTAACGCTACGGTTGCTGTTCAAAAGTTTCCATTTTCGTTTCGTTGTAACATTTGGAGTTATGTTTTTCTAGGAATCTCCTTCCAAAAAGCCCCAACTGGCCAGTGGGTGGTGTTGAAGCGAAGAAAAAAAACCTCCTGAGCTTCAGCCGCCAAGACGCTCACCGTCCAGCACTGCTTGAGGCCTTGCTGGTCAGAGGTGGAGAAACATAGCAGCCCCTTTTGCAGGCCGTACAGATGAAATGAAAATTGTTTTCTCCCCGATGATGCTGCCGGGCGGTGGTGAGGCGGCCCGGTTTTGGCCGGGAAAGTTAATTAGCGCACCCTGCTCCCGGTAGGTTGAGGCCGGCGGTTGCACTTTCCACACCAGGGCGAAATGAAAATTTTCTCACCCACACTCACACCGCCCGACCGCTTCTCATTTGCACTTGGGTGCAGTAATAAGCAACAAAAAAAACAGACACACAAATAGGGAGGAAAGAAACGAGGAAAGAAATAAGGAGGAGTAAAATATAAAATAATAAAAGCAAGCCCATTCGCAAACGGAGGATGAGGCTGGAGTGAAAATTAAAAACCAAAACACAATCTGAAAAACACAACCGAAGGGACGATAACAACCGAGGGCACAGGCCCGCGTGGCATGGTAAGGCGGGCGTCAGTTTCAAGGACTTAACAACAGTGGCTAATTAAAACATTCATCACTACTTATCTCAATTAGGGGCGTTCTCGTCTGCAATTCTCCCGGCTGGTACTGTTTGGCATTTGTTGGGACCAACGGTAGAGGACGGCATGGAAGAATTGTTGTTGATTTCTTTCACCTTTAAGAGCAAAATCGAAATTATGTTGCTCTTGGGAGCATACCGATTCTCTTTCTGCTCTGGAAAATATTGCACGGGTTGATATCACGCTGTAGAATGTTTTTGAAAATGCTTATTTTTATAATGTAAAATGTCTTATAGTCGGTATCTTAACGTCAAGTCTTTGGCAATAAACTGTATTTTTTTTTATTTTAGAAAGTTTGTGTAATAATAGCACATTGATGGCCTTTTTTGCGCCTAACAGTATGCAATATGTTGTTAGGTTAAAACGTTTAACTGGTAAAACATTCAGCCTGTGTCTTGGTATAGTTACCAACTCGCCACTCACTACAACTATTCAATACATATTTTACTCTACACTACTATACTCTGCATTACTTTCGGCTATCTATCGATATAAATATCTATGGATATACTATCGATATAAATCCTAAAAAATATCCACTATAACACCTAAAAGTATGCAATTTTCGTGACAAAATGTGTGTTTCAACTTGCAAATTATTGTTTTACTTGAAAAGTACATCATACCTATGGCATAGTTCCCAAAACTAATTCTCTACAGAGAGACTCCGAAAAACACTCAATTGAAGTGCATTAAACGATAACAGAACAGCTTAAATCGTTCTAATAAATTAATTTTCAACTGCAAACACTCAGCGCCCCGGTGCCGTACGCAAAGCATTGCTCCCTGCAGTCCCCAGCAGTACCATGGATCTTTATCCTACCCTATCGGAACCGTTAATGGTTGCCGCACTTCATTTCTCTACAAACACTGTCCACTCAACCATGCTGACCCTTAACCGTAAGCCCCTGCAGTGGAGGAATTAGTTGGCTGTTCTTTTGTTTCTTTTTTTTTTTTGGTCTGTTGTTTGTTATTTAGTTCTCGGTCCACACTACAGCCTTAGCGGACTAATTATGCCAATGCGGTTCTGGGTGCGGGCGCGAGACACTACCAATTTTGCCCGTTAGCAGTAGTCCAGCCGTCCGACTATCTTTTTACACCATCGGCCTAACCGATGGGCGCCCGGTGTGAGCAAGTCTGGAGAGGGGTGGTTGGATTTAGTACCAATATTAAGCTTTCTTTGTTGCGTATCCTCGGCCAGTTCACAGCCTATTTCACCCGGTCGCAAATGGTGCGGCCCATTTTTTGACCAAAGTACCACTGGAATGAAAGAAAAGAGAGAGAGGCTCAACACTAACCAGCACACAGCGGACACTCGTGTTTGTTTGGTTTTTAGTGTGTGAGCGGTGCTTGATAGGGCCGTTTCTACACCCGATGCGCAATGTAAATATCTATCCCTTTTTTGCCATGAAAAGACGCGTGCTAGAATGGCAAAGAAAGTTGGACCTTTCACACAGAAGCTTCGCTATCGAAGAAAACAAAAACCTTAGTTTTCTAAAACGGTGTGTAATAAAACTCAACCATAACCGTAGTGATTACCATTACCAAATGGACTGATGGAAAAGAAGGTGTTTTTGGAGGACGGTTTTCCGTTTTTTTTTGCTCCCCTGGAGCCTTGCCCGCAGACACACACACACAAACCCAAGAGGACCGCATGCCGCAGAAAGCCGGACGAAATGAATAAATGAGTAGGATGTCAGCCCCCTTTGTAACGTTTCAGATCATGATGATGATAATTTATTTAATGAATTACCCCCGATCCATTCTAGTAAATGAAAGCGAGCGCCGCGACGTCCAATGGGCTCATCGTGGTGTCCGTCAGGGCTTTCTTTGCGTTTTCGACTATGCGTGTGTATGTGTGTTACACGAAAAAGAAGAAGAAAAAAAGCACCCAGCCATTCCGTTTGCCAAAATTGTTGCCCACCTCATTAAGGCTATGCATACACCGTTTGACGCGTTGGAGTTGAAGCTCCTGCCGAAAGAAAGAAAAAAGGTCCTGTACAGTTTTCAAAGCATACAATGTGTTTTTTTTTTCGTGCTCACTCCACACTGTCTCGCATCGTTTGTAAAGCAGCTGGTTTCCATGACGGAACAACTGTGGGGGAGGGAAGGGAGAGTTTTATATAATTAATGGAAGCAAATCAGATGCTTCTGGCTCGCTGGTCAACAACAACGGTACGACGGCGGATCTGCCAGCGCCAGTGACACCGTGCGCCATTTTGGACACGACAAAATCAGTCAGTGTCACTGTCAGGAGGTTCAGCAGGCAGGCTAGCTTTTACGCTGCTTTCACGCCAGCCACCACTGCAAGCGCAAACGGTTGTTGTCAATCGCAGCTAATTGAGCGATGCGAGTTGCACGTTCCTGCCAGCTGCAACGTGACCAGATGGTGGTTTACCGTCCGGTGGACAAGAAAAAAAACGCTACGAAAAAAGCGACTCACTACATTTACGCACGTGTCATAATACTAAAATAACCTGAGGAATAAATATTTACAATCAACGAAAGATAAATCTTTGCAGACATCTATGAGATGTTTAACTTAATTTATTTTAATTTTTACTCAATATATACCTATATATAGCATATATCAAAAGGAAGAAGTACGTAAAAAGCAACAATAAATAAACCAATTGCTAAATTCCGTACATTTTAATTTAGTTGAATGCTTTTTTGTACACAATTTTGCCTTAACTGGTCTGAAAAATCGCCTAAGGGTATGCAATATGTATGCTTTTGATTCTGTTTAAGCACTCTACGCACATTGAACGCCAGAAGGTATGCAATTATTATACAAATATATATATCCATATGTTTGGTTATCTAACAAAAAGTGGATAAATTCTTTTTAAGCACAATCAACAGCAGAAATACAAATAAATGTAATAAATATGCGATGGAAGTGAAAAAAGGGGTATGAATAGCCCAAACGATTCCTTCCCAAACCTTAACAAATTGCCATTGTGCCACAAATCTTCTCTCCAATCCAAACACGTCAAAGGACAAACTAGGGCTCACGCATGAAAGAGTACCACGATTGACAGTGGCACCGATACGGCACCCCCGTACGTCACTTATCGGATTTCAATTTATCCAACCGACCAAACACGCTAACGAACGTGCTACATGAACCCCACGGCTCTGATTAGACATCTTTCGCCCGCCACCGGAGATGTCCACTTTCGCGCCCAAGATGTATGTCAACCGTTGTGAAACCCCGATCCCCGTATGTATGATGCATCCCCTCTGTTGGCTGTCCGATGAAAGATGACAGCGAGTTAATCATCATATCGGGTAACCTTTCCCTGGTGCTTTTGTGTGGGCGGGTGTGTGTGTGTGTGTGTGACTGAGAAGCATTAACTCTAAACGCGCGACACAAACTCACTGGAGTGCACCGGACAGGACAGGACATAGGACTACGGGCTCGCGCAAAGAAACGATGTACTTCCAGGTGAAGCATGGTGTATTTTTCACCACAGAGCACCCTATTTCGGTGTGGGAAGGAAAAGCCATTTATCAGCGCACAACACACAGACACACCTCGACCGTCCGCTCTGAACCGGGAAGATGACTTCATGACGTGAAACCTACGCACACGCCAATCGGGCGCACACCTCCCCGCGTTGTTGGTGTGCGGCGGATCGGGCAAGCGAAATGATTAATTGAGATGTCGCAGTCAATTCCGGGACTCGTGTGCGCATCGTGTGTGCAAGAGCGTACCGGTTCGCTCCCGCAAAAGGTTCAACTGTCACCGTGGCCGGACGGTAGGGCTTTGACCGTGGTGTCCGTACACACAATGATGACCACTTCCTGTGCAACCACGATTCCTTTAATGGACATCCGATTCGACCGGTGTCGAGTGCGTGGGCCGTGTTGCGACACTGAGCTCGAACGCATCATCATCATCATCATCAGCGACGTCTCATGAGCTCATTGCGAGCCGTCAGCCGCGGCAACATGCAAATGTGGCTCTTCGCAGATACGTGACCGGGTATCGTACGGCCCCGCGCAGTAATTGTTGGAGACGAGCTGGAATTAGCCGAGTGCGTGGCTGCTACCTCCGACCTGAACCTACCAATGCACCGAGACAAAGCATTAAGGCCCTTTGGAGTAGTGCGTCCAACGAGGTCTTATATTGTCTTGGCATTAGCACGGACCTTGCGGGTGAAGATTCAATCGGACCAGTTGTTTTCAATTAGCTTCCTTCACGCCCGTCTCCTTAAGACTTAAGACTCGCTGTCGCTGACAGTGCCTTCGACGCCAGCGCTTTTCGTCCAGTCTTTACCGAGCGGGTCCGCCTCGGATGCTCTTTAGCCATTGTTTGCGTATCAAATGGGCAGTTTGACATGTGCGGCTCTCTCTCTATCTCTAGAGCAACTGGCTCGAATGTGTCCACTAAATCGGGAGTATGTACAACACGCACACCTGTCATACACGAGCAGATGAATGATCCCCGACACGTGCATATTTGAGGGTTTTGCCACAGCAGGATACAGAGGAAAGCAATTAGAAACACCCGGATGCTGAGCTGCTATCTAAGAGTCCGAGCCTTCATCATCGATTCTTGGAATAGTTCATTTCTTTTATGTCGTTCAGAACGTTCCGCAAGCAATGATGTGAAATAATCCTTCCGCTGCCGAACGGAAACGAGAAAGTTCTTCACTGTATCCCAAAGTAAACAGCGCCTTCAGCGGCGGCAGATTAGCTCAGCCTTTCCGGCAGCTTCCGGCACTAAGAACCGGAACCGTAAAACAATACCTAACCAACCAGCGCTTGTCGACCAATCCTTAACTCAAACACACGACCACCAAGACGAACCTCTGATGCTCGTCTCGCCTGCCTGTAGATGATCCATCGGTCGGTCTATTTAACTGCCACCGTCGTCGCAAAGAGGGCCGCTATTCAGCAAAATCTTAAAGACCATCTGGACATTAGGGAATCTTCTGAAAAGAAACACCCTCCCCCACTGCCAACGCTTAATGCTTCGATAAGAGAGAAGCGCGCAAACAAAAACAACGACGAAAAAAACCCATCCAAACCAATAAAATTCGCCTTATCCGATGGAATTGATTTTCCCGTTCCTCCATTGCCACACCGTGCAGACACTTTTGGTAGCAGATTTCGCTCAGCCCAGTTATGTCTCCTTTGGGAGCGGACAGTTCCAGCGGCCTCTCTGCTACCCGCACCTTTTTTTTTTGCCGCACGGTGCGTGTATTCCGTTCCGTTTCCGAGAAATGAAAGCATCCGGGTGGAGAAATCCTCGTATCAAACACATTATCAATGTAGGAATGTTGCCACCTCGTTTACTTCGCTCAGAACGGTTCGAGATGGGAAAATGGAAATCGGCAACGAATCGGCGAGCAGGACTAAAAGAAGAGAAAAAAAAACACACGCACACACAAAATGAAGGTGCTTAAGAGGAAAACACAACATTTGCTCCGAGTAGGCTAATGACGAGACCGGCTGATGGTGATGATGCTGATGATGATGATTGAGCGGCTTGATAGTGGACAAACATGGAAAATGGAGTAGCGCTGAAGCAGTAAAAGGTTGTTTTTCTTCCAGGTTGATGCGCTGATACCACACAAAATGCTACCATTGACGTGAGAGTGTGTTGAAAATGGCACAGCAGCAACAGCCGCTTTTAACGCTTTGTTTTGATGGGCTTTATGCTAGAAATGGTATAATAGGTATCTTTATGCCTTCGAGATGCTTTCACTGTTAATCTTTTTGAAATGAAAATTTATGCATGAAAAAGAGTATTATTTTTTTGTTCTCTTTTAAAATGCGTGACGATGAGTGTAAACTTCCTAACACTGTTTACACGCGACAGCTTTTTTATTAAAATATGGCGATAATTTGTATTTTAGGATACATGTAAAACAAGCACCTTTATGTGTACTAAATGCAGCGAATATCCTCTTGAATGCCTTTTTGCCCTTACATTTGGTTCATTGTATTAAAAAAAACCCTTCAATCGTTTATAACAGATTATTTTATTCTTCCAAAATATTCGATTTGCGACTAAATACTCGCCTAACTGTATGCAATGTACTTTACATATCGTGCATAATTATGTGAATCAGGTTGCACTCAGGAAACTAGTTTGTTGTAACATACAAAACATTTTGCTGTTTAAAAGTTTATTTTCTAGAAAAGAAAAGATTGTATAAAAGATATTGTTAAGATCTAAAAATTGTAATTAATTATCTACGAATGCAATCTAAACTACACCTAAAATAAAGTTATTGATAAAATGCATACATTTAGGCATTTTGCAAAATCGAGCAAAAGGGAGCATGTTGACACGTTTTGGCACGCGGTATGATGTAAACAAACACCTGTCAGCGAGTTGAAGCGAACGGATTAACCGGAGCGATTCCACCACCAAGCGCAGATTGGCGCTAGCGTACGATCAGGAGATTAGGCAGTGATAAGAGCGAGATGACTAGCGCTTCATGCTAAGGTCGCAAACCTTAGCGAAAGGGTCAAGGAAGGTCGAGTTTGGCGCAATTAGCAGCAAGGAGTTAGAAAGCAAACACGAGAGAGACCGGACAAATTTTTAAGCGTGCGCATTAAGATCGAATCGCCGTTGTTGAAAATTATCGGAAATAAATTTATTGTTACTAAAGTAACAGAGCATATACTCCTTCCAAAAATATTGTTCTAAAACGTTATCTAAGTAGATAGTAAATCATTAAACAAACAAACAAATAGTTCTTAATATAACTAATATAGTGCATACAACACAAAACATACTACTATTAAACTTTTCCTTAAGTTTCAAAATTCACTTAACCGTTTATGCAATAAAAAAATTCAAGATACTCGGCTAAAAAGTTGATATTTACCAACACCAAACAATCAATGCTCGATTTTTTACGATGAATGCTAGCAAATCTCGAATTTTAATTATTCATCAGTCTTTTGCAACAACATAATCCACATACCTAGCTGTTCGCCCACAGAACGTCTGCTTCAGCTGCGAGCGATGGTTCACAGAACAGCTAAAGCTGCAGCTCATCAAAACTCGTCTGGCTGACAGGATCACAGCAGCGAAAGCGTAATGATAGAAAACAATCTAGAAATCAATTTCAACCAGCAATAAAGCAGTGATCCCATTTTATTTCCCGTTTTTTATCCCTCACCCACCACGACGAGCCGAAGAACACGATCAAAGAATGTGAACAACAACAGGGCGGGGAAAAAGAAGCACTGTACCATAATCTCGAAACGCTCCCTCTCCCACTTGAAACAATGCGCCAAGTGCAATATAAGCTGCTGTTCCGAACGCCACAGAAGATAATGAGGAAATGGGACTAATTAAGATAATGGGATCTTGGTACCGTTAGAATTGTTTCTTCCTGGGATGGGAAACAACCCAAAGGTCTCAGACCTGGGTCGAGCGGGATATATACAATCAAATGCAATTCCAGCATCAGCCTCATTATGCTCATTTGCCCTTTCTCTCTCTCTCTCTCCTTCTCTCATACTCATTCACACACACACACTACCTTTCAGTCCCACTTCTGTCCTCCTTATGCAAAAGTGCATTCTATTCGAGTGCTTTGTTAGCGTTCGTAGTAAATCAGTAAATAATGTTGCTAAAGGCCCGATCCCCATTCCTGCCCGTGATTGCGCTATCCGGCAGCGATGTTCTGCTTAAGATTTGCAGATTAAGGAGCGGATGAGATAATGCTCATTGTCCATAAACGCTCTCGGAACCATTACCCGAGGTTCTTTCATTCGCTGGCCGGTGCCCGTTTATTGTGATTATGCTTTCTTTGAAGCAATAAATATTCTTTCCTTTTGATCGGCGAGCATAAACCAACCGAGAATGGCGGTGCGTTTTATTAACACACAAAACAACGCTAACAAACTAACGAACGGTCGGTTTCTGCGACGCAAACTGTCCTCCCACAATGGCTTTCATTTTATTGGATTGTGTTCTTCACAATAGTGAATGTTTTTAAGGGGCGTTGAAATGGTTTTTCTGCGCTATTTTATCTTTTCCAATGAATGATAAGAAGTTAAGAAATCACTGAAAAAATTTAGAGGTTATATTAGAGTACAGTGGGAGATAGTTCTATAATTAATTTATATTTGTCAACCGGTGATGCATCATTAAATATATACATTCAACCGACGATTGCATTCTTAGGCAGTTAATCGCGATTTTAGGATCTCAAAAGTACAAAAGAAATCTTTGTTTTTTAGAAGAACAACAAACTAGTTTGCTGTGAACAACTTAATACACATAATTATGCACGATATGTAACGTAAATTGCATACATTTCGGCGCCAATATCCAACATAACGTATTTTTGCCGAATTTCTCGTAAGGATTTTGTTAGGATTTAAGGCGAGTTTTGAGAAACACTGAAGCACTTTTAATTTCTAGCAAATCATTTAAGAAAGAGATTAATATCAAGAGTTCAACAGTTCTTGCAACGCAATTTTCGAGACATTCTACACTGCATTCTACATTCTACACGCAACATTGTAGACTGACAGACACACATTGTTACATTATTGCATGATTCAGATTACTTAATATATGAAAATTGAACCCTCACAACACCTTTGGCCCACCTGCAAGCATGAAACAAGCTTAAACTGGTAGCGTTTTCTACTATGTAGATAATTTCTATTTGCTTTCCTTCCCTTCTCTATCCTTACTATCTGTGCTTTTCGCTAACATAAAACATCACAACCATCTAGAACCTAATCTAACTAACATTTTCTACTCATCTTTCCATCCACTAACGCATTCTTTCTCGTTCTCGCTCACATGCACATCCCTGCACATCCACCCCCGTGGCCCTCGTATCGACACCACGACCACCATCCACCCCCTCTTCCCCTTCTTCTCATCTTTCCTTTCTTATCACAACCGGTACTTCTTCTTCTTCTTCTTCTTCTTCTTCTTCTTCCTCCTCTTTTCTTCTTTCTAACAATTCCACCTCTTTCCTTTAAAGCGCGCAAAACTAAATCTAACAATAAACCGCTTCCAGAATCGCATCTCAAAACCACTACCACTACGGTGGCGACCACGACGACGGTCGAAATGCTGCAAGCGGCACCGGAAAACCTACAGAAGAAGGGTAAGGCACTCGCTCAGGCAGGCCTGCCGCTGCCGGGATGCTGCTTTTTCCGACCTCTTCGTTTCGTTGTTTGTTGTGAAAGCTTCCTTTTGGTTTCACTGTTTAGTTGTGCTTTTTGTTCGTACACATTTGCATTTCAAACCCTGCTGAAAATGGCAGTGGGTGAATTGGTTAAATCTATTTTTTTGTTATGTTAACATCGCTTGATTTTCATTACCGTCGGCTTTATGGTTTCATCTATTCATTGTGCAGTTTCGTTGTTGTGATTGTTTGTGAGGAAAGAAAACGTATTAAAACGTATTCACCATCACGCTAACCGGCTTTACTTCGACTTCAACGACCACATTAAAGCTCATCATAACCATTGGTAAACGTAAAAAGGCCATCGCTTGATGCTCTAAATTCATTTTAGTTTTTAAAACCCATCAACGATACTGAATATCCAATGAATATGTTTCTTCTATCTAAATTTCCTTAAACATTCGTCGTTGCGTCACTCAGATCCCGACAGCCCCCCGATCGTATCCAGCGGAAGTGCGGGCAACGAAACGACCGGTATTGGCTACAGTATTGGTAGATTCGAAAACATTATAGTTAAGATAGTTTTAGTGTCACTTATTTTCGCAATGGTCGTCGCCGAACTGCGCGCGCGGGACCAACCGACTCACGGATGAGCTTTGGGCAGGTTAAATTGCTGTACTGAGTAATACCACTACTATCAACACTAAACCAGACTAATTATTACGCCTTAATAGTCTCAAAACTCTTTGAAGATAAGCAACGAATTGTCTGAAACGTCAGGAATGTGCTTTTCTTTTATTTCCCTTCATCTTTTTAACATTTGCTAATCGTTTTTTTTATATTATTTTATTACATTTAGTTTGATTGAACCTATGTTTTGTAATTGATCTGTATGATTTTCTGTTTTATTATTCACTGCTTTCGTGATTCTAATTCGTCCTTTTTCTTTTACTTTCGTCTTCTTCCCGTGCTATGCAGGCTTTAACGCGACCGAAACGAACGGCGCTAGCAGCAGTCTTCCGGTGCCGCTACGAACGACCACAAGCGTGCTGGCGACCGTTGTGACGATTTTACTCATCTTCACCTCAACGCTCTTGTAGATGAGCTTGAAGCAGTACACCGACGTCGAGATCCGGAACCGCCGGCTGCACCTGAACTTCATACACAGCTAAGCAGGGCGGTTGGCTACCATCCACCAGATCGTGATGCTATCATACTGGCGCCCAGCCGGTCGGTTTTTGTTGTTCTGTTGTGTTCTATTTTATTACAGTCAATCGAAAAAAAAAACCAAAACACAGAAGTAGGTTTACATCCAAGTACGTGTGTGTGTGTGTGTATTTGTAAGTGTATGTGCGCGCAATTCGTCAACGTGATAGTCCAAACTCCAAAGCTGCTAAATGTGCGTGTAGGCTGGTAAGTTAGAACGATGGAACTATTAAGGTACCGAAGTGTGTCATACAACCCCTCAGTCGTAGTTATTCGTTTAGTTTAATGTGAGTGCAAGCTTTTCAACCTACTACTACTCGTTACAACTAATCAATGTTGTAGTGAAAGCGATAGGTTACGCTTGCGTTGCAATGTCTCTATTTTTAAGTACAACTTCGGTGGAAGAGTTTAAACCAGTTTAAACTCGCTGCACAATATAAAGCTGTCAACTACGCAGATCAGTTCAGAGCTCGCAAAACAAGACCGTAGCAAACTTAGTTACCAACAAGCAGAGTCATTAACGTTTAACAAACACACAAAACTGAGAATGATTTAGCGAACCAAAATGATAATCAACCGAAAATTTGGGATTCATGTTTTTTTCGTCAGCCATGCTTAGCAAACTTACTTAAAGGTTTAATTGTTTTTCCTGTTGCAAAATGGGAAAGTATAGAATTTTTTTTTATATTCGTTTGCTCTATTTCAATTCTCAACACAAACAAAATGCTACTGATCAGGAATTAAACTAACGTTTATACATACACACAAACCTAACACCTACTTCAAAGATGTCCCGTATTCCATTTTTCACTGCAGTCCTTTCAATATGGCGAAACACGATTGATAAGTTGTTAACAAATACGTAAAAAGGCAATTTTGTATTTTGATTGCATACATTTAGGCGCCATACCATGAAGTTTGCTTGGGTTTCCATTGCCTGGTTGGTTCCAACAGGACTACCGCTGTTGCCTTGGTATGTGTTTGAAAACATCTTATTTATTCGATACTTAGTGCAGTGTTTAACAGCTTTTGTTCTATTTTGTTCATCAAAAAATCTTCTTCTAACTTTGAAACATCCGGATTGAACGCGTCGGTGTATGAAAATATACAGAGAGCGATAGAGAAAGAGCGAGAGAGAGAGAGAGTAGGAAGAAAAAAAAGCTGTAAAAAGTTCTTATGCATATGATCGAGTCGATATTTCAAGTAATAACAGAAAACAAAAACATAGATATTTAACTTGCAGCGGTCCACACAAAGTGGATGGCGTTTTCGGCACCGGTTCGATTGCAAATCGAACGACGAACAAACCGATAGGAAATTTAACACTTAAGCAGCCCCAGCAAGAGGCAATCGAACGCGAAACTCAAACCATTGCACTGTAAAGATTAAACCATTATCCTCAAAACACAACCCCCAAATCAGAAAACCCTACGAAAGAGATAAACGATAAGGAGAACATTACTGACAGACACACACAAACACAGCTATTTTATACAACCAATTGTGAATAGGGAACTATAAGGGAACCGTGTGATTGTGTTTTTTGCTATACAATCACACGTGCGACGTGCGTGTGCAATCTGTGTGCGAGTGAATGGAGAAACTTTGTGTGAATGGTGCATGCATGGAAAAATTTGATGCCTTATGAACACTTGAAGAAGAAGACGAAGAAGAAGAAGAAAAACAATGTATGCATAAAAAATAAAAAAAAGGGAAGCAGAAAACTACGCAAGCAAACACAAACAACCAGTTCTGCACATACTGGCAGGGGGGGGGGGGGGGGTAAGTTGGGGAGATTTGAGCAAATGAAAACTACAGCACAACTCGTATAGTATAGATATACAATATATGTATATTGCAAATAGTGTTTTTTTTTAAGAAATAAAACAAACCAAGCGTACTTTTGATCACGTTTCGTCAAACGAAACTGTGGCAAGTAAAGATATGGGAAAGGCGAGAATAAAGAAGCAGAGTTGGGAAACAATTTCACACTTCTATTGAAATGCACTGGTTTATTGAAGAGGATTTGAAGAGAAATGACAATTTAAGGGGGAAGAAAAAAAAACTACAGAAGGAAAACGGATACATTTAATCAGCAACCATCCCGAGCAGATTACCAAATCTTTCAACATACAGCATAGTTCAACCGTTCAACCGTGAACTGTGAATAGCTATATTGCTAATAGAAAGGTAAAAAAGAAAGAATTTTCTAAAAACTGTTCTACATCACACTCATCCTTAATCTCGAAACGGCGAGGAGAAGACAAAACACAACGTCAATGAAATAGAAATGAAAAAAAACTACACAGCCAATCTAACCAAACTGAACGCACAGAAGGAGCGTTTGCGAAATGAACGAAGCTTGTACGTCCAATGTATAGAAAAGAAAACTACAAGAAGAAGAAGAAGAAGAAGAAGAAGAAGAAGAACTAGTAAGAAACAAGCGTATAACATGTCGGGTGTTGCTTTTATGGTTATGTCTAAATGAAAGCTATAGATTTGTTTTAGAAACAAAACGTATAGATTCATCATTTCAGAAGCATAAACTACAAAACACGTTAAAAGCGGTAAGATGAAGAAAACAGTCAGTGTTAGTGTGTGCTGGTGAAAGCTTGCAGGGTTTAGTTTCTATATTTTGCTTCGTTTAGATACAAAAAGCGCGCTGAAAGAAGCACAACTACCAGGGAAACAACTAAAATTTATTAAACTGTTGCGAACGAAACAATGCAATGGCACATGGGAAGAAAAAAAAGAAGAATTGTGTAGCTCAATTCAAACACTCGTCAAAACAAACAACAAGTTCTAAGAACAATTCAAAGAATAAAAGCTACGACAACAGTCAACAAAGAGAAAGCAAATACCGGAACCGAACCAAGCACAGAAATAAATAAAAAACACATTCGAACCAATCAATACCACCAATAAGCACACGGAACCGGACCGGAAAGTGTAACCGTGCGTAGAAGACAAGAGACATAGTTGACTGGGCAAGCAAGCGGCAATGTCTTTCCCACATTACTCTTCTTCAGCTCGCCGAGCAGGCCCATTAACATTGTTTCCTGTTTTTAATGGAATGTTTTGTTTTATTTACATTTGTACTTGTAACGTTTATATAAAACTGCTGTAAAGTGAACAAACCCCAAAGCGAATCGACAAAGCGAATTGACAAACAATCGTGAGGAAATAAAAGAAACAAAGGTCGTAATTATTGACTAAACGTCATTGTGTTTTGGAGTTTTTCTTTGGTAAGTGGATAGAAGAAATGAGAAAATTGAAAATAAATTTTAATATCTACTCTTTTGAGCCTTTGCTGCGCCCAGGAGCGATGCTGCAAAATGCCACTGTAAATCACATAAGAAAATTTGACTAAAACATAATCCATGTCAACCTCATATTGTGATCATTAGAAGAGATGTTCAAACAGTCGGTGCGACCATCACATGCTTGGTGACATTTTGCGCAACCAACTCTTGGTCAATCACTTGGTTGCGACATTTTCTGTCTGACATCACTACGATAGTCGCAAGAATGTCGTAATTATCTTCTTCTTCTTCTTTGGCTCAACAACCGTTGTCGGTCAAGGCCTGCCTTTACCTCTTGTGGGTTTGGCTTTCAGTGACTAATTGATTTCCCCCCATAGCAGGATAGTCAATCCTACGTATGGCGGCACCGGTTTATTTGGGGCTTGAACCCATGACGGGCATGTTGTTAGTTCGTACGAGTTGACGACTGTACTACGATATCGGCCTGTCGTAATTATCATAGGGAGAAAATCCAAAAGAGGGACCAGGAGTTGGGTGCTACAAAAAAAGTCACCAAGCATGTGATTGGTCCACTAATTGTTTGAGTCTCACCTCTGATCACCACAGTTATGTACGTGAGCTGACTTGAACTTCGCTTGAGCCATGAGTGTTAGTGATTGAAATTAGTGACCAACTTTACCAGTTGGCAAAAATCCGGAGTCGACTCCGATAATTTCGGAATCGATACTTGTAACTGTGTACTTGTAATACTTGTTCGGAATCGTCTGGAGTCGTTCGGAGTCGTTTGGAGTCGTTCGGAGTCGTTCGTAGTCGCCCGGAGTCGCGTGGAGTCGGAATCGTCCGGAGTCGTTCGGTGTCGTTCCGAGTCGTTCGGAGTCGTTCGGAGTCGTTCGGTGTTGTCGGAGTCGCCCGGAGTCGCCCGGAGTCGGAGTCCTCCTGAGTAGTTCGGAGTCGTTCGGAATCGTTCGGAATCGTTCGGAGTCGTCCGGAGTCGTTCGGAGTCGGAGTCGTTCGGAGTCGTTCGGAGTCATTCGGAGTCGTTCGGAGTCATTCGGAGTTGTTCGGAGTCGTTCGGAGTCGTCGACTCCGGACGACTCCGAACTAGTGATGTGCTGTATGGAGCGCACCCACGGCTCCGATCCGACTCCGACTATTGTTAATTTGATTCCGACTCCGGCAAAATGGAACCACTAGATCCGCCCGGAGTCGGATTCGTTCGGAGTCATCCGGAGTCGACCGGAGTCGTCCGGTCCGAACGACTCCGGACGACTCCGAACGACTCCGAACGACTCCGGATGACTCCGACTCCGGGCGACTCCGTACGATTCCGAACGACTCCGGATATTGCAGCGCGGACCTACCTTCCGGAATCGATTCCGAATTTATCGGAGTCGGATCGGAGTCGACTCCGGATTTTTGCCAACTTTACCCATCACTACTCCGAACGACTCCGACTACGGGTGAACCTAGTGGTTCCATTTTGCCGGAGTCGGAATCGAACTAACAATAGTCGGAGTCGGTTCGGAGTCGTGGGTGCGCTCCATACAGCACATCACTAATTGAAATCATGGCACTTGTCAGCACTGATGAAGTGGTGGTCAAGTAGTAGACTGCGATGTTTATTCACAAAAAAACATGTAGATAATTGTTTATTGGACTGAAACCCTGTTATTTGACAGGTAATGACTAATGTTAAACACTTTTTTTTTGAAAAAAGGACATTTTGTTCATGCTTCAAATTATTTTCATTCGTTTTCCTCTACTTTTTCACATGAATCACGTGAAATTCTAACGAAAACTTTATTCTTTTTTCCCTTTGCCCTTGTTGGTTGTTGTTTCACTGTACCAATGTTGTATTCACTGAAACGAAACGACAAATAGTATGAAAGAAAGCCGAAATATGACGAAGTAAAATATGAGTGGTACTTCTTTACAGGGTTTCCAGAGGAATTTGTTAAATTCATCGTATGTTTTTTTAATCATTATTACATATTTTTGACTAGGTACCATGATTGATTAGATGGATCAGTAATTCAAAAATCATTAGTTTTAAATATAAAGAGAAACGTAAAACTGACTAAACACATTTGAAAATAATTATTAAATCGTTATGCATTGAAAGAAAAAAATAGGAAGCATTAAACGTTCATTGAAAACCAATCAAAGTATCATGTAAAACACTGTAAACAATTATATATAATTGTTGGTAGTGCCTTCTGACGTCAACCTTTTAACATAAGGGTACTCTTACTGTCATTAAATGTATTACAAAGGTAAGTAATTTAAAAAAAAACTGACCACCAAAAACACAGCTTTAACTCTTCTGTCATAATAGAGAACATCTTTGTGTAAAAAAAGAAAAAAAAGTATTCATTAATATCAACATTAATTTTCTCAAAACAAACCGTTAGTTTTTAATAAGATAGGTTAAATCCATATTTAAAATGATTGATGACAGTCCCCAACAACTTGATTATTAAATAGTTAAACAACCCTTCATCGCCTATTCGATGGCTCACAAACACTAATAGGAGACAAAAACCACTTGCCCGTAACCGTAAACACTACGAAACCCGAGGGAGGGGGGAACCCATAATAGCTTGCCCGCTGTAATCGAAACCCACCGCACAGCGACTTAATATCCGAAAATATACGGCTTAATTACTTGCCTTTCCTTAAGCTTGCAGCGAGAACAGATTCAAACCGCAACACTTATCCACCCGGTTGGCCGGAGAATGTATTTTCCTCTGTGCAAAAAAAACACACAAATGCACACACACACACACACAAGCGTGTCAGCACCGAATTAAAGCTATTTCAGCAATCCTCCCGCGTCCCCGCCGCACATCCACCGTGCGAAAGCTCATTATGGTGCGAGAAGCAATTGGATCATTTTGCTTAATGATGGCAGAATACACCCCAAGGCCCCCCAGTTTGCCGGCATAGTGCCGTGTGGGTAGATTATTTCCTGTTTTTTTTTTCTTACCCACTCTGTCCGTTTGCCTTGCTCGCTTGCCCATCCCAATGCCGCAGCCGAAATGTGACCCTGTTCCTATGTGTAGCGTTGTGTGTGTGTATTCCGCACGGTATGGTAACTATTCGCAAGCTACCGCGGCCCCGAATGTGGCTCTGATAAAAATTATCATCACTTGATTAAGTAATTACGTAGTAAAACTCCAATAAAGGGCGCCCGTAATGAATGCTGTGAGCGAGCGAGCAGGAGGCTGACATTTGGCACGGTGCGGGCTTTCCTGGTTTTCGGTGCCGCGTCCTGCTGAATGTGGTTTATGCATTTCGGTTATTCGCGGCCACCGAAAATGCTGTTTTATAATTACCGTGCGGATACACCATATACACCATTCCATCACCGCACAGGCAGGGTGGTGGTGTGTGTGCGCGCAGGGCTTTTGACATTTCACTCCGGGTGCTGTCTGGGTGCTGGTTCACTTTTTTTAGGATAAAATGGGGCTCCGGTGCACAGGCATACAAGGAAATGGGAGTCATTGTGCCAGCACTTATGAGCGTAATGGTTGGCGTTCCTTTGGTTCGCGACGCTCAATGGGTTTTGTCTGCAGTTTGAACATCATTTTCCATTATGAGGTAAGTATGGGCCTGGTTTTGGGTCGTTTCATACGGCGTCATTTGGGGTCAGCGGTTTAAAGTGTCAGCCGGTTCAAAACAAAGCTCAAACATAAGTGAGCGTTACATTCTAAAACGATTGCGGTTTCTGCAAATCACTCATGTTGCCGCATATTCATGCCGATATTAATTATATCATTTAATTATTTAGCAAAATTGAAGCCCCACGAAAATAATTAAACGATTACTATTGCTATAACAAACACGCTTCTTTTATCAAGATCTATTGAATGATCAAGTGTACATGTAAGAAATTAAATGAGTTGTACACTGTTGCAATAAGCACAATATTAAGTATGAATGTAATGAAGAATTATGATCAGTCACACAGAGCTTATCTCCATAAATTACATTTATATTGTAAAACATTTTAAAACGCCATTTGTTTAATCGTGAAAGCATGATTTGAAATTTGTAATACAATGTTCACAACTTTGAAATCTTCTTTTGATAGATCGATTCGTAAGTCATCCGATACTGAATTGTACGAGAAACGAATAGTTGTTTATTTACTCATTTTATAATACCGTATTGCTTCGAGTTACGGACACTTAAGGCATTTTTGGTATATAATAATATCTCACTATTTCATGTTTAATTCGTCATACCACAGTCATAACCCATTTTACCGAAGCAAACCTTCTGCAATTGAGAAAAAATTAAGATTTCCAATAATTTTACTCGAAACACTGCAAAAACTCATTAATGAAGTGAAATTTAGAGGCTGCCCGGAATAGAAATCAGAATATCGTTGCAGTTTCATAATATTTTGCAATGATTCGAGTAAAATTATTGGAAAACTTTATTCTTTTCTCTGTTGTACAAGGTTTGCTTTAGTTGAGTGAGTAATACATATGTTTGGCCGATTAAAATTGAATTAGTTAGAAAATATTAAACTCGAAAAACGTCTTAAATGGCCGTAATTCGGAGCAGTTCGGTAGATATGAAGCAACTCAATAAAAACATGCCGAAAGTCCGTAATTTGAAGCATAACGGTATATCTATTCGGCCTTTACATGCTTATCCAATATGTACAAACCCGCTCTGGGCATGGTGACCTTAAAAAATCACAATCGAAGGATCGTCGGTTTGCTGATGTTCGCTGAACTAAAAATATTTCGAGGTGGACTTTCCGGTTTCGTCGATTGATGATTCAGGCGATCGTGGATTCTGTAAGCAGTTTGCTTTGCTGTGAGCGTTGAACGTACCTCTATACTTACGAACTAACGTATATTTCTTAATATGGCCGGTTGAATGGTTCATACTTAATAAAAAAAGCCTATCCTGACGATCCGAACGAATCTGACCCGCCATTACCGGTGGAGATTTTACTTATGTTCAACCAGAGTTATGTTTCCCTTTGTTTGGTTTTCGATATATGCGTTTGTGCTGAAAGATGTTTATTTTCATTCATTTGGTTATTGTCAATTTAATTTTGTTACAATACATTTAACTTGGCTTACATTTAGATACACTACATGGACTGTTCCGAATGTTGAGTGTTTCTCATTCTTTAGTTATGCTTTCTGTTGGTAAAGTGTTTATTTCGCCTACGCTGTTGTTGGGGAGTGTTCATATAAATAAATTAAATAAGTTGTTTATTAGTATTTTAGACTCAGCGTTTTTGTTAAGCAGATATGATATGAGTTTGAGGGAAACACCATTACCGGAGATGAAGAGTTTTGCAATGCATTTGCCTCATATTTCTCTTCTGTGTACACTAACAATTCCTCGGTTCCGTCTAACTCAACATCGGCTTTATCCTTCATAAATGATGAGGTTAATTTATGCACACCACTAATCAACGATGATGAGGTGGAATCTGCTATTTCGTTGTTGAAGCTTTCCTACGCACCTGGGCCTTACAATATTCCCAGCGCAATTCTCATTAATTGCAAGGCTGCTCTCATTCCCATACTGACCAAACTATTCAACAAATCCTTGCAATCGAAATGCTTCCCGCGTCTTTGGAAATCATCGTGGATGTTTCCTGTTTATAAAAAATCTGACAAAAGTAATGTGTGCAATTATAGAGGAATTTCAATGTTATGTGCGTGCAGTAAACTGTTTGAAAAGATAATGTCTCGCCATATGCTCCAAGCCTTTTCACCTTTAATTTCTAATGTTCAACATGGCTTTATGCCGAAACGATCGATTGAGACCAATCTAATATACTTACTTGACTTTTGCCACTCCTATATTGACAAGGGCTTACAGGTTGACGTCATTTATACTGACTTCTGCGCTGCTTTTGACAAGGTCAACCACTTTCTATTGCTATCTAAATTATCAAAGTATGGTGTTCACACAAATGTTGTTGAGTGGTTAAGAAGTTATTTAACTGATCGTTGCATTAACGTTAAGATAGGAACTAGTTTATCTGCCACATTCCATAATTTATCTGGTATTCCTCAAGGGAGTATATTAGGACCTTTACTATTTATTATATTTATTAACGATGTCGTGTTTGCTATTCCTCATGTTAAATTGTTATTATATGCTGACGATCTAAAAATGTTCCTACCTGTTAAATATTCTGACGACTGTGAAATGTTACAAGACTCGTTAAACTATTTTTCTGCATGGTGTTTTAATAATGAAATGTTACTTAATGTTAGCAAATGTAGTTTTATAACATTCTCAAAGAAAAAAAATCCTATTATTTATAACTACAAAATCAATGAAGACAGCGTTCCACGTTTTTCTCAGGTTCGGGACTTAGGAGTTATTTTAGACAGTAAGCTTAGTTTATCTAGCCATTATCAAACTATCGTCACTAAAGCTCTTAAACTGTTAGGATTTGTCTTACGTGTCTCGGCCGACTTTAAAGATCCTTTCAGTTTAAAAACATTATACTGTTCTTTAGTCCGTCCCATCCTTGAATTTGCCAGTGTAGTTTGGTGTCCCCATCAAATCACATACATAGATAAAATTGAAAAAATTCAGAAAAAAATCACACGTGTTATGTTTCATCGTCTTCCCTGGTCAAACCAAATTCCACGTCCTTCGTATAATGTTCGGTGTTTACTATTTGGCTTAGAGACTTTACAGCATAGGAGAACTACGGCTCAGATAACTTTTATGCATAAATTATTAATTGGAGATTTTGATGCACCTGACATTTTAAATTTTATTTGCTTTTCTACTCCCTCTAGAGGTCTTAGAAGTAGAGAGCTACTAAGAAGCCCTTTTAGATCGACTGGTTTTGGTGCCAATGATCCACTGCTCAAAATGATTGATGTGTATAATAGGTTAGGGTTATCAGCAGATTTCAATCAATCCGTTAGTCAGCTGCGTCAGCATACTCAAGTTAGTTCTAGGGCCATAATTTAAACTTGTACTCTGTAAGCATTTAGTTATTTAGGCATACTGCCCGATAACTTTGATTTAAATAAATAAATAAATAAATAAATAAATAAATAAATAAATAAATAAATAAACAAATGCTGCATTTGTTTCTTTATAATACTATTGTATCCGTGAAAAGGTATTAACTGATTTTCCGACTGATTCTGGATATATTTTTGGATATTATAACATTTATTTTCGGATTTTTTGGTGTGATACAGAGATATAACGTGTCTCAGATAATTTTTTAACTGGTTTGATTATGCCAAAATCACGTCTCATGCTTTATTTGCTCTATCGATTTAATCACTGTCGCTTCTTATTTGCGTACATTATATTAAACCACAAAACAAACAGAGCTCATTTGTCGTCTAAAATATAAAAGAAAGGAATCCAAAATTGATCAAAATTACAACTTAGGACTATCTAACATAGCACTTCGTTTCGTTAATCTATTCCGCCTTCTAGAGTATGAAATATGCATTTAACATTTTTATTATTGTAATTTCTTCCTTAGATTGGAAACGTCCTGTGCTACAGGTGGGTTTGGTCCATCTTTAATTACCAAGAGATATAAAATAAACCAAGGAATAAACCCCAAAAGGCGCATTTGATTGTTTAGCACCCCAGAAGCTTAACAGTGCTAGATTAAAATGAGCAAACACACCAAACTACAACTTAAATAAACCGCTTTAACAGCGTGACGGTACAATGGCAAGCAAAATGGAAAGAAAATCCCATCACATGTAAACACATTCAATCTCTCGCTTCATCCCAGCGACCGACGCGGTTGACCATCACTTGCTTCGTTGGATAATGGTTTCATTTGCATTCGCTATTAAATAAAAACGAGCAAACGGTTACCCCATCCTTCGTCGCTTTGAATGGAATGAAGGGATTGCGTTTTTCCTTCATTTACCTTGTCCTGTTTGTATTCTTATTTAAATTCACACTCGTTTTCTTTATTTTTGCAGAAAAGAGATTCGATTCATACCATAATCCGCCCCAGACTTACACACTAACACCAAAACTCAACCAAACATCTCTTTTTACGTCCAAATCTAACCACCAAACGGTCTAGCATTTAAACTGTCTTGTGGATTGTAAAAATAAACAGAAAAGATCTTTTTTCGGCCATCGTGGTGACATAGTTGCACAGTGCCGGTGGTAACAAAAAAGGGCGAATGTTTCTTTTATTACGGAACGCGCGCGTGTACGGCGACGACCAATGTCCCCCGAGTGACCAACCGCAATACCAGTATAAGCGGTTGTAATACACCAGCAGAGGAGTGTATGGGAAAGGGATTGGATGCACACGGGAAACAAGAATGAAACCCCGTGTTCCAAGCTTCAAAGCGCCCAACCCAACACTTGGCACGACCTTTGGCCCGGTTGGCGCGTCACGAATCACGAAATGGTCTCATATATTGTATGCATGATGAAGTGAGTTTGCAATTTCTTTTCCAAAAACAACCTCATTCACTTCATACTGTTTTCATTTGGCTGGGCGGGCTGTCTGTCGCCCGTTCACCGCGTACAGGCGGAAATGGAGAAGCCCGGTCGCTTATGAAGACGCGAGCAATGGAGACGCCCGGTCAGGCACATGACACGTGGCAAAGTGGGTGATGTTTTTTTTTTCATTTTTTTTTGTAATTTTCTAACCGATAGCGAAAGGTAGATTGCAAAACCGGGCTTGCAATGGACTGACAGCCCCCGGGGTGGTTTGTTTGGGTGGAGAGAGACAGAGCAAGAGCTAAAAAATGTGCGACCCAAATCGCAAAATCCCAAAGCACAGCGGGCGGAACAGCAAAACGGCAAAGGCAAATGGGAAATATGCATAAAATGATCACCGCTCGGATGCAGATGAGCGAATCACGGTTAAGCTTTTACGTGGTGCAATCCCCCGGTACCGACTGGCCATGGAAATGGAACACATGCACACACACACACACACACATATTAGCCTTCACGTTGCACACATCACGTAACGTGTTCATTACTTCTTGCTCAGCTCATGTGCCACGTGATTCCGCGCAGGGGGGAAAAAGGCAATGGCTAAGCTTCACTTTTTTCCACTTCCATTTCTTCATTCTGCTGACTCTCGGGGTTTCCATAATGCGAGCTGCATTTAGGAGATAAACGTGTTGGGTAAAGAGCGATACGCGGTTGCCGTTTTTTTTCCCCCATGCCGTCCTTTGCACCAGGGAAATTCTGCAAAGTAAAGCGAAACAAGATTTACGTGTGAAAAATAAACACAATGCTCGTGGCTTGCATGCACCCTACCCGACTGTTGGAAGGATCATTATTTTGTGCAGATGTTTTAGTGAAATTATTGTTAGGGATAAAATACTTAAATCACGAAGAGAAAGAGACTGAAAGGTCTGGGTAGTCGTTTCACCAAATGATGTGGCAAAGGAATATGTGTCCATATTTGTTACTTTTCTCTGAACACATATTGTTCAAGTTAACCTTTACGACGAAGTCATCGGCATCATCGGGACTCAAAATATGATATTACCAACAAATACTCCAACTAAGTTTGCAATTTCATTTTGCAAATCGCATATTGTCAGTTATAATTATAGCAATACACCTTTAATTGACTTTTATTGACTCTTTTTAAGAGAGATTTTATTAATGACTAGAAAGATTATTTGAAAAAATCAATCGTAGACATGAAGTGAAAACAAGTTTTTTTAATGGAGTAAACATAGATACATAGATAAATTCTGAAAGCATATCATGCATATCACCCATTTTACATTGTTATTCTCCATAAAATCATTACATTTATCATGAAGGTAATTAAATCAATGGCACACTGAAGCAACATTCTTGAAAATGTATGTTACAAGTTTGTTTTTCAAATTGAAATTAAATGTGAAATTTTTAAAATTCCTTTTTGAGGATTATTCCCAACTTAACTATTCATTCAATATGATCTAATTTAAAGTCCAAAATACAAAAAAAAACAGTAAGCCAAAAATTCCAAAAATATAGTGAAAAAATCGCGATGATGCCTAGTAAATGTATGTATTCGGATTTAAACACATTTCTAATATTTAAACAAAATGCAAATGATATTGTTTATCAGTTAATCATATCATTCATATTTTTAATACTGTTACAGCTATAACAAACAGATACAAATCTGACAGTTTTGCAATCGAAGAAGATCTTCTTCTTCTTCTTCTTGGCCTGCTCATGTACGAGCACGTCTCGTAGACATGGCCAGGTCGCCAATCCGTTTCCAGGAAACTCGGTCCTGGGCTGCAGTCCTCCAACCACGGCTGCATCAGATCTCCGACAGGTTCGACTCCACCTGAGCCAGCCAACGAGCTCGCTGTGCTCCTCTACGCATCGTGCCGAACGGGTCGCTGACGAGCACCTTCCTGGTGGGGCATGAGTCCGGCATCCTCATCACGTGCCCCAGCCAGCGTATCCTTCCGGCTTTGATGACCGTCAGGATGCGAGTGCATTGGCGCATTTCGTGTGTTATTGGAGTCTTCTGGATCGCAGAAGTTTGTGGAGCCTGTAGTAGGCACGACTTCCCTGAACAATGCGCCTTCGGATTTCGCTGCTCACGTTGTTGTCCGAAGTTACGATCGTACCAAGGTAGCAGAACTCCTCTACCACCTCGAGATCGTCACCGTCAACTGATACGCTGCTTCCGAGTCGGGCTCTATCACGGTCAGAGCCCCCGGCAAGCAGGTACTTTGTCTTCGTCGCATTGATCCTCAATCCAATCCTTTCGGCCTCGCGTTTCAGTCGGGTGTACGCTTCGCACACCGCCGCAGTTGTACGTCCGATGATGTCGATGTCATCCGCGAAGCCAAGGAATTGGAGAGATCGGGTGAAAATCGTGCCCCGGATGTCGAAGCCCGCGCTTCGCATGACACCTTCCAGAGCGATGTTGAACAGCAAACAGGAGAGTCCGTCCCCTTGCCTCAGACCCGGTGAGATTCGAACGATTCCGAAAGCATGTTCGTCCCTCTTTCCTTGCACTGCACCCCGTCCATAGTAGCCCTCAACAACCGTATCAGCTTCCCAGGGAATCCGTACTGTTGCATGATGTTCCATAGCTCATTTCGATCTATGGTATCGTAGGCCGCCTTGAAGTCGATGAACAGGTGATGCGTAGGGATCTGGTGCTCTCGGCATTTCTGGAGGATCTGCCGTAGAGTAAAGATTTGGTCAGTGGTCGATTTGCCTCCAACAAATCCAGCTTGGTAGCTGCCGACGAAATCAGTAGCAAGGGGCGAAAGTCTGCAGAAGAGTATTCGGGACAGGATCTTGTAGGCAGCATTCAGGACTGTGATGGCCCGGAAGTTGGCACAGTCCAGCCTGTCGCCCTTTTTGTACACTGGGTGTATCACACCCAATTTCCACTCGTTCGGTAGTTCTTCCTGTTCCCAAATCCTCACAATCAGCCGATGTTTGATGACGGCAAGCCGCTCCAGACCCATCTTGAACAGTTCGGTAACTAGATCATCGCTGCCAGCTGATTCGTTACTCTTCAGCTGTTTGATGGCACCAATGACTTCGTCCAAAGATGGCGGGGGCACTTCGTCATCGTCATGCTGGCTGTCGTAGGGCTGCTCTCCTCTGCTTCCTGCTTCTGCTCCCGTATCTGCTCCATTCAGGTGTCCGTCGAAGTAGCACTTCTACCTGTCGATCACCTCTCGCTCGTCCGATAGGATATCTTTCCGACCCTCGTCCGACCCTCCTCGTTGCGGCAAATGGCGGTCATGGGAGTAAAACCGCTTCGTGCCGCATTTAGCATCCTGTAGAACTTGTGAGTTTCCCCCGACTGGGATAGCTGCTGAATGAGTTGCTCATCCGACTCTTCGATGTTGCGCTTCTTGTCCTGGAAGAGCCTGGTCTGCTGCCTCCTCAGTCGGCTGTAGTCTTCCACGTTCTGCCGGGTCTCGCGCTGGAGCATGCTGGTACGCGCGGCGTTCTTCTCGGAGATTGCTCATCTGCACTCATCATCAAACCATTCCTTCCTCTGGTTACAGGTCACGCGGCCAATTGTTCGCTCGGCCGTGCTGCTGATGTAGTGCCGTGCTGTAGTGGTGTCCTCTGGCAACGCTTCCCCAAGCGCGATTGCGAAGTCCCTCGCCACATCAGCTTGTCTCTGCCGGTCTGTGTTGAGCCTTGGGGTAGGCTGGTAGCGCAGTTTATTAGCCACGCATAGTTTTTGGCGTAACTTAACCATAACCAGGAAATGGTCTGAGTCGACGTTTGCTCCTCTGTAGGTCCTTACGTCGATTACATCCGAGAAGTGCCTTCCATCGATGAGAACGTGGTCGATCTGGGATAATGTCTGCTGTGGTGATCTCCAGGTGTAGCTGAAGCGAGGTGCGTGCTGGAAGAAGGTGCTGCGGATGGTCATGTGTTTGGAAGAGGCGAAGTTGACGAGCCAAAGCCCGTTGTCATTCGTCAGCTTGTGGGCACTGCAACTTCCTATCGTCGGTTTAAATGCCTCCTCCTGTCCGAAGAGCATTAAAATCCCTGAGCATTAAAATCCCCTATGACACCTTTGTACCATTCTGTACGCCGTGGACGTATTGAGTCGGAGTAGGGTATGGAGATCCTATATTATCCTTCGAGAGGTGTCGGAACATACCCGTATTAGTGCGGTATTGCTACAAACACTGCCAACAGAACCAATCGAAGAAGATAAACGTGTTATTAAATTTATAGCATTTTTTAAAGCAACAAGTGGAAAGTGGTTTATTGGACTGGTAAACCCTGTAAAGTCATTTCAAAAGAGAAGAACTAAAAACCAAGCTATAAATAATAAGAAAAAAAGCATTCAACTCATTCAATAACAACCTATGACAAAAACTATCAAATACCAGGGTTCAGGTATCTTTTTTTACTCAAAATTAGTCTTTGAGTTGCTGCTATTGAAGACCTATTTTGGTATGTACTATATTTGGTATAACTATTCTATATTTTATTTACGTATATAGTTTTTATTATGCAGCTTCTCGCTTCTTTATTTTTGTACTATGTGACAAAGGTTCTAAATTCCAAACAAGAGACAGAAATGTTGAGTGTGCAGAGGCAGCGAAGGAACTTGTTGATAGTGCGCATCACCACTGACATGAAGAGAACAGATTGATAATATATATAATTCCTAACCTCCAATTAGACATCAAACACGTTCCATCAACAACTCCACAGCATAATTGTACAAAAAATACAATCTCTTCAATCTCTGCACATTCAAACCGATTTAAACCATTCCATTAATTGAATACTCATCGAGCGTGATGCACGGATGTCATTAAAAATTGTGCTCGATTGCGATGCAAACCCCAGCAGTTTCACAGCAGTACAGACCAATCCAATCAAAGACGCTCCTAATGAAGCGTTAAGCAACATCGCTTTCCAACAGAAATCCTCAAAAGATATGACTCTTCAACTCAATCCGCCCGGACGGGACACAAACACTTCGCCCAGTGCGGGGTAAAACTTTCGATTGCAAAAATGTCATTAAAACGGAGCCACCCACCGAACCGGAGGCGAGCTGGATAGCATCTTTTAATTGCGCACAATTACAATGCCACTGGCACAAACGGGACGCAACGGAACGCGCTGCTGCCACTATGTTCGACTGCACGGAGGTTCCCGAAACTTTGGCAATTGGATTTTAAACTCCATCAGACGCGCGCGCGCTCTCACTGACGATCGGTGTAACGGAGGACGGGTGCCTGTTACGGCGTGAATCAGAAGTGGCCATTAAATCTGTCTTCCGCTCGTTTGGGCGCACGTGGACGGGAAGAAATATTCAACAATTTCATTCTGCTACAGTTTTGCACCCAAAATAGCCAAGACTTTGCCGGCGATTGTCCTCCCGTTTTTCCCCGGAACCTGCTGCAGCTCAAGACACTTTGAAGACACTATCAATTTCGACCGTGCGACTTGTGTCCTCGGTGACGGTCTCGCTGAGCGATATCGCTTGAGTGCTTCTTCCAGCTCCCAGCATGCCAGCCAAACTCATTTCAGTTGCCTCATTTACACCTACTCCCAGGCTTTCCCGGCCCCGGACACCATTACACAGCGGTCTTCTCCCTTTTTGTGTGCACTCCTGGCCAAATGGGTCGGGCGAAAGAAAGAGATCAACTGTGCTCAAGCTCACGGTACCCGGTGGCCAATGGGCGATAAATTTTCGAATGGGTTTAATGATTTTCATTCCATTAATCCCACCACTGTCGCTCGTTACACACGGTACCTTCGAGGTTGTGTCACGAGCGGCACCAGTTTGTTGAAAGGTTTTCCCCAGAAAGACCCCCAGAGACGGGATGGGAAGGGTTACAGCAATCACACGAGCACACAAGAACACAAGATCGAACCCGACGAACAGCTACGATGGTATGTGATTACAACACTGAGCTGATATTTTACCTTGCCTTTTCTCTTCCGGGGTTGCCATTGTTCGATTCAAACATATCCATGCCGTCCAACAGCAGCTAGGAACAATTCATTTCACAATTCTTTTCGCTCATTTCGCTTCTTGTTTTAAGATTAAGCTTGTCCATGCACTTTTTTCATTCGCTCAAGGTATTTTTTTTTACTTTCCAACATTTTTCCCTTAACTCCAACTGAACACTAATTCAGTAAAGATGCTCTTTTCCTTAATCTTCACACAGCACATCGCGGAAATAGCTCCCGTGTTGTGCCGGAAATGTGCCGGAAGCCGGAAAAATATCGTTCACGTGGCAATGCCGAGAGCCGTTTGCCCCATTTGCTCGTGCGAGATTAGTGCTACCGGTGTCTGCCATGCGATCGGAATTCAGTTAAAACTGACGTGCTCAAACAACTCCTGCAAGAATGTTACGCTTCTTTCCACCTGCTTCTGTTCCAGAGACGCTTTCCGTGGCGTTCAAACGCGCGGAGAAAAAGTTCATTAAAACGATGCCTTCTTCCCACGAGCGAAGATTCCGTTCGATGTGCAGAGAGGTTTTGTTTTTTTTTCTTTCCCTTTTCGATTCGTCTGCCCGTGTCGGATCGTGTCGTAGTTTTATGTTAGGCAGGTTAAAATGGGAAGCATTCATTTCGATTCCTCTCCTTAAGGTTCTTAGAACTGAATTTTTCTGATTTTGATGATTTTAAATAATCAGACAACCTGAGTAAAATTAGCACTGCATTGAAGAATGCCTGCAGATTGCATAATTGTAGGCGTTCATGTGTCGCTTTAAAAAGGACATGTAAAAGAGCGCCTACAGGTATGCAATTTGGACTTCAGAATGGTCTAGTGAACCAATTATCTTGCAGTGTTCTATTCTCAATGAAATTAATTCACAATATTAGAACGACAAGGTATTAACATCAAATCATTAATTCAAATTTTGAATTAAACTTTTTAATTCAAACACGAATATTTGTATTTTATTCTATTTGCTTTATTCTATGCAAAACGATACGAGGATAGTTTTTGAGTTTCATTAATGATTAGTTAAATTGATTAAAAATTATTTACGGTATTTCATATTTTGAGGCAACTATTCTTCATTAGCAGATTTGTAACTGAGTTGGAATATTTTTGGTACAAACAGCTGCCTAAGACGGAAAACTTACACATTACCGCCACGATAATTAATCATGCTTCATGCTCACCACTCACAATCGCGCAAAAGTGATGTGGAAATTCTCAAGCGAAACTATTTTAAAAAATATTCCAAGAAGCATATTCTACCTTCAAACATGTGCTCCGAAAAACTAAGTTAGCAAAAATCTGCTTCCCCACACATGCACGCGCCGCACGATACGTGTGGAGAAAAAATGTTCCTCAGGTACTTATCAAGCGTTCGTGTCTTCTCCCTACTCACTTTCCCATTCGCTGCTTGCCAAGACTCTCCGCCCGTCTTGTGCAGACAAACTTCAGCAAACCTGGCATCAAGTTTCCGAGGTGTATCATACGTTCGTACACGCCACACTGTCTTCAGAAATATTTAAATTAGGAAAGTTGCTGCCCGCAGCACAAAAAAACGAAACCCGAGCGAACTCCATCTCCAGCCGTCCGGCAAACACGAAGCGCCGCGCAAAAGTACCGATGTCGCGCAAGCGAGCGCATACCTTCCATGGTGAGAAAACTGCAAACGTAAGCAATGTGGAAGTGCCGCGCAGAAAAATTACCACCGGAAGCGGAACACTCTCGCTCTGTGTGAATTAATCCCAACGCGCGACGTCCCACGGCCTGCCCGGGGTATGTTGAGCCCTTTGGAGTGTAGGAGCGCTGCAGCGCGAAAGACAGTGGGAATAAAAATCCCTCCTTCAGATTCAGCGGAGAGGAAACTGGGGGCTTTGCTTCGGTACGGATCCACCATACCACGCAATGCTTCCAGCAGTCCTACCCAACGTCATTAACATTCCTGCACGCATGGGACCGGTTCCGAGAAGATGGCAGACACACGCCACCTTGCCGAGCAACGAATGCAAATGCCCATCGGGATTTACGATGAATTGTTCTGCAAATTTATTCATCACTTCGCGTTCGCCAGTGCCAATCGTTTGTACCGCCGGTTTGCTTTGATGTTGATGGTACTTTATCGTTCCGTACCGTTTCTTTGTGCTTTGTCCAACATCGACGTTGGATGCGAGAACAGAGCTTAAATTAAACACAGTTTAGATAATCAATAGTGCAAAAGCGTTAACGTTTCGATCGAAATGTTTTATTAATTATTGTTGATGATTCCTCACAATTTCAAACTCACATGAACGAAACATATTTGCATGAAAAATTGGAAAAGAATTATTTTACAAACCAACAAGGAGATTAAAATTGTTTTTATAACATTATACAAATAGCTCCGTAGCATTGGGGCACATAATTACATTTAAACTGTTAACATACATTCGTTAAAGCGTAGTAGAATTGTGATCTATTGCTGTAGCGCCTGAAGATATGCAATTTTACTATTTCATTTTGTACTTACACATACCTTCGTTAAATTATAGTAGGATTTTGATCTATTCGTGTAGCGCCTAAATGTATGCAATTTTACTTTTTTGGGAGTATATCTCACCAAAAAAATCGTTCGATCGTTCGTTTGCACTCGAACATTTCTATGAAAATGATATTTTCATAGAATTGTTCTATTTGCATGCAGTATCTAAAAGGATGCAACTACAATGTAACAGAGCTTAAATTAAATACAGTTTCGATAATCAATAGTGCAAAAGCTTTATAAGCTTTTTAACATATTTACTATCAGTACTTTATTAAGGCAAAATATGTAGCACAACAGTCCAGCAGAACCGGTGGGCATTGTAAATCGTTCAATTAAGGCACGTTAAAGCCAATGCGTTTATTGTCCACCGACCTTTCATCATTATTATGACATCATGAGCATGCAAAGCTCATGTAAATGCTCTGCAATGAAAATCAATTCAACAACATTTCATTATCCCACGCCTCTCCCTCTCTTTCTCTCTCTCTCTCTCTCTTTCTCTCTTTCTATCTCTCTCTTTCTCTCTCTCTCTCTCTCTCTGTCTCTCTCTCTGTCTTACTCTCCCTTCTCATTCAGTCATCTATCAAAGCGCTAGCGTTCCGAAAGACGCCCTAATTTGAGGCGCGCCTGCCTATTTACCGGCATTAATCAACCGACCAGCCAGGAAAAGGGTCAGCAACCACCAAGGCAGCATATTGCCAATTTATGCAACATTGTAATTATTTATTACATTTTGTCACTTGATTGCAATTTAACACACAGCCACCGCCAGCAGCGCGTGTGTGTTTGCTGCGAGCATGTGTCCGTACCCTTCTGCCTTCGCGTAATGAGCGGGTTTCCACTTTCAAATCGTGCTTTATGGTGTTGTGTAATTTTGCACCGCACACGAAAAGCGCCCCCGTGCATGGGCAGGCACCATGCACCAATGCTCACTCGGGTGCTTGGGCGAAAAATATTAAATAACATTCGACTTTGGCACATTTCACTGCACAGCAAAACTATGCCAACCACCGCGCAACTTCCACAGCACAGCACCACAAAAATGCGGAGCGCACGAAGCCCAACAGCATGCAGGGAGCAAATTAGAAATAATGCTTTGCTTTCGGTGAACTTTTCCCTTTCCCGGTGCCCCTTGGTGCCAGGGTGGCAAACTTCAACCGCGCAAACTGGCGGCAGTTTGCATGCCAATAGCAGTATTGCGGGTTGCATCCATAAACGCCGTAATGGTGGCACGAGGTGGGTGCGTGTGTAGGTTAATAAAAACAAAAAGCTAGCTCCCAGAGCTAAATGACAAACACCGGCTGAATTGGAGGTGCGTGTTGCACACAATCATGCAAAATTTCGACTGACAGTCATGTTAAACCAGTGTCCATTGGAGAGGAAGATGGAGAGAGCGGCAGGGAGCGAGCAATTTACAAAATGCTTTTAATGTATTCCCGGGTTTTGCTGCCAACTCGGTGGCCACAGCTCAGCGACCACCAAATAAGATGGCGCTGTAAAACAGGGAATCATTTGGAACCCGATCCCGCTCGGTTTAACGAACGCACGGACGCACGCACGCGGGCACAAATTATCCCGTTTAGGGCACGAAATTAAGGGCAACTTCCGGTGCGATGGGGATGCCGGGGTCGTCTGCATTCATTTAAATTCTGCATGTCATTTCCATACAAAGTACCAGCCACCCTCGTGTGCATTCGTCGCAGGGAGTGCCTGGGAAATTACTCATCAGCCGATGCCACCGGCTCGTCCTTCCCGCTCTGGTTCAGCGGTTTTCCACGGCCAGTCGTCTGGTTTTTTCTTCGTTCTTTTTTTTTTTTATTTATGCTCCTGCCTGTCTCATCGCTTCAGCACACTAAGTGGTGTGGGTAGGCATTAGCCTACCGATCCGGAGCTTAAATTATGGTCACCGTTTAAACCACGGAGCGAACGGGGCGCGAATCTTATAATCGGTTTAAAGGTAACCTCCATTTTTGTATCCGCATGCACGGTCCGGGAAAGGGAGAAAAACGGGTGTATAATTGTACCCGTATTCCTGATTGTGTGGTAGCGGTTCCCGTTGTACCCGCTAAAATTGGTGTATTCCAAAGTTGCTGAGCTTTAACACGGCTGGCAAAAGGACACGCGGCCAGTTACGGCATAGTGCTCCGCGGTTGTGCTTCCGACGACCAACGACGACGGAAACTACCAAGCGGAAGGGAGGCGCTGGTGGCACCGGTTGCGGGAACGGGGAGGAAATAAATGGCATACAGCTCGAACTACTAAACTGAACATAATTCTCCACTAAAGGGCACGTAAATTACATTCGTTCGGAATGCATTCGCGCTTTACCGGTGAACAGCGGAAACGAACCGACGTAAACCATTGCGGGAGTGAGAGTGGGTGAAGGAGGGGGAGTTGTGGGAGGTAAAGGAAGAGGAAATACGGTAGCATTCCAGCCGGCTGCCCTCATTGCCAGCTTTCAAGCGCACAAACAACATGTAACTGGACAACCAACTGTCTGCTCCCCAGCGCCCAGCCCGTGCCCGTGTCGGTTTGAGGTTAGGTTTCGTAGCGCAGACGATCAGAGCCACGGTTCGGTTGCTCCGTCCGCAAGAATGCACCTGCATATGCACATATTTATATGTTTTATAATCATCCTACAAGCTTCGCCTGCCCCGTTGAGACTCGTTCTGCCTTATTCTTGTCTTACGATGGAGCAAGATTTTCTGATCACTGCCCAGAGTAACGCGGGGGCTAGTGAACACTGTGTAAATTCTGCTTCTCTCGCCCTCCGAAAGCTTCTAAAATCCGGAGATCTAGCATCGGCGAAGACCATCTTTCACCAACCAAAGACACGGCCCTCGCAAGTCGGGTACAGGTTTTGCAGTATTAATAATATTTACCAAATTCCGGTTGGGAAATGGTTGGGAAAATCCCGCTCCGACATAATATGGCGTAAGGCGAAACTTTCACCATTGGCTGCGGCACACAATGCTCATTCGCATTCGTTTCTGTGTGCTTTTCCTCGATGGTCGATGGTCGCACGAACAAAGGGAGATTCCGGACCAGGACTATTTAGTGTTCCTGTTGGTGTTGGTGTCTCACCAAAAAGACACTACCTTCGATATTGCAAGGGAGTGGTGCTGATGGGTTCAAAAGTTACCCTGAAATTGATCATAATTGCACAACTTTCTTCTAAGACTTCCATTTTAAGCGCCTTAATATATGCAAAATATTATTTAGAGAGTTTTTAGTTGTAAATGTAAACTTTGATACTGTTTGCATACCTTAAGGCGCAAGCTTAAACTAACAACACCTGGTTTGCTTTTTTTGTTGAGACAAGTTGCATACTTTTAGGCGTGTAGATGGTTCCATTGGTACACATTTTTAACCCTAAAATATTGCATACATTTAGGCGGGGTAAATAGTCATTATTTGATACCTTTAACTTTTGAAAGTTTAATATCTTTTCCCTTCAAGGATTTTGAGTTTACGGGATACTCTCATCCCTAATTTTTACAAAAATTGTATTAAAATTGAATGTAAATTTGTTTTCTCTACACTTCTCCACTCTTACACACCGAAGCCAAGCTACTTTTCTAATCATCTCCTACAATCTTCCATCTGCTTGTTTGTAATATCACCTGGCGAAAAGATAAAATGTTGTTATCTAGCCGCTTACCTGTAGTAAAATCGCAAGCCTAGCATCCTGAGCAAAGGACGCTGGGGCCCAACCTAACTCGAACCTCCTTTTCCCACTGGGCGCTACGGTAGCATTTCAGCCCAAGATCTTAACCTATCCAGATGTTTCGCTAATAATTTCAACCGGGATGGTTATCTCCCGCTGGAAGGAATTCCAAACTGGTGAACGCAAGGCTGCTACTGCTACTGTTTAAAATTTTCCCATCCCTTCTCGTGCACCGTCAACCGCTCGTTACGGTGGAGCGAGTGGGAAACGATTATTATCAAGGTGTAAACAAGCTGTCTTACGATTGGCTGCCCGGCGACTGCACGGGGACAGTGTTTCATCTTCGCGCGCGCAATGGGCTAGATTGGCACGGCCGATTGCGTTACTTCCGCTATTAGAGCACCGGGGTTCCAGGCGATGCCATCATTTATGATTTATAGCGTACGAGCGCGTACTACGGACCGTTGCCGTGCCGGGCCCGGCTTGGGCCGGCATCGAACGGGTAAGCTCTATCGAGAACACAGGCCACCCATCCGCCACCGGTTTTGCGCGTTAACGTGCATCTCGCCCTTTGAAAGTGTAATTAAATTTTAATCTTAAACAACGTTCGATGGCTTAGCAAATGTGTTAAGTGAAGCTTGGCCATCCGCTTTTGAAGCAGATGTGCCCACCCTGTTCCGCCTTCAACCTGCATCCTCGGCCAGGTTCAGTAAGTCATCAAAAAGCAATATAACGAATCGGGAAGCGGAAAGCTTTCCCGGTTTGATGTAAATCCATTTCATCCGCCTTAAGATCAATGTACACACACACACGCATCGTTGAAGTATCGTCGAACGGTCGCCACAGGTCAAAATAGGGACCGCGTCCGTCCTCCCGTAAAGGGAGAAACGAGCGAGCGCGTATAATTAGTGTCATTTGGAGAAGGATTTGTCCGTAAGCTGCTTCACGAGGACCACACAAACGTGTGCTTCAAGTTTTAAGTAGGCTCGTGAGATATGACACTCCAACCACCACCACTGGCAAATGCTCAAAGAAATCCAATTATCATCCGAGAGACCGGAGTAAATCCTCTTTGCACGATTGCTGCAATCAAAGTGCAGCCGGCGGATACTGTGATAGCCACGCGGTTGCGGTTGTAAACTTGCTGTCCCCGATCACGGTGTAATGGAGCATTATAAGCTGAAATGCATCATGCATACAGCGAGCGAGTGTGTACGCGTTGGCTGAGCGAAAGCGAGATGCAAATTTACAAAGAGAATCACTTATTAGGACCGTCTACATTATCGATTGGTTGAAGAACGAAGACAAGTCCAGCCAAAGAGGTAAAAGGATGAAAAGTAACACTTAACTTCTTCTTTGATGATCCAGATTTGTATTTTTTGGAAAAAATCGATGATTTTTTGCTTCTTTTTCTACTGCGACAACCGTTGTCGGTTATTGCCTGTGGCTCTAATGGGGTGGAGTATCGGTGACTTATTGATGACAGTCAGTCCAGTGTATGGAAGACAGGGTCCATAGGGAGTTTTTTAACCACTGTCGGGCATGTAGTTAAGTTAAAGGATAAAATTATTCGTAATTTAATGATTTAATGAATGTAGCAAGCAAGTAGCAAGTATCCAATACTTACAAATTAACATTTGTTCCATTGTTTTTCATAAAAAAAAAAATGAAGTTTACGTAATGCTTTAGTTTTTGAAACATTATTCGTTAAATGCTTATGAGTTCCAAACCATGACAAAATACAAAGTCTGGTTTAAGAAAAAGTTAGTTTTCCCAAATTGGTCAACTTAAAGACAAAATAAAGTGCTGACTTTAGTCATTGTGAAGAGTTTTTTTGAGCAAATATAGTAGTGATGTGCTGTATGAAGCGCATCCACGACTTCGATCCAACTCCGACTATTGTTAGTCCGATTCCGGCAAAATGGAACCACTAGATCCGCCCGGAGTCCGAGTCGTCCGGAGTCGTTCAGAGTCGTTGGGAGTCGTCCGGAGTCGTTCGGAGTCGTCCGGAGTCGTCCGGAGTCGGATTCGTTCGGAGTCGTCTTAAGTCGTCTGGAGTCGTTCGGAGTCGTCCGGAGTCGTCCGGAGTCGGATTCGTTCGGAGTCGTCTGAAGTCGTCTGGAGTCGTTCGGAGTCGTCCGGAGTCGTCCGGAGTCGGATTCCTTCGGAGTCGTCTGAAGTCGTCTGGAGTCGTTCGGAGTCGTCCGGAGTCGTCCCGAGTCGTCCGGAGTCGCCCGGAGTCGGAGTCGTCCGGAGTCGTTCGGAGTCGTCCAGAGTCGTCCGGAGTCGGATTTGTTCGGAGTCGTCTGAAGTCGTCTGGAGTCGTTCGGAGTCGTCCGGAGTCGTCCGGAGTCGGATTCGTTCGGAGTCGTCTGAAGTCGTCTGGAGTCGTTCGGAGTCGTCCGGAGTCGTTCCGAGTCGTCCGGAGTCGCCCGGAGTCAGAGTCGTCCCGAGTCGTTCGGAGTCGTTCGGAGTCGTCCGGAGTCGTTCAAAGTCGTCCAGAGTCGTTAGGAATCGGAGTTGGTCGGAGTCAACAGGAGTCGTGTGGTTTAATGTGCTTGTGATCTTTCACTTTGCGCGTGCACTTCCTATACAAGCCGACCTCGACCAACTCCAGATGACGCCGGATGACTCCGTTTTTTTTTTTTTCTAAGCGCTTTTTCAAAATATTTAGTTTTTAGTATTTCCGCCAAAATATTTCAATTCAATTGGTGATGCATAGAGATGCATATTACCGCAGCAACCCATACTATTTGGTCAAAATTGTGTTAAATGGATTTCAAAAACAATTTCAATCATAAATTTTCTATATCTATAATTATAGATAAATAAAAACAATTCCTCAGATATAATCGCTGAGAAGTTACCAAGAAGGAGAAGATTACAATGAAAAAGTAATAATTATATATGCTCAATTTCAATCCTTCGTTTTGACTTTCAAATGGATTTTCATAAAAAAGTAAAGCTATAAATAAAATTAAATAACTCATTTATTCTTTACCCACTTCAAATAACACCTACCAGCCAACAAACGCGTGCGTGTGTAATTTTCAGTCATTAACTTTGGCTTTTATCCTGCCATTGTGTGTCCCATTCAATACGGCACGCCTTTCATTGAATTGTTTTTAGTTTTACACATTGTAAATTACCGTACCCTGCTTCTAGCGTACACTTAATACGCTAATTCGCTCCCTAAACACAGTATTTAACTCACCTGTTCCGCTGCGCACTGTAATTAGCTTTAAATTCACAGTTGTACCGTTGTGAAGCAAATTAAATCTCACTTTAGCGTTCATTAAAAACAAATTAAGCTTAAAAAGCGCGTGCAACTGTGGTTAGAACACAGAACAAAACCGAACCACAAAACAGACACGTACGTCACACTAGTGTGACACTTTGGTAGAGTGGAAAGTGAGCCGTGGAGCTAAAAAATAAAGTATCACCCTCGAACTAATACTCTGTTGCTCGGCTCTTTTCTGCCGACCTGCATCATGATCTGTTGGTGAAGCGGATCCCTGGTAGCTTTATTTCACTCGCCACGCATCGCAGCAGCATAATGAGCTAATTAAATTTGTAAATTAAATTTAATTTCAGCTACAACTCAAAGTTAATGAAAACTAATCACTTGTTTGTTCACCCGGGGGGTTGTGGCTTTACGGCCGCGGGATGGTTCATCAATTGATCTACCTCCTGCATTGCCTCACCGCCGCTCAGCCCGCACCGTCTGCCGCACTTGACTGACCGCCGTGAAATTGTCATCGCGGAAACAAAAAGAGATTACCACGGTCGTACCACGCCACGCTCGTCCCTGCAGAGCTTACCTTCCTGTACAATACTATCCTCAACACCCTGTGCACACCCACCCGACCGAGACCGAGACACATTTGACAAATGGAATCGAAAAAGCGTAATAAGTACCAGAAAACCGACACTGATTAATTAATTGATTGATTATAACTGTTGCACTGATAGGATTGCCGATATTTATTGCCCCCGATGTACGGGATCGGGACCCCACTTCACCAACGCACCCCTACCCAGGCGAAGGCAGTATCGGGGTGCATCATACCGTTTGGAAAATTGTGGAAGGTGGCTTTTGTGACGCGTCGTTGCTGCACCCCCCAAGCGCAAAACGGTCAGAATTAATGATAACGATAAATTTAACGTCCCCTTAACGTCCCCTTATCGCAAAGGGGAGTGGGAAGGGAAAGGGCTGCAACAAATGAGCTCGCGTCACGCATGCAGCCTTGCGCACCACCGTTGCAGGCCCAATCTGTGTACCGGTGTTACGGTTCACGGGCAGGCTCGGAGGCTTTGTGTAAGTTTTTAATTTATTTTATCCACCAGAGCCGAGCTTTTAATCTCCGATCGAATGATAGCTGGTGGTTGAGTTTTGGGTTCGCTTTTGTGCTGAGGGTGGGTAGGGATGTATGTACTATTTACGGTGGCTCTTTTGCAGCCGAACTCTCAAGGGATAGAAAATTATTCACTCATCGGTGATTGAATATTCAATTATAAAGGTAACACTTGGCTGTTGGTGGCGCGGCCTTGTAAATCATTCATGGAAAAATAATTAACTTTTTTGTTTCGGTCTCCCCCGACAATCCCGTGGAATGATTATTGGGCATCAATTGCTGTAATTATTAGTCTGGACTGGTTTACAACTGTATGTGCGGTTTAACGGCATTGCATTCCAATAATTAACCGCCCAGTGCTTGGAAGCGATAAAATAAACAAGGCAGAGTTAATATAGCATATAAAATTCCGAATTGCTTTCATAGACAGCCCTCTTAGAAGTGCCTATTAACGTAAAGTTTGTACCCCGTTCAAATCTGCAGCGTCCATGGACACCAAACAATTGCGAAGAAGTTCATTCACAAAATGTAAAAATGAGTAATGTTCGTAGAACTCGCGCAGATTATTTCAGTTGGAAAATGCTTTTCGAAAGAAACACCAGTAATGTTCATATTGACTAGTATGGCAAACGGAAAAGGAAACAATTGCAGGCTCAGAATAGGCAATGATTCCAGTACCAGTATAGTTATACTATTAGTTCCATTATCAGGACATATTCAGTTATATTTCAACCCCCGGACTCAAATCGGCTGTAGTTCCAGGATCGGTGTTAGTTCGATATTCGAGGACTGGAACAAGTTGATGATTAGGTACTGTACCTGTACAACTTCAGATTCAGCACCAGGACAGGGACATGCCCGATTGCGAACGAAAGTTGCCCGCTGATGGGATAGCTGATACGATCGGATAGCTAAATTCCAAGTGGATCCTATTGGTATTGCATATTCCTCAAGAGTAGTCTGAGGAGGTCAAGGTTCGTTAGTCAAAGGGCCCCAACTTCCATCGTTCACGATCCACGAGACCCCCAAATCTACGAGGCACCGGGCAACCAATGTTGAATTCGCTACTGCATATTGTTAGAATAGATAAACACTTTTTACTTGAACGGCATGAATTTTAGTTGAACGCCCTATAGTTCAATTCAAAGACAAAAAAAGATAGACAGTTCAATAAAAACACTTCCGATTGTATGACGACCCCGATTTCAGGAAAAAATCCTAGGTCTATAAATTACTGTAGGGGTCCATTGAGTGTACTCGACAAATCTTCATGCAACAGTTAATGATTCAAAAGCTTCATGCAAAGTCGTCACTAACCATAGAAATATATCTGCTAATCTTCATATAAATCTCCTACATCATGGCATCCAAAATCTGAAAAAATCTTTGAGAGGCATCTAAAAATGTCAAGGCCAATTTAACAATGTTTTTATGGCAAAACGTTCCACCAAAAAACGCACATATGTAATAATTGGCAGGCAATCGCAGTTGAATCAGTGAATTTAGACTATATATTTCTTGTAGGTTTTATTTTGGGTTGCAGCCACCAAAAGTTTTACATCTCATATTTTCACATATCATCTGATTTCTGAGGCATACTGAACAGTTATTTAGTCCACATATTGATAATCGTTTACCCAACATTGACCCAATATTTATGCATTAATTGAATAATTATAGTAATATGTCATTGATGTTGCCATCCATGCGCAGCTATTGAAATCATTTTATTGTTTTGAACGTTAGCTTCAATATGTGATCGCCAGAGGCATCCTTGAAGCAATGGACTGCGATGTGGGAATAAGTAAAAAGGGTTAATATCTCCTCCTCTGGTTTAAACAATTCTGTTTCAAAAGAAATTTACTCTTTTCGTGCAAAGCATCCAAATATTTCGTTTTTTTATGGAACTTCAAATTATGGAGTTTTTCTTTTCACAAAAAAGAAAGCATTCATTTCAGAAAAGGACAATCAAATTAATATTATTAATTCTAAATCATAAATTGTAACTTATTTTAAATTCGAATTGTACAAAAATTTCAAATATGTTGCCTGTGTTCATCGTTAAACTCAAATTAATCGTCTGTACTGCCACAATTTGTTTTACTCCGAATCTCACCTCGCATACAAAGAACAAGCGAGTGTAACAAATGTTCGACAAAAAGCTAAATACACACTCACACATGCACAAGCTTATCGGAGCGTTTAGTTCTGTAAGCTTAAAGGTTTAACTCAGCGTCAAACCGTTTAACCATCGCGTACAAACAAACCGAACCGAGGAAAAGGAAGGAATGGTTGGCTTTGGACAATAAAAATCAGTCACACATACACACCCACACTCATATGTAACAAACGAACAACATACTGAAGGTGTATGTTAAATTTCCCCATACCCGAGCGTAATGGACAGGAACGGTTGCTCGACAGATGTTAAGGTAGAATTTAGAAATTAGAATTAGCAAAAGCATTATCCAACTCCATTGCTCGGTGCGCAATGAACCAGGGATGCTATTTCGTTTCGATGCAATCGACCTACTCACGACCAACGGTGGGTTGTAATTTTTGTGTTACCAAATCCCACCTCCCCTGTAATGTTACGTCTAGTTGCCGTATGGTACCGAGAGTGGATGGACGAAGACGGGCGAAGGGTATAGAGTGCTTGAGTGCTTCTTTCCGGAAGATTTAATTTTGTTTATTGCTTTATATGCTCAGGTGCTTTGCGAGCTGATCTGGTTTGCCGTTCGGTACAGCTTTACCCCTTTTCAGAGCTGCTGCTGCTATCGCCGTTGCATGAGTACGAGTGTGTTTCGTTTTGTTTGAAAGGATTAAAAGTTCCAGTGGAAGGTGAAAGGTGCGCAGTGGACATGCGAGGCAACCGAGGTACCGCTGCCATTCATCGAGATTTTCCTTTCCCCCCCGCCCCGCCCTCCGACTGAAGCTTACGCTTGAATGAAAAATGGAGTGTATCTCTTCGGATTATATGCTGTTTTTTTGTGGCGCTCTTCTTACGAGTGCTGTGGAGTTTTACAGGCGACTACCTTGAAATAAAAGAGAGGAAAAAGGGCTGAAACAAAGTTGATATGTGGTGCTACGAGAGTGTGTTTTTGTGCTGGTTTTTTTGAGAAGGACTCTAGCGGTTCGCCTGAAGTGCCCTCCTGCGGGCGATTATTCACTGCAGCTTTGAGGTATTCTTCTGGTTAGGATTGCTTTAAACACATGAACTGGCCGTATGTGCGGCACTTCAGCTAGGGCTGCATGCTCATCTGTCATGCATTATGCTGGAAATGAAGTGGGGAATGGGAAAGTGAAGCGAAAAAAGGTAGAAATAAAAAGGTAGCTGGAGTGCAAGTGAGTTCAATTAATCAGTGTGACTGTAATGTTTTGTGTTTGGAGTATACATGAATTAGCTGTTGTTGGATATAAAAGTTTTTAATCTTGTTATTGGACCAAGTAGGAAATATTATAAATTAAAAAGAAAAATGCAAAATGATATAAATAAACATTTTGCAATTTTTTTGTTTTTATAGAAACTTTGAACCAATTGGCCTAATTCGCCTCTTTTGCCAAATGTTCAGCAGTTTAGTATCACGAACCACTTAGCTTCGCCTGATTAGTTTAATTTTATTATTACTTTATAAATAGTAGTTCAATTTCGTTAGTTGTCCTAAATCTTATCAAACATTGCGGATTTATTTTAAATTTCTACTAGTGTCAAACATTGTTGACTTATAGATTAAATTAGAGACGAGAGAGTCCTAAGCAGACATGCTGGCCTATACAGGCTGTCAAATCTTTGCTTTGGGAAGATGGTCCAATCTAGGCTTGAACCCATGACGGGCATATTATCGAGTCGTTCGAATTGACGACTGTACCACGGGACCGCCCCTTAAAAACAACCTTAAATGCTCCTGTCAAATAAAATTAATACGATCTTTACAGAGGTTTCCAGTAGTTCTCATAGCCGTGGGACACTTTTTTGACTCCTTCTTACGTGAAATGAACTTTATGTAATGGGAACTGGACTCTATAGCATCCTTGTTGGACAAATCCAATAAGAATTTCCAAGGCGTCTGCACACTGCTCACCTCGTTGCACCAGCACAATCAATAGCAATTTGGACAATTGGCCACAACATTAGGCACTTTCTGCCTATGGAGACCCGACAAGACCTGCCCAAGCATGCAAATACAGCCGCACGTAGACGGAGATAGAGGTACAAGCCACGGCTTCCCAAGGATCGGTAACGTTCGGTACCCATGGTGACAAGTCTGTCTGGAAGCTTACCATAGTCTAATCTCAGCCACGGTACAGGCTGGGAAATTTTTGTTCCGTTTTTTACTACCCCTCTCCCTACCTCAGCTATTGTGTGCTCAACATCACCGACCTGGTGGCCATGTTTACGAGACCGAGTGAGCTCGACACCGCTTTGCACACTACCGACAAACGTGAGTGGTGATGTTACACATGCCCCGTAAATCCGAACATTGCTTTTTCGTCTCTACAACCGTTGCTTTTGCTGGCAAAAACACACACACACACACACAACAGCACTGCTTCCAGTGCTTCCAAGCTGGCAAGCGCCACAACACGCTGTCTTGCACGCCATCCTCTGCCACCTGTTCCCGGGCGGCAACACGGCGCGAAACACGTCCTCGTATCGCAGCGTCTCCGGAGGAGGTAATTTTTTGCATACCTTACCGTGGTGGCGCGCGTGCAAGCATTTTTCCTCCGACAGCGAGCCACGCGATCCAGCAGAGCCGTAAATTGAAATTCGGAGACCATGTAGATGCCCTTTCGCCCGGGTACGACACACATCCCGTGCACACGTCACGTTTCCGTTAGGGGCGAGGCGGCCCCGAAAACGGAAGGAAAAACATGACCCCCAAAGGCGTAGCTACCCTGCTAGAGAACCGTGGGTTTTGAAAATGACTTCCAACCTAGGGACAGATTATCGGTATGCGATGTTGGAATGTCTACCGTATTACCTTTCGTTCCTGCCCCGTTCATCCCACCGCATACAACCTTGCCCCAGGCGGACGGGCTTCCACAGGGTGCTGCTTCCATTCCGCGATAAGGCGCATTTACGACGCTAACATGTGGTACGTTCGTGCCCGGAACACAACACCGCGCAATCGGAGACACGTCGTCATCCTTCCGTCCGCTTCCTGCCCTTTGCGGGTACGGCTGATCTCGTTCCGTTCCAAACGGGGTCGTCATTATCACCACCATCACCACCGCCCGCCGCCGCTAGGCAACGTCGTCTGATGGCCGGGGCTGTATATGCAGGGAAGCGCTCGGCGGGAAGTAAAATTACATTCCCTCGTTCCCTTGCATGAGCAGTCACGCTACACTACACCTTAAGCCGTTTATTTCTGGCTCCTGTTTTTCTCCTCCTTTACCTTTTTTCCAAAACCCGGCACAACCACCCAGAATGGCATGCTGAGAAGCAGACCAATCAAACCAAGATTTTCTTCACTGCCAGTGGTTTGCTGTCTGAATCGCGAGTGAGAATAAAAAAAAAAGTGTTGTCCCATTTAAAACTGCTCCCAAGGTGCACCTACACTATGCCATTGCTCATGTATAAGGTGGGCTTGAAAGTGTTGATTGCTGCACGGTTTTACAGGGTTTTCCAAGTCAGCTTCGAATGTAATCGTTGTAATACACCGCGTGCAAGATGTTGATCCACATAAATCTGATATTTCATTTCCGTCATAATAATTTTTAATTTCTTCACCATGATTTTCAACACGACTTAAACTGGATTGAGTTTGACAGTTCTTTGTAATATGTTTAAAATCATGTGTAAAAACTGAAATATCATTGTGAAGCAGATGCATCATTTGATAGCTGTTGAAAAACATCTTGGAGACGGTAATTATTCACCATATGTGCTGGAAGTCTTTAGCAGATTGGAATTAAGCTGTGCATGCTAAGTAAACCATGCGAAAAAAAAAATTGATCATCTTAATGTGTGTTGTTCTTCAGAAGGATGTATTATTCAAAATCTCCCCTCAACTGTTTGGATACCGATCAATTGGAATATTTCTTTATACACTTTCATTTCATTTCAGGATTGAGTTTTAATGTTGCAAGTTTACCTTTGCAATTATTTTTAACCAAAACTCTTTTTTTCTTTCTTAAAACAACTAACAGTTATGGTCGCTTTGACTACACGTTACCAATGATCGTCTCTAAGACAATTTTGTTCTATTTAATATTTTTTCTTAGTTTCTGGAACTATGTTTTTATAGTTTTTTGTAAATTAATGTCGAATAATTAATAACCGTTCAATTAATTTAATAAATTCATTGATAATTAAAATATTACAAAAAATCAGCCAACTCTTCCTTGGCCTCCGTTCCGTTCTTCCTTTAAATAATAATCAATAAACAACAACGCAACAACAACTAAGACGTCAATGAAAATTTCGTTGAAATCTTGTAGGATACTACGTACTATTAGGTCCATTCATATTTAAAAACTTTCATGAGCTTATCGTGAAAGAACAAAAGGAAACAATAAACTTTTTACTTCTCATTGAAACTAACATTAAAGAGGATATAGAATATATAACTCAACTCTTACTATTTTTGTCTCTGAAATCATAAATCAGCTTAAATACTTTGTAAATTTATTATAGTTTTTACAAGAGTAAAAACTGGTTCATATACAGGCAAAAATAGGTGAGTTAGAATCAAAAATTGATGTCTAAGAGGCTTAAATTGATGCACTCTGTCAAAAATTGATGCATTAGAGCCAAATTTTGGCAGCAACGGCTGTCTTGATTATCACTTTCACATCGTTTCAATGGTAGAATCTGCTTTATAGCTCGTTGCTGCTGCTTATTCTCATCTATATCTTAAATAAAACGACACAAATACACTTCCACTTTCACAACGTGCAATTCGCTACTGTAAATAATAATGCTAAATCAATAGTTTTAGTAAATTTTAGTATTTCCGCACTGGCCCTTCAAACTGTTGTAGCAAATTCGACAGTTCCTTCCAATTTCATTCGGGCACAAATTTATGCGAAAACCTTACCGTTCCATGCCATTCACACCGGATAGAGCAACCCCGTACCAATATACCTCTCACTTTATGCTCTATAGAATTCCGATTTTTCTTTCTTGCCCACCGTATTCCACTTCATTTCATTTTAGTTTTTCTCTCCCACCTCTGTAGGTATTCTACAGCAACAACAACAACATCGGGAAGGAAAAAGGCAACACCATTTTACAATGCCGCTCGATCACCGTTCGGTTCCGTGGTTGAACGGAACGGGCTTTCGAGCGTGCCATCAAATTAGTCAAACCGTCTGTGCAATGGAAAACCGATCGCACCGCACTAGCACAGCGGTTTCTCCTTTTCCCCGTGGGACAAATAGCTGTAGTCGATCGGTTGCAGTGTAGTTTTATTTTTTATTCGTGCTTGTGTGTGTATATACAAAGAGCAAAGAAATGTATGCCCTGGAAAAGAAACCCTAAGAGCGGTGCACAATATTTGCAACGAAAGCTTCACACCCTCGCATAAAAAGAGCTCCGAAACCCCACCCGGGTGTCGGGGGCATGGGTTTGGATGGCTTTTATGAAGCTGTTTCACTTCCCAGTCACCGTCGTTCGTTGATTTGTTTTTGCTCACTTTTCACACCGCAAACGGTGTAAGCAATTGTATAGAGAGGTGTGAGTGAAAACGGCTTGCCAATGTCAATCAACTTTGTAAACGAAAAGAATTGAAGGCAAACACACACACACAGTGGGTGAGCCTTTCCGGTTTTCTTATGAGCCATTTGACTCACCTATTTTTATATTCACGCATTGTTCACGGTTTTGCTTCTGTGCGACGCTTTTGTTGATTAAATCTTCACACCTTCACGGCTTCACGGGACCTTGCGGCCAAGTGGCGCCACTCGTTTGGTGCTCATTCGTTAGCGGTGCCCGCTTTGCCACAGGTTTGACGCGCTTGATTGCGGATCATGATTGCGGTGGGCACGTGTTTACTATTTTATAGAAAAGCAATTTTACATCCCATTGACCCTGGAGGCGTTGGTTGGACTTTTTTTATGATTTTATTTTTAATTTTTCGATTCGAATCACACCAATCGTGCAACACTGCTGGCCTTCACGCCATTCAAGGATGCCAGAAGGATTAGTTTGTATTTTTGGTTTTTTTTGTAATCATAAAATAGTAAACGTGACATGTGCCACTTGCAAGTCATTGGCTCGGTTTGGCCTTAACCTTATGCGAAAGCGGCAAAAAGTCGACCAACCAAAGAACACCAATATCGATGTAATCCTTTTATTCACCAAGGATACGGCATCACAAAGGACAAAGGATTGCAAATTTCCTATAACATAGAAAATCAAATCAAACATAAAATGTGCATTTTATTGAAAGGCAATTTATGGTTGGCATGTGATAAGATAAACACTTAATTATAAATACAATAATTAAATCAAAGCTTACCACTGCTCTCAGAAAATTCCTCTAAAATGTAAATTCTTGGAAAATATTATTAATCTTGATAATTTGTTCAATTATTCGAGCACAGGTTCAACCGTTTTATTTTCAATCAATTATAATTTGAAAAATTTGCTTATTTTCAAGAAAATATTACAAAATAAAATGAACCTAAATTCATTTTCTAAAAAAACATGTTAAAAATACAAAATTCCAGGAAAACGCCGAGAACGATTAAATATAAACGTATCTAAAACTGCAGCCCACTTAGCATTTTAACTTTGAACGTTAAATCTTGAAATTAATTAATTAAAATTTCAAAAAAGCACTTTCAATAAAACAGCTTCAGTTTTGGTAACAGCTTCAAAATTGCAAATTGCACCCGATCAAAACCGAAACTGACCTTTTTCGGCCAACATTGCACCGACAGCCGGGCAGGAAAAGCCAACAGTCAGCGAAACCCGACCAATGTTTCTTTCACCAAACACCAATCACCAGAAATGGGTTGCAGTGGCCCGAGCTGCATGATATTGGAGCACTTTTTGGGGAGGAAAAAATAGTGCACAACATGCGCCCAACACACCCAACCACAACAACAACAAAGATGATCAGTACAAAAGAAACGCACACACACACACACACATTCTTCCTGTGGCGATGAAAGCATTCGAAAGGGGGCCCTCCAGCTTTCTGCACGCTTTAATTTATGCAGTGGAAATTGAATTCAAACATACACATACATCATTCGGCCTGCTGGGTGTATGTTTACGTTCATATGCGTGTGTGCATGTGTTGGCATGTTTTGGGAAGGCGCAGTTTTTCTCCCGTTTTCTAAAAGTACAGATGTCCTGATTTTTTGTTTTGTTTGCTACGTTCACTTTGCACCAACCTGGTAACACGAGAGAAACTGTTTCCCAGGGGCCATCGGCCAGCCGGTGGCCTCTGTTGACTGAACAAGTTTGCCAAAAGGTCATCTCGTAAGTGTACCAGATGAAGAGAAGGAGAGAAAGGAGCAGGACAGAGTGCGTGTGTGGCAAATATTGTAGTGTTGCAACAGAATCTGTGGCCAGATGCAGCCCGTTACGGAACGGAGAACTATGCACGGGAAGCAATGGAAGAAAGCAACCGACCCAGGAAGCTTTGTGTTTAGTATCACGGCCACAGCACGGTGCTCTTAATGAATTTATTCGTTTCTGATAGTGTTTGTTTTGTGTGGCGTGCTTTTAAATAATCGTTCCACCGTGCAGCACCGTGCATTGAGTTTGTTTTTGTAAGATTGTATGTTAGTTTTGAAGGCTTGGTGAGATTGTGTTTAAATTGCTATGAAGGAATAAAATTTTAACATTTGCATTTTATGATTAGTGTTTTAGTCAACGATAGGAAATTAATATTAATTAACGGTCGTTTGACATGAAAAAATAAGCTTTTGATGCAATAGTTTCCATTAAAAGTGAATATAACTTTTCTTCTATTTAACGTAAATATAAATGTAAGACTAGTTTTCTTGTTTTTTTTTTCCTGAAATAACCGTCTCCTCTCCATCTCCTCAAGTCTTTTTTAATCCACCATACATCTCTTTGCAACATCATCAGCATCATTTTAAACACCTTGAAGAACAAACAACCAGGCAGCTCCACCGGCGTGGGATTTGCCGTTCGACATCCACATCAAGTTCACACAATACGCAAAGCATGCTAACCCTTTCCTTGACCTTTTGTATGTCTGTGTGTATATGTTTTCTTGTTTTTGTGTTCTTTTTTCATTCAAAAATCTTTTGTATGTCTTCCCCTACCAGCGCTTTTCACATGAAAGCGCGAGCAATCGATGGACGGAGTGAAAAGGGCAGCGAACTGCAACATTGCCGACGCGAATGACCCCATTCAGTGGCATGGTACATGCATTCCTAGGGAACTATGGTACATTGCAGCTCTCTTTTAAAAAAAGAAATGCAAACAAGAGACAAAGAATACAGTAAAAGAATAAAAAAAACCCACTCAGAAACAAAACATGCAATTTTACACATAAATCAGTCGTGTATAAATGGATCGGAATGAACGGCAGAGAGTGGAGGCACAGCGAAAAAAAGAGTATGTGAAAGATTTCAAGCATAGCCATCTAGCCATAGCCACGAAAGTGAATAAGCGACAAAACAAAAAGTTCCCAACACACATACGAAGCTCCATGGCGTCGAATATTCTTTCCCGTGCTCATCCCGTCTGGGGAGTTATCTTGGGCGCGACATGAAGCCAGAAAAACAACGGTCAGCTCACACGACAGCTCGCGCGCAAAGGAACAAAAGCGAAACACATGGACAATGTGGATCGGGTTCTGTGTCGCGCTCACCACGTTTTGCACACCTGGCACGCCATACGGGTCGCAAAGGGGTGTCATACCGACACCCGTGGTTGGTCAAGATTGGACAGCGCTAGGCCAGTGTATGGCGCGGTGGGACTCTGTGGCGCAGGCAGGGTTTTACTAGAATTTCCGTGGAAAATTTATCACATCTCAGTGCCGTGCTTTGGCACCAGCGTGCGACCACGCTTCATTCAAACGCGATGCTTCCAATTTCACCCCAACGGAGCTGCACAGTGGACTGCAAACTTAACATCATATTTATATTTTTACTTTCTTTCTGCATTTTTCCATAGGTACTTGCGCAAAGTATACGTTTTATTTCGACTCTATCAACAATTCATACTCAAGAATTAGTGGCAGAAATTTTATAATTCATTAGAAATGCAATTCCAATTAGGCTATTTCTTCTTCCTAAACAAATGATTTCCAATAAGCGTGAAATGCATTTACTGGCTCATGTTCCAATTAAATATGGCTTCAAATAATTTTGTTGAATTACTTTAAAACATATTTTAGGTAAAAACGGCTGTAGCTCACATAAATTAATAAAGCGCCTAAAGGTATGCAAATTTCTTACAAAAGTGCATTTGTTTAAAAAAAACTCTTTAACAACATCAAGGCTTTTTGGAACCATCACGAACATTGACCTGACACATTTTCGTAGTAATTATTTTACCTGCTGCAATGCAATATGCAATGAGCAGCAAAAATAATTTATTATGATTGACAGAGATCATAAGGCTCATTATTAATAAAACATAGTTTTTAAATAAATTCACGTATTTCGCTTCCGTTACTCATTCGTAAGTTTCAGTTTGAAATATCCGTACTATTAAGTTTGTTACATTACTTTGTAGCGTACTGTTTGTAAGGATGACCTGTCCCGCCCCTCTTGCTGTATGTTTCCATGAAACCTAAAGCGGCAAAAACGAACGCAAACATATTGTTAAAAACCCCTTTGAAGGAACAACAGTAAACTTGCTGTGCTGTGTGCGCTGCTTTTATTATCCTTCCTCCTTTTTCTCTGCATTCCCGAACAAAAGGCAGCAACGAACGCATCAAAAGAATTCCACCTCTAAGCGCGTTAATGCTGACCGACGTAACACGGGGACTGTTCGCCGTTTGGTCCGACACCCTGCAGCCCAGTTAAAGGGTTGATGCAAACAATAAAACGGAAATCGAGAAGACTTATTTTGCACTCCTGCTGCTCATGCAAGTCATTCTACCCGGGCAACCATCAGGGCACCGTTTGACCTCGTTCTTATGCTCAAACCAATCTTTTGATACGTTTTCACCGGCACCGTACGGAAACGGTAGCGCTGCAAAGCGGCGGCTGCATATTATTCTCGCCCGCGACATCACGACTTCTTCTGTCATCGCTGCAACGATGAAGCTGTAAGCTTACAGTCAGAACAATGCTTCGTACTGGCTGAATAGAAGTTGCTTCCCGACGAGGGTGCCTATTTTTACCCCCTTCTCGTTCTAAAACACATACGCCCGAACAGCCAATGAAACGAGGATCATGCTCAACCTCCTGCCGAGCTGGCACGCTGCTGCTGATGATGCCCCGGTTACGAAAAACCCTTTGACAGCAGCTTTGCCGAAAACCGGGGCTGGCGCGCTGAACCCGGCACACCCGAAGCCGAAATTGAATCACTTTCGCGGTTTTGCTACCGCAACCTGTCGCGTTAATTACATCGAGTTGATCGAGTTAATGCTTTGGGATGTTGTTTACCGGAGGTGTCGCACCGAGAGACACCGGTAGCTTTGTGGATGGAGCTGAAACAGCTCGGTGCCATGGCGGGTGGTTGTGGCGAAGGGTATTGGTATGATTATGATGCTACTTTGGTACTTTCCCGCCGGTAGCTGGGTGGAATATGTCAACGGGAAATGAAGCGCAAGAGCAGGAGGCTTAATAGAGGCGTACCTTCAAAGCTCGCATGGAACGTACAAGCGTGAGGTGTTTATCAGCGTATGGATGAAATGTGTTGTATTTAATTTTATTTTTATTTAATTTATAAGAGCACTAAACATCAAAAACAATATTATTAAAAATGTATAATGTAATATTTTTTCTTTATTATACTAAAAACAGTCAAGGAAAAGAATGAACAAATAAATGAAACAGAAGAAAAAACTAGTTCAAAAGATTATACTAAATGTCATGAAACTTGATAAAAATGTAAACCAAATTACATCATCAACTTTAGTCATGATTGATTAAATAAAAATTGTCTGAAAATAAAAACTGTAAATAAAAAATAATAGTAAAGCACAACTTTGAAAAGTCTGGGAAATTTAAAAATAATCTAATTATATTTATCACACTTTCCTTGCACATCTTTGCACAACCGCTGACGTGCTAACCGCTCAGTTGCTCGTAATGTGAGCCTTTATTTTTTACACCCCAAAACCGATCAGTGTCTGCTTGCAGTATGACTTCATTCTGTCGTTCGGTGAAACGTTTCGCTCAAAACCCCCTCTCCTGACACGCCCCCATTACAGCCCCTTTACAGCGAGATGGATGTGTGCTTTCTATGCGTATGGAAAAGTTTTTGTCTGCCGACACTCGGTGGAATACTAATTATGCTAGCCCGGGCCAGGCCCGCCGGCGGCGCTCAATCTGCCATCACCCTTGGAGTTCCTCAGTAGCTGGCGCACCCAGCACCGGCCAACGTCACCGAACCGTTCCGGGCATTACGTTAAAAAGTAATTTCAACTCCACCAGCGTCACACAACCCGCCACACTTCCCCATCGCTTCCGGATGGTGCATCGAGCGTCGACAAAAACATCCTGCAGGCGCTAGGTTGACGCAAAAAGACCGCAACCTTCCATTAAGTGTAATTTTATCATCCGATTTGCCATCAAGCTGCCAGCGAGCAAATTGCAACCGACAGCAGCAGCAGCATTGGACCCGGGTGCGGTGGCTGCTTGCACTCGCGGCACCGGGCCTGATTGAAGAATGGCCCTCCCGGCTTGCCTAGTACGTGACGCTTTCGTCGGTCGCACACCCATCGAACGCGCACCGAACAGTGCGCGCGTTGTTGCTACGACACGGTTGTGATGGAGCTTTAATTTTAGAGCTTTCGGTGTTTTTTACCCTAAAAAAACAAAGTTGAAGTTAGGCAGGGGATGAAATTGGGTAGCTTTATTTGGATCGATAATTTGCTGCTGCATGCTTCGTAAAAAAATATATACATAAAAATAATTAATAGCTTGTGTATGAATAAACCATACATTATTAAGATAAAGTTTCAATACTAACCTGTAGTAAATATATCCCAAGACATCGTTAAATATCTTAAGCCTTTGTTTTTAATAATAGACACAAAAAAGTAATCTATTGCATGTCAAAGCTAGAAAAGAAATAATAAAATAAAATAATAATAAAAAAATCCCCATATTTACGTCAATATACAACAAATTTACAATAAATACTGTTGAAGAGCAAGCCTTGAGTAAAATAGTAGGCTATGATTATTAATGTAAGATTCTAGAAATATAGTCTTGTTCCAACCAGCAACCTTTACACAGCTACTCTCTACAGGTTATGGGCCCAGACTCGAAAATTGATTAAAGATCCAGAATATCGAAGACTTGAATCTAGAAAGTTTAGTGAAAATGGCGCTTCCTAGCTCAAGCAATTCCTCGTCAAGTTTCGTCGGTTCGACAAGTATTCCCTCCATTGAACGTCTGCTCGGTCGGGAAAATTGGACATCCTGGAAGTTTGCTGCTAAAACGTTTCTACAACTCGAAGGACTTTGGGAAGTAGTAAAACCTGTGAAAAAAGAGGATGGAACTTTCGAAACGGTGGACGAAAAAAGGATTTGCAAGCCAGATTGAAGCTCATCCTTTTACTCGACCCAACAATTTATGTCCATATTGAAGACGCGGAATCGGCTCGATCTGCTTGGGACAAATTGGAAATGGCGTTTGAGGATAAAGGGCTTTCTAGGCAAATCGGCTTGCTTCACAAGCTGATTAAGTCTGATTTGGATACATGTGGCTCAATGAATTCATACGTGAATCAGGTAATATCCACGGCAAACCAACTAAATGCCATTGGTTTCAAATTGCCCGACTTGTGGGTAGGAATGATTCTTTTGGCTGGTTTACCGGAAGAGTATCGACCGATGATTTTGGCTATGGAGAATTCTGGTGTTGCAATCACAGGCGACTATGTGAAGACAAAACTTCTTCAAGAGAGGCCGTTGCTACGTAACGAAAATGTTCAAGCGTTAGCCACTAACAAACGTCGTGAAGTTTTCAAGCCAAAACAGAAGCCTTCTTCGTCGAAAGGTCCGCAATGTAGGAAATGTGGCCGGTATGGTCATATTGCGAAATTCTGCAAGGATGATCGAAAAGGAGGAACAACGTTGTGTACGGTGCTATCGACATTTGGAAACAGTGAAGCTAACGAGTGGATTTTGGATTCGGCAGCGTATGCGCACATGACTAGCAACAAGGATTTATTGAGCAACCTGCAAAACGCAACAGGTAAAGTAGTTGCTGCTAACGGAGGAACTCTGGACATTGTCGCTCGTGGAACTGCTATAATACAACCGAAATGCATGGAAGAGATTGTAACGATCAGCGATGTAAAGCTGATTCCAGGTTTAACATCGAATTTACTTTCGGTTAGCAGGATGGTAGAAAAGGGATATACTGTTCAATTCAACACCAAAGGTTGCAAAGTATATAACCCTAGCGGCAAGTTGGTGCTTACTGGTATTCACAACAATAATCAGTTCAAGGTGGAACAGGTAGCGAACAACATGCAGGAGGCTCTGTCGTGTAACACAGCAGAAAGTTTCGAATTGTGGCATAAACGGATGGGGCATCTGGGTGCTGTGAATCTCAAGAAACTTGCTGGTGGTTTGGCAACTGGCATCACATTGAAAAATATGGACGGTGCGGATTGCAGAGTTTGCCCGTTAGGCAAACATTCGAAGTTACCGTTTCCGAAGAAAGGTTCTCGAGCTGAAAATGTCTTGGATTTGGTTCATTCGGACATTAATGGACCGATGGAAACGCACTCGCTTGGTGGACATCGATATTACATCACGTTCATCGATGACAAGACGAGGCGTATATTCGTTTATTTCCTTAAGACGAAATCTGAAGTAGAAGTTTTCGAAGCCTTCAAGAGATTCCACGCGATGGCGGAGCGTCAAAGCGGAAGGAAGCTTAAAACACTACGTACAGATAACGGTAAGGAATATATGAACAAATCCCTAACATCGTTCTTGCAAAAAGAGGGCATCCGCCATGAAACTTCGAACGGATACACACCACAGCAAAATGGACTGGCGGAACGTGCCAACAGAACTATTGTGGAAATGGCGCGGTGTTTACTGTTCGAAGGAAACATGACCAAAGGTTTTTGGGCAGAGGCGGTTTCAACAGCAGTTTATCTTATTAATCGTTCTCCTACACGTGGACACAATTTAACTCCTGAAGAAGCGTGGAATGGAAGAAAACCTGATCTTTCACATCTGCGTGTGTTTGGAACGAAAGCGATGGTAATGATTCCGAAGGAGAAGCGACGTAAATGGGATCCGAAATCTCATGAGTGCGTTCTGACTGGCTTTGATGAAGAAACGAAAGGATATCGTCTGTACGACCATAAAAAGAAGCAAACGATCATTAGCCGCGAAGTAATTTTTTTAGATGAAGGTTGTTCATCGAACGTGACAGTTACAGCAATGCAAGAGCCAAGAAGAACATTCGTTAGACTGGACATCGAGGAAACAACTTCAATCCAACCTGTGCAAATCCCGGTTCCCAATTTTGCACCCGATGCTGGATCAGACAGCACGTTGGAAGAAAATGATGCAGAAACGGATGGTGAACTCGATGAAAGTACGACAGATGACGAAAACAACACTAGTACAGAAACGATGGTACAATCTGAAGACGATTCGAGTGATTTTCTTGGGTTTTCCGGAAGCGATGTCGATGGCTTTGTAGCAGTTGCGTCTGGTATGTACAGTGGAACATATGCTGATCCTGTTTCACACCAAGAAGCACTCGCTAGGGATGATAGCAAAGAATGGGGGACTGCCATGCAGGAGGAGTATAACGCTCTGATGGAGAACAAAACCTGGACGCTAACTTCGCTCCCGAAAGGAAGACAAGCCATAAAATGCAAATGGGTGTATCGGACTAAATGCGATTCATCTGGAAATTTAACTCGATACAAGGCTCGTTTGGTCGTCAAAGGATTCTCACAGCGAAAGGGGGAAGATTATGATGAAACGTACGCTCCCGTGGTACGGTATTGTTCGCTGCGATACCTTTTTGCCCTGGCTATCAAGCATGATCTGATGATAGATCAAATGGATGCAGTAACAGCATTTCTGCAAGGAGATCTTGATGAAGATATTTACATGGAGCAACCACCTTGCTTCGTTGATGGACAGCGGAAAACGTTGGTATGTAAACTTAACAAAGCTATTTATGGTTTGAAGCAGGCGAGCCGAGTTTGGAACAACAAACTGGATGCAGCATTACAACGGTTCGGCCTGATACCAACTCAGTACGATCCTTGCGTGTATGTAGGTAGCGAAGGAGGTAAGATCATTATCGTTGCTATATACGTTGACGACATGATGATTTTTAGCAACGATGTGGCATGGAAAAAGCAGCTGAAGAAACATCTTTGTAGTTGTTTCCGTATGAAGGATTTAGGAGCAGCACAGCACTGCCTAGGTATAAGGATTCAACGGACAAAAGAAACCATCAAGTTGGATCAAGAAATCTACATAGAATCTATTTTAAAGAGGTTCAATATGGATAAATGTAAACCAGTGGCAGTTCCAATGAACAACAGTGAGAAGCCGACCAAGGAAGAAAGTCCGAAGAGTAACAATGAAACTGCTGCGATGAAAGATGTGCCGTATCAAGGAGCCGTTGGGTGTTTGATGTATTTGGCACAAAGTACTCGACCAGACATTCTGTACGCGGTGAACATGCTGAGTCGATTCAACAAAAATCCAGGACAAAAACACTGGAACGGAGTGAAGCATGTTATGCGCTATCTTCGAGGGACTTCTAATTTTAAATTGGTTTACAAAAAAAATGTAGATTCGAAAATTATCGGTTACTGTGATGCTGATTGGGGATCTGATCCAGATGAACGAAAATCCACCACTGGCAACATCTTTATGGCGCAAGGAGGAGCAATTTCATGGATGTGCAAGAAGCAACCGACGGTAGCCTTATCTACGTGTGAGGCTGAATACATGTCTGTATCGGCGGCGGTACAGGAAGCCTCATGGTGGCGCGGACTTTCTGCGAAACTGGCGAATGCGGATGAAGTGATTGAAATTCGTTGTGACAATCAAAGCTGCATTGCGATCGCGAAGAATGGTGGGTATCATCCACGAACGAAACACATTGATATTCGTCACCATTTCATCAAAGATGCTCTCAGCCGTGGGATTGTCACTCTAGAATATGTTAGCACGGAGGACCAGATTGCAGATGGACTTACTAAACCATTGCAACGGACTAAATTCGAGATTAGTCGCGAGTTAATGGGTATCTCTGAGGCTTGAGGAGGAGTGTTGAAGAGCAAGCCTTGAGTAAAATAGTAGGCTATGATTATTAATGTAAGATTCTAGAAATATAGTCTTGTTCCAACCAGCAACCTTTACACAGCTACTCTCTACAAATACATTAGACTATTTATTTATATATTCATTCTTTGAAGTATTAACTGATTACCATTTTATTCGTGTATTTGTTGTTTATGTTTATGAATGCGTATTTATACATGCGTTTCGTGATTATGCATGCTTATGATTTTAAAATCCATGTTTTAAAGCTCTGCCTTATCAAATTAAACTTAAATGTTTCAAAATGAGTATTGCCTACACATTGTTAATAAAGGGGTAATTCTTTCAAGCAAATGTTCTCCTAAATTAATTGTGCAGGAATGTACGTTGCCCATGCGATGTAGCTGGGGCGTAAATGATAATATGTTTTTAGAAACTCAGCTGCGTCAAATAAAAGAAATTAATATAAAAGAATAAAATTAAAAAAAAAAACATTAAAAGTAGACATTGATAGCAAACAATCAAAGATAGCAAGCAAGCAAAATAAGTGTTGACATCGTGGTGCGTCGTGTTAACTGAGTTGAAATCAAATCAAATTAAATGAAGCAAAATAATGTTTGAAAAAAGATTAAAAAAAACGAAAAAACTATAATAATAATTATAATGATAACAATAATCAAATAACAAAACATGACTAAGAATTTAACAATATGCCCCGTAATGTGTTGAATGAATTAAAAACAAAAATTCAAATATTATTCAGCGGAGTAAAACTATCTCATGAAGTTAAAAGCAACTGTACATTTGCCGAAAATCAATCCTTCATTTGTGATTGAGACGACCGTTACACCAACAGCAAACCACACATAAGCTCAATCACATAACAAACAACGTTCAATCAACCGATTGTTGCAGATGGTGTACCATTGTACACCAACCGAACTGTGAGTTCACCAAAGCACGAATGACAGTTTTATTTTAAACCCCATCCATTGTGCTGTAGCACTACAGTTGCCGAAGGCAGTTCCTGCAGCTGCAAGGCAGTTCAAATACAACGCGCACTGTGTTGATCAATTCTATTTTCTTCTCTTCTGTGCTGCTGTGCAATGACTTTTAGTACAAATCTGAATGGTGTTCTCTCTTGTTTAGTTAGAATTAAGCTTTGTTTGGTTTCGTGTTCCACTTTGTTCCATTTTTCATTTCGCTGCCTTCCCAGAGCTAGTATTTCCCCTTCTTTTATTTTTTACAAGTGAGTGATTTAACAGAGAGTTCATTTCATGCTAGTCTGTAGGCTATTTGTTAGGCTTTCCCGTTTGCTTTCTCCCCTTGGTTGCGATCGCCACAAAAATGTGGTAAACATTTTCAGCCTCATTCGTTTTGGGTTTTCTAATACTGTACCAGATGCAGAGCTGTTTCTATTAGCTCCACTTAATACTTTCCACCGCATGGGAGAAGCTACTCGCAATCGCTTTTGTTTTCTCTACTCTCTCGCTCTCTCCCTCTCTCTCTCTCTCTCTCGCGCGCTTGTACGATTTTTCCATTCATTTGTTTTCGGTTGGGAGGCTTTTTTGTGGGTGTTTTTTTAGTTTTCTGTTTTGCTACAACACTCCATTCACCCTGTATGGAAATCTGGCATTCGCCCTGCAGCGCGCACGAGCGTGGCAGGAAAAGCCAATCATCGGTTTTCCCATCCGCCACACGCTCGCCACACGCTGCCACAAAAAATGGCTTTGATTTTCTGCTTACATTCTTGGTACTTTTTGCGTATTTTGATGCTTTTCCACCGCTCGGGCCGGGCTTCACCCGGTTTTAAGCTGCTCCACACAAGCCTAAAGGCCTAAAGAGTTCGGCGTGGAGTGAACCTAGACAAAGCGCCACCGTGCACAAGGGTCGAATGGAGATGCATTCTTTTTGTTTTTTTTTTTTGGTTTTGTTCGATGGAATAAAGTCAACGTACCCCGTTTCCTCGAACCAACTAGAGCTCTGTTCCACTGTACCGAGACACCTACCAACCATCATCATACCAGATTTCACCGTCGATGCAGGAGGATGCAGGAGAAAAGAATCAGGTTCCAGCTGTCATACGAGCTTTGAACACACTACATGGAAGCAACCGGTAAGCGTGATGTATGGTTCACCGTTGTCCATTCGGCTTGCGGTGGCGGCAGCAGCAACACTGCTACGGGCTTTAGCTTCAGAACGGAAACAAATGCCACAATTCCAGGTCGGGTGATCCTATTGTGCCTGCAGGCGCTTTCCTGCGAAATTGCTCGGGGAACTGCGGGACCCCTTTTGGCTACCTGTGCTGCTTTCCACCTCTATGCACCTTTCCCCGTTTCCTACTGCTGCTAGCAGCGTCCGTGGTACCGAAAAACACCTCCAAAAAACAAACCAAACCGAAAACAACAAACCATACCACACATACTGGGCGTACTGAGCGAAAATGATAAATGATGAATTGACTTCAAAATGGTGGACGCGCTCATGCGATACCACTTTCACCCACCCCGGGTCCGATCGTTGTCGGGATGGAAAATTGGTTGCCGGCGTAGTTTCTCTTGGCTCATTCGCTCTTCCTTTCCATCCAGCAGGGCTGCATTTCGACCGCTAACCGGTGGCCAACAAAACTGGACACTAGATTGGTTTGTGGTTTGCCCCTTTCATAGTATCATACGATACGTGTTTGTTTTTTTTTTTTTCTTTGGCAAGGAGGACCGTTTTTGAGGCAATCTGTTATAGCACATGAGGTGTAATGCTGATGCTTGGTTTGTGGAATCATCTAGCTGCCGGGGAAGTTCGGTTAGGTCCGGTAATGAAATCACAGAGCAAGGATGATTACGTGTGAAGATGTGCTTAGGGAAGCGAGCACAAAATTAATGATGCTTAATTAAACCGTTTCTTCGCAAAGCAAAGCGAGTTGACACCGCGCAGAATGATGAATTGTGTAAACGTGGGTTTAAGAGTTACTTATTCATCGGGAAGTAAGGTGAAAAATGAATCATATAATGAATGTTAAAAGAATGGCTTAGAACTAAATCTAAGGCAACAATTTCGTTACGTTTCAGTTAAACCTGGCGGGTTCTGCCACAATTACAATTGTTTATTATGGCACCGATGGCGACCCTAGTCTCTTAGACTCACGGACTTATTCATAAGAGCCATTAAGAGTGCATTTATAGCAAATTGAAAGTCTATCTTAGGTATTGCCAAAATACCGAATCTTACAAAGGATATTTGTGGAGCATGCAGCAAGCTCATCGTGAGGGGCACTCGTTATGAAAGGCTCGACTGTAGTGTTTAGGAAATTTACTGAAGATTTCATGGTCGGAATAAACATAAATATTTACTATTTTAATAAAAATAAACTATTTTTCGAACAAACGACTACTACCTTCTCGACATTCTTCAAACCAAATCAAACAAAATGCAGCTACGGTTAACAGAAGCTACATAGAGTGATGGTTCTTTGTCATCAAACGCATCGAAATGCTTCAACCGAGTGGCAACCCATCTTTAGTCAACTGCATATATTCGACTGTCCCTGCATCAAACACCCCTACTCGCAACCCTTCAGAAAACTGAAAACTATTTCAGGCAAGCAAACTCATCCTTCCTGCTTCCGACTGCATGTGGAATGGTACCCATTCCACCTTTTCAGTTCGGTGCAAAAGTTTTGTTACATTTGTTACCGAATAAATTACCATTTTCGTTGTGCACACATGCACCGCTACTCTCATTCATTTTATCCCAATTTTGTCCAAGCTACAATTTGCAATTTGCCGACCATTCAACAGTGCTCGGCAACAGCTCGATCCGTACCGTTGCGAAGCCGGTGGTCATCACACATGCGTTGGCATTTTTGTTCAACGTTCGACTTTCTTTTCCCGAATTGCTAATGCACTCGTAACTTTATTCGAACGAGCCTTTCTGTGTGCCACTTTGTGAGTTCTATGTGTTCTATGTTATTCTGTGTGAGTTTTTTTATTGAGGTTTTGTAAAGGTAACGTTCCGGTACCAAGATCAGTAAGGCGTAGCGGTAACCGCTGCGAGACTAGCACAAGTTTGTCAAGCACTATTTACATTGGTCTTTACTAGCATGTGCTGTTTAAACAAGATCGTTGGTTGTTCTTTTAAGATATATGATTCTAATTCAATTTATGATTATGATTATGGTTTCGCTTTAGAAAAGGCTGTTATCTGATGATAAATATTAGACGAACTTTAGCTCTGATTACTCATGATCATAAGGCTTGTATTGCTTATTTGAACTTACTTTAAAAATTTAAGTTATTCAAAAAATTTGAATAAGAGCTTCTTATGTATTTAGTTTATTTTCTATCCCATTTTAATGATTGCCATCTTCCTGGAATAAAATAATTATAGAAAGCATTTCATTTATTATTTTATTTAATGTCGTATCCACCATCAAGGCTAAATAACGTAGACTTAAAACTGATAATTATTAAATAAATATCCAAAATGTTATGTTATTTTAGTTAATTTTTTTTCAACAATATTCTATGTAACAAAATAAAAAAAAACACATTGAAAAACATTATAAATTCGTTTGATACAGTCGAAAACAGCTGTTTTTCAAAACACATTTTTTGCAATTCTTATTATGCCATCACAGCAACGAATGAAATTGGGCTCTTCTCCACGTCATCGAGACAAATACCTGTTGGCACCTGTTGCTACAGCCCAATTCGGCACCGAACGATAGATGGCGCTAGCACACCTTAAGCTAAAAATAGCACAGCCATTTGAACCACTCAGCGTCACACGCATCGCGAACGTGTTGCGATCGATAGAAAGTTACGGACGATAAGCGCTGTATGTACGCTCACCGACTTCGCTTCTTTCGACTGGGAGCGTGGCGCCTCCTGTAACGCGGCTACCCGTGGGTCGGATTACGGACTGATTTGAGGGCGGGATCACTGTGCACCGGACCAGGCCATGTTGACGGGGCGTCCGCACTAAGCTGGCCGTCAATATGGGTGTCACGGAGGAGTCCGAGACATTCAGGTTGGCTAAGGAGAGACACACCGAGCGAGGGGTGAAAACCAGCAGCTAAGAGTCTCCGCGGCAAGCAGTAGTGGGATCGCGTCCCGGAGTGGACTGCCAGTGCCAGCCCGACCAACACAGTCACACTGTAATCTTTTTGCTGCCAGTTTTTTTACAACTAATGTCTATAAATATTTTAAAATTAAATAAATAATTTAATATAATTTTAAGTTTCATTTTTTTGTAGTATTCTGTTCCCATCAAATTGAAATAATTCTTAGGATTATTTCTTGTTTGATTTCTATTCATTTAATATTCTTTTCAATTACATTAGTTATTTATATTGCTCTTATATTATATTTAAAACAGTTCATCATTAAAAGCTTTTTGTACAAATAATTTAAAAAAATATCAACATACTAGATCTTACCACTAGGTCCCCTTTGGAAGTCTTAGCACTGTCGGTCGCATTCATGTTTTTGCTTTAACTAGCTGTTTAAACAAAACAATGTGTATCTGATATGAATATTTATTGATGTATCTGAAACGCAAAATAGCTGAAATTTTAAAACTCCGTAATCGTAATAAAAATAATAAATAAGAAAAGATTTGGATATTTAAACAAAAAGATGTATATTACAACTTTAAATGATTCTCATCAATACTCTACACTAAACATATAGATCAAAAGTTTTGTGTTAACTGCAACTTTTAATTCAATGATATGTATCAATTGTTTTAATTTTTAATTAAGTTGTGTGGGTTTAGTGGAGTACTCAATAAAAGAACACACGCTCAAAATCTGAACATATCTTAACAACAGTAAAATACTTTCATAATTTCATTTTCATTCAGTCCAATACACGTTGCGATTTTTAACATTCCCTGAGAGACTTGAACCCAAAACGGGCATGATGCTACCGCGGTCCATTTAACAGCGACACCACGGGACAGGCCCAGAGCTTTGCAATGAGAAATACAGTTTGGTTATAAATTCAACTCAGATTCCTGTCCTTAGACGAACAAGTTTCAATTGATGGAAGAAAAGAACGATGACAAAGCAAACAATGATGATAAGCAACTTCTGAAATACATGTTACAGCTTAATTGCACTATTTAGAGATTTACATTGTGCAAAAATAATGCGGTCAGGAAAAATATTATACCTGTTGTTACGGGTGTAGCTTTATGTTTATTTTAGTTGCTGCTACAGAATTTTTGTAACTGTCGCTCGCGTATTCAGGGTTCCGCCGATCAGTTCAAAAATTGGTCTGTCTTTCTTCCTAAATAATTTGCAACTAAGCGCCGTCTTCAATGGCGCTTTGTTTCAGACCAGCTGATCTACTTGACCCTAAGTAACCTCGCTTAGCGACCTGTGTCGAACTTTTCCCTTATTGGCCCTATTTAACAGCTCAGCCAGTTGTCTCATTTTGGGGATATCTGTTCGTCCTTATCTAACTCACAACGCCATCTGGAGTTTCTTTTACGAATTATTCGAGCTGTCCTTGACAGCTCGTTGTTTTGTAAATATTGCGGCAGCTAATCTGCACGAGGTGCACATCGTGCCAACACCCCACCCCGTAAATCCTTAGTAAAGCAGGATTTACTCAAATTCTGCACGATGTACATATTTTCGGCTTTCGATATGATTTTAGATATCTCATTAGCGTTCGTTTATAGACAGCCACCTCCCTATCCTGCCAGTATAAAAGTTGTGTTGTTGGCAGCCTCTCCTCATTCTCAACGCGTGCTTTGTGCCTTTCGTATTTCTTATTCATACGATTTCGCATCCCTACGATCAACCCAGCAATCAACCTTCTCCTATCTACAAGCGTTGTTACTTTTCGCCGATTTTCTCTACCGATTGCTTGTTGAATGCAAAACCACACATTCATTTGGTCCATACATCTGTTCTGCAACGCGCATGGTGTATACATAACCCTACTTCTGTTTGTATCGGTGAGTGTATGTGTGCGTTCACTAATCTGTGCATTCTTCTCTTTTAGAGTCGTTGTACGCAGGAATTGTACGCCGTTATTAATGCACCGCACTAGCTTCTGTCTGAATGTGGCCCCGTCGAAGCTGCCGAAACTGTAGCCCGACCATCTCAACCGGCTTCTATCGCTAGCCGGTACGCCAGTGCTGCCTATCTCGGGTTGTGCTGTCAGATCGGTGTGTATCGTTTCGATCATCAACTTCGGCTCCCCTTTCAGGAACGGCGGTATCGACAGTCCCTGAAAGTGAGCAAAAGGGTTCATTAATGAGGTGAAGAAAAGTTCTTGAGGCGGCCAACTTAGCTTTATGCTACTACGAGTATTGGCGAACTCGTATTGCCTGTTGTCGCCTCCCGTCGCATTCGCCGATCCTTCCTTGCTCACGCTCGAACCATCTCTCGTCACGCCTGCCGTAAAGCTGATCTCCGGAGGTTCTGGCTTACCGGTTTCACCGGCGCTTCGTGCCAGTATAGATTGCACCGGTGTTGTCGCTGGCTCTTCTTGGAGGGTGCTTATTTTTTCGATGGCTTGTTGTCCTTGTTGGTTTCTGGCGGACACTATGCGGAATGGTACCCTCGGTACCATGGATCTCAACGCATAAATGTTCGTCAACGGTTCTGCTCCTCCAGATTGGACCGTCTCATGAGGGAGCGTGTTGTCCCGCGTTTCGCAGCCTAGTTGTGTGCGTGCGTTGGCAGCAGAGCAGTTTTGTGGCTGGGAAGGTGGTTGCGCCGACGCGTGTTGTTCGGTACGAGCTGTTGCTTCCACGATTGCTACTGCCGCAGGGTTTGCTGGTACCGTTCCGATGCGCACTCTCTCAACCACTTCACAAACGTTCGCTGCTGCGTTACACTGCTGCTGCTCGCGTGCACTCTGCTTCATATTCGAGGAGCTATTTGCGAAAGATCGCTTCGATCTTTTTGCCTCCTCGATTTGAAGCATAATTCTTTCCTGTTTATGCTTCAGGTTCGCCATTTTAAGCTCGAATTCTTTCAGAGCTATTTCCTTCTCTAATTGTTGCACTTCGATAAGTCGTGCCAGTGCCGCTTGGATTCTCGCTTTTTTCGACGCGTTTGTGGTAGGGGGTATTTTTGCAGCTTGGATCGATGTGGGTACCCATTCTTCTGTGGACAGCTTCTTACTCGCCGAGGTTTCGCCCTCGCTATATGCTGCTCTTTTGGCTATTTTTTCGCCGTCGCAGCTTTCAGCTGGCTTCCTCGTCTTCGCGATGGCTTCCATTGGGGTTTTTGGACACCTCTTCTCCTTGGCTTCGCACTTTACCGCCTGCTTCACACACAAATCGCACCTCCACATACGGGATTCAGCTATCGCGGTGGTGCCGACACACGCGTATTGGTACCACTTATGACATTTTTTGCACAGCACCATAGTCACGTTATTATGCCGCTCGCAGCCACCACGATTAAAACTCGTACTCATCGCGACGAACACTGGTAGGGACCTTATTTTCGAAGAAAATATCGAAACAATTTTTGAATGTTGTTACGGGTGTAGCTTTATGTTTATTTTAGTTGCAAATTATTTAGGAAGAAAGTCAGACCAATTTTTGAACTGATCGGCGGAACCCTGAATACGCGAGCGACAGTTACAAAAATTCTGTAGCAGCAACTAAAATAAACATAAAGCTACACCCGTAACAACAATACCTTAAATGCTAAAGCTTGCAGAGTAATTAATGTGATGTAAAGTAATACACAGTTAATTTAGAAACTATTAACTATTAATAACTAACTAACTACTATTAAATAACTATTAAACTATTAATTATTGTGATTGTCATTACTTTCTTGTATTTTTTAAACAAATTTATACATTTCACAAATTAGAAAACTCCATGCAAAACATTGCATCTGGTCTGTATTTACAGAAAAGAATTGCTGAATTAAACTTAATAGGAAAGTTATTTAAAAGCTCCATTTATTTAATAATTATATCATCTTTATAAAATTACTATGTGCATACAGCACATTTATACCAATTATTCTACAAACTATGTGAAAACAATGGCTGTCATTTTTTCTGTTGTTTTGCTAATTTGAATAAAAAAAAAACTTTGCTTCCAATCTCAGTTAAACCAAACAACGAGCTTTCAAAACTGATATTTCAGTTTTGAAAATTTCAATCAACCTTAAAACTTTCCATCAAAATTCTTTCTCCCATACTTTGTAGCTTACCCCACCCTGCCAGACACAGCCCCGCTAGTCAAAAACGGTCACCATCACGCCGCCTAATTGTGTACAGTTCACTGCAAGCAAAGCGTACATATCGATACGAAAAACACGCATACACACTGACACCACGTTAAATGCTGCCCAGGTATGCCAGTATCGCGCAACTCAGCTGCATCTCACTGTACTATAGTTTGCTGCAATCAACACATCATACGATGCACACTTTCGCATGTTAAAGCAATAAAAAAAATGGACGAAAAAACAACGTAGCTCAACCACACCTAAACCTCCGCTACAATCTGTGTCTCGGAGACTCGGAGAACAGAAGCGAAAAATGATGAATGTCGGGCAAAAGTTTTCAATAATAAAAATTCCAACTTGAACCAACCGTTTTGCTCCGCGCTGCGTTTGTGTGTGTGTTTGTGCTGCACTGCGCACTGCATACAGACAGGGGCAGAAAACAGACCGCAACAAACCCAGCGGATCGCATACTTTTGCCCATATGTGTATGACGTTGCTCTGGTTCACCTTCCCTTTTCCCCCTCTAGGGCCCTCTAACAACCAAACGCCTCGAAAGCTTTCATCATGCAGACACACAAATAATGTGCAGTGCAATTTTGCAGCTTAATGTACTGTGATGAATTTGACTTATTTGATGAGATTTTGTCCCATGTCCCTCGCAAGTATTCCCACCCGAGGTATACCCCTCTTCCAAAACAATGTCGATAGTGCTGTGGTGTGGCTTTGTCATCCTTCAGTGGCCGGTCGATGTATTTGCTATCTGGTGGTGGTTCGGTTGGTTGTTAGAGGTTGTGTTCTTTTTTTAACCACCTCCCAACGTCACTACAAAAGCTTTCCTCACTCTTTTTTGGTGAGCGCGTTTGCTGGATTTGTTCGGCAGTGTGTGTGTTTGTGTGCTAAAGTAAAGCTTACGAAGGTAACAACACCTAAAAGGGATTCTACACGCTCATGTTTCTGTTATTGCTCGATTGTGTTTTTCTTTTGTCTTGTTGCCCTTTGCCATTGCACAACTGCAGCTGCAGATAGAAGGTGCTTTTATCTGCAGTGCAGTTTCGATGATTGAAGCGAACCGCGGCTACAACCGTGCCCCCAATTGCATTGTTTGGCGGGCAACGATGAGGTGTGTTTTTTCCCTCATTTTTATTGCTCCTTCCTAAGCACGTGTGCGCGTACACTTAACCAGAGTACTTGCAGAGCGAGCCACAATCAAAATGTGCTTTCCGTATCCCTATAAATATTGGATTGTTTTGGGAACGGATTTTTCGACGCCGTTTGTGTGGTTGCGACACTAAATTTCCATTACCACGCCAAATGGTGACAGTTTCTAGCTCTCCGGGATGTTGTTAAGATTATTTTCTTCCTGATCTGTAGATTTGTTGCTTATCGTGCCTGTTGGAGGGGGAAATCGGCCAGCTTGAGTTTATATACTCACGCAAACGATGTGTTCTTTTTCTCACACCCTTCATAAAAACCACATCAAGAAAGATCATGTTTTATTTTGTTCGTTTGGGAATAGCTAACGACGGGCTATAATGCGCAAGAATAAATGGAATAAATCACATTTTAGATGTGTGAGTTCTTGTTCTCTGGATACACTTTGTGAGTGGAGTATGGTTTTGTTTAAAATTTAATGCAAAGTATCATGAATTCAAATTTGATTCATTGGCGCTGATATAGTTCAGATTAATCGTTTAGGGTATTTCTTCATAACTAGGGTTTTTTTAAGTTTTGAACCAATTCAACAATAACGTATGTTTAGAACTAATTCAATGCTACTATCATATAGCTTGTAGTAAATGGCCTGCGCTTTTCCTGCTTGTGCTAAGTAAAATCCAGTTTTTTTTAATGTGAGGGATATTTTCAGAAGATTAACTATTTGTTTTTTACTTCTTTAAAGCAATTTTTTTGGCTTAAGCCGTTTTTCCTGATTAAAAAAATAAAATATCAATTGCATGCGGAAATTGGTAGGAAATAAGAAATATTCGGTTTCATAAAATCGTTCCAATCTTTTTTTTAATTTGTTCAAATAATAAATTAATAAATAATCATCAAATGCATTTTAATTAATTGCTTTCATAGAACCAACTACAAAACGCTAACCTATCACAAAGGCTTATGAATACAAAAAATATAAGAAGTTTTTATTATTACACCATCATTTGTTTTGTTTTTTAAAGAACCAACGATCCCCCAACGAATACAGCAGCTTTAAAATCGTTTGACTAGAAATCCGATTATTACATATTCATCACCGTCTGAAATTCAACACCCTAAAAGCAAAAAGAAATCGCATTTCCTATCACATTGTGAGGAGCGCTATTCGCGTCATCTGTTCTTTGTGTTTCCGCAGTGAGAGCACGCTAGCACGCTCTGCCTTTTCCAATCTCACCTATTTTCACACTCGTCCCACACTACCACCAGGGGCAATTCGCCACCTTTAGCGTTGCGAATCAAAAACGAGAGCCACAGCACGACCCGACCCGTGTGCTTCCTCTCTGCGCGATGTGAGGTGTTTAATTTAACTTATTACCCATCATAATTTACATCGATTTTGCACCCAACCCGGTGCACATACACACACACACACGTCCCGACCACGGTATGAAATCGAGAAGTTCGTACACGTGGCACATGCATGCTGCACACGCGGCTAGACATCTCAATAAAGGGCAGGACGTTTGGGATCGATTCGTTTGCGAAGCGGGCAAACTTCCTCCGTCCCCCCCTTTCGACGTTGTTACTGTACCGGGATCATTATTTCTCCACAACGAACGAGCGTTCGGTAGCAATCAGCGCACAAGAAATGTTATTTCAGGGCGCAAACGAGCTTTCTCTCTTTCTTTGTGTGTGTGTGGCATCATTTCAATTTTTATTCTATATACATATTCCATCATCACGGACAAGCTGGATGGTACGGCCCGGGTGCAAAGCAGAGCGTCTCAGAGGAGAAAAATAACGCCCGAGGTTGAATGAAGTCAGACAGAGCGGGAGTATGCCGCAACAAGGAAGCCCTGGCTGTGTGGAGTAACCATAAATGGACATCCGTACGGGGCACACCTGCCAGGGAGGGAAAACACACCTTTTTGCAGACTGGAAATTTAATGGATATTTCTAGCGGAAAAGTAATTGGAAATGGGAAAATGGAAGTCAGAAAATAAAAGCTACAGCTTGCGCAAAGTGAATGGAAAACATTCTTAACATTAAAGTGTATTTAAAATAAGCAAACCGTTGAATGTTTGAATGTGTAGATATTTTTTAAGTTCAAGCTCAGATAAGGTATAAACGGTAAAACAATATTTTGAATGGGTAATAAAAACGAACGTAAATTATTTTAGTTATCACATTGATTACCAGATCTACACACTCAAAAACAAGGTACAACCCTCAAACCTATTCAAAATATACCTCAAAAACAAACCTATTTAAAATGTCCTTTTCATTTTTTCCGCAAAGTGGTTTATCATATCGATAAGTTATGAAAATGAATAATATCTAAAGACCCTAAGCCACTGGGTTTTCAAACTACATCCCACGAGGCACATGCGGCCCTCGAGAGCCTACAATGCGGCCCTGGATAGGCTTGCAAAGGTTCAAACAAAAAGTTTGAAATGTTTTTTGAATAAAAATTCTATTTTTCATTTTTAACGTCAAGAATCAAACTTCAATAATGGAAAGCATTAAAAAACTTATAAAATTATTAAGTATTTTCACCTCAAAACAAGACGTAAACACTCACATATTACGTCAAAAGGGATCTTAACACCGTTATTGGCGAAGTTCATTATTTTTGAAGTCAAGCTTATAATTTAAAAATTCTCGAACCGTTTTTTATATAGTAAAATGTTTTATTTGTACGTTTCAGTCAACTTAAATATCTTGATGACTTGCCTAGGCTTTGAAGACTACTATTTTAAGCGAACCAACAGTCTCGTAGTACAGTCAACAACTCAGACTACCAACAGACTATCCTATTATGGGTAATCTATAAGTAACTGAAAGTCAAGCCTACTAGTGGTACAGGCAAGCCTTGACCTAGAATGGTTTTTGTGCCGAAGAAGAAGAAGAAGAAGAAGAAGAACCCCATTCCAGTTTTGATACCGTACCCTCCAGGGACCCAAAACAGAACCAAAACATGGAACTGATATTGAAACCAAACTGGTAACGAGATTACCATATCGATCCGGAGACGTATACTGAACTCAAACTGGTCTTGGAACTTGAAGAGAAACCATACCGTTCCTGGAACTTATAGTGAACGCACTTGTAATTGATATACCAAATAAAATTGATTGATAGTGTACCGAGATCCGTCCAGTAACTGCTATTGAATCTAACCCGTAGCTGGAACTAACTGGAACTAACGTCTGCGAAGTGAACTCATACACGTCTTCGAAGTAATACTGAACCCATACAAATAATGAACCCTCACCAGTCTTGGAACTGATGTCGAACAGCTTAAGGCTTCAAACTGTTTATATTCATTCATAGTCAACAGTAGTCAATCAATAGTGCAGTATCTACGAAAGACAGAACAGAATGAAACATTATTCTCATGCTGAGTCTAAATGTAGCGTGAATCAAGTTTCAGAAAACCCACAGTCCGAAAAAAGTTATTATATTCAGATTACAATGGTGTATATTCGCAAAATATTTAAAAAAAAAAGGAAAAGCTTTGAGTTTTTTTAACGATGAAAAATACTTCAAAATGCTCATCCTTCTATTCTTCCTACAGCAGCTCCATTTCCTTCATGCAAGAAAAGGTAAAACTTGCACGCGAAACGCAGCACCGTGACTTTAAGCCAAAGAAGCGACTGGAATTGAATCCCGTTGGCTTTGTGATAGACAAATAGCCGGTAAAGATGGTGAGTTATTCTAAGACTTTCCTCCCCACCCTCCGAGTGTATGCACATAACGGTGAGACTGCCACGTCGATAATCTTCCCGAACGGCCCGAACCAGGCTGAAGTGTTTGCGCATAATATGCATCAACATCAGCAAGTAGGGTTGGATGGTGCTGGCACCAACCAAAGAAGAGAAAAAAACTTTGCAAACGACCACTAGCGCTTACCTTCAACGCCACAACGCAGCGCACAATGCAAACACGTGCAAACCGAGTGGTGGTGGTGAGGGCCCGTGCCACTTGAAGCTTCACTCGAAGAAAGCGCGGAAAGTGGAGATTGGACCGAGCTCGCCGAGTTAGTTAAATCACTTCTCGTTTGTTGTATACTTCTATTTCTTCCACGCCACTTCCACGGCTACAGGTTGGGGGATAGTTGCACCCTTTATCAACTTTTTTTTGTTCTCCCTATCTAGGAAACTAGCAGCAGAATCCCACCCGGGCAACCGAAGCGTTTATGGACGTGAAAGCGGAAACCGTTTAGCGAAGAACGATTTGCCCATCATCATCCCCATCATCATAATCATCAGCAGCAGCGCATCATGATCATGGGGTGGCCGTAAATCCTGCCAGCCACCGTTAAAAGATTAGTTCCCAATGTGCCACGGTGCATAAAGCGACCAGACCATTTTCCAGTGTAGTGGGGCATGAAGCGCAAAGAAAGAAGCAGGAACTCCTGCGGGCACTCATCCCCTACACAGCAAACGGTGTAACTCAATGCAACCGTGGTGCAATGGTGAAAAGCTGGACCCGTTCCGTGGCAAGTATTGATCAGCAATAAACACAGTGTTCCTTCGATGGTTTATCCATTGCAAACTAACAGAAAAAGTGACACACGGAAGGAAATAGTACACACAAGAACGCAAATGGAAGAAGCGATCCACTCTAGCTTAACCGTTTGTTAATAAAGTCTTAATCCGCAGCAAATTGATGTGAGGGAAAAGGGATGTAATTGATCCACTTCGAGATGAAGCGGCTCTGCTAATGCAATAAATCTTTCCTCCGTCCTCCGAAAAAGGCTGCTTAGATCAGCGCTGGAGCTTTGAGTTTAGTAGCACCAAAAGCCCAAATTCCTGGTCCAGTGTACTAATGTACTAAGAACCGTTTGCAGAAATATGATGACGCACATTTGGATCATTCTGATTTTATTTTTTGCGAGAGTCCGCGCGCGTAAATCCTTCCATCTTCACCGCCGTAGCAGCATCAGCCCTTAATGGCACCGGTTGATCAATCGCAACAGCTCTCTCCCTCTCGGAATAGTGCCGATAGCGTTCACGTACGAGCAGTGTCAGTTCCACAAGCCCTCCCCATCCCGTACCTTGTGCTGCGAGCTGACAGATTTCGGAAGGAGCGAACTGAACCGGAATGTACCGAATTAGAAAGCCATTCATGTCAAAATTGAATTTTCAGCTCACTTCTGCTGAGAATATGTGGGCAGTGGGCACGTCACACACACACACACATCTACACGCTGGCATGACCGTATTCGGGCCACCATGCACATGCTCAATTGGATGTGTAGTGTGTTGTGGTCTCCACTGCCGAGGAACCGAGGATGCTGCCCGAGGATGCTGGCTGGGCCCGTTTTTCATTGTGCGATTTAATTAAACGGTTGAATGATTTTAGCTGGCCAGTGGGTGTGTGTGTCTTTGTGGCTTTTCTGAAAGGAGCGAGATGCCGTCCCCTGAATCATTCCTTAGCAAAGGGTGTACATAGGTTTGTTTTCTTTGTGCGTTGTTTGCTGTTGAAGATAAGCGCCCACCCCCTGTGTTGGCTTTCTGTAAAGCTTGCCTTCCCACATTTTATTGTTAGTATTCCCAATTGCAATTGTGGTTGGTGGTTTTTATTTCATTCCGGGTTTGGTTATGCTTTTGTCTTCTGCTTTATTCTTCTTATCTTATTCTTCTTTATTCGCACACATCCACTTTAGAAGATTATTGTGCGGCTTTGTAGCAAAGCGCCCTGTGAAGCTTTGCCCTTTTGGCTTGAGGGTACCCCACATTCGATAAGAATGTGGTCTCCCGTTTGAGTGCGTGTGTGTTTTATGCCGATTGTAATCAGTGTATGTGTTGAGGGCAACATACAAAAAAAACAGACAAACATACGGAAAGCTGATACCGATTAAAATGGAATGGTTCTATATCAGCATCTTCCCACAAAACAGCACACAGAGGGCGCTGTTTCTTTTTGTTCCGCTCCACTAAGCTACTAAGCAACGAGGCAATAGCTGATAGAGCATTTCAACGCGCACAAACACACACACACACACACACACGTCCCTTCACATGATCGCTTTCGAAAGGGTGTAAATTATGCTAATGTAAAAATTACCATCCCATGTCATCGTAAAACGTAAATCCCTACTGAGAAACGGCTTAGGGGTAGATCCGTTTCCATAAAGCTTGCTGGCAACGAGAAAGTATGTGTGTGTGTGTGTGTGTGCATGGGTGCTTTTGTTTGTTTGTTTGGTTATACGATTTGCCAGCGCCGATGTAACGATGGATTACTCGTCATGGCCTGCTTGCGAAGCGGTGGGGTGACGTTACCCTTAATCCTAGCTTGAATTCACACCAGCCCCTTCGAAGAAACCCCGGCTCCTCGAGCACCCCCAAACGGGGGAGCACTAATTCCTGTGTGTCATAAAATTTTAAATGACACCGCCATTAAAATAAAATATCACGAAATAATTATACATGACACGCCAAGCGCCATTCGTACGTGGAGCTGCTTTAATGTACTCATTGCCTCGACGACCCATTAGGATGAGGAATCTACCGTAAAAACTCCCTGCGCTTACGGATCCTTGTGCTGCGAAACGAAGACGGATGTGCTGGAACAGGAAATGCGTCTTGGAGTGGAGTCGTAAATCGAAACGTAGAGAGACGCTCGTCGTCTACTGTCAAGACGTTCCAGCTCATCATTCGCTTCCATGGATTTCCTTCTGTGCGAAAAAAAAACTCATACAAAAACAAAACAAAGAAGGATAAAAACCAGACCCGGGGTGACGATAAACGGGAAATATATGGCCACCTTCCCCCTTATATCTTACCATTTGCTAGCGCCGGTAACGACTCTGCCTGTCACTTGCAGGACCATTTCAAGCCGTGCCAGACGCTCAGCGGCTGCGTTCTGCTCCGTCCAACTTCGTCCAAGGAGGCCATTTTTGTTGTAGTGCCCGAGCTACAGAGCTACAGCTTACCTGAAGTGAAATAAATAAATTACCCATACACACACACACGCACGCACACACATAATCACAATCCGGCCGTGCTTAGCCTACATTTAGGCGCACCTTCAGTCATACGGAATCCGCGCGGCCATCTAGTGCCTCAGAGTAAACGTCCCGCTTTTTTATCTGCATATACATTCGACAGGTGGTTCGGTAAGCATGTATACTCCCACGGTGCGAAGCGAAAGGCGAAATTGTAGGAAATAAAACGTGCTGCACTCTATTACCGTGTACTTAACCGATTGATTGACAATCATAAACTCCCGGGACCGTTTATGAACAACTGAATCGCGTTCGCTCAATCACGGGAGACGATGCAATTGTCCTTCATTCAAGCGGGAATTATTCATTGTCAATAAAACTATTTAACAAACAATAAATACATTTTTTTTGCGAGGAATAATTGTTAAAACGAGGCAAAAACAGAAGCAGAAATGCCAACGGCACAATGAAGCATTCATTTCGCATTTGTTTTAAAATCTCTCATATTAAAATGAAAGCTCACCCACTCTTTAATGGCTTCCCTTTACGATCCGATTTGTACTAAAAACAAGACCAATTAAACATTTTACACAAACCCACAGACACACACACACACACTTCTCCCTGCTCGCTTAAAATTCAAATAAAACGCACTTTCTGACACTCACACGCCCTGGTTTTTCCCACGCGTCTCTCCCCACTCCAACCTACCACTACCAAAACATCCAAGACACACCGGAAAAGGGAAAGCGATAGCGCTGCCACCGGTTTTGTGCGAAAAGCGATTAATCTTTCACACTTGTCATCGTTACCATCGCCACGAGGTGCACCTCTGGCGGCCTTATTTACCCTGCCTTTAAGCCTGCCGTCACCAAGCAACTCCGCTTTCTGCACCAAGACGCGGCGCGGTAGCGTACCCACCATTTTGGTCCTTCGAACCGGATGCCGCAGAGAAGCGTCTGTTGTTTGTATGGCTTGTAGCTCAGCGGCAGCAGCAGTCAACACAGCAGAGCGGTATCGCTTCGTGGCTGTCTTTTTGGAGATTAACGAGCGCGCTAAAGACGCTCGTACGGAACACCGGGTTGTGGAAGCGAACCACCGCGCATACCAGAAAAGCTCTTGTTTTTGGGGAGGGTTGGGGGTGATTAATCAAAGGGGGACGTAAATTAAAGGAATGGCGGTGCGCGGTGGTGTGTCGATATTTGCCAAACCTGGGACGAAGCAGCTTGTGAGCGAGGCACTGAAACCCTAACCGAAAATTGGGATCAGTGTTGATTTGCTCCTAGCAGCAATTACATACATTCACACACACAAACACGGTAACATATTGCTGCTTTCACCCCTTTCACACGGCACAGGTCGCTTGGCATTGAGACGGATTAAATGGTTCACATTGTACCGTGGTTAAAGGCACACGCACACACTCATCGGTCTTTATCGCTTCGCCGGACTATTACATGCACAATTACATTTGAAATGAAACATATCCCAACACACACACGCACAATAGGACACGCACAGACACACACACACACACATGTTCACTCCGATTTGCAAGGCTCTAACGGTTAGCACACGTTACGCTTACTGTGGTAATGGCAGTGATGCGGTTATGAGCGGACCTTACGCCTACTGAGGGCAGGGCTCAAGTACACACACACACCACCCGAGAAGGCTGTAACGTTTAGTTGCGTTTTTGTTGCGCATCGTTTGCTTCGAGTGGTTCCGATTTGTTGCGCCGGATAGGAAGGGCCGCAGCAGCAGCAGCATAACGTCATTTTATGGTTTGCTCCTTGCTCAATGTATGCTCCATGCGGCGAGGCTTGGATGGATGATTTTCCCCATTTTGCCACCAAACGCAAACGCAATCGCAATCGTGCACATTGTGTTAACATATCTAGAGTGGCAACGGGGATGGCAGCGGAAAGGGAAACAAACACATCCCGTACCTTTTGGGGCTTTGGGGGAACCCGGCGCCGGCACGTGGTGTAGCTTGGTTTATTTTCCTTTCATGGCGATAAATTATGCACAGCCAATTTCGAGTGCTATCATATCTCTCCTGCACCTCGGTTCGTGTCCAACCAGCAGCACACATCTACACCTCCATAACCTGGCCAATAAAAGCCATACTAAAGAGGTGTGTACACGATTAGCTGCCTCCATTGCTTGGAATGCTGTGTTTATCTCGGCACACGTTCACAAGTGTGCAGGAAGGCTCCAAGGCATAGGGCTCCAGCACGCGCTCAAGCGTTCGAAAGCGAGAACAGATTAGAAACGATCCTGGTAATTGCCAGACCGGCGAGGAGAGGCGCAAGGGAGTGCTTCCTGGACACAGCCAATGGAATCCGATTGGAGCTTGGGACCATCTCGTACTGCTCAATTGTATGACCCGGTGTGGCGAAACCACAAAGCAATCGGAAGGGCGCCGCTAGAGGCACAACGTGAGGAGGTGCCGGAAGTCTCACTCCACATCGAAGGTACTGAACACGGAGCGGGTAAAAATTATTGACCACCAGTTCAGCATCGGGAAGCGTCCGGAAGCTGAGGAGAGGACGTTACCAATCGAATCGATTCTTCTTTTAATTCTTTTTTTTTGCATTCCATCCTGTGTGTGTGTGTGTGGCCGGTTGTCGGATCCCTTTGTAGTCGGGTTTCCGGTACTGTCCGGTGGTGGTAGTGGTTGTTGTGGTCCTCCTTCAACTTTCCGACTTTTCTCCGAAACCTCTGCACAGACAGAGGCATCTTGATATAACGGCAGGCAGACCGGGGCCCTTGCGTATGCAAATTAAACCTTACGCAATTGGAAACCTAATTGAGAAAATATTCCATTTCATTAGCTTCATTCGCTTTGGACGCTTTTAGAAGGGAGCGGTGGTTTTTGTGCCCGCTGTGCAGCAGAGAAGGTGCGGAATGGAAATAAAGATGCCAGAACCAGCACAACCCAGGTTCGGGTGTCAGGTGAACCGTTGGTTGTAGGCTTCCTTCGGCTTTTGGAATGCGATTTACCAGTCCGGTTGGGCTTGGTTTTGCACACTGGTAAATGGCAATCGATTTTAATACGTTACGCTTCACAATGGACCTGTTTTGTCTGGCTTTCTCTTTTAGTCTGAACGGGAGTAGTAAATCAAAATTCCCAACAGATGGAGATGGCTAAAAGCGAAAAGGAGAAAGAGGGAGAGCTAGGATTTGTTTAACATTATTACCGAGTGGAATAAGATACATTTTGTCCGGAGGTACGGACAGATAGCAGACGTTCTATGAGAGTCATCCGAGCTGGAAGCCGTACAGGCAGCGGGGGCAGATGCTACATCATCCGTACGCAACAACTGGCTTCTATCAAACGCGATAGACAATATGCATCAGGGTACACGACCCATTGGTTCTATGATTCATGGAAGCTCATTTTTTCCTCTGTTCGTTCGGACTTTTTTTATGCCTATGTCCAGCTCGAAAACAACAGCAATAAATCATGGAATATTCTATCGTTGGTAAGGCCAATGTGAAACAAAGCACTACCGCAGGGCAGTAACTACAAAGGGAAATGTACGAGACGGATGGGAGCTAATGATCCATTATGTTACTTTGTTTATTTGCGAGCTCTACAAAACAAATTGTATAAACGACCTGTATTTGTTACAGTTTAATATAATAATATGATGCCCTGTTTACGTGGTCATGAGTTCAAATCTCGTATGAACTGACTTTGTTTTGTCGCAACAATTTACGCAATCATGCAGACCTATATAGGCTTTCAAAACATCCGCCAGTCGTTAATCAGACAAAGATCCATAGCCAACTATAATTCCGAACATTTTGGAACCGACTTCGGTAAGTAGGTTCGACCAGCGATCATCATTCGGAGCTGTCTAGAATCGCCTCACTCCGGCGTACTCTTAAATCGTGCGAGTTGACGACTGTAGCATGGGAACACACCAAGAATAAGAAAATAACATGAAGATCATAATTATGCCAATATCTACACGCGAAACATGGCTTTCGAAATAGTTTGACTCTCCAATTCTCGTGACACTGGAAGATATATCTTGAACTGCGTAAAGTTTATACAATCCATCCATTGTTTACAGTGGATTTGGGTTGTAGGATAGAACTCCAGACGGTTAGCACAGTGTGGGGCTTCATCTCAAGTGTTTTGTTCCGGCGCAAATCGTTACGTTCTTTAATTTCAATGACCAGGCGTGCCTTACCCTAGTGCTGAAAACGAGTTTTCCCGTGTAGATTTCCTTGTGTGTGCGTGCGATCAGCGTTTCAAAATGTGGGTGAGTGTGTGGTTGTGTGAGTACAAATAAAAATGAATATAAAGGCATTTGACACCTACAATCTTTTTGAAGAAATAAAAACTTGCTCGCGCTGAAGATTGTTTACTTTTCATAAAACAATCGTTTCTACGCCTAATTTCGGTCTCAATTCCATTGCTATCTCTACGTCCCGATTGTTTGTTGCGCCGAATTATTGGTGCGATAGATGCTTACCAGTGTGTGTTCACTCGTCCGCCCGGCACCGTCGGCTGTCACTGTCACGGGTACCCATTTGACGGTTGTTTTCCGGCGGGCTAGTGAAGTGGTGTACAAAAATGTTTTGTACAAATTGCGTGCTTGTTCTTACCTCCTTTGCATATAACTTGTTATCTAGAGTATATTTTCGATAATTTTTAATCGAAATAATCAACAACGATCAAATATGGAATCAGGTAATGTCCCCATGCTGGTGTCCTTTTCGCATCCCAAACATTACGGCCATATCCGGCCAAAAATCGTTCAATTTCTACTCAACATCCCCCATCTCCTTCCCCCTTTCCGCATCAAGTCGACCCGAGCAAGACGGATTTTGAGTTGATGCGCGATAGTAAAAAGCGCAAGCTACCGTGGTGGAAAACCCCAAACGCACCGATCATATGTAAGCGGATTGTGAAGAACCTGCTGAGGCGCATGTATGCGGCCGCCCGTGAAGACATCGAGCTGCGCAAGCAACACAAGCAGGTAACGAAGAAGTTGGCGCTGCTGAACGAATTTCTGGACGCACTGCGGAAGCGCTACCTCCACCCAACCCTACTGGACAGGGGCGTACTGAGTGTGATAGAGCTGTGGCTAAAGCCGGCTGCAAATGGAGAACTTACCAACAGCCAGATAACGCGCGGACTGCTGCGATCGATGCTCGAGCTGTCCGGCGTTACGCGCACGCATTTGGAGCGGTGCAAAGTGGTGGAGGTTGTGTTTGCGCTGCAAAATCGCCGGGATGAAATGCACGACAACCAGCGGATGGCAAGCGAGCTAATTCATCGGTGGGCACGGTTGCGCACTTCGAAATGTTCGTTAGTGACACCAGGAAAGGGTACGTTTGCTGTGACGGTTCATCCTTGTGCTGTGACTCGATTGAAATGATGCCTCAAGACGCGTCTCGTCTCGAGAAGTGCCGAAGGTGCACCGTAGAACGCACGGTTTAGACTTATCCATTGCGTTTTAATTCTTCGCTCGAGTGGTTCAAGGTTCATGTCCTTGGTGGACCATCTGCTTATCCGATAAATGCAGATCATCGAATAGATGCTGCTCTCTCTCTCTCTACACAAAAATGCGATCTCCCACGAAATCAGAACTGCTGTAACTTCTGTTTTACATTCCAACCGGACTCAACATCTTCGGCTCTTGACGTACCAAAATCTTCGTTGAAACAATGATTGTTACTGTGCTTGTGAGTACTATTAGGCAGCTGCAGATTTATGTATGCTGTACATTGGCTAATTTAATACAGGGTAAGACTGTACAAAATGATAAAAAAAATTATATTTTAACCGAACCAGAGCATGTCGGCTAGCAGGATTAGTCAAGTGGTATCGAATTTCTTATCACAAGAGTTATGTTGTTTTGCACCAAACCAGTAGATGCAGTAGATACTGTAAATTAATGATTATTTGCTCCCAGCAGCCCGGCAATGATCGACGACGACGAAAACGAAGTTTGTCGAGCAACTGCTCTCCCGCCAGAGCATGAATATCAATCTTCCCGCTGGGCGTTGACGCGCACCGGTTTAGGAAAGGGGATATTTATTAATGCTATCATATCGTATTTTCAACCAGCAGCATCAGTGCGCGCTCCCGATATTGATGCCCGTACCGAACCGAAAGTTGCCCCACAGCTCGACAGCTTTCATCAGTCACCCAGACTTTTGTGCACGGATAGTTAGTACAGCGTCGATCCAGCCGGTAAGAGATATTCTTTCAAAAATTCACACGACAAACAAAAAATAAACTTAAAAATAATTTCTTACTTCTTTTAGGTAACCGTCGTTGCACACTTGCCTCCTTCTCACACCAAAGCTCTATCATTCATGCGCAAACTTTCTCAATTTGATACCGAAAGGATGAAAATATCAAAGCAAAATTTGGTGCGGTTTGGTGCGGCACTGCTGCCCTCGATCCCATGGATCGAAAACGTCACTAAAGGAAGGCAAACCACCAGCACGAGCGTACATCAGGAGCATGGAAAATGTAATCATAAAAGATTAAGTGAAGCACAAACTTTGTCTCTTCAACCCGGGGCGATGCTGCCGACAACCCAGCCCGACTTACACAGCCCGCACCACAGGTTTCCGATTCAATCCGGGAAGCCGCCATAATCGTGTCATACAGGTTAAAACGATCGATCGGCACTGAACCGGCACTGGCACGATGATGGTACGATGCCTTCTTGTGGTCAGACTTATTATTCTTTTTTTTTTTTTTGAAATTCCACGCCATTCTTACAACAGAGGTTGTCCCAATTGCCCAACTTCCAATGTGTTGTGTGAGCCTCTTTCGATGGCGCATTACTGCTGTCAGCGACTGAATAGGTTCAGTCGACGAATACGTTGCTGGTGGGACACGTTTTGCTAACACTTGACCACCGGTGACGCCCCCTCCCAGGGGGTCGGGTGGAAGAATCTAGTTAAGGTTAACTTTTTTCTCACCCTCACCCACTGGGTCTGTTTGATGTTCCCAAAAGACGCTGGATGTCAGAATTTGATAAATCGAGCAAAACTACCCTGTTGGGCAGCTACTGGCGGCCGAAAACTGGCCCTGTTCAGGTATTGAAAGGTGAGGAGTTTATGTTGCCCACCCCTCCGTCCTACTTTTCTATCGCTTCAGGCACGTCTCACAGTAAAATGTTCCTCGTTCAGAGGATTTTGCATCACACAAACACACGAAACGATGCCCAGTTCATCGTTATCTTATTTGCTGTCCTTTTGCCACCTTTTTTTTGGTTGTGGTGCGGGATATGGAACACACTGGAATTGGAGGTTGGACGTCCTCGTGATTGGATTGTCAGTCGATGGAATGTTTCCCCTGCCGGACGGACGGGTATGCTGGACGTGCCGAAAGTGTTGGCCCAAATTGGTTCCCATCGTAGGGCGAGGTGTAGCCTGGTAGCACCAACTCAACCACACGTAACTGGACCATGTAGATAGATGATGTTGATGTGTGTTGGTGTGTGAGATTTGAATTTTCATCCTCCATTGACTGAGCTATAGGGGTGGAGTGACAACACGGGTCTAGAAACGAGCTTCACTTCCTGATATAGTTTGTACAAGGGCAGCACTGTCATAGCTTAATGGGCATACAGTATGAGTTCTTTTCGATCTGCTCTCACTTGCATCGTTTCATTTTATGCGGGTTGGCTTGACTTTTGGAGCTTTTTCTTTTCTTCTGTTGCTTGCCTACTACCTTGTCACTGGATTATATGACAATTGTGACGTATTGTGTAAATGCTTTGGAGAGGAAGACTTTTCTGCTGAATCTTCAGGTATTTTGTGGCTTTAAACATTAACACTTTGACCGCCAGCCTGACGTCACAGTTTTTGAGTGAGCACGTAGCGCATGGCAAGAGAGCGATGAGAGCGACAGTTTCTCGGGCCATTGTTATCACTCTTTTGTTTCATTGCGATAAGCGGCGTAGCACATGTCGTTCTCGTTCTCTCTTTCCTACCTCATTCGTTCTCAAGAGAATCACTGAGCGTCAGATACAAAGCTGAGTGGTGAGCAAAGCCGTCATACGAAATCATATGACGCGGCGCTTAAAGTGTTAACCTTAAAATAATCTAAGCATTCTCGCGCTTAGTGCGGTATTCTTGACGATTTGTATGCGGCTCCAGAAGTATGTATTAAACTCAGTTTAAGAGTTCACAGTCTCGTATTACAATAGTTTTAAGATTTTTTTAAGTAAGCTTGTTTGGATTATAACTTGAATCAGAAAAATAAGTGAGCGATGAGTTTTAAAGTATTTTTATAATCTAATAAGTCATTAGATTTGTTTGTACATATTTCCTCTGTATAACAAATAATTAAATCTAAGCTAGGTTTAGAAATTAATCTTAATTAATTAACGTTAATGTTACGGTTGATATAAAATAAAAATATTTTAAAATAAAATGAGTTGAAGAATCATTCAATTTAAACACAAATAAACGCGTCCTACGCAAACGAAAAGCAGACCCCATTACAACCAACTGACTGACTGATTGTGTGGAAAATGCATTAAATTTTACCGACCAGAAGGCCTCCCATTAAAACGTATGGCCGGCCAGGTCCAGGCATTAAGTAGCCAAGCCTTATTATAACATTACGCTCGATTCATCTTCCCCTGCTTCTTGCATTCCCTCCGTGTTAATCCTCGCAATGCAAATGCGACTGCAATAATTGCAGTCGGAAATGGTACTGCTTCATGTGCTCCATTCGATTGCTATCCGATATCTCCGCTGCATACGGTGTTTTTCCATTTGCCATTTTTAATTCAATGATTTTTGCTCTCCTCTGCTAGCAGCGTGCGGACCAGGGACACACCAAACAAAAGTAAAAACAATTTCTCTACCCCTTTTTTATTCATTCACCTGCAGTACACGCAAATGAGCACATTGCACACTATTTGACCGCTGCCTCCAGCTAACGTAAAGCTACTACTAGTAGTGCACCACGGAGAAGAAGTAGCACAGCAACAACAAAAACACCCCAGTAAAGCTGCGAATCGTATTACCCAATTAAGTGATCAGTGGATTTCCGCGGCATTACCTTACGGCCATTAAAGTCGACTAAATTATTCATTGGCCTCGAGCGTGTATTTTGTCTCTTTGTCGGTTTGCAATTCTACACGCGCGCGTGTGAATTCAAGCGAGGTAAATAATGCACACGGCGAGGCTACGTTTGTATGTAATTCGCTTTAGCAAAAGTTGTAATATGGAAAAAAACGGAAATTCACACTCTCCCATTCGAGTCCGTACCCGCGTCCGTTGCAAGTGCTTTGATGGGATGTCAAGCGACCATTAAGTATTCAAGCGAATGTGCAAAGTATATTATCGTCCGCGGGCCCAATCGACTTCAGCCGAGGTTGCGAGACTGTTTGCCTTTAAACTATTTACGAGGCACTTTTAAGCGCGTTGTTTTATTGATGGGAAATCAATCAATTTATCGCGCGTTTGCAGCTGGCTTACGGACGATAAAAAGGATGTTACAAAACGGAACCGTATGCTTTGTCAGCCCCGAACGATGTCTGTACTTTATCCCTCGTAAGATATCATTTATTTATGCAGCCATTCGATTGATTGAATAGTTTAGTCGGGTTCGTTGAAAAACGGATCCTTTTATTATTGTGTCAACTGTTGTTAATATGACATGTATGGCTCACTGAAAATATAGGTCATTGTAATTTGCTATCCTTTATAATATGTTAACCTTTGCGACGTGGCCTGTGCTGGCCTGAGCTATGCAAGGGATGGTATAATTATACGAGGATCTTCACCATCTAATCATCTCCGCATGCTTATTTCTCAGTCTCAAACACGTCTCCAGATGGGTGATCTAAATACATTTCATTTGACGTGTCCTCATTCACAGTATGCTATCGACATATGTAATTGTCCTTAAACTAGAGCTCACCATGGTAGAAGTAATCAACATAGGAACTCCGAACACACAACCAAAAAAGAAACCAAAGTCTTTTGATTCATAATTACAGGTTCATCCTCGCTCATAATGTTCGGTAGGTTCTAGGACATTATGAGCTAAACTCCCTGTCGAAACCTATTATTCATAGGAATTTGAAAGGTTCCTAAGAGATCGTAAGGATGACTCATGGGACATCGTTGAGCCTGATTGATTCATGACATGCACTCAACTCCATCGCATCATTTCAATATTTTGTAGGATTTTTTTTCCATAAAACGCCCATCCGACTCTCAAAATTGTCTATACAGGCATTGTACACTTTTCAACACTATCTACGTCTCAAAGGAATGTATCCTAAGCACAAATGGTATGGTTAAATGTATCGTAAAGTTGGTCAATTGTGTCAAATTCACAATATGGAACAAATTTCGCATGTTGTAGCAACACTCTGCTAAGTTATACCATTTAAATGTCACTTTCTATGTTGATTGTTGTATCGCAAGAAAGTTGAGGCTAGGATATTCATATTTCCAACCATTGGAAATCTGTTTCCTGAGTGCTTTGTTGTGTAATTTATTATGCTGTCTTGGTTTTTTTTTATGGTAATGTATTTTTAAATTTTTCTTGTGAAATTGATTTCAGTTAAACAACGCTCTACAATAAAATATTTCATAAATGTAACTTACTTACTTTACTAATTGGTACACATTAAGGTATAAAAGTAAGGTATGAATTACATTAGAGCCAATTTTCAAGCTCTCTTCTGAATAATAATTTCGCCTTTTTTGCATTTAGTCCTTCTTCTGTTCATTCCCATCGACAATCAATTCTATCCAATCAGCTAATACGGCAAACATCACCAATAAATACAACGGGACCATAAATGCACACATTCTTCCCATTGCGTCAGCAGCGAAAATCAAAATCGCATGTCGAATGGAATGAAAAAAACACATCGGTAGACTTCCAGCCGATTTTTTCCCAGCAATAGGAAGACCCCTAGTAACCAAAGCGATGAATCCCTCCAAAATGGGTTTGTCATCGCAAGCGCATAAATATCGATACAGTCATATACGGTGATGGCAGATATCTTTATACTCCCTTCAATCTGCCTAAATGAAAACCGTGTGGAAACCGTTTTGACGCACTTCGGAAACTCGTTTACGCCTTACTGCACTCTTCTTGTGTGCGTTGCTATTCTGTAGTTAAATTTTAGTACCTCCGTTTTTTTACTGTTCCGAATGCCTTTGCACAGGCATTCTGTCGCTCGATGGGCGAACTAGAGAAGAGCGGCACCGCCACCAAAGCGATGCAATTTTCCGCGCCAATATTATCATGAAATTTTACTGGCTTTGATTTGGAAGTATAAACTTCAACGTTTGCACAGTATTTTCCGTTCTCGTGCCTTCCACCTAAACCACCACCAACACCACTTGGTGGGCAAACCGTGCGCAACTGCCACGTGCGCATGCTGGATGTGTATTTGAATTTCAAAACCGCTGAAACTCAACAGACGCAATTTCGGCAATGCAAATGCGTTGATACCACCACCACACTCTGATGGTGGCAGCAATCGATGGATGGGTAATGGGCAGGGAATTGGATTGCGATATTAGCTCACAGCACAAAAAGTACCTCCTGCACACCGAGCACAGAGAAATAGCACAAAGTATACTTTTAGCAACTTCATTTACGCGCTCGTTGCGTGCAATAAAAGTCAATAACTTTACGATTACTACTACGCGAGTACCGGCGAAAGTCACTGTTAATAAATATTTATGACAAAAGGTGCGGTGCGTCAGCTTTTCCTTCTCGACATGGCGGACGGAAGTGACACGATGAAACGGGGACACAGAATGATGATGGAAGAAGGTCGCGCACACATGACAGGTCACCGAATGAATGTGGCCACTGTGGCGTGTGTGATCGTGGTGAACCGAATGCTTTCAGAGGAAATTATTTGCATGCTGCATAAAAAGTCGAAGAGAAGAAAAGGCTTACTCTGGGCCTCATATGGGTTTATTTCAGGGGTTGACAATTTAAAGATCTTAACAGATTAAAGTAATATTTTTAAATTTTCAAACAAAAGTCGAATACATCACAAAAAACATCGTTAGCATCGCAAAAAAGTTCAGTTACAAGATTATACAATTTTTATTGGAAAGAATACTAGGTAATCCGGTAAAAATATTGGGGGTGGACCCGTGGTACAGCCGTCAACTCGAACGACTCAACAACATGCCCATCATGGGTTCTAGCCTAGAATGGACCGTCCCCCCGTAGCAAGGATTGACTATCCGGCTGCGTGGTAATGAATAAAGTCTCGAAAGCCTGTATAGGCCGGCATGTCCGCGTAGGACGTTAAGCCAAATAGAAGAAGAAGACTAGGTAATCCATTCTTGTAACAAATATTCCTCTGAAAATAGCCCAATTGCAACGATCTCTAAATGATAGCAGTTATGGTAGGATATGTTATTACAGGTGTTTTGCTATCTGGAGACGGTCGTTACTTCGGACAATGACACCAGAAGCGAAATCCGGAGACGCATTATGCAGGGGAATCGTGCATAGTACGGGCTTTACCGACTGCTGAGATCCAGAAGACTTCGAAATCGCACGAAATGTGAGATATAATGCACATTGATTCGCCCGGTGGTCCTCTAAGAACACGAGTCCTGGACCATTCAAGCGGAGGATGCAAACGCTTTGAGTGTGTTTGAGCGACTCATCCTCCGGAGCATGTGTTGGCGGTGTATTCGAGCATTAAGCGTGGAGGAAAAGGAAGAACCAAGAGCTTACCAAACTGTACAGTGAACCGAGCGACAGCGATCCTCATTTCCAAGATATGGAAACACTTTAGACATTGCTACTCTTTAATTTAATGCCTCTTAGTTATTAGTTTAATAGTTCCTTATCTTGTTTCTAGTAATAAGCTTCCCTTCGTTGAACTTGACTGATACGCCAATGAACCTTGCTATATTTCTTTCTTACTAATAACGCTTGAATTATCATGCTATGCTAGATATGCTTAAGAGTATATTTCATGTTGATTTTTGGAACTATTTTCTTTTGATTGTTCCTTTTTTCCTAATACCTTGGGTGATGATTGCAGAAAACATTTCCGAAGTTATCCAAAACTTCGTAGATCGCGTCAGGTAGGCCTTTTTAAAACCGGAACACTTCGCCACATGAGGCTGGACACAGTTGAAAGACAATAAAGCCTAGCAAGATATAAAAGACAATCGAAAAATGTGTTAGACAATGAAAGCAAACCAAAAACGAGGTGACCTAGACACACCATTAAATGCTATCGATGTAGGTAAAGAAGACGTCGTAGATGCAAGATCAGGATATTAATTGCAACATGCAACCGCAGAAGAGCATCGAAGACCATGAAGTAGGACGATTCCATCAATACGCAACGAATGATCCGTTCCAAAATAAGGTTGCCACACCCTGACTGTCAGTAGGGCACGAAGAAACCCCATCATCATCGAAACAAAAAAGCTAAACCCAAACTGTAGCCACCGTTTTGATTTGAATGAGGTGATTTTCCTGCAATCCCAATTTCCTATTTTTCCATTCATACCGGAACTAAAAAAAAACAATATAAGGCACCAGTGAAAATTGAAGAAAAAGTAAAAAAAGAATTAACATAAAACAAACCCGAACCGGAAAATGAGATACGCGGGGCGTTTTTATTTTGGTTGTTTTTTTTTCTATCACTCTCTTCTACATCCGTTTTGCTTTGCGGTTCCTTCCATGCAGCGGAAAATCTCACCGAAAAAACACACACACACACACAAACGATTTGCGCGAGGTGAGAGGTGTTTTAAATTCATGAGATTTACAGTAAATATTTAAAATGAAAAACAACGGGGCAAACAAAAAACACACTCACACATATTTGCCCGGGATACGGTTCACTTCCCGCCTTTTTTGTTGCGCTGTTTCCATGCCGCTTTTTGCACTTTGATTTTGAGGCACCACGAGGTCCTAAACCGATTTGCGAAACCGGGGAAGCCTCTGTTGCGGCCTCGTTGTTGCGCTTTCATCGCAGCCTGTATTTGGCCCAATTTTGTTTGCATTTTTTTGCTATTGTTGCAGTGGTTGTTTTTGGCTCATAGCTTACGGATTTATATTCAGATTTGCTACACTACCCCGTTGGCTCTATTTTTGGTGATCGAATTTTGGGCCAAATCCCGTGCTCTGCTCCCCTACCTCTCCGCACATCTCAACGCGCTGTGACGCGCTTTACTAAAATAGCAAAATGGAAATCAGGTTAATTTTGCTGGCCAGTTTGAATGAATATTGAGTTGTTCCGCATACGTTCTGCAACCGAACACCGGGACGGGGGAAGGGACCTCACAACGCAACAGGCTCGCTACAGTGTGCGTGCGCTACCCTGGCACATAAGGAGATTAGATTTCACATTTCTGGCTGACTCTTTCACTCGCTGGCGGTACATAACACCCCAGCGACGTACCGAACGGGTGGAATATGAATATTGATGAAAGCATTTAGTTGAAGGGTACTTTCAATAATTGCCAACAATTTAACCGGCAGTAGGGAGGAAGGGAAGGACGGAATGGCAACGCGGAATGGCTTTCCGAAAGGGATTAACTCTTTTTTTGTTTTGACTACCGATTTGCATGGTCATTCAACCTTTGTTTTCTTTCTTTGTTTGCGTTTGATTTAACAATTTTATTTTATAGTTAGATTTAATGTTCTTATAGTTTTGGGTAGGATTTTTTTAAAATTACGAATGTAAGTTATTCTTAGTAAAATCACTCAGTGAATTAAATGAATTTATAAAACACTTTATTCTCAGTTTATTGTCTATCACTGATCTACGTTTTAGTCTCATTTCCTACATTTTAATTTATTCCTTTTACTCTCATCCTCTCTTTATCATGTTAATGAAGCATGTTTGCATTTAATGTTTGGATTTTCATTTGTATTATCATTTTCTCTTTTTACTACTTTCATTGCCCTCGTCTTACTGATTTTCACTTCTTCTATTTGGCGTAACGTCCTGTGCGGACATACCGGTCTATACAGGCTTTCGAGACTTAATTCCTTATCGCTGAGAACCGACCAATAGATCGTGGAAACATAACGTTTCGATTTCGAATAGATCGATACTTGGGTGTTCCAAGTCACTGTCGAATGCGCACATCACTGCTCACTACCATCAAAATGTTTTTCAACAGCTGTTAAATGTTGCAAGTGCATCACAATACAGAGTTTTCCAAGTCAATTTTCAATGTCAACAAAGCATTTCACTACTTGCGAGATGTTTTTCTACAGATGTCAAATTACAAACAATTTTCAGTTCTTTCGCATGATTTTCAACACATCAAAACCTAGACTCAGTTTCAGAGTTCTTTGCGATGTGTTGAAAATCATGTGGAAGAATTTTAATATTATTGTGATGTAAATATAACGTGAGACAGCTATTGATAAACATATTACAAGCGATGAATATTGCAATGCACATTGGAGATTTTTTTGGAAAATCCTGTAATGTTTCAGTTCTTTCACATGATTTTCAACACGTCTCAAGCTGGATTGAGTTTGGCAGTTCTTTGTGATGCGTTGAAAATCATAGGTAAGAGCTGATATTTTTTTAGGATGCAAATACACATTTTGACAGCTGTCGAAAAGCATCTTAGAGATAGTGAATAATGATGTGGACATTGGAAAGTGACTTGGAAAACTCTGTAAATTAATGTATCATTAAAGCATACCTTTAGGCGCTTGTTGTTCCAGATTTGATTGTTTGCTGTTTTCTGCGTATACTGGTTTGCTGGTCGATTGTACTTTACTCCATCTGTACATCCTCTTCTTTTTACGTTTTTAATAATTAAATAAACTTCCGATTTTCATTGTTTTGCAATGTAGTGTATTTTTGTGATGAAATAAATGAAAAACTTTTATTCCAGCTGCTATTTCTATTACTTTCGTGCTTCATATATTATTTAATACATGTGTAAAGCACTTTTTTGTGTTTTCTTTGGCTATACGCATCGCATTTATTTTGCCCAACAATTAATCCATCAGCGGACCTTTATTAGCAGTTTCAAATCAAACATATACACCCACCCATACACTTGAAATATCCCATTCACGAGCCACTCGTGGACACCGAAAGAATGCGGGCGCTGGCAAAACAAATTCCACCACTAATTAGCGATATGCAACGTTCAGTTTTTGGTGGCTCTTTTTTTTTTTGTTGCTGGCGAACCATTTCACAGCGCACCAAATATTTGTCCACGTCCATTAATTGCGAACGAAGCTGCCCATTTCGCTGGGATCATTTTAATTGATTAGATGAGCATCACAGCACACACACACATACACTCATCCATACGCTCATACACAAACAAGGAATGCTCGATCGTTGATGCTCCCGGTGGTGCAAAAATCCCTTCCACTCACCATCAATCAAAGCGGATACGGTTGGCAGGTGCTAGCGGGCGACTCGCACAATACGGTTTTCCATCCGCTCCACCAGCAGCAACGTGGGGATGCGCACTAAAGGGGAGTTGTGCAGGTCAATAATACGGATGTGTCCTCGGGCCCCGGGCACTGTCTAAAAACACTGGTCGAAAACGGAAGGTTTTTTGTTTCCCTCCAACCAACACGAGTTCGAATATGAAATGGCAGCAAATGTTTTCTTAATTTCACGCATGCGGTACGGGTCCCGCCCGGGCTCGAGGGGGTGCCGTTCATCAAACGCGCCATTGTTTCTAGGCGACGTGCCGGCACAAACGTGTTTGTGTGCTGAGGTGGGCAAGGACACTGGAGCTGGGTAGGGCCGGTCAGATTTTTGCGAACTCATCAGGGATGATCGGTGGAAAATAAATCGACTGATATTATGCGCAGTTCCCTGCTGCTGCTGCTGCTGCTGCGTTCTACCCGAAATAAGTGTACACATACTTATGAGTGGGAGTGGGAGAACAACTCTGATTCACCATTCCGCCCCACCTCCACCACTTTGGGGACTTTATAAATCCTTTCAATCAGCGTCAGGAGCCGGTTCAGCCAGAGAGTTGCTAAAAATCATGAGCTCTGTGCCACGGCACTGTGATTGAAATGGGCAAGCAAATCCATTCTCTCTCTTCCTCTGTCGCTTTTGGGAACCACGGAAAATGGATCCGATTTTCCAACCGGACGTCTGTTTCTAAGGGAACGGGTTGCTGCTACCCTTTCCCTGCTCGCATCGGCTTGAGCCACCACACACACACACACGCCGTACAAAACCGTGGAGCAGGTGTTTCCGGTGATGACGATATGTTTTCCGGCCCTGTCCTCCCGCCGAAAGCTGTACCCCGCACGTACACACGTGTGTGATAATAATTGGCCTTTAATTGATTTGATTTGCGCTGATGTTTGAACAATTGTGCAAATGAAAATTTCATTCCCGTGCATGCTGCTGATGCCCCCCGGAAGCTTACGGAAGCGCGTCGGAACGGTTGTAGCGTACCGCCGGCCCGGATACCGGATACGGACGCACCGACGGTTGCAGACACGTGTCCTTTGGCACCGCCGGTGTACACATGTGCTTCGTTTTTTTTTTTTCGTCTTCAATTCGATGCGAACATTTGTGGCAGGATGGTTTCCTGAATCCGATTGTGTTGAACCGATTGAACCTCATTGTGTCCCAGACAGCAGCAGCAGCATTTTGCTGCGAGGCAGCAGCAGCAGTGGCACCTGGCGGCCCTCTCTCTCTATCTCTCTTTGGGTCTCCTGTCGGAAGTTGACAGGAACAACGAATTTATGTGTGTTTTTCAGTCCACACGGCACCAGGGAGAGAGGAGCGTTGAAAATACGTGTTAATAAAAAAGACCCGTCGGTTCTGGCCGGATGTAGCCGGAGTAAGTGGGCTGAGATGGACTGCTGGAGTGGAGATTCGCTTTAAACCCCGATCGACCGATAGGTATGAATCGTGAGTGCAAGCGCTCTGCTTTTCTGGGCTTAAGGAGCTTCCTGTGTAATGTGAATCTGTGAAAAGGTTTATTAAAGCTTTAGGCAAACTCGAGTGCAATTGAGATGTGTTTAAAGAAAGCTTCAATGACCATGTGTCTTAATTAAGGGTTAATTAGCGTAATTAACACACTTTATTTAATTAATTAACAGAGTTATGGTTTAAGCTGCAGCAATGTTTCTGGACATAATGGTCATGAAAGGTTTGTGTGAATAAGAGAATTCTACGTGTGATAGTAGTGCAAATACACTGAGTCATTCTTACCTAATGCACATAGTTAAATGCTCTTATCCATTTTTTTATTACTATTCTTGGCATAAAAGTGGTCAGTGCCGCGGTCTGAGGATATGAACGAGCAGTAATTATCCTCTCTCAGTCGTTTTTTTAATGTTCTTAGAAGGATCCTCGCTCCGCTTCAAGATATCAATCATAGTTGCAAATTTGTGACATAATGAAGGCTCTTTACGCTAGAACAGGGGTATCCAAACCTTTCACTTCGCGAGCCGAATTGCTTCACGAATATCGTTGTTTAATGCAATTTTGAAGTAACCTTTAGCTAATACACAATCGTTTAAAACTCCTTTTAATGAAAAAATACTCACAGAATGTATCAAAACTGTACTGATTTAAATTATTCAAGCTCTTTTTGAAACTTCAACCGTAAATATTGAAATTTTGATCTAAACAGTCCAATGAATTAACTTTATGTTTTAGTCTTTACAAAGTCATCGCGGGCCGCAATACAAATCCTCTAGGGCTGCAAGCGGCTCGCGGGACCTTATTTTGGAGAACCCTGCGCTAGAACATCCAATATAGTTTTTGAAAAGCAATTTTCAAATTACCGACAATAATTGCAGTATTTTCACCGTTTCCTCGATTGGGCTTTGTCCAATAATTTATTGGAGTAATATTTAAGACGAGATGTTACAATATCCCTTACCCTACGTCATTAGGTAAAGTATAAACCAAACTTCACATTTATTGTTAGTTCTAAGAAACGTAAATAAGGAAAAAAGGCACCATCGAGGTACTCTTAAGCCACCGAGAAACTTTCTCAAAGCTCAATTTCTCAAGCACTCATAAGTGCTTTTGAGAAATCTACGTTCTCAATGATTGTAGAAACGGCACAAAATCGTTTTGAGAAACTTTTGAGAATCTTTGAGAAAATTACATCTGAAATATGAGCAATAGTGTTATTCACTTAAAGGGGATTACTGTGTTCAATGTTTGTATATGGGACTTAACAATTTTTCGTTAAGAACACGCCAAAAAAATGGAGTTTTAAATTCGAATCTTCAAACACCGTTTCTGGGCAACTGTTTGATGCTACGACAAGACTGATCTCAATCTAATATGGCCTTCATATCCAAGTACACGGACGACATGGACTCTTACATTATTCTTAGATAGCACAACAAATGGAGATAAATATCCATTAGCACCTTTAGCATTTATCTAGAAAATAGCGGCTAATCGCAGGAATGTTGTAGTAACAGGTGACCAGAGAACGACTCATAGAGAACGTCCGCTCTCCAAAATGTTCATATCTTTAGGACTTTTGCTGATCAAATACACAACAAACGTGTCCAAATGGTTTTGGTATAATACAGCTCATATTTTTATGTGTGAAATGTATACGAGAACACATATTTACACAAATCCGCAACTATCCGCAACCATACGATGCGGTTTCAGTTGCTTTACTGTATCGGTATCGATACCTCTTCTCACCACCGTTAAGAACCCTCCGGCACTTACGCCGATCAATCAAAGGATATAGAAGCGATTGTGTTTCTGTTTGTTGTTTGGCGGCTTAAACGATTGTCCTCGTTTTGGCGTGGCGTGGGACTATCCCACCCATTACCATACCCACTATCGCTGCTCTAACCTGCACTGTAACCGTTTGGCAATAAACGAACATGGTCGGCACATTGTTTGACCAGACTCGGTGTGCGTTATTCGATCACGCGTTCCGGTGGTTTGTGTTTATTTATTTGTTACCTCCAGGTCCTCACACACACACCCGCCGTTGTGGTGCCACACATTCAAAACAGTTTCAACCCACACACCTCTCAGAATGAGGGGGTCGCAGTGGGTATGTTTCGGATTGGTTGAAACATAATTCATCTAAATTGCGTCCGAAGCCGAAATATTTCCGCCGGAATGTGTTCACATGTGTTTTTCGCGCGACCAAGAGCAGAACGAAAACGGACCCCGGTTCGACCAGCCGGTTTGGCGACCTCACTCCTCTTCCCTCGATACACGCACACACACACACACAGACCCCTTTGATTGGTCAATTTCCGGAACCGTCTACCTCGCTGTTGTCAGCGTAATGCTTCCTGCAAAATTATCGCGAACAAAATCGGATTAAGGATCGCATTGCCTTGCCCCGGGCTTGCGCTTGTTTTTTCAAGTACGCGCTTTTTTCCGAACGCAAACACAATACGCAAACCCCGTATCAGCTGAAGCAGAACGTTAGAGAGGGATAGAAATATTTAAAAAAAAAAGTCCAATAAACTACGAAGTGGAGTATGGAAAATAACATAAAATTGAAACATTTCGCACATTCACGGACGCAAAGGGAATAGCAAATAATAATAATAATAATGCCACCGTTTTTGCTGACCAAACAGACTTTTCCAGCAAAATGGCTTCCGGCATTTATTTTGCACCCCCTGCCGAAGGGTTTGGCTTGGGAAAGGTTTAGGGGTCAGCCAGCTCAGCTTCACCAACAACAATAACAACAACAAAAAAGCACAATAAATGCCGGACACTATTTGGCACAAATTCATAAATCTTGCTTCTGGATGCGGTACGCCTTTTCGCCCGAGCACACCGCTTCAGGTTGACAGATATGATATAAATAAATTTCGATTATTTTAGAGACTATGTGCTGTGCAGCACAGCTGCCCTGCTCCTGGGTCACACGCAAATAGAAAACGATTTTGTATAAATATATCCTTCCCCCCTGCATCATGTTGTGGCCTCTCTGTTGACCGAGACCGAGGCGGTTGGTCAGGAATGTTAAGTTAAAGGTAGCATGAAAAGGGTTAAACGGGCGTCTAAAAGGCGAAGCCCCATTTTGGGGCCTGCCAAAATGGGTCCTTTTAGTCATCTTCGGGCTGTCCTTCCCCGGAAGGCTCATCAGGAAGACGTTCCGGTGGGGGAGGGTGGTTTGTGATAACAAGTCCGAGAAATGTGGTGCGATTTATGGGCTTTGGAATGTCTAATAATTCACGCGATGCGGGCAACAACACCATTGGATGGTCTGCTTGCCCCAGTGCCCTCCTGCTTCCATCAGATTCCCATTCTGCTTGAGCACTTGGGAAGCAAATTTATGATTTTCATTTCAACCGCATCATGGAAATGGTATGAACGAAATGCTATCCCTTGTCCACTGCAAAGTGTCAGAGACATAGGTGAAGAAAGTCCTCTCTTCGAACCAACCTACTGTTAGCAGCTCAACTCATATGTTCATATACTTCCTTCAAGCAAATGGGAGGAAAAAGTACCGATTCTTCCGTTTCCTACCTTTACTGAAACATCTGGAATTGATACGTAATAGTTTTCTTTCCGTAAAACCTGTCATCCCGTGCCAATCGGAACGAAGCAGGATTTCAATTGGTGGAATATTAATACGGAATTTCCTCCCGTAAGGTAGATTTGCAGCGAGACTGTCCCCCGTTGAACTCGAAGCAAATTGCAAAATGAACCAATAAAAGAACGAAAAAATAGAAAAGATAATTCAATAGCCCCACAAAGAGACAATCGACCGCGTGTGTGTGTAAGCCTTTTGAGGGTAAATTGATGAGTAACATTTGTACAATAATCGGCCTCTGGCGTCTGGTGGTGACAAGTCTTCCCTGTCAATAAGTAGGGGAAAGCAAGTTAAGAAAACGGAGGTTTTTTAGTGAGAAGAAAAAAGTTTTTTGCTTCCGGTCCCTGTACTTTCCGGTATGTTGTCAGGGCCATCTGTTCCATTTTCCCTAGCGTTAGGCAAAATGTTTTCAATAGAGTTCGATAGTACATTATTACCTTTCATATCTATGGATGCTTATTCGGGGATGATTTTGAACTTTTTAACTCAGAGTATAATCATCATATTTGTTTCACCGGGCCCTGTTCTGGTGACATAATTTCAGCCGCCAACTTTCAAACTTCAGATAAAAAATCCAGATGGTATCGTACAACCACTCAATGGTGTAAATGAAAATGATCGTCGACGTATTGTATCCTCATTTATTGTGGTTGTTTAAGCAAGAAGTTAATAAACAATTACTTACTTATCATAACATTTCTGAGAAAGCAAACAAAACATTTCCACTTGTTTATTTGGCATGGTAACTTTATGCCACTGTATAGTCGCTAGCAGCCTTACAATAATGTATTGTACTGCTCAATCCATGCAAACGTTGAACCAAAGACAAGCATTTTGTTAAATTATTTATTCAAAGGATGTAATAACTAACCATGGCGGTCTCGTTGTACAGTCGTCACCTCGAACGACGTCAATAACATGCTCGTCAAACCAAGAATGGAACGTCCCCCCGTAGCAAGGACTGGTTATCCGGCTACGTGGTACTTAATAAAGTCTCGTAAGCCGCAGTACGTTTATGCCAAATATAAGAAAAAGAAGAAGTGACTAACCAGATTTCTGAGGTACAATTGATTTTCCGATTTTGCTACACAATAGAACAAGTGATTAAAGTTGTTCTAACTAAGAAAAGGCATTATATAAAAGGATAATTTAGTTTTTAATTTAGTACTTTTACATAATTGATTAATTTATAATTAATTGTACTGTATTTTTTCGAGTTATACGGTTTACAACGCGAATTCTGAGGCACGCTGTTTTCAAAATTTGACAGTTCATATTTCATATCAGTACAATTTGATACAAGACTAGTTAATTTGACCAGAATACAGGACTACGCAAATAATTTTCAAAGATCGCTTTTACTTTAATAGTACGCTGAAATTAATGACCTCTTAACCCAATTAGAATGAAATGCTTATGACGACTCCTTAAGAGATCTAAAATCAAAACCTATCTCATACTGGTCCTGATATCAATACGCTACATATTCTGGTTGAAGAACTGCACATGACCTAATGCCGGTCCTAGATCTGGTCCTGGAGTGAACACCAATAATCCATTCCGGTCTTGGAACCGATCAAGTACTCATACTAACTCTGGCACTGATCATCAACCCATAGCGGTCTTAGAGCCCCACACAAGAATCCATACCAGTCCTCGAACTGAAAGTATACCCATAAAGGACATGGAACTGATACTATACCCATACTGGTTCTAGAACCGATCATGAAGCCATTCTGATCCAGAAATAGCTCCCGAACAGCAGAAATAGCAGCGCAGGAATAGTGTAGGAATCAGTGTAGGATATAGCGTAGGAAATTTAGTATAATTTGTATAGTGGTAAACGCATGACCCACATACCTTGTGAACATATTGTACTTCCATATATAATGTAATAACAATGGTAGAGAATGGTTTCTTTACATTTTTTTGTTGCTTGTCGTACACAAGAAGGATACATTCGGAGTGATTATTAACTAAGGCAGCAATGGTTTCAAGATTTCGAATCATTCATCAAGTGTATGACAGCGGATAGTAATAAGTAGAGCTAGAGTGGAGTAGAAGGTCGACGGATTCGGTGAAACCACCATTCTTAAACTCCAATAATATAACTATGTCAAAGTGTCACATTTTTAATATACAGTTGATTTATTACTTCTATCTTTCACCGCCTTAATATGCGCTTAGTGCATGTTCGAAAGCCTTTAAAAAAGCCCCTGACAACCGAAATGGGTACAGCCATCATTCCTTTTTAAGGACCATCCAGTCACAGTGTGGTCACAACGCAATAAGTGACAAAACACACGATCGCTCCCCCCCCCCCCCCATTCCAAGCCAAGCTAAGCGCCAAACAGAATGATTTTTCCATCTCCTTCCCCAATTTCAATCGTTCCTTGAGTTTATTTTTCGACACACTTGCCACTCCCGTGTGGTACAGTCGTCCAGGGAAAGCTGCCTGGCTAGTGGGAAAGCATAAAACTCGATGATTATTTTTTACAATTTGGACCACTCTTTATGTTGGTTTAATTGAAAATTTTACGACACTGACTGCTGTTAATTAACAAACACACACACACACAACGGGCGTCTTGGTGTGCGCAATTATTAGATGGCCAAGCTCGTTTACTTCGTAATAGTACTATCGCTTGTTTTTCCTTTTCCTTTCCCCCACCAACCATGAAATAATCCATCCAGCAGAGCAACGTTTCCATGTCACACTTCCGCAACACGATCCAGCGACCGACGGAGAGACCGCACGTGATTGGGAGTCATTGGTGCGGGGTTCCTATGCGTGTGCTGATACTTTCGGTAAATATATTTTTTATCTTTTCTCCGTCCCCAAAAAGCTTGCCTAACTTCCTTACGAAAGCAGCCCCTGCGTACGTATGGACGATGGAAAAATAAATCATCACGTCCATCAGAACGGCACGTTTTCGCTCGGAGTCCGTTGTCCGTGCTCCCCAAGGGGATATGAGAGTGGGTGGGATTTAATTTTCTCCACTAATTGATTGACGGATCGAACTCGGGGAACGGGTAAAAACACTGGACAGATCATTAACGCTGGTGCTTCACTACCATCATCCACCACATCCACCACCTGTCTATTGCGGGGTGGCTGAGCTGTTTGCTACCGAAAGGCAAGATTGATCCGTCATCCCCGAACGGATCGAAATGGATGATGTTGAAGTCTTGCTGTGGGTGGGTGTTTGTGCGTCCAAGCGGTATAAACGGCGCAGGGGGTATGGGTTTTACAAATAGACCAATTAATCTCCAATATGTAGAAGCTGCGGAGATGGGAGACACTGCATGGCGGTGTGAAATGATTGGAGTTTTATTCGACACTCTATCGTGCCAAAGCTTAGGCTCATATATACGTCAGAGAAAACGGATCTCATCGCAACCTTATAATGGAGCCGGATTTGTGTCAGCTTTCTGGGCGGTATCTTTTCCCACGAAATCGCAAATAGGCACTAGATCAGATTTTGCAACACAACGATAGTGCAAACTGCCCGTTTTAATGCTACCGAGTGGGATTATGGAGGAAATATTATCCTTTGCACTGCTTCATTAGACGCTAATCTGTAACAAAGTTGATTGTAGGTATTAAAGACTGTTAATATTCTGTTGAAGATGATTCCTTGGCTGAAATGATTACAGTTTAATAAGATTAGTACTGAAACACGGCACTATAAACCCACCACTTGTACACTAAGCAGAACTGTCAAAGTTGTATTCAAATTGACAGTTGAAAATAAAGAATGTTATTTGCATCTTTTTCTATCAGAATCTCCATGCTTTTTATTGCTCAACGTCTGTTCAGCACTAAAACACCGATAAAACAGTGCACCCTACTACTTTCCGAACAGTTCACACTAGAACGGTTTCGATTTTTACTACCTTTCACCAACAACAATGTTTTGCACAGTCACACAATGCTTTACAATGGTCTCAACTTCGCAAAGCGCCCCCGCATCCACTTTGTCTTAAGTGCACTGGGTAGATGGAGCAAAAGGGCACAGTTTATATTGACCGTAAACAAAACCCGCGCCAAGACCACACAACACCACCACCAAGACAATCAGTTACGATACACACGCGACACACTTGAGCTTTCTCGATGCATAAAATTGCATCCTCACCAGTACGGGCTGCTACGAATCGTATGTGGTCGTAAAACCACGATACAAGCGCACCCGACGGAGGGCTTCGTTCCCGAAGACTCCCAACAAGTCCGCTGTGTTTGCAGATCAATATTTGAATTCTTTCTGCAATTTTTACTTCAAACCACCATCACCCCACTGGGTGCATGTACAGTGGCGACAGCAAACGCTGTTTGTTTACTGCATCTCTGCGTTCGCTCTAATCGTTTGATGCATGGAAGGTATGGAAGATGAAAACACGAACGCGATTTGCAATAAAATACGACAATTTATTGCCTTTCAAGTGCAAGAACGCCAAGACCAGCCCTGAAGGCCTTGAGGGGATCGGGATCTGCTGGTATCCTTGTAAAATGCATACTTTTTCCCCTTCAAACCGCGCTGGTTAACCGGTTGGAGGGGATCGTATCGGGTATGTGTGCTATATAGGAGGTATTTCCGTTCCGTATCCGACGGTGGTGTAGTGTGTCCTCGTTTCTCGGTGGTGGCAGTAAAACCAGCACACATCAAACGAATGCTACTGCACTTGGTAGTCGAGATTCAATGTAAACTTTCCATCATCAATTGCAACCCCGAGGCGAACCGCTGCAATCGTTACCTTTAGCAACGGGGCGTATTGTTTTGAAAAGTATATTTTCATAAAAATCCGTTAGTTTGACCACGCACAAGTTTATCTTTGTTTGTGTACATCTTGAAAACGTGTCTATGTATAGTTGCAAAATGGCAAACATATTTCATCAGAGGAGAATTAAACGGAAGCTTTCTATTTGTTGACAAGAACTTCTTGTTCTAGAAACTGTTCTAGGAATGGTCTGCGGAACTGAACTTAGCTTGAATTGCTACTAAAGTTTCAAAGAAAACAACACCACTCTACCTATCTGCCTACCGCTGACAGCGAACAGAAAACAAACAGTGGATATGAAACCTGGTGGGTGCTCCTGAACTGGAACCGAGGGAAGGAGTCCCACCTTGTCTACATCTTCGACAGGTAGTGCTTTGTAGAATCTATTTCTTATTTTGTTATTCAACGTCTGCCCTGCCGGCATTTGCACTCGTAGATGGATCTTGTTTGTGTTGTACACTGGGTATTACTACCTTCTTACTAAAGACTACTTGTTGAGGCAAAAAAGAATCCCACTTTTAACTGTTTACCATCTCGAGCAATAGCTTGCCGTCACCTCGTGCATAGGTTCGATCGGATACGGAAACTTATCCTCTGCCAGAGGTTGGCCAACAGAGAGAAACACACAAAAAAACCCGGAAAACAAATTGCAAAAGGCAGTAGATTGCAAATTGCAACTCGCAACTCACCCGCTTGGCTAAATGGATCTTGGGGAGAGTGGAGCGAAAAAAAAACAGACCTCCCACCTAGGAACTCCTTTGCAGGTCAAACAGGGCGGAGGATGCATTTTACATAATGCTTAACGAGCACAAACAAGAGTTCCCGAGTTTTGAGGCGAGCATTGGAATCCATTCTCCATTTCGATCTGTGTAGAGATAACGGAAACGGTGACGCCTAAAGTAAGTTTGTTGAAATAGGTTGAACTACGCCAATTTTACGAACAAAAAACCCTTGGACCTTTCCGAAAAAAGTGGTCCCATGCTCTACGGGAAGTAATAGCACACAAGGCCCACACGGATTGACTTCATACTCGAAAGAAATGTTTATTCTTGCAATCACAGATAATTGCCATCGCCTGGTGCGCACATGACGCATGGTGATGGTGCCTTGCTGCCATCTCGTTAGACCTCCCGCTAGGCGCACAACTATTGGCTCTGCGGGTCAACCGTCGGCTGTCCTATCACCATCTACACCAGCAACTTTCAACGCCATCAAACAAGTGTAGTAACTTTCAATTTGCAACTTTACTTCTGCACTGGAGGCGAGCCAAACGGGAAACCCGGGGCTCACCCGCCGATTCTTGGCAAGTGGCGTAGAAAAACAATCCCCAAACCTCAGCCCGATGCTTTGGCTGATTGTGTCCATTTCGCTGCTTCGTTCCTGGTGAACGTGGAGGAAGCTTACCACTTTAAGCAGCTGGCATGACTTGTTTTCTATAACTTTTGCCAATGCTTTAACACGGAAATGTTGCTTTAATTTCAAGAGAAAATGAGAAACCTCGCCCATTCTTTGCGAGCAGGTTAACAATAGCTCCTCCAATAGACATCAGCCGCAGTGAAATCAGCCGCCGGGCACAATGTAACAGTACTGGCGCACGTAATGCTTCAGCCATTACCCATCCAATCACTTCACGCTGTGGCTGCACCTCAACGCTTTCCCACAGCGCGGAACGGAAGCGGAAATTGAACACAAATGGAAGCAGGAAACAGAAACCGGGAAGCGTTGAAAGCTCAACTCGAAACGATTCGTAGGGTGGCATGCATCCTATCCCGCACGGAACCGGATTTCGAGTTCCGGATGAAAGGTAAATGGCTCCCGATTCGGAAGTCCCGGCTGACCGGCCCCTGGGTTGCGCACGGGTAGCGGTCTGCGAGCCAGTGATAAACATCTTCATATACCTCTGGGCAGGGTTAGGCACTGGGTAGTCTTTTTTGTATTTAGTTTGCTTTGTTACAGTGCAGAGATAGATGCCTTTTATAGATCGCTTTTTATGTTTTATATGTACTGACGAAATCATGTATGTTTTGTTTTCTTCATAATAATAAAAAAATACAGAATATTCACATGAATTTGCTAGTTGTGTACGGAGCGAAAATAGCCACAGAGAGGCCTTCCTATTTACAGATAGTGCTCTGACCTCGTCCAATGAGTCCATGTTTACAATGTTGCACCAAATCTGACCATTTGAGCAGAAAAAGCTCAATGTTTGTCGTTGTCTCTGATCTAGCGAATCTTATGTACTAGTAATATTCTTCCAGAACAAGATTGACATCTTTTTAGGTAGAAGTCTTCTGCAAGCATCTACCTAAAAAGATGTCAAACCTCCAAATCCACCGAGGTAAAAATATCGCCAGTGTAAACCGTCCTGTGTGGGCTGGTCTGGTGGTACAGTCACCAACTCGTACGACGTAACAATATGCCCGTTATGGGTTCAAGTCCCGAATAGACCGTGCCCCCATACGTAGGAATGACTATCCTCCTATGGTAACAATAAGTTACTGAAAGCCAAGCTCACTTCACTATTGGGAACAGGCTGGCTTTGATCGACAGCGGTTGTTGTGCCAAACAAGAAGAAGAAGAAGAAGTCCGTATTGTGTAGTTTTACAAATTTACATTTGAGAGCTGGGAGTCCAATGTTACTTAGCAACTCGTACAAAGTCCTTACCAACCATAACTCTCTAAAAGTTAATCTCCATAGAAATCTCCATTCATCATAGCTACCGAAATCAGAGCTAATAACCCACCTGTAGTATATCCAACCACCTTGGTAATTACTAAAAATACAAGGTCACTAGAATGAAGCACTTCCTCATATGCTCATTCTGTTGAATATCAGGGGTCTTTTTAAAAATATTTCCTGAATTATATGTTATTTGTGTCTACTTCCTGTCCTTTCCTTGTTCATATCATTATATTGTCGTACACGCTTGTCGTAGTATCTCACGACTACTTCAATGAAATAATTTAAAACTAGCAAACTAGTAAAGGTTAAAGTATATCCTATTCTGAACAGTAATTAGTTCTGAAACTATGTACAAACATGTATGACATTCAATGTGCTGCAAATCCTAAATAGAGCTAAGTAGAATCCCGAGCTCTGGACTTTTACATCGCTTGAATGTATGTAACAGACTGACCCGTGAACAAGCCAACCCGTATCACCATCCATGACCGTGTCGTAAACTTTTGTGCCTAGCTCCCCAAACAGGAAGACACACCTAGATACATGCACACCGTGCACCTGCAGGTGCACCACCTGCATAAATTGCACCAACGTTCCAATCTCGTGAACCGATCCCGAGGCGGGTCAAATGCGCCCAGTTACGCAGCTGGACGGTAGCGCCGGCATAAACCACCCATCGATTGCTTACCACCTACCTGCCTGGGTGGACACCACCAGTACAAAGGTCGGAAAGCAGCGCAAGATGACCGCCGATGACCGGAAACGCCAGAAAAGCTGGCAAACCCGCCCCTGCAGTCCATCAGGTTGTAGCAAATGAAATCTTTTGCTCGGCAAGCGGTGTTGGAAGGAACGGAAATAGGACGCTTTATTACTATCCCCTCTGTCTCTCCCGTTGATATCCCCTTCTCCTTGTACGTATGCCATAAATAGCTCCAGCGAGCAATTTATATTTTTTCGATAATTTCTCGATTGCAGGATCGTGCTCGTACACATATTTGTGCCGCTCGTTGCACGTTCCGGTCCGAATAGACAACTGCAGGACCATCTTCCTCGGGCCGGGACGGTCAGATGAGTCAGATGCGGCGGTGTACAATAAAGGCATTACTTCGCCCGTGACTTGGCACCGGAGTGCAATCATAACCGTCAGCAGCTTGTTTGCTGCCGCTTCTTCTTTCCCGATAGTCCCCACCGTTTACCCGACCGTACGGGTGGAGCGGAGTGAGTCCCGACGTAAACAACTTACCCGCAGATCATGCTTGGGATTGGATTTATGAAACTAAAAAGCTGGATTTGCTTTCTTCTCTTCTTACTTCTCTGCTACCTCTTGCTACCTTCGGTTTCATTCCAGAGACGTCCTGGAACCGAACAAAGCGGAAAACTTTCAGCACCAACGACCCTGACCGGGATGGGAAAAGACAATATAAAATCATCGCCATCGTCGTAGTCTACTATTCCGTAATGCTCTTCACCCGTCTTCTGCTGGCTTCACACTGTGCTTGCCCCCGCGCGGTAAGTAATGGTTCTTCGTAAATCAGGTTTGTCAGTAATTGTGCAATAATGAAAGCAGAGAGGGAAGTGCTTTTTATTTCACTGTTCAATATTCATGTCCACACACTCGAGGAAAAAATAAAGTCGTGAACGAGGAAAACGTGCACAAGTGCAGACACAAAGCGTCGAAGCATAGTATACAGCGGGACAAGTTTTGAAATATCCGGTATAAACGAGATGAATAGCAGTGTTTTAATTCGATTATTGAACACCATCAAACTTTGCTTTCGCGGCTGAGTGGTGGGAAATTACACTTTAATGCAATTATTTTTCTAGTTGTAAAGTATCGCCTTAATTCCATTCACTTAAATTGCACACATAATTTATACCCAACTCTAATGGATCCTCTCTTTCTTTTACTCTGCAATCTGACAGCTGGTCGAATAGTGGCCACTAACAATACAACACAATAGTGTACGGCGCGTGTAATGTAAACATAATGTGCTGTTATAATTGCCATCACCATTATCAATTGCTGCTCTACGCCCTTCCTTCCCACCAAAACCGGCCGCCATTGTTAGCAAATGGTCGCAACGGCGTTTGCACCGTTTTCTAGTGAGGATCGATTACAACTGCTCGATAACAAGCTCAAAAGGCTTTACGCTTCTGCCAGCGATATAGATAGTGAAGTACGATTTGACATCATTATACTATTTAGCCACCCACCCACGCACAACCAGCTCCATTTATCGCAGACCGCTCTCCACATCAACCACACAAAATGCATTCCAACTGCATGCATAACAATCGATGACAAACGGGATACACACAATACAATAGAAACGTTGGCTCTAAATATCATCACCGGCACGGAATTCCCCCTCCCCTGCACAGCCAACCTTCCTCCCGGTGAAGCTAGCTTATGAGTAGATTTATAAATTAATTACTCTAATTTGTGATTATGAATTAATGTGGCCACAGACTTGTGTGGTGGTCGGTGCTGGTTTTTGGGAACGTACGTGGTGGTTAGAGTTAGCTTGTTGCTGTTTTAATCATTGTGTTCAGCTGAGGTTGGAAATACAATTGAGAAAATAATACAATTCTAATTTGTTGTAATGGTTTTGAAATTTTGAGCTGAAAAACACTGTTTTAAATGAATGGACATAGTGGACATAGCGACATCTTTTGGTAAATTCTATCCTTTAACGCAGCTAGGCTTTGATATGTCTAGCAACGTTAGTGGCTGGAAACTGTTATAAGGCTTCAACTGACTGTCAAGTGAAGCGATGTTTTATGTCAAACTTGCAAAGTCTATAATAGGAAAAAAAAACGCGAGATTTGAGTTAAAAACAATATCTCTAAAACCAAGATTCGCCGTATAACAGAGAATAAATATAAAACTAGTTTTTAGTGCGCCCTTGGTGCCAGCCTAATTAATTCACCTATGTTCTTCTTTTTTTACTTTTTTTTTTTGACGATGAGTAGAGTGCCAGTTTGTTACAGTAAGGCTTATTAGTAACAAAGAAAATGTTGTAAAATTATTGTTCCATGTTCGGATCATCATCGACATCATTAACAAGACGACATCGAAGGTATGTGAAGCGTACACTCGACTCAAACTCTAAGTAGTGTACCAAGTAACTGCTTGCCGTAGGCACAGCCCGTGATAAAGTCCAACTGGGGGGACAGTGTATTAGTTGACGGCGACAAACTCGAGGTCTTAGAAGAGTTCTGTGTCATTATTTCGGACAACAACATCAGCAGCGACATGCGGACACGCACTGTGCAGGAGAACCGCGCATACTATGGGTTTCACCCTCTCCCGAGAACCAAAACATTTCATGATCACACGAGATGTGAGATATACCGCTCATTGATTTCCTAGGTATTTGAGCGACGCATTCTCCAGACCATCTTTTGCGGTGTATTCGAGCATGTAGCGTGAAGGAAAAGGATGAACCACGAGTTTTTCGAGCTGTACAGTGAACCGAATATCCTGACAGTGGTATAGGCTGGCCGAATGCGATGGCTGGGGCATGTCATGAGGATGCCGGACGCATGCTCCGTCCAAGAAGGTGTTTGACAATGCCCCCCAGTACAGCATAAGGCTCAGGGGAGTTCATAGCTTAATCAGGTCTTGGAACTTGTCGAAGATTGGGTCTCTACATGGATGGGAGGCTGCAACCATCCGAGCATCGACGATATGCTCTATTGTGAGCAGACCAACAAGAGAAAAGGAGAGAGAAAGAGAGTAAGAGAGATATAGAATTAAGAAAGACACTAGAACATCAAATTTGTAAAGCAGCTACTTGATAATATAGGGTTTTCCCCAATTTGTAGATTAGTCCCTGTAGTTTTTTGGTCCAGTCTCACGATTTATTCATCGTTTCCCACAAATTTTTGATCCGTTCCCACGATTTATTGATATCGTTCGATTGGACATCCAAACCAATCAACTGAAAAATTCTGAGAAACGCCCAAAAAATCTTGGGAACACATCAACAAAATATGAAATTCAATCAAAAATTTGCTGGAACCAACCAAAAACCTTGAAAAACCCAGTAAGGAAATAACTTTGATTAAGGTGTAATTACAAACAAGTTTTAAACATGCACATCGTATAAACTTCTTCAAGCAAACTGCTGGGAAACATCCTTTCAAAGAGCAACCAATATTAGTAGAACTCTTGACAGTACTAAACAGTCAACTTAAACTGTTTTGTCAGCTGTTTGACATTTCCCCATAGTCAGAAACGAAAAACACGTGTACATATGGAAACATATGAATATCATCAAACAGCATCCGCTACCTTGTTTTGACAATTAGCAGCAAAATATGACATTCAAATCAAAACAGGAGCAAAATAATTAATACCGCAACCCCGACCGTTCCCTTCGCTCCATCCAGAGAGACAAACGTCGTGCTGCATTCCCCCAGGGGGGAGTGAAGGAGGGGCGATGGCCGGATGTGTGTATGAGTATGATGCAAAATTACGCAAATGCTTTAAATTAAGTCAATGCAACCGAAACTAATGCAATGCAATTGGCAGCGCACAAATTACCATTCGCTTACGGTCGGCTGTAATTAATGCTAGTACCGCATCCAACGGGGTGCGGTGCAATCAAACAGATTCACACATCCTGGCAATAATGGCGACCCGGGAATGGAGCTACAATTTTGCTTAGCTAAGGCCCAATCGTCTCTCCCACACGCAGGCTCATATCGCGTTAATGATGTCCACCCATCACAAATTCTACTGGCGCCGGTTTGGCTGCCGTATTAACTATTTGCCTTGCATCGTGTTTTTGATTCACCAACTGCTGTGTGCTTAACTGCCCCTTTGCCACACGATTCACCAGCAAGCGGTGGCGTGAATCAAGCGCGTTTCGAAAATATTTCACAAAATGCACCTTTGTCGAGGCCGCGCAGCAAACGAAATTATTTTGCGCTAAATAATTACCATACATTCCATTGCCCATCCCAACGACTCCAATCGAAACGACAGTGCAGGAGACAGGCGCAGGCTGGGCGGTGGATGCGTATGCATCTATTAATTGGTGAAACATATTTCGCGAGCACACGCAACAAATGATATGGGACCACTGCCACCAGCGGTTGCACGCGAGGTTTTTGACTTTGAGTCGATAACATCAAAGCGTTTTGTCGTAATGTTGCTGCTCTGCCACTGGCTGTCTGTTACGGAGTGAGTGTGCATTCATGTGTACGCACACACCAGAGAAAACAGGGCAGGATAAAAGGACGCATTTTTCTGGCTGCATTTGATGGAATGTGCGTGCTGCAGTGGAATGCGTGTCCGTGCTACATTCAATGATTACTGCACTTTTGGCCAGGCAAGCTTTACACCCACCTGACTGCTGAGCTTATTATCAGATGGTTCAATTCGTAGTGATCACTACAATACGTTTCAATGAAGCTTCCACTGACAGAGGACCGATTTGTTTCTTCAAAATGGATGAAACTTGTGAGTAATGTCTATCATTTTCATCATCAATACGAACTAAAGGGCCAAGCTCAGTCTGAATAGGATGTCAGTGAATGAAATAAAATAGAGTGAGCTTTTTATAGTATTAGATTTTTGAATAAAGCTTTGGTACTAGGATATATCTAGCTTTGGTGCACTGAGCTATCGACGGTCACATTTAGAATTAGATTAGTTCAATTCATGCGTTATATACTTAAACTTACTTACATTTATGGAGGTTGCATTCACCACGTGCTTTCCGTATTCGATGAGTACATGGAAGGACCCTCTGGAGGGTTTTGAGGCAGTTTTGTTTAGCGTCCTAGTTAACCTAGTTAACCCGTAGGGTTGGAACATGTCCATGTACCATAGCTTGGATGTATGATGGCACATGCTACCACCATTCGGTTGAATGGCTCTCCCTAACCTGTATTATCCCTCAGCGCCCCTTCGGATCTTAATACATTCTGTAAGTAGTAAGTAAGGAGATTGTACAACTAAATTGTACACAGGACATCCAGCTTATTAGGTAGTTGTACAAAGGTGGATACAATAATCCAATAACGTTCGTATAGCGAACCACATGAGAACACTGTTATAAAGAAGAGTCACAGTGCGATTAAAACCGAACATAAGATCTGGACGGAAAGGGCGGTCCCGTGGCACAGTCGGCAACTTGTACGACTTAATGACAAGCCCGTTATGGGTTCAAGCCTAGAACAAACCGCCCCCGGAATTGTCTCTTATATCTGACTGCGTGGTTCTGAATAAGTATCAAAAGCATGTTAAGACCCCAGCATTTCTATGTGGGGGAAGTTGCACCAAGTAAAAGAAGAAGATCTCTGGACAAAGTCTATAAAGAAGACTGTGGCTGATACCTGGCAGCATACTTTACTGCACGGTTTCAAAGGATAGGACATTCAAAAATGAAAAGGCCTAATAAACTGTGTCGCAACTGTGCCATGTAACTGCTTCCAGTAACTGCTGTATACAAAATAGAGTTTCATTAGTTTTTAATTGACTGAAATTGGCAATAAAGCATTTACATGATACTGATGCTATATTTCGGTAATAAGATTAATCTATGTAAGAATTAGGATTGTTTACTCGTGTGTTTAAAACTTCTCTCTTTTGAAATACTCTCGCAAAACTATAACGAACTATTTCTCCCCTACATCTCACGCTATCCATCCCACTGCTCTGTGTGTGTACTGTGCCGCTAGCACACATCGTTAAGCAACCACGTGTATACCACTTGTTGCGCTCAATTCAATCGCAACGTGATAGTACGTAATCGTTCCCCCGGACCGTTTTATCGATGCACTTCCCCAGTGCCAAAGCTTTCGGAAACTTTTTTTTGCTTCCCGCATCTAGTGTGTTCCATCCCAATTAGCAAACATCCATCAACCGGAAAGGCAACTAATTTATGCCAGCTGCCTCACGCCTTATGGATTGGAGTGGACTTTGCCAAATGGTCAAACGGTATCACGGAGGGGAAAGTACTGACCAGCTACAGCCCCCGGGATGCCCATAGCAATTGCAACTCAGCTTCACCTCACTCAGCTTCGATGTGCATTGTGGTGTTTGTGAATCTCGATTACGTATGTGTGTCGGCTTGAGCTAAAAGTGATGCCTCGGTAGACTTTCTCTCATCCTTTCGACCCTCTACCAATTCCATCAGGAAACAACGGGAGGCACCTTCAAGTCTAATAGTGATGTAAAGCTGCTCTTCCCAGCTCCCTCGCAGGGATCGTTACGAAAGGTATACAATCCAATTTTCTGTTTGGCAAAACTTTCCCAAAGCCCTAATAGAAGCGATAGTGACGATAGCCACGAATGTAGGATGGTGAGAGTTTAACGGATGACCACGTTTTAGAAGTTTCCGTATGGATTTTCTCACAGACGACCCCTGTTTCACAACCGGTGGCTTCGAGCTTTCCTCCTAATGGAAGGATCCTGTTGAGCGCTCAAACTGAAAGCAAGCTAAAGGGTGGGGGGGGGAGGTTATTAATACGCTCTCCATATGGTAAAACCACTTGACGAAAGTTACATCCCAGCAGGGCGAAGGTGGTCCCAGCCAGCAAGCTCTGTGGACTAGTGTAAATCGATCACAAAGATGCCACTTCCGGCATATTGCACCTATCTAGAGAAGAAGAGGGAGTTTAGAAAACGAAGGCTTTTGTGGAATAGTTTTAGTCAATTAACTTCTGAGTGTGTGGGTGATGTGGTGTCATCTAAGCTTTAAGATCGAAAGCTCCCGCTAGTGGTTGTGTATATGGATCGAAAATAATAAAAAAAAACCTCTCACATACTGTGCATGACATTTTCACCGGCAAACCTGAAGTGTCTCTGGATGACGACTAATCCAATAAACTCGAATATCGCCATAGTAATGGAGTAGTTTTTTCTACTGTCGTATAGCAGAAATGGCTGAATTACTTCGACATGCACAGGAACTCTTCAAATGCTGGAAAGTTTCGATAATTTCTCAACTTTTTTTGGCCATGAAACTTTCCCATGGAATTTGGAGCTCAATTTTGCCTGAAAACCTGACAACATGCCAAATACATGTAACGATCCCAGGATACTCCGGAGGGGTGGTTGAGGTGTTTGCTAAAATTAATACAGAACTGAAACTAAACCACACATCCTTAAAGCGTTTTTATCCCTGGCATCACTTTCCCGCTCTTTGAAGGTGATTCATTCTTTCTAGGTAGTTCCTAATAATATTTAAAGCCATCACACTAGTGGTGGGAGCTCGGAATCGGACCTACCCGATTCCGATTCTGTGTTCGGAATCAATTCCGGAGCCGATTCCGATTCCGGAGCCGATTCCGATTCCGGAGCCGATTCAGATTCCGGAGCCGATTCCGATTCCGGAGCCGATTCCGGAGTCGATTCCGGAGTCGATTCCGGAGCCGATTCCCGAGCCGATTTCGGAGCCGATTCCGGAGCCGATTCCGGAGCCAAATCCGGAGCCGATTCCGGTGTTGACTCCGGAGCAAAATTAGTCCGGGAATCTCCATGAGAATGGATCTTTTACAAGTAAATTTGGATTTTTGCGGTTATCAATACGTAGTATGATTGGACCCAAACGCCTTTTTTATGGCAATGGCGAAACTGACTCCGTTTGGTAGTCGATTCTAATTTATGAGCCATTTCCGATTCGAGAGCCGACTTCGAATCCGGAACCGATTCCTGAGTCAATTCCGGAACCGATTCCGATTCCGGAGCCGATTCCGGAATCAATTCTGGAGCCGATTCCGGAGTCGATTCCGATTCCGGAGCCAATTCCGGAATCGATTCTGGAGCCGATTCCGGACCTACAATCCGGAATTGATTCCAGTAAACTTCGGAGCTAGCCGTAATCGATTCCGACGAAAACTTCATTTTTCCCATCACTAATGTGAACGTGTGTGATGTAGTGATGGGAAAAATGGATTTTTGCAGTTTCCGCAATTGGTTCCGGAATCGAAGTCGGCCTCGGAATCGGAATCAGCTCCGGAATCAGAATCGGTTTCGGAATCGGGTCCGGATTCGAAATTGGTTTTGAAATCAAAGTCAGTTTCGGCATCTCCATAAGAATAGCCGTTTGCGACCAATGATGCTACTACACATTGATAACCACAACGAATCCAAATTTACTTGTAAACTATCCATCCTCATGGAGACTCCCGGCTTGTTTTCGCTTCTGAAAAGTCTTATTTCTGATTTTGATTCTCAAGAACTGATTCTTATTTCGGAGCAAATTCCATTTCTGGAGTTAATTCTGATTCCATTTCTGGAGCAAATTGCGATTCCTAGGTCGATTCCGATACCGAAGCCGATTCTGATTCCGGAGACAATTTTGAATCTGATTCCGGATTCGAAGTTGACTCAGGAAGCGGCTCCGAAATTGATTCTAAACACGGAATCGAAGCACTCACCAGTTCGCATACCCCAACATAGCCTTACAGTTTTCCTAAACTTCCTGATATCGAGATGTGTTTAGCTCTCTAACGTAGAAAAAAACATCTAACTTCCTGAGAGCATTGAAACCGATGAAAAATGTACGTATTAAGCTAAATACACCGGTGGCATCCAACCTTTTTATGACAACAATATCCAACACTGACGACGAAGATGATGATGATCATGGTGGTGGTGATACTGTAAAACAAAAGTTTTTAGAGCACCCAAGTCGATAAACACCGAAACCAGCGCTCCATCCGGTGCTGCATGTCTGCCCTTACCGATAAGTTGTCCCCACAAGCCCACTGTCTTCTGGATGTTCACCCCGTAGGACATTAGCTTGAAAGCTTTACCACCGTCAGTGTTCAATGTACACACCGAAGCTCTGTTGCATATCAAGCTGACTTACCAGGGTATCACTTTACGGCTTCGATACATATATTGCTATACCATAGTATCGTTACAACATCGAGCGCTCTCCCTCCCCCCCTCCTCCCCCATTACCGGTAAGCGTTCCGGCTGGCCAGGGGGCTGCAATAGAGTACGGGATTAAAAGTTTTACGCATAAGCTCTCCGGATCGGAGCGTCCAAAAACGTGTATGAGTGTTTGCGAAATTGCTGCCTTCCTTGGGGCAGACTGTCGGTGTTGGAATTGAAGCAATGTATGGAAAATCAGGCACAAGTTCATTAACAACCTTTAAAAAAAGCTGGAGTACATAACTTGATGGGATGTGAATACAGAAGCAACCGTTCTACATACGTGAAGAAAACTAATTCGGACGTGGATTATCGTAGCATCGTGGATAATGTAAATTGTTTTCTGATTGTTCGTCTCGGATTAGGCATCATGATTAAGCTGAAACGATACAGATTAAGGCAATATTTGGTAAAGTTTTGTACCTAATTATTGTCGACGCATCTGTACGAATTAGGTTCTATCGGACGAACCGCCCCCCGTGAAAATCAATCATTTTGACCTATTAGCCTGTCCAATCATGAGTTAGGTTTAGGTTGTACTTGTTGTATGTTTCTCCCCCGTATGCACCACGCATCCACGTTGGTTTGTAAATAAAGCGAATAATTATTTGCACACCACATTATGAACACCCACTTTACGCCGGAACACGGTAGCTTACTATCCATAAATGCTAATTAGATTTACATCCGGCTCGCTTATCATTATCAAATGGATCAATCAGCATTGTAGCTGCGCTGGTGGAAGCTTACTGATTGACTGGAATTAGGTTGCCACACTGCATTAGGAATAACCGAAGGATTTAGAAAACCGAATCCACTCAATCTGTTCATGTTTGCTTCCTGTTTATTTATTATTTTATGCGGCCAATCAAATTTCACTTGCTAAGCTGTTATTATCCTGGATGTGTTCTAAATTATGTGTGCGTTGAGCATGTAGCATTATATCTGCGGATAAACAAGAAATGGGATCGGAAAGTTATTTCAGTCAGTACTTTTGGTAGATGAGTGCATACGCTTTGGGAACAAATCCCAGCTTTGAATTCGATGTTTTTATTTTATGTGGAAAACATTTTCATCGAACATGGTATGTTTATGTTTACTCCTTCCTTTTCCTTAGATCCAGAATTATCTCATCTCTACATGTTGTGGGCAGCCGTGCCGACCTCCTTGGACTTGAGCCGTGGCAGTTGAGATGCCACCGGTCAACGTCCAGGAGGACGACAGTTTATCACGCACACTGTCGCACACACTAAGCGTGCGAGACTTACATTGCTGTCCTTTTCTGGCAATGTGTTTCCATGTGCCACAAATCCACTAAACGACCACTAAACGGGTTCTAAACGACTCAAGCTCTCTACCTTAACGGAATATAAAAAGATTTCGTTTAGCAGACGGTGAACGACTCATGCATTCTAAATATAGAAAAAAGCTGATGGCGCCACCTGTTGGTGGCAAAGCTAGCCAGGGTAGCTTTCTTCGATTTGAGAGCTTTCACCTTCCCTCTGCACTGTTGTATGGTTTCGCATTGAAGTTATGCATCGCTAAAACTAGAACGGCGATAAGATTGTTTAATTACTAAACCCCAATGTAAACCACCCAGCACTGAAGCAAATTAGGTTTGAGTGATGGTCGTTGGTGTTGATACCCATGTCCATACGACCAATCCCATAGGTTTTTGCTCGGAAAGTTAGAAGGCTATAGAGGTAATGACTAGATGAAGCTTGCGCGAAGCACATTGCAAGAAAAGGACAGCAATATAATGATGAATTATAATACGCCATCTATTGAGCAAAACCAGTGAAGCTATAGAGCTTTCATTTTTTCTATGGATATTTTATTTTCCAGTCATTTAAGCTTAATCTGTGGCGACCATCGATCATTACTCAAATCTCACTTGCTTTTGTAAAAATGGAGCACATTGGTGTTTAGTATTTGAACAATCGTATCGTCGTTCTAGTTCTAGCGATGCATAACTTCAATTTGGTTGTCAATGTCAATGTCAATATGGTTACAACAATACAGAGGAAGGGAGAAAGCTCTCAAAGCGAGGAAAGCGCTCCACAGGTTGTATATCCCACCAACAGATGACGCCACTAGGTTTTTTTTTTGCTATTTTTAGAATGCATGAGTCGTTCACTGTCTGCTAAACGAAGTATTTCTATATTCCTTTTAGATTGAGAGCTTGAGTCGTTTAGAAACCGTTTAACGGTCGTTTAGTGGATTTGTGGCACTTGGGTATCCCTCATTCTTGGCATCAAGTGTGAAACCCTGTATAAAGACCCCTTGAAAATAGCTTATTAATTTTAAAACCGCCTATTTAAGTTCGTTCAAAGTTTGTCCCCTGGGTATATGCTTTGAGAAATTGTTTCGTTAAAAAAATGCCCTTCGTTCATTCGCCGCTTCGTCAACTCGACCTGTCAAACGGAAACGTCAGCCTCTCGCGTTGTGTTTCACTCGCCGTCCGGTTGTGGCAAAACTATTCGTCAGCTATTTTCCAGCGAAAAACGCATCAATTCCAGCCGCAAACATGGTGCATTACGTGAAAATGGAGGACGGCAAGGTGATGCCGATCCAGGAAATGCTGAAAAGCATCGAACGGTAGGTGCTGGGCGAAAACGCTCCGCGAACCCTAACCTTGCAACTGTGCCCAAGTTGTTTACGTTGCTTCTGCCCCCCGCTTCCCCGCGTGCCTTTGCAGATACAATCCGGAACATCTGAAAGTGATCGAAGCGTACGTCGAGGAGCAGGCCCGGGAAAACCAGTACGATCTGGAGGCTAACCTGGCCTGCCTGAAGCTGTACCAGTTCAATCCGCACCTGCTCAACCTGGACATTACGTACATCATCCTGCTGAAGGCGCTCACCAACTTCCCGCACACCGACTTCGTGCTGTGCAAGTGTTTGCTGCTGCCCGCCCAGATGAACGACGAAACGGTGAAGGAAATCATCTACCTGGCGGACATACTGGAAAAGTGTGACTTTTCGCTGTTCTGGTCGCGGCTCGCCAAGCACCCGGAGAACTATCAGAAGATCAGTGGCTTCCACGATTCGATCCGCAAGTTCGTGTGTCACGTCGTCGGCATCACGTTCCAGACGATCGAGCGCGGCTACCTGATGCAGCTGCTGGGCAACGTGGAGGAGAAGGTGCTGCTGTCCTGGCTGAAGCGGTACGGCTGGAAGGAGGAGGGCGGACTGGTCACGATCGCCACCCAGGAGGACAACATCAAGACGAAGCACATTACCGAGAAGATCGAGTTCGACAATCTGGCACCGCTAATGGCCAACTGCCTCTAAGCGTTGATGGGAAGATGGGCGAAAGTGTAAGCCAGCTCTCGGGTGAATGAGAAATAAATTACAAACACGGTGGTACCACACTTCTACACGTACAACTGGTGAAGCTCTTCCTTGCCCAGCATTTTGAAAAGAAACCATTCCGTTGGTAGATTGTGTTCGTTTATTTAATCCTACTTCAACTAAACAGCTTAAATGCTAAATAAAAGCGCGATTGTTGCCCCCTTCCCTCCACTACTCAATCTCGATTACCGCTCCCACCTTCGTGAACGCTTCCTTTAGCTTTTCCGCCTCCTCCTTCGGTATGTCCTCCTTCACGACGGTCGGCGCACTCTCGACGAACTTCTTCGCCTGCACCAGATTCATGCCCTCGAGCAGGTTCTTCACCTCCTTGATCAGGGCCACCTTCTGCTTCTCGTCGAACTTGACCAGCTTCACCTTGAACGTCGTCTTCACCACCTTCGGGGCGGCTTCCTCCTCGTCGGCCGCTGCCGCCGCCCCCGGTGCCGGGCCGCCCGCGAACGCACCGAACCCGGCCGGCATCATGGCGGTGTCGGGCAGGTTCAGCTTGCGTTTCAGCAGCGCACTCAGCTCGGACACCTCCAGCAGGTTCAGCGTGGCGATGCTGTCGACGATGGCCGCGAGCTTCGGATCGGCCGGCTTGTCCGTTCCCTCCGGCACCGGTATCGTGAGCTTTGCCGATGATCCTCCGGCCGACGCAGCCGCGGCTTCCGCCTGCCGCACGACGCCGGTCGTGATGGGGCGCGTGAACGGACCGACGCGGGCTAGCTGGCACACCGTCCTTAGGGCAATCATTTTGGCGTTCGGTTGTGGCGGGATTGTGGAATCTGCGAGACGGAAAGTAACAAAACCTTGCTTGCCCAATTTTTCTCACCACACAGCATGCGGCAACACGGCTGGTTCGTGTGTTGTGACAGCTGTGACGTAACAGCGGTATAGTGCTGCCAGTGCGATTTTAACGAAGGATTGTTTCGCTACCGGTTCGGGGAATTTCGACCGCATTTTATTTATTTTTAATCGAATCACTCAAAATTTGCTTTGTTAGAATATATACTACTTTTAAGAAGATAAATAAATTTATTTTATATTGAAACAATGAATTTACGCGATAAAAACATTTTGGAAACACATTTTCGTTATGCGTCCGCTGTCAAACGAACGAAATGCAACCGTTTCGAACCGGTTGAAATTCAAAGCAAACTGCAACTGTCAAACACCGCAACGGATTTCCACAGCGCGTTTGTTGTTTGCTGCGCCATCCCAACAGCCAAGGGGACGCAATTTTTAGCTTGTTTCAGTGTAAATAATACGAATAAAACTATTTCGCGGCACAGCGGCGGCTGTAAACAGTGAACAGACAAAGCATTCCTGTGTGAAAGCAGTTCAAATTAATATCGTAAAACAAGCTTCGGTTGGGGGTTTCCCAGGCTTCCTTGCTTTGATGACGCTCGCCCAACTTGGCGTCTGTTGATATCGTTGTTGACGGTACCAGTCCAGCCCTGCAAAGGAACCACAAGCACAGCATGAGCTCGAAAGGGAAGCGATCGTCCGTAAGTGTGAAAATCGGTGAAATCAAGAGGGGAAATAATAAACATAAAATGTTTGTGTTGCAGATCCTGAAGAAACAGCACTCCGTGCCCGATTCCGTGGGGCGTAATGATCCGAAAGCTTCGTCATCCGCCACCGGTTACAAAAGCCTTAGAAAAATAGAATTTAACCGTAAAAAATCAGTCAAGTAGGCAATCGAAAAGCAGTGTTATCGAATAATTGTGGTGGCCTAATTTACTTTTATTTTTTTTTAAGGGAATTTATTGTCGGTGAAGATGTGGATACGATCTGGGGCAATTCGTACGAGGTGTCCACCGATGCCACACCTTCCAGTGGGCTCGAGGACGCTACACTAGGCAACAACAGTACCTGCCGCGACGAGCAGAACAAGGAAAACCGATCCACAAATCAGCTCCCCTCGGTGGACGACTCGTTGCGGGGCGGTACGATCAACACCACCAACACGAGCTGGGACCTGTCGATCACGCTGGCCGATGACGAGCGGCGAAAGCTGCGCAGTGACACGTCGGCCGTATTTTCGCAAAGCCTCAACACCACGGAGCGGCTGCTGGTGGAACCGTTCCCTGTGCCCCAGCAGCAGCCTCCCATCACCAGCAAGGTTAAGCTAAAACTGAACGGTCTGTCGGTCGATGAGGGTGAGGTGCAGGCGATGGACATTAGCCCGATCAAGCCGGGCATGAACCCCTCACCCACCAAATCCCCCCGCAAGATGATCTACACCTTCCCAAAGCAGGCCATGTTTGTGGAAATTAACGACGTGCCACCGGGTGGAGCGAAACGGTCCACCGTCCAGTCGGATGAGCAGAAAACACCGATCCAACCAGCCTGGCGCACCGGGGGGTCATCATTTGGCAAGGGGGCGGACCAAACGACACTGCGCGGTACCTCGTCGTACTGCGCGTCCGAAACGTGGAACTCCCATCCGCACGCCCTGTACCAGGGACTGCTGGGGCAAACGCGCGCGAGCGGTGAGCTGCTGGCGAACGTTAGCTCCGACGTGGACACGACGATTGCGCTCACGAACGCCATGACGCAGGTGCTGCAGTCCTGCTCGAACGAATCGATCCAGAAAGCCACCAACATGGAGCTGGACGAGTCGACCACGACGCTGCCCTCGAACGCGCTCGCCCGTGCCCGGCCCTCGTTTTTGCCCTCCCAGCAACGCCCGGCGGAGGAAGAGGACGAGTCACCGGAAGCAGTAGTACGAACGCCACCGAACGGCAGACAGGACGGGGTGTGGGAGGAGACCAAATCGGCCGACCTCTCTTCGCCGGTGGAAGGTCACGTGCAGCGGGCGAGCTTGTCGCTGGAAAATATTTCCATCCTAGCCGAACCAAAGCAACCAGAGGATCGAACGAAGCAGCAGGATCGGTTAACGCAGCAACCGGATGTGGACAAATCTTCTTGTTCTACGGGGGAACCAAACGGCAACGGATTAATGATCGATTTTGGACTGTCCTCGTTAAGTCTGAAGCTGGGACCAAGCTCACCGGAGATGCCGGTTGTTACCAAGCCACGGATTTTACGCCCCACGCTACCCGCCAGCTTGCTGGAAAGCGCCACCAAGCAGAGCGAGCCTGCCAAATCGGATGCTGCCGATGGGCACGATCGTAGTCGCTCGATAAAGCACACGCCCAGGATGATGTTGAGCCGCCAGAAAACGGTGGTCGATGAGGAAGAAGCAAGTGTTGCGATTGGAACGAAATCACTTGTATCTTTGGATATCTCAACCGCCAGCGGGCATGCCAGCAAATCTTCTTTTGCGCCGACCCTCTCCCGAAGGACCGTTGGCATGGAGGAGTCACCAAAGCAAGCCTATCGGGCAACCGTTTTCCACTCAAACGATATTGTTATCGATCGGGTGGAGGGGGTGAAAGGAGCCGACCGAGCAACGATCGTGTGCGATGAGAAGATGGAGCTAACTGGCAGCAGACACACCCACGCCGGTCGTCCCACGCTCTACGACCCGCAACCGATAGTGGAAGAACCGGCACCACCCAAGCACCCGTCGACGGTTGAGCGAATGAAACGGGGCACTGTCCACAGTGCGGTTGTGATCGATGAGTCCGACTGCTCGCCCCACTCGCCGCAGACAGCGCTGGCAAACTATCGGCGCACCGTTTACCCGCTGGACGGCATGAAGGAGGAGGAGAACGACACGGCAATTGTACCTCGGTCGAGCAGCAAGCTTACCCGTAAAACGATCACGCCCAACGACGACATGGTGCTGGACGTGTGTGCTACACCGAACGGGAGGTCGGGCGCAGACGCTTCCATTTCGTGCATCGTTTACGGGCGCAACGTGGACGAGCTGTCGATACAGGCGATCAGCAGGAGCAACGCGGTCGGTGTGCAGTTTGCACGCGCCACAACCTTCCAATCGCAGCTGTGCGAAGAATCGTCTTCGGTGCAGATTGTGCGCGAGCGGCCAACGCTGATGCAGGTGGAAAATATGGCGCTCGAAGATGGGGGTGCTCGGGTCCCGCGGCAACAACGATTGACGACGCACGTGCTGCACGCGATGGAAGAGGATGATTCGGTCGATGTTCCTCGGGAGAAGGAAAGCGATCGTGTGCCGTCCACCAAGGCGCGGAAAAGCAACTTTAATGCGGAAGGAATGGAGCTTACTTTGGTGGAGGAAACGAACGAAAACGCACACCAGGAGGAGAAGGTGGAAGAACGATTTACAACACACCACGACGCGGAGGAGGCGGTAGTAATGGATGAAAGTGTCGTGGAAGAGAACGTGCAACCTTACGAACGTTATCCTCAGCCCCACGGTGAAGAAAGAAAGGCAGACACTGTTCGACAGCAGTCACGAATTCCACGACTGACCACACACGCGCGGGAGGATATGGAGGGCATAATGCAGCGCACAGAGGAACCGGTGCGAGTGAAACCGAGACACTCCACCTACGAGCGCGAAGATATGGACGTTACAAAGCTCGATTGTGATGCCGCCATACCCGATCGCGAGACGATCGTGCAAGGCTTGCAGGTGGAAGCGGATAAAGAGTCCGTCTTAGCAACGGAATTGAAACTCCTGCCAAAAACACGACTCTCCATCTACGAGCAGGAAGATATGAACGCTACCAACATTTGCGAAGACGACCCACCCGTTGAATCTTCTCACACCGTGCCGCAGAGCATCATGGTGCCGTCCCTCGAGCCAACCGACGGCAACAGTTTTCGGATGGATCTAACTGACCCGGAAAGTCACGTTGAACCGGAATTGCATTATAAATTGCGACCAAGCACCTACCAGAAGGAACCGATGGATGTGACGCACGTGGCGGCATGCCAATCAAATTTGGACAGCGAGCAGCAGCAGCAGCACCAGCATGATGTTACTAACTACAACACGTTTCTGGAGCGCTACGAAATGTCGCACGACACCGGGCACGGTAGTTCGGTCGTGCCACAGCGCACCGAACACTTCCCGGAGAGTCAGTTCAATTGTACCCGGCTGTCGAAAGCGTACGAGCAACAGGAAGAGGTGCAACCGATGCGGTCGAGAGCGTCCAGCTACCACGCGGAAGCAATGGATGAAACACACATTGGTGGGCAGGAGAAAATGCCGATGTCACCCGCTGCCGAAGTTAAACCGAACAACGCTCCACGGCAATCGACGTACCACGCCGAAGCAATGGACAGTACACAGCTGGCGCAAAGGGCGGGCGGTAAATCGTCATTTGGCTGGCGCAGCTCCAATCTGCAAAGTATCGCGAGACAGAGTGCAGCAGCAGCGATCGATATGGAGGGCATTTCCGTGCTGGAAAGTGACGAAACCGATCCGAGACTGTCGTGTGAACCTTCCGCACGTGGTACAATCTTCTTCAGCGCTCCAGCGGTGATGGAGGATGATCGGACGAGTGCGATGCACCAACTGCCAACGCCGCTGGAAGAGCAACCGAAAGGGCGTACGAACAACAACCGTTTTTCGATCTATGATGCTGCAGCGATGGTTGAGGAAACGGTACCGATGAACCATTTAAAATTGCGGCAGGCGCAGAAACCGTCGCTGGATGGGCAGGAACGCGGTGGAACGCAGCGCAAGAGCAACGACTGTATGGACGAAACGATCGTACCGGAAAACATTCGCGTGGAACGCAATGTAAGGTACACGCGGCAGTCGTTTGCCCGGCTGGGCGGCAGCATCGAATCATTCTCGCCGTACCTGTGTCCAGCGCAACCAATTCCGACGAGCGAGCTGTACCGTCCGTCCACTCACGCACCGGCGGAAGAAGCGATGGAGCTAACGGCCGCGGTGGTGTCGAGGCCAAACAACCTTGTAGGGGACGGTAAGCGCAATCGACAGACGATCCATCAAGCTGCCAGCATGGATTTGACGCTGGTCGGCAGGGAGACTCCACCCACTATGACCAGACCGGTAGCTGCCACCGATCGGCGAACGATTTACCATGCCGGAGCAATGGAAGAAACTCCACCGCACGGTGGGAAAGGGGAAATAGTTCCACAAACAGTTTCGACAGCAACACCGCAAGCCAAAACAGTCCCTGCGGTGGAACAAAAACAGCGCCGAAAACCACGCCAAACCATTCTAATTCCTCAGGATATGGACGTGGAGGACGAGCAGGACAGCAAGGAAGAGAAGGAAGAGATTAAACGGAAGGAGGAACAACAACCCTCCTTCGCCCTCTCGATGCTTCCCCGCGAAACGACCGAAGACTATGTGCCACGGTCTGCCTCCCTGCTGCCGAGACGTGCCTTCGTTCAGCCGCCATTCGTCGACGACTGTCCGGAGTTTGCGAAACCGAACGCCCCAGAACAGACGGACCTGTACCACCGCAAACACCTGTCGCACGTGATGGCCAGAAAAACGGACATTGCGAGCGCGCACGAGCTGAGCGACATCTCCATGTCCACCTCGGCGATGCGACCGGAGCTGCCGTGCATTGGCAACATAACGGCCATGATGAGTATGCGCGAAATTACCGAACCCTTGCCGCCGGCATCCTTCCAAGAGCACAGCAACTCGGTGTCCGTTATCTGTCGTGCGGCAAGTCAGCAGGCGCCGGTCGTGCAGGGCAGCGAACAGGAGGACGATGAACCTGTAGGCTTACAGACGCTCGCCTTTGTACCGACGCGACCGAACGGCGCTAGTGACGATGAGTTTTACGATGCCGAGGATGAGCCGGTGGAGGATCAGCCGGTGGATCCACTTTCGCTGACCCGGTCCACCCGCCACCTGACGATGAAGTTTGTCGATGTGGATCAGCTGGAGCAAACGAACGCATACGACGCCGGTGGGAAGGTGTCGATGTCTGTGCCCTCGATCACTAGCAGCAAGCGGCTACACTCGCAGGTGCTCTGTTCGCCGATCGTTGAACGGCGGCCGTCGCCTGCTGGTGACGATTGCGATCCGCTGCAGATGACGCACGTTCGGCAAACGCTGACCACCGCCGCTAGCAATCAAACGCCGAACGGACCGATCAAGAAACGGGCCCGTACGTCCTGCACTGTTGCCAGTCAAATGCTCACAGAGAAAGAGGAAGCAGCAGCACCGGAACCGGAAACGTCGGAAATCGAGCAAGTGTACGTGAAGGAGGAGCGACAGTCGGTAGCAATCGATAACTGCGCCGCTCGCTCCTCCCAGACGCTCATACACGATCCGTCCGTGTTCGTGCTGGAGGAGGAAAACTTGCTGGACGACGAATCGGACATAGCGTGTGCGTCGATGGCGGAAGAAACGCAACCGGAACCGGAAGCTTCTTCTACCGCACCACCAACGTCCGTGTCATCGTGCCCGCGGTTGAGCAGGATCGCGGAACTGTCGTATTACAAAGATTTTGCGAACCTAACGCTCGAAAATCTGGACTCTTGGGAGGGCGGCACCGAAACGCCAACACCGCCGAACGGGGAGCAGCAGCAGCAGCAGCAGCAGCACGAGGACGATCTCGTTGCGGAATGTATTTCCGTTAGTGATGAGGATTCGCTCATCGTAACACCGCCGAAGGTGCCGCTTGCGGCGCGAAAAGCGCAAACGGGGATGCTGCTGGAGCATATGCTGCTACCGAATGGAGGGGGTCCGGAGGGCGAACTGCTCGAATCGACGATCGCGAGCGAGATCATGTACCAGATACGGCAGCAGCGCCCGGTCGTGGAGCATCCGTGCTGCGGCATGCCGACGGAATGCATCTGCCCGTTGCGGCGGGAGGTGAAGCGGCGCCAGGAAGCGTCCGATCTGGTGTGGAACCGGTGGTGCACGCAGCTGGCGGCGATCAGGAAACGTACGGCGGCGAGTGCGGGTTCGCCGGCGGCTGAGGATGAGGAGCGGCCGAAATCGTTTGCGGAGCAAATCGAGGAGCTTGACTGGCAGCTGCAGCGTGGCCAGTTCGACGAGCGGTTTCTGTTCGTGAAGGGGGGTGATGAGCTGTGGGAGGAGGATGTGTCGAGGAGGAGGAGCCGGACTGCGATCCCTAGCGGCCACTACCCGGAGACGCCAAGCATTGCGTTGTTGGCGGACAATTTAAGAAGGTGCGAGAGAGCGGAATGGATTTTGGAAGGATTTTTGTAATAATTTGTCTTTTTTATCAATTTTCTTCCAGCTTCCTTGCCGAGCAGTTGTACGCAGTAGATGACGGGCCACCGACTGGTGCTTCCTTGCCGGCCGTGCCCCGCATCACGCAGCTGATCGCGAACAAACTAGCCACCGACTGCGACACCCGCTGGACGCTGGACTGTTCGGAGGAGGATGCCGGCGTGCTGCAGTTCCGGCACCGGACCCTGCGCAGCTTCGTCCTGTGCGTTCAGCTGCAGCCACCGCGCGGTAAAGCCGCTGCTGCCACCCTCCAAACTGCGGGCATTCAGGAGAACTGGCGCCTCGAGCGGATACAGGTGCGCGAATGTCAGCAGGAGTACGTCCACTCGCCGAAGCTGCTGCTGGCGCACATCGAGTTTATGCGGCTGGTGGAAGAGACGACCGAGCAGACGCTTCGCTCCACCTACCGGACGGTGGGCGATCTGATGGGTCTGTGGCACCGGTTTAACGAGCAGCTGGAGCGTGTCTTCGAGGTCGTTAACCGGCTGCTCACGATCATGCGCAACAACGATGCGGTGCTGCACTACGATGCGTAAGTGTTGCCATTCCATTCTGTGTTTGCTTTTGTAAATCCAATTCATTCATTTGTTCATATTGGTTTCTACACTTCTCTTCACAGACAAATGGAGCGGTTCTGTCTGAAGAAGTGCTTCCATCGCACCGGGGACGACGGTCTAATCGAAGCGAACGTGCTGCTGGTGCACTTCAACTGGATTGGATGCATCGGTGCGCCGAGCGTTAGCTTCCGCTGGCCGATGGCCGACCTGCCGCACAAACTGTTGCCCGCTGGTCACGCCCAGCCGCAGCACGGCGCGGCATCCTCATCCACCTCGTCCGGCTGGAACCTCCCGAAAGGTGTGTTCGTCGGGACGGATCACAAGGCGGGCCTCATGTTTCTCGAGTGTTTGCTGTGGAACGTAACGAAGCAGTACGAATCATAGCAGTAGCGCAATGACGATGGTGTAGTCCCTCTTCTTTTTTTTAAACTTCGCAAGGATCGTCGTAGATAGAATCATGTATCGGACTGCAATTTAGAGCGTAGAGCAAAGAGATATAGTGTAGTGTTTCGGTTTAAAGCGTTTTGGACGTATAATTTTACTAAACTAAATTATCCACTATTAAGCTACAGTGTGGTCGGTCGCGTACGTGTTGTTTTCGGCCATATTTTAGGGTACACCAGAATTGTCTTCTCTTGATGGGAGTGTTTGAGAGAAGTTGTCAAATACAATGTTATAACAGTGTTCGAGTGAAAGCATTTTGTTTTTTTTTTTTTTAATGTAATGTGAGGAGAAATACGTTAGATCGCGGCTTCAATGCCCACCAAAACATAATTAATTAAGTTGATGGATATTATTTAAAATTTGCATAGTTATTTATGGTATTATTACACCAAAAATGATTAGAAAACGAGATTCATCAAATTGTTACTGAGGTGTAGTATAGCGAATCTCGATGCCTTGTGATTGGAATCTCGGCATCATCTACCCCATATACAAGACGGGAGACAAGGTTGGACTGCAACAACTACAGGGGTATTACGGTGTTGTATACCGCCTACAAAATATTCTCCCTGATCCTTCAGAATCGACCTGAAAAATCAACAACTGATCAAATATTCACCATGCGGCAGATCTTGGAGAAGATAGCAGAATACGCGATACGTGCCATCTCTTCATTGACTATGTAGCAGAAGCCTACCAAGGTATCGAGCAGACGGCAGAGGATCTCGGATTGCAGATAAACGAGGCCAAACTGATGGTGGCAACATCAGTGGCCCTATTAACAACAAATCCAAACTTACGTAGGCTTGACGTACAGATAGGTGAACGTTCTTTTGAAGTCGTCCCAGAATTCACCTCTCTCTGCTCAAAGGTCATCAACGACTCCATCGCGGTAGCTGAGTTGCGCGCAAGGATGCTGGCAGCCAACCGGTCATTCTGCAGCCTGAGAAATCAGTTGACCTCAAAGAACCTGTCGCGACGGAGCACCTATATAGTACCGGTACTCACATACGCCTCTGAGACATGGACAGTGTCCAAATCTGACGAAACCATTTTAACCGCGTTCGAGAGGAAGATGCTCTGCAGGATTCTTGGAAGTGTGGAAGGACAATGAAGGAGCCGCTATAATGACGAGCTATACGAGATGTACGACGACCTCACTGTCATGCAGCGTATCAAGCTCGCCAGGCTATGGTGGGCTGGACATGTGGTACGCCTAGAAACGGACGACCCAGTCCCACTAAAGTCTTTTTAGCCCATTCACAAGGACAGAGGAGACTTGGTAGGCCCAAATTGAGGTGGCAAGATGGCGTGGAGTAATTATACCGACAACTATTGTTTCTTGGTGCCTGTTCCTGTTACAAACATATTTAAGTACTGGAATTAGCCCTTTCATGATGTATCCTAATCCTAGTTTTTGTCCTGTAACTGTCCCCAAACTCATTTTGTTCTCACGCATTGATCTTAAAGTTGAACCTCAGTATGACCACTGCGCCATCAGAAATAAGGATAAAAAAGATAAAACTGAAGTAGGAAATATTACAACGATGTAAATGGGATGTAAATTTTGAATTTCCAGCAACAATAAAAAAAAGATAAGCACAGCTACCAACGGCTGCAAACGTCACGCGCTTCGCCTTCTGTTTTGACGTCTCATCGTGGTACGGATTTTGACGTTTGTGACGAACGCACACACAACACAAGAAGAGAAAGCAAGTGGTAGGAAACAATCGAGAGCGCACGAAGGTTTTTAAAGACAAAAAAGCAATAGACATTTTGTAACGTGAATAAAACTCCGTGCAAACGAACACCGAGCAGACCGAGACCTTTTGCTTGTACCCCGCTGGTGAGGTGCCTGGCTAGCAGGTTCTGGTTCTCGCTTGTCCTACGGTGAGACGACAGCACGGTCTGTTTACTCATTTTTCCTTTGTGATACTCCACTCTCGATCGATCGAAGTCGCGCGACGAGGATGCAGAATGTCCTGAATTCCGTCAAGGGCACGGCGCTCGGTGTGGCCGAATATTTAACGCCCGTCCTGAAGGTATTTGTTTTGAGGCACGCGTCCATGGGGAGGTTTCTAATTCTCTTTGTTCTCTCCCTCAACGTCTCCACGTACCACAGGAGTCCAAGTTTCGCGAGACGGGTGTGCTTACGCCGGAAGAGTTCATTGCCGCCGGGGACCATCTGACCCACCACTGTCCGACCTGGTCCTGGGCGGTGGGCGATGAGAGCAAAATCAAGCCTTATCTGCCGAAGGGTAATTGTGTTTCGTCGTTGCTGGATTGTTTTTGTGCCTTCTATTTACGTTCTATCTTTCGCTTTGGGTGGGTTATACATTATCTCGCAGATAAACAGTTTCTGATTACGCGCAACGTACCGTGCCGACGGCGCTGCAAACAGATCGAGTTCGTCGGGGAGGAAAATCTGGTGGAGGAGAACGATCCGGACGGTGGGTGGGTGGAGACGCACCACTACAATCCGGATGAGGCGGGCAGCTCCGGGCTGGAGGATAAGGTGTGCGAGATGAAGCTGGACAGCTCGCGGATCGAGGACGAACCGGCGGCCGATATGGACGATCCGCGCAACCTGGAGGACGGAGATGGTGATGGAGGGCAGGATGATGATGAGGACGGTGCGGCGATCGATATGGATGAGTTCGAGGAAAGCGGTTTGCTAGAAATGGTCGATCCGGTAAGAATTGGGAAGGGGTGTTTCAGTTTTTTTTACCAAACATGTTTATGTGTAACCTTTTCTATTTTTTTTGCAGTCAAATGCACTACTTCCGGCACCGAACGAGAAGCCGAAACCGACGGTCGCTGCGTCCGAGACGGAGGGCGACTCGGTCGTACGCACTCGGACCTACGATCTGCACATCACCTACGACAAATACTACCAAACGCCCCGGCTGTGGGTGATCGGGTACGATGAAAACCGCAAGCTGCTAAGCGTGGAGCAGATGTACGATGACGTCAGCCAGGATCATGCGAAGAAAACGGTCACCATGGAAACGCATCCGCATCTGCCCGGACCCAACATGGCGTCGGTGCATCCGTGCAAGTGAGTGTACATTTCCTTTTAGTGCGTCTATATACCCATTGGTTGTAACTTTTGATGTTAATGTATCGTCTTTTTATTGTAGACACGCGGACATTATGAAGAAAATCATCCAAACGGTGGAGGAAGGGGGCGGCGAGCTGGGCGTGCACATGTATCTCATCATCTTTCTGAAGTTCGTCCAAACCGTCATACCGACGATCGAGTACGATTTTACGCAAAACTTTAACATTACCAACCACAAATAAGGCGCGGTGTGGTATGTGGTGCTACCGCCGAGCCAGACGCCCCAGACCCCGTGGAGCAGCAGCAAGCAGACACAAAGCCTAGCCTACGATTAGTGGTCGCTTAAAAGCAGCAAAAAAAAAAATGCTCTGTGCGTGATGATGTTAATCGGCTCTCGGAAGGCTTACCGGAAGGCATCATGTACCTTTTGTGTTTAAATTTCCCTTTTTTTGTTATCCTTATTGTTCATTTCGTCCATTTGCGCCATGTTTCAACTTTTCAGTTGCCTGTGTGTTTAGTTGTGGCGTATTGTACTTTTTTTTTATAGTTGAGTCCTCCCCAAATGAAATACCCAAATGATATTTAAATACTCCACCATTGCACTACCCAGCGCACCTGGTGTTGTGTGGAGCTTTCAGAGTAAAGACTAAGATGGTTTAACATGATGCAGGCGTGATATATATATAAATGTGTATAGAGGCGGAGCAGCTTAACGGGAGGCTCTAGACGTTGTTTGAAGTGATTGAGAAAGTAGTTTTTAAAATTTGGAGCATCTTGTAGATCGTCTTACAAGGTTGGATTACGCTCGAATTATTAAGTGCATTGTTCTGCATCCTTTCCATGTTGCTTTCCACTTTAAGATAACACACAATAAGTGATCTCAATATTTTTGTTTCTTCTAGGAACTTCTCGTGACTCTTAAGTTTACCAATCTCAGTGTCAGAGTGCAGATATCGCTTAAAGGCGGATATCTTCAGTTTTCAAAAACAATCACTTAAAAAGCATCGATGTGTTGTGCTGAGCGGAGCAACTGCGGGATGTCTTTATTTGTGGGAATTTCTGGAAATTTCTATATTCTAGAGAAGTTTGAAGATTTTGGAGCATTATCTGAGGTACTGAAGGCGTGTCTACCTGGCTGATACCATTCTAATTACATAATTATGATCAATTCCTTAGCTTTGAGGATGATATTGACATCATTGTGTTACTTCCGAAAAGACATACGATGATCAAGGTGACAAAGATTCGAGAGGCAGTGCATTAGCCCTAGGAATGGCTTGGCACGATCGTTACTTCATACTATCACATCACTGCAACGAGAGCTGAAGATCTGCAACTGTTTCGAAGAATTGTAGGTACTCCTTGTTCAATGAACTTCTTAAATCCAGAAGACTTTGAAGAAGATACTCAATGTAGGATACATCTACATCTTCCGAGTGATCCTCAGAACACCGATACGTCTCACGGGAAGATCTCGGATGTTGCGATCAAATCGAGAGATTGCCGAGCTGCTTGGTGGATCGCAGAGGCTGACTTATATCTTCGGACGGATTTCATGTCTTCTTTACACGCTTCACGTGAGTTTTACAGCTTGCTGGTAGACCCTTGATTTGCCAATTTGACCTCCAAATGCTTCATTAGTAGAGCTAAATTCCAAAAACAGCTCCTCACACGGGAACTACTCTGATCACACAGTGCATGCCTGGGAGCACAGCAGCCGCGTGAAAGATCACGCCGAAAGCAAGGCAGGCGACGACCGGCCGCGTGGTGATGATGCTTCAAAGTGTTGCTGGGCCCGTCGGTCGCCACCGCTCATACTCTGCACCCGTGGGACGGTTGTGTGTTGTGGCGTACAGATCGAGAGAACTGCTGCCTGGCTCGAGAGTCCGAGAATATTAGCCCTCGCCGGCACCTCGCTGCGCTGTGGGCGGCGGGAGCGCCACAAGAAAAGAGCAGATGTTGGTTTTTGGCTTCCCGCGCGCGGCTTCGACACACGACGGGCGCGAGAAATTATTCGTACCTCCGAGCAATGACGGAGCATATGGGGTGTGGATGCCGGTGAGGTGCAAAAAAAAAAAACGGGAACAGGGCGGAGCACAATAGAGAGACAGCCAGAGAGAAGAGAGTCGGAGCGAGAGGAGGCTGCCTCTGCTGCTGTGGCCCGCACACACTCTTCAAAAGGATCGCACAGGAAGAGGGCCTCAGCGCGAGACTCAACGCGAACAGAAACGAAAACAAACAGAGAAGCAGCAGCAGCGGCAGTCAGCGACAACAACAAAGTCGCTTTTTTCTCGTGCAGCTGGAGAAATTAGAGAAAAGCGATTGCACGGCGAGAAGGAGCATATCTCCTTGCCATGAAAGAAGAGTGTTGCTAAGATGTAATAAAATATTTACGTCGGCATTGCGGTGCAATTTAACATAACCACAACATTCCATGTACGCCATTTGTCATTTGGCTTGGTCTTGTTGTCAACGCACGCACATACACACACACAGGCATAGAAACAACCCCATTTTTTCCTCATTTTACCGTTCAGTTTTTGACAGTCAGTCGATAGAGGTGCGTTGTGCAGCCACTGCCGTGGACAGTTTTCCCCGCTTTTCCCACCCGTCCCCTGGCTGGCTAGTGCGACGTGGAAAGGCATCAAAGAGTTTCTTTCCCTGTGCCTGCGGAACAACAAGAGCTCATCTCGCTGCCGCAATCTGTAGAGCTCGAAAAAGAAACGGGAGTAGAAGAGCGCAAGTGAGAGCGGAAGGCGCGGTGAGAAGGCGTGAGTTTTTTTTTGCTGGGCAATGGGTTTGAAAGGTAGAGAAAAAAACAAGAGGGAAGACGAAGGGGTAGTGAGAAAGGGTTCTTTTTTATCTCGCTGCCTGGTCAGTGCGCGAGCATTGTTCGCCTGCGTGGAGCGAGCGAGCGCGCGTACCTGCGTGTATTGGTGTGCACACGGGGCGAGCTGTCTCACGCACACACGTTCTAACGAACAACGCTCGTTGTGAGGGTCTCGAAGGGAGATTCGCTCGAACCGTCGAGAGCGTGAGCGAGCGTCGCCATATTGTTCGTGAGCGTAGTGCGAGTAGGTCGATTTTTCCGTAGAGCTACCTGCGGACGGGCGCGCGCGTTACCGTGTAAGTGTGTTAAGCGGGCCACTGTAGAGCGGGCTACTGCAGCCGTCGTTCTCCGGGTGTCGTTCCGGATTGCATTGCCAACACGCGCGGTTCTGGCCGGGCAGTGCTCTTTCTCGGGGTTGTCTCTGGGAGCAGAGCAGAGAAGAGCAGCAAGAGAGCGGGGAACAGCCCGTGCAAACCGTGGGGCCGCAGAGAACGCGGCCGCGCTGCTTGTGGTGTGGGTTTATCTTTGCTGTGGCATTTTTTTCCTTCTTTCTTTCCCTCAATCCCGTTACGCGAGAAAGAGCGAGATACAGGGAGAGGGAGTGAGAACGCAAGAAGAAATTCTGTGTGTGCGTGTGTGTGTCAGTGCGTACGCGCGCGTTCTAACAGAGCAAACGAGAAGGGAGCGTTTTCGTTTCCAACTCTTCTCTGTATATCATTTTTAATATTTTCGGATTGAGTCACTGTATAGAGAACAAAAAAAAAGAAAAGAAGAAAAAAACGGTAACGGAAAGTCTCCCCTCCCTCACCTCGCCCCACACAACAACGCAGGGCTGAAGGGTGAAAGAAAGGAGGACAACGACTCCCCCCCCCTCTGCCGCCTCACATCCCGGCCCTCGTAAGAGGGTAGTGAACGCGTACTACGTAGCGTGTGGAGTGCAAGACGTGTGTGCCGTGGCCCGGGGTACGGGTACGAGAGCGCGCGCGCGCGCGCCTGTGTACGTGTCCGTGCGGTGGTGGTGTGCGTGCCCGCACACTCTGCTGTGCGTGTGTGTTTGCGGGAGTTTTTCCTCTGCCTACGCGATCGAAATGGGCCCGGGGGTGTTTGGAAAATAGAATGCGTATGTGTGTGTGTGTGTGTGTAATATAATACTAATACGTGTGTAATATCATGTTTCTTCCTTTAGCACAGGCGGATGGTGTGTGTGTGGAAATTGAATTGAGTTGAGTGGCTGTTCTGTTGGTGCTGTGAAAACGAGCCGATTTTGAAGTGGAAAACTTACCTACTTGCCTCTTGTCACACACACCCCCCCCTTATTGCTAGGTGGAGAGTGGAGCAAGTGTGGTGCAAGTGTGCGTGTGTGTAGTGGAAAGAAAAACGCGTTATTTTCGGTTCCACGAGGAGCAGAATACTCGCCGTCGCAGCTAAAAATCGTGAGTGAGTGAGAGCGGGCAGTGTGAATTGTGAGCAATAGCAATAACAAAAAGTGCAATAAAAGAAGAAGAAGAAGAGGCAGAGAAAAGGAAAAGCAAAATCACAGTGTGCGGAAATTTTGTTTGAGATTGCTCCCCCCGCGGTGGCGTGAGAGATAGTTGTGTCGCTCTGCGTGTGTGTGTGTTAGTAGTGTGTGCTGAGAGGAAGGCATTTGATTATAGAAGCGAAGCAAAACGTCAACAACACAAACGGGAGCCTGAATGACGATGTCGCTCCCGATTAACTCGCTGTACAGCCTGACCTGGGGCGACTACGGCACCTCGCTGGTGTCCGCAGTTCAGCTGCTCCGGTGCCATGGCGACCTGGTGGACGTCACACTGGCCGCCGGTGGCCGGAGCTTCCCCGCGCACAAGATCGTCCTGTGTGCCGCCAGCCCGTTCCTGCTCGATCTGCTGAAGGTAAGGTGAAGTGGTGGGGTGGTTCCTTTTCTTTACGTTTTCTCCCTGCCCCTCCCCCCCCCCACGCTAGTTTACTTTGTCGTCATTTCGCCGTGTGTATGTGCGCGGGCGCATAGCGCTGCTTGTGGTGGTTGTGTGTGTGTGCGTGTTGAATGGGCAAAGAGGGTGAAGTGAAGGGACTGAAAGTCTCCTGAGTTAAATATAGAGCGACACGGTACAGTGTGTGTGTCTGTGTGTGTATGTAAAAAGAGAATAATTATCTCTTTAAATAATGTTTTTTGTTAGTTTTTTTTTCGTTTTTTCCATCCTATGCGTGTGTGTGTTTGTGTGCTTATCACTTCATAACAGAGAATAATGGTCCGCAGGGTTGGTTGGGAGAACGCAAGAGCAAAAAGATTACAGGGGCGCGCTTGTGTGAGTGAGTGTGTGTGGCTCATTTTCGCCCACCATCTTACTCTCCGTAGTGAGCAGCACGTGAGCGTGCGCTCGCTCCGAGTGAGCAGCGAGAGATGAGATGATTGGATTTCGTCTTTCAGAGAATCACTTTTTAAACGTGTCTTTTCGTCAGCATTCCTTTAAATTTTCGCTCACCGAAAATCTAATTAGTAATATTTAAAGAATTTGATAGAAAACAAAACATTTTCGAGGATTAAAAACGTCCCAGCGCGAGAAGTGTGAAATGAGACTCCCTCTTCTCTAGTGAGATGAAAAACGGTAGTCTCTCTCCTATCGTGTCTGTGTTGTGTGCCCTGCGTGTGTGCGTTAGAGAAAGGGAAGCCGAACGGCAAAAAAGAGACTGCCGCGATAGAGAGCGCACTGCCAGAGTCGTGTGCGCGAGAGAGAGAGAAAAAAGGAGAGGGAAGGAGAGCGCAGGAGAGAACGAAAGCGCGATGCTTTGCCTTTCACATCGGTGTTAACAAACGTCAGAGCACTCTTCTATCGCTTTGCTAGTCTCCCAAACAAGACCGAACCGGCACGACTGGCAGTGTTGCCAGACTGTGGGATGATGACGTTTGTTGATTATTTGTTAGAAAAAAAAAGAAAATAATATTTATTGCACACGACGTCACTTTATTGTTTATTGCCGCTTTATTGAATATCTCTGCCTTGTGCAATTGCAACAGAAGGCAGGGCCGTATTACAAGTTCAAATAGCAAATTAGCATTAAAAACCAGTATTAAATGATTTTGCTCATTAAAATTCCTTTCCCAGGGTGACGTTTGAATGCTAATGTGTATGCGTGTATGTGTGTTTGTGTGTAATGCTATTTTTAATACACACCACCCGTTTTCATTCCTCCTCGTTATAAAGAGACTTTGGAGTTGGCTTTCTCTTTTCCGTTATTTCAAAATGTGTGTGTGTGTGTGTGTGTGTGTGTGTGTGTGTGCAAATGCTTGTTGAGCCAAATTCCGACCTATGCGGGGGATAGATTTTGCATTCTCTGTTTTCATTTCCACCCAACTCCGGGGGTGTTTTGACGTGTGCCGAAAGCAAAACAGAGAAATGTGCAAATTGCGCTTCTCTCCCTCTCGCTGTCTCTCTGTTTACTGCTCCTCGTGCACATGCACTCTTGAGAAGAAGAAGGAGAAGAAAAAATGTAGACCATACGAACACGCACGCACACGAGACGATGATCCAAGCAGTGGTAGGTTGATGAGAAGGGTGCAAAGCATGGAATGAGAAAGAAGCGCGCATGAATCCTCTCATCAAGAGGGGTCTGTGTGCGTGGCTGTGTGTGTTTGTGTGTGTATGTGCGTGCGCGAGTGTCCTCTTTCCACCAGGGGGGTCGGGAGAAGCTCTCGGAGACACGGAAAACGAATTCCCTTTTTTCGCACCCAAAACCCCCTCATGATCTCGCTCAATAAATGATGAGCTTGCCTGGCAGGTTGTGTGTTTTGCGTAGCACAACGTGAGTGCGTAGAGAACATTTGTCTCTGGGTACACACATTGCCACAAAGCGCAACCTGTGTGTGCCTGTGAGAATGGAGATCGAGCTGTAGGTGCGTTGCTCTGTTTTGATTTTTTCCCCCCTCGGACGGATTCGCATTCGCCAAAAAACATTCATAAACAAACGCGCGCCCTAGTAGTATGTTGAAAGAGAGGAGTGGTAAGAAGAGGCTTTCCTGGGTGGGTGGGTTAGAGATGGGAATTTAAGGGTGGTTTTGCGTTTCACACCGTTTCCTGGAAGTGATTTAAATGTCCGTTTTTTTTCAAATCTGACACGCTCATTTCCACCCCAAAGTGGTGATATTCCTCCCGGCAAGCTGTTTAAGCGGTTGTGCTTCATACATGAGCACACAATATAGCTGCTGTTGGTAGCAACATATATTATTTTTAATTTTTTATTTTCTCCAATGTTTGCTATGGAAATGTAATGTCAATGTCATAAAAAATCTGACTGAAACAAAGTTCATGTCAGCATCACGTACCCCTATTGTGATAATCAGAGGTGATACTCAAACCTATTGGTGTTATCAATGCATGTTTGGTGACATTCTTGCGACCATCGCTTGGTCAGTCACTATGTCATGACTTTTTTTTTTACTTTAATCAGTTCTGCAATGTCACTGACATAGTCAAGACAAATAATATCACAATATAATTGAAACAATATCAGCGTCACGAACTCTACTGTGATGATCAGAAGTGAGACTCAAAACAATTGGTGCGACCATCACATGCTTGGTGACATTGTGTGCAACCAGCCCCTTGGTCAGTCACTCGGTCGCGACATTATCCGTTGGTGATCATCACGATAGTCACGGGCGATCTGCGGCGCGTGCGAGTGGCTCCAAGAAAGAAAATGAGTATGTTTTCTCGCTCTGTTGGACCCAAGCATGCACATTTTGCTGCTGGGGACCACACGTCAAGTATATTCCAAGAATGTCATGATTATCACCGACAGAAAATGTCGTAATCAAGTGAGTGATCAAGAGTTGGGTGCTAAATAAAATGTCATCAAGCATGTGATTTGTCTACCAACTGTTTGAATCTCACCTCTGATCATCTTAGTTGTTTACGTGAGCTGATTTGAGCTTCGTTTCAGTCATGAGTGTTGGTGACTGAAACCGTGGCAATTGGCATCACTTCTCACAACGAGAAAAAGTCATGATTATGCTCGTGACGACATTTTGATTAGCTCAAGTAAGTCAGAGTATAAGGTTTGATTCAAGCATTCCCACGTCGCGTTCGACATGTCATGAATATCTCGTGATGCTCATGACATTTTACAGCACTGGTTACGGATCTTTTAAGGTAGAAAATTTTAATTTTGTAAAATATAATGCTTGTAATTCTAATTCTAATAAAATACCACTTTAAAATTAAACTGAGTGTTTGATGTATTTTTTCATTGATTAAAATGAACGTTTTTTTAAAATCATTGTTCCAGAGCTGCTGTTAAATGCTTTCAGTCTCAACAATATGTGTCCCTATTTGTTCAATAAACAATGTTTTCCCTCTCCAATGTTTCATTTGTCCCACTTTTCTGCCGAGAGGGGGTAACGCGCTTTTATTATCTATCAATCATAAAAGATACATAATTTACCAACGAAAGGCGCGCACCACACGAACCGGGAACTCCGTTGTTGTTGCCCGTTGGCATGACATTCCTATTCCAACTCCCTCTCCCTCCACTTCGGGCTGGCGCGATAAGGCAATGAAGACGGAAAGGACGACATACGAAACCACCCCCTACATACACACACACACTGGCACACGCCGAACACAAAGGCCACAGGCGAAAGGGCGGGCGTGTTGGTGGCGCAATTCCATTCGATTCTGCGCATTGGGTTGGTGTTTGCGCAAAAAGAAAAGGAAAATCGGAAATGTCCGCACATCAAAGCGCACTTTTTGTGTCTAACCTATTATGCTTCATAGAAAAGCATAAAAAATAATGACAAATTTAGAGTTCGAAATCGAATAAAAACATAAAAAGCTGATTATAGATGTCAAAATTAAAATGGGTAAGAGGGGAAAGGGGTTGGGGGAGGTGGTGTGTAGCAATGCAACGGAGGAATGGTTTATGTTGTCACACTCAAACACACTCACACTTGCACACAGTGCGAATCGATAAAACAATTTCTCGTAAAAAGTATGTTAGAAATCCTTTCCCCCTCTCGCTCTCTTTCTCTCTCTCTTTTTGGTCCCGCTTTCTCATTTCGTTTGTTTGTCGTCTCCCTTTTTCTCCGTCGATTTATCCCATTCTCTGCCTTGCTCACTGACCCAAACGCTCTTCCCTCTCCTCTAACGCTTTCCATCTTCTCGCTCTCTCTTCTGTCTCTTTGTCTCTCTCTCTCCATTGCTGTGGGTGGGTAGGTGGAGGTAGGGTGATTGTTTGCGCCTCACTGTCTCGAGCATATTGTACGTGTGGCGGGAAATCAACCCTCATCAACTTCTCTTTAAAGCTGAGTGAGATATTCCACCAACCAACAATACCTCTGCTCCCGTCGCCACAACCACCTTCACCATCAAGTCCCATGAGCGTGTGTGGGTTGAAAATGATCTTCTCTCCACGAGCGCAATCTCTTAAATACAAGAAAAAAGCCCGGCCACGTTTCCCTCACGCGCAATGTTTCGGAATTCTCTGTTTTGATGCTGCTGCCCTGACTCACGCGACTTCTCTTCCTCTCTCTCTCTCTGCTTCTCCCACATCAACAGAACACACCGTGCAAGCATCCCGTCGTAATGTTGGCCGGCGTCAACGCGAACGATCTGGAGGCGCTGCTGGAGTTCGTGTACCGGGGCGAGGTCAGTGTGGACCATTCGCAGCTGCCGTCGCTGCTGCAGGCCGCCCACTGTCTCAACATCCAGGGCCTGGCGCCCCAGACGGTGTCGCACAAGGACGACAACACGACGTACACCACGTCGATCCAGCTGCACCCGACGCTCGTGCCCCAGAACCACGTCAAGGCGGTGATCGACGTGGGCAACAATGTTTGCGTGAGTAAACGGTCACTTCCAGCCACGGGGAAGCATCACGGATCATCTCGTCTCGCGGCAGCGAATAATGCACCCTAAAAAGCATAACATTAATGTCTGGAAATTCTCTTTCCCCCCCTTTTTTGTAGACGACGGAAGAACTGATCACGACACTCGGACCCACCCAAACCGTGCAGGCGCAGGTTATCGAAACCATCACACCGGACCAGATGTCGGACGAGGTGACGAAGGACGTGATTAGCCAGTTTCTGCCGACCCGCAAGCGCAAGCAGCGCACCAAGAAAACGGCCAACCAGGGACAGGCGGGCGCAGCGGCGAACAGTGCCGGCGGCACCCAGGCAGCCAAGGTAATGAAAACGACCGACGAGGATGGCACCACGATTCAGGTGATTGTGAACAACCCGGACGAAGCGACCCCGGCCACCCCGAAGGACATCAAGAAGGAAACGAACGCGGACGGCACACCGGTAGACACGAAGGAAGGCATCATCAGTAAGTGGTGGTGGTTGGCTGTGGAGGAGCGCTGTTTGTTACCTTTACGCTGGATGTGTGACGTTTTTTTTTTCATTATTTTTGCCTTTTAGAAATCAAGAGCAAATCGCAATCGGAACAACCGGCAACCTGCCCGATCTGTCAGGCCGTTATTAGACAGTCGCGAAACCTGCGCCGGCATCTGGAGCTGAGACATTTCAAGAAACCGGGCGTAAAGAAGGAGCGCGTACGGAAGAGCAAGAAAGGTACACGGGTGTGGGCTATCTGAAGTTTTGAACACTAGGAGAGTTGAAACAAGGAGCTTTATATACTTTAAATTCAATCAACGAATGACTAATAGGCATCAATAACACGTTTTGGATGCAATGTTTCAGTGTCATTTGATTAGTATTGAGAAAAGTAAATGCTAAAAGCTTCGTAGGCCTTACAATTTAACATCTTAAACTGTATATGACTTATACATCAGAAGAACAAACAAAGAGCAATCCATAATTAATTGTGCTTTCTTATCTCAATTCAATTTCACGATCCAATTGGTATCTGACAAGGTTTACCAAATCGCTTACGAATATACAAACATTGTAAATATTGTTTTTCACCGTGATGTGCGAGATGATGTGCGAGAAGGTTTTCCAAATCGCTTACGAATGTGCACATCATTATTCACATCTTTCAAGATGTTTTTCAACAGCTGTCAAATAGTGTATTTCCATCATAATGAAATTTCAGTTCTTACACATGATTTTCAACACATCACAAAGAACTGTCAAACTCAATTCAGCTTGACCGTAGATATAAACGATGCACAATCTTAGATTCAAACGGCTCGATTTGATGTATTAATCTATCAAAAAATCTATCTCTGGGACAAATATTCTTGACAAATTTGGCGCAATCTGAAAATCTATGGAAATGACCTTTATAGGACAGAGTTGGCTGAGCGAAACGATATATTTCTTGATAAAACGAATATATGCGCAATTTGAGGCTGCGCATCGTTTATTTATACGGTGATACGATGTTGAAAATCATGTGGAAGAACTGAAATTTCATTATGATGGAAATACACTATTTGAAAATTCACTCGTAAAACCCTGTAATCCACATCAATCTGATATTTCATTTCCATAATAATAATTTTAAATTTCTTAAACATGATTTTCAACACTTCATGGGTCTATTGCCATTGTATCTTTCACTGCATCGCACCAAGATATGTACATCATTTTCAAAATTGCCCCTCCTCTCCTCTCGGTGAAAAAAACGATGAAAAAAGAACGTTGAAAATCATGTTGAAGAAAGTGAAAATTATTATTATGGAAATGAAATATCAGCTTGATGTGGAATAACTAACAACTAACTTGCACACGGTGAATAACAATGTTTACATTAGAAAGTGACTATGAAAACGCTGTAAGATCTATTTTCAATGGGCCAGGTGTTTCATTTTTATTTTAACAACTTGATATTGTTGTCGATGATTTAACAGTGGGATTAGGAAGATATTGATTTTATGTCCTTTTCAGAACAAATAGCTACTTAAAGCAAATTTGGGACAACCTCGGAACAAAGCGTTTATTTTTATAGTATGACTTAATTAAGAATCAAAGCAGAGCTAGGAATTAAGTTTTACGAGCTTTAATTCAGTTTTTTTTGTGTATTCTATATCTATTAAAACACTCCTTTTTCGATTTGTGTCACCCATAGGACAAGCTGCAAACGCAAACCAGGCAAACGGAGGCAACGGCACAAACCCAGGCAACGGTACGGTAGTCGCGGGCGATCAGGTCGGACAGCAAGCGCAGCAGGTCGTACAGCAGCAGGCCCAACAGCAGCAGGTACAGCAGCAGGCCCAACAGCAGACAACGATCGACTCGACCGGCACGATATCCGTCACCGTTTCCCAGGCCCAGGCACAGCAGATCGAGCAGGCAGCCGCCAACGGACAGCAGCACGTGGTCACGCAGCACGAAAACGCGGACGGCACCACCTCGCTCTCGATCGCACAGGTACAAACGCTCGATGGCCACCAGCTCGCAATTGGAAATCTCAATCAGGTATGCTTCTTAATAACTAATCCTTAGTATCTCACACCAGAGTAAGGGAATGTTATCTTAATTTAATTCGCTTTTTCTCCCCATGCAGGCCACACTGATCCGAACCGGCGAACCGATCGAAACGGGCATCATTGCAACGCACGAGCCGACGCTACGTCCCCACACGGAGCTGTTCCGCGTCGGCAACACCGTCTACACGATAGAGGAACGTCGGACGGACACCACCAATCGCCTGACTTAGAACGATGCGGACGTCGACAACGGGGAGGGCGACGTTTATGAGATAGTGGAGGGTGTCGATTACGATTGCATCATCGACAGCGGTGTCGACGTCGAAATAGAGGAGGAAACGGGCGAGATGGTGGAACAACAACAGCAGCAGCAGCATCAGCAGCAGCAGCAACAACAACAACAGCACGGTTCCAACAACGGCGTTGTTGGACCGATCGTGTTGCACGAGGATGATGTTGGTGGCGATGGCGGTGTTGGTGGTGGTGGTTGTGGTGTTGGCAGTGGTGGTGTTGTAAACCACGTGGAAGAGGTCGAGGAGGATGATGATGTGCGGGAGATAGTGATGGATGCGGGTTCGGTCGTGGCCGTCCGGCAAGCCGATGAGATGATGGTAGGCGCAGGGGACGTCAGTGGCGACACGACGGACGGTGTGATCATCGACGCGACGACGGACGATGAGGAGGAGCTGCTACTGCACCATCATCATCATCACCATAGCCACCATCATCATCAGCAGGTGTTGCAGCATGCACTAGAGGTGGATGAAGACGATCATCATCATCATCATCAGCAGCAGCAGCATGTGGTGAACCAACAGCAACAGCACGACGATCATCATCATCATCATCATCACGTGCATCATGTGGTGGAGGAGGAGGACGATGTGGAGGAGCTCACCGGGGTGGTGGAGGAGCTGGAGGAGGAGGAAATTGTACAGCAGTTCGATGGGTCAACGGTGGTGACCGTTACGACGGCACGGGGCTCGCGAAGTGCGCACCATCACGGCGGTGCTGGTGGCATTAGCTTCGTGACGACCGAGTTGCCCCTGTCGTCGTCGTCCGGTCGTCGCCGGATCGTTCGCCGGACGCTCGGCAACGTGCTGGAGGACGATGTAGTGATTGGTGACGCCGGCGACGGCAGCACGATCGTGGAGGTGTCGGCTGGAGCTAGCACTAGCAAGCAAAGGCACGACGGTGGTGCAGCTAGTACTGCGGAAAGTAGTACGGGCGGAGGCACAGGTGCCGCTGGTGAGGATGGTAGTGCGGAAGCAGTAGAAGGAGAAGCGCTCGAAGGTGCTGGTGGCGGTGGTGGTGGTGGTGGCGGCGGCGGTGGTGGAGATCATGCCGGTTTGCCATCGTCCTACAAGCATTTCTTTATCCTCTAAAGGAGAGCACACGACAAGCACGCAATGTCGTCGATGCTGGTGTGTTGATGGTTGGATAAGCAACGAGGGAAAGAGATAGAAAGTGTGTTGGCAATGTTTGTATAGATTTTAATTAACTCCTCTCCGTTGTTTCGTTTCACGTCGCCCTTTTAAACGACCCGTTTATTTTTACTTGTAACTTGTTAGAATTTTGCTAGGCAATAGGTTTTACTTGTGCTGGGTAGAAGGTACCTCAAAACAACTCACTCACCCTTGTAGGGAGGGAAAAAGAGAGAGGAGGTATATATGTTTATTTTTTTACATCGATTATTTCATTCTTAATTGGAGCTTTAGGTTGTAAGCGCGCGCTGCTGATCCGTTGCGTGCTGGATAGTCGTCAAACATACGCGCGCGCACAGTGCAACAGTGCACCAACCCCGTGCCGTGTCACAATCTGTCGAGATCGAGGAGCACAACCGTTTCAAGTTAATGGTAGTATGGATTCGAAATTCGAATTTCTAGCTGTTGTTCGTGCAGGGCGAACATGAAAAAGCAAACATGTTACATGTGTTGTTAGCGTGCGATCACTTCATAATTTCCCTTTTCGTCGGGTATCGCGGTACATTTTAGTCACACTTTTCCCCCCTTTTTTGTTTTGAGGCGAATAATTTGCCCTTACAAACAAACAGCAGCAGCAACCAACCAATATTGTACATATATAGAGAAGAAGTTGTATGCCACACACCGACACATAAAAGGCAGAAGAAAAAGCAACATATTAACCCCCGATTTTTATGACGGTGTATAGAAAGTAACAATCGGCAATGCTATATATTTCAATGTAAATCGGCAATGCTACACTGAGAGTATAAAGGGCGCCCGTGTGGAGTTGGTGTAAACGAGTTTTAGTAGCGCAAAACCAAGCGCACTAACCTTCTCTCAGACCCTTAGACAAACCGGGCGCATATGGGCGCTGCTACGGCATTTTTTTTTGGAGATTAGAATCAAAAGCGAAGAGAAGAGGTAGAGAGTAAAGAGAAAATGCGGGGAAATGCGGGTGGCATAAGGGTAGTTGAAATGTTGTATGGTTTCAGTTTTCCAATTGAAGGAATTATCATTTTAATTTTATTTTTTGCTAAAATGTTTAGCTCAAAGTCAGTTCCGCGTTTAGCGATCGGGGCAAATTAAAGATAAGAAGAGACCAGTTTTGTCAACTCTAAATCGTAGTCTTTTCGCATACGATTTCGATAATGAGATAGAGAGAAAGAGAGAGGTAGAAAGATAAAAACAAACTTTTGCAATTCGTTATTCGATATTCTCGATGTCTGCAATGGTGTCCAACGATGACTCTTTTAAAGTAGCAAAATATCATACCAACGATCGACCATTATGGAAGAGGGATCGTTATTACGTGCAACAAAAAGAAAATAGGGGAAAACCAATCCAATCCAATGTTAGTAAAATAAATTCGACTTAATGTGCATGAGTTCGCGATTTCGTACCGTACTACACCACCACAATCGCTTACATAAAAAAGGAACAAATTTAAAAGTCATTCGAACACAGTACGATCATGCCGAACACGATCGACGGGTAATGTGTTGGATCCGTTGGACGTTTTACAGGGTTTTCCGACATTCAATTTAGAATGCCAATAACATTTTTCATTGCTAGCGAGATGTGTTTCAACAGCTGTCAAATGTTGTATTTGCATTACAATAATTTACACGGGTTTATCCTTCTAACTTTCGAATGTGTACATCATTATTCACCGCCTTCAAGATGTTTTTCAAATGGATGTCAAATGGTGTATTTGTATCACAATAAAATTTCAGTTGTTACACATGATTTTCAACACTTCACAAATATCTGGCAAATTCAATGCAGTTTGAGACGTGTTGAACATTATGTGGACGAACTGAAACTTTATTGTAATGCAATTACAACATTTGACAGCTGTTGAAAAACATCTTGAAGGCGGTGAATTATGATGTGCACATTCGAAAGTGACTCGCAAAACCCTGTATCAGTTCTTCCACCCTGTATCAACACTTCACAAATATCTGGCAAATTCAATGCAGTTTGAGACGTGTTGAGCATTATGTGGACGAACTGAAACATTATTGTAATGCAATTACAACATTGGACAGCTGTTGAAACACATCTTGAAGGCGGTGAATAATGATGTGCACATGGAAACCCTGTATCAGTTCTTCCACATGATGTTCAACACGTCTCAAACTGGATTGAGTTTGACAATTATTTGTGAAGTGTTGAAAATCATGCGTTTGAAATGAAACTCTATTTTTATGCAAATGCAATGTATGACAGCTGTTGAAAATCATCGTATAGGCGGTGAATAATGACGGTGTGCACATTCGAATCTGACTTGGAAAACCCTGTATTTTGCATCGTTCAATGGTGTGTGTGTAGTAGTGTTTTGCAGGGTAAATTTGTGTAGCAAGCCCCTGTAGACAGTAGTGAACGTGTTTGAGTTCGCTTTAAGTGCATTTTCTCGTCCTTACTCTGTAGCTGTTCCACGTTTGTTCCATCTCTTCTCTTGCTCTATTTTTTTTCAACCGATCGATTTCAACGACCTAAAACGAATAGTCCTCGGCCATATATCTGCATCTGTTTTTGTTTTATTTCTTTAAAAAAAAGGTAACTTAACGTGTTTCCCGTGTTTTTAACAAAAAATAATCTATTCTGCAATAAAATCGAGCTGTTGTTATTTCCGGCACGATATACACACACATTAATGGTGTGTCGTTATTTAAGTAATCGTATCCCCGCATTTCATGCCCTCTTTTGCTCTTGTGTGTACAGATTGGTCACCGCGGAATAGTTGAATGTATGTTTAAAAAAAAAAGAAGGTTAAAAACGATAGCAAAAATGCTTTTTTTAACGTGTTCGGTTTTTGTTTGTTTTGGTGCCGAAGAATGTTCATACATCGAGACACAACATAATTAGAGAAAAATTGCACATATACCATATGACGATGCTAAGAAAGTGTGTAACAGAAATAGGTCGTGTATTGTGTTTGCTAGGAAAAACAAGTAAACTTGGAACTGAACAAGCAAACTGTAAAATAATGCGGCTGCGAAACAGATGATTTAATTTATTATGTCACTATCGTTTAGGGTTTTGTGTGTTGTTACATCAGGTAGTGAAGCCTCTTGTGCAAAAAGGCACTGCAACCGCAAGTAGGGAGAGAGAGAGAGGAAAGGGAAAGAATAGATGATTTGGAAACAAGGCAAAGCAAAGAACGGTAATAAAAAATCTTTAAAAGTGAATTAGTGTCTCTTAAAGAACGCAGCTCTATACATATAATTAAACTACTATTATGCGTAGAACAAAGAAGCTGGAAAAAACTTGAAACAGAATCAAGTTGGTACTTTAAATTAACGAAGACAAAGCAAAAAAGGTGTAAAGCGTAAGAAACAGAGAAAAAACACCCACACAACACGGAAGGGATGAGCCAGAGCAGAATTAAACGAATAGTAGCTATTATATATCTATGTTTGGTGTCATTTTATCGCGTTTATACAACAAAGCCCATTGTAATAGTAATAATGAAACCCCGCTCTATTCATCCTTCCCTCCCTCCCAACCCGTTTACTCTCTCACCAACAACCAAACTACATTCACGCAACAAGCAAAAGAATGTTGTGAACATCTTCATTATTATTAGTATGATACACTTAAAGTAAAAAAAACGTGAAGAAAAATTATGAAACATGTGAGTGAAACGTGAGTGTGTGTTTTGTCCAAAATTTTACAATTAGACGAAAAAAAAAAGAAGCTAACCAAAATAAGAACGAATACGAAGCAGAAGCAGCAGCAGAGTACAACTTTAGCGAATAATGAGCTGAGCATCCAGGGGTAATAAAGCATGGCCAATAAAATAAGAATGAAAACTAAAAGGTACGAGATAGCTCTCCCCTTTCCCCCCTCCTCCCACTCCCACCAAGACTCCCCCACACTCAGCGGTGGAAACGAATTGCGACAAGTTTTAGTGGTTAGTAACGGTGAATGTGCAATGGTGAAGCAAATTGTAAATGACACTAAATTGTTGGTATTTTTTGATCCATTAAGCTCTCGAGAGTAAAGCAAAATGTAACATTTTCCATCGATTTTACAGTGAAACAAAAAAACACTCATCTCTATTTCCTCTCAGCGCCAAAAGAAAGCGATACAAGTTAAACACAGAAATAGAACCTCTCTAAAAAACAAAACAAAAATGGTCGCACACAACAGTGAACAAAGAAAAGAATATAAATAAACGTGTAAAGAAACACTTACTTCGTGTAACACACACATACACAAGCTTTTAATCATGATCAAGCTGTATAAAGCAACAAACTCGTAAATGTAAACGTTTTCTTTCATATCTCATCGGGGCACTTAACGTTTTAAAAAGGAAGAGCAAATGAAGCAAACAAAAGTATCAAAAATAAGGTTGAGGGCGAAGGAGAGGGACCGTGTTTTGGACAAATCATGTACACACAGCACAACTTCATTGTTCCACATAACCTAATGAAGAGGGGGGTTGCCATTTTGGATGGATACGCCGCTGTACAATACAAAACCATAGCAACAAAGCACACAAGAATATAAATATGAACAAACAGAAGATTAAAAAAACCATTGATAAAGCTTATTCCACTAATTCGATTTCAAAAAAAGAAGAAAAAGAACGAAAACAATTGTTTCCTTTTTAGATTAACAAAACAAAAACAAGAACAAACACTAATCACCAAACTATTATTGATTGTGTAAAGAATTGTGGGGCGAAGCGAACGATTCCTAGTGAAAATTTCAACCAAAAGTTTAAATATAAAATAAAAAAAATCGGGTAAATAATGCGAATGATAAACAAAAAGGGGTAGATAAATGTCACATGATGCGCGCACTCCTTTCTGAATATAAACACGACACGGAAATGGGGGAAAAGTAGGTGAAACAAAATATGGAAAATCTTACTGCAATCCATAACACATTTACTACAAATTAAATTAAAAAAAGAAAACACTACAGAATTATATCTATTAATGATTGAAATTAAAGAATCCTAAATTACGAAACAAAACAAAAAAACAAAATCTTAAGTAAGCTAAATTGAAACAGAGAACAAAAGGGTGACGAGAAGTATCGTGAAGAGAAGAGACAGAGAGAGAAGACAAAGCACAGACAGAACAACAGCAAAACAAACACAGCGAAACGCGAGAACTCAATGGCTCTACGTTGAGTGTGGTTTGTGTGTGTGTGGTTGGCGCAAACAACGAGCATGGTAAACCATTATAGATGTGTGTGTAAATAAAGAGAATAACGATGAATAAAAACAAACAAACTATGTGCAGAATGTGTAATTTGGAAGTACAGTTATAGTTACTTTTGAAGAAAAGGATCTATTTCAGGACAGATTCCTCACCAGCTCTTGCATGCTTGGTACTCTGAGTCTTCCAGCTTAATCTCTTACTAATGAATTTATCAGTATCTTCTTATTACTACTTCGTTCTTCTAGTGACAGATGTCGATTTGGTCTATCCTTCCATTAACATGCCTTCATTGAGCAAACGCACATACGCGCCACAGAATGCCCTTCTACAACGATGCTTTCGATGTCCATAAAGCTCTATTTGGCCGTCCACTAGGATAGAAGGGATGTGCTGTGGCCCAAACTGATATGGCAAGATGATAACAGGTATAAGGAATAGCAACGCGTGTTTCCCTTAACTATTAGTTTAAACCCCGAGACTCGGTTGATGAATCCTGCGAAGAAACCACATTAACGGGCTTCTTTGGTCTCCCTATCTATACTTTTAGATAACTAACATTTAGATATGGCAAGATATCTATGATATGTTATGAAGAACCTTACTGGAGGATATTATGGAGATCATGGAAAATGTGATAACATATCATAGCTATCTTGCCATATCAATTTGGTCCAGAGTTAGCAGACACTTCCGAGTTCTTAGCCCTCCGAGTTCTTAGTCCTTCAAAAGTTTCCCAAAATTTCAGCATATGATATTTGTAAACTACAATGTTTGCACCAAGTGATCTTCTATCCAGCGTAATCGATCTCAAAACTCAAAAATTGATTAGAAATCACATTAAGCATGATCTTTATATCCTCCAGTAATTCTCTGTCTACTCAATCTCAACAGTAAAGCCATATTCTTTGATAAATACGGATCCCCTGTGTCTCGATGTCCATCTTGTAAGGTCTATGCGTCGATCAGTCCCTACTATCTGTTGAAGATCACTCTGATTTTGAAGAAAAGTTGAAGGTGTGAATCATGATGACGTAAAATGATTGTAAATTAAACTTTCTTATTGTTTCGGATATCTTGGAGCAAGCAATTGGACTAACCATCCAGCAAGGAGATAGTTTTAAACAAAACATTTATATTTCCTATCCCGTTCATCGAATACCTCCTCTTCGTACTCTCTACCCACTACTGCGCGGTGGCAGTCGAGTTCAGCTACTACTGGATTGCTGTTACACTTAAATTCCCTACCAATATGTATCTGTGCACGTGATGTGCGTGTGTGTTTTAAGAACCGTTCCTAGCTCTCTCTCTCTCTCTCCTGCATAACCACAAGTGTATAACGAACCGACCGACGGGATAATACGTTCCTTTGACTAGTGTTTTACAAACACGTTGTACTTCTGTTTCTATCCCATTCTTCCCTTTTCCTTCTTTCCTGCTCTCTCCTTCTATGTACATATAGTGTTTTAAAATCTGTTCTCACAACAAATGCCGTTGTCCCCTGTTTTGCCTCCTTTTCTCCACTCCACATTATAGACATCAAATGCTCCACTTCGCTTTTGTGGAGGACCTTGTCTCTTGCTTCACAAACACCCCTCCTGGCTTCTTCCGAGTTAGTCTTACCTTATAGTATGTACAGGGATCGTTTGTGCTGTATATAGGCGAATCTCATCGCACCCTCCAAAATCACTGCAAAGAAGCAAACCGAGGAGCGCGAAAAGTACCGACCGGGTGCGGGTTTTGGAATGCGAACACAGTACAGAGCAGAGCTTTAGTTTAGCTTTAAGCACTCGCTGAAGAATTTACCAAGCGTATGGTAAAGATGGGGCCGCACACCAGCCAGACTGTGATCCTCGTCCGGGTAGCTCTGCAGACATTATAGGGTGAGAAAGCTGTTAGATGCTGGGCTTACAGGCAGAAGAAAATCGAATCAATTACTTACCACCTGCTTGAACATGATGTCGTGCGTTTCGAGCGCCCGGGCCAGCTGCATCGCCTGCTGGTAGTGGACGTTGTCATCGTACGTACCGTGCACCAGCAGGTACGTCCGATTGCGGAACCGCTCGTGCAGTGCCGTCAGTCGTGACGTTTCATACCCGGCCCGGTTGTCGGTGAGCGTCGGCAGGCCCATGTACCGTTCGGTGTAGATCGAATCGTAAAACAGCCAATCCGTTACCGGCGCCACCGACACGGCACACTGGAAGACGTGCTGCGTATCCTGCGCTAGTGCCATGGCCGATGCGTAACCACCGTAACTCCAGCCCCAGATAGCGATACGCTGCGGATCGACAAACGGCAGCTGTTCGGCTAGCTTGCGAGCGCCGGTAATCTGATCCTGTACCTCGACCGTACCGAGCTTACGGTAGATCTGGTACATGAGCCGATCGCCGCGCAGTCCACTGCCGCGGCCATCAATCTTCGCGTACACCACGGACCGGTTCGAGGCGAGATGGGTGCCCCAACCGATCGACCAGGTGCCGACGACGTTGGCCGAGTTGGGCCCACCGTACACGTCCACCAGCATCGGATGCTTGACCGCACTGCTGGAGGTGTTGGTGCCGGGTGGAATGAGCAGCATCGCCTTCGCGGTAAACCCATTGCCAAGATCCAGCTCGTGTATTTCGACGCGTGGGATCGCTTTCCCCTTGAGCGCACGCTCCAGATGATCGTTCGATTCCCAGATCTTCATCAGCTTCAGCTGCACAACTGCAAAAGGGGAAGGAGATGTTAGTTGACATTGTCTCATGTCTCAATTTCCAAAGCCAAACGACCTCCCTTACCCTTCTCAGCAACGCTCCACCGATACACGTGCGTCCAGGGAATGTTGGGGCCGCGTGCTTCCAGCACCAAGTAGTTACCGCCGTTCGGGCTCATCTGCGCATTGAAGAAGCTCTGCTTTGCGCTCACCTCTGTGTCGCACGTCAAGCACTGCCCGGCGGGAGCATTCGGTCGGCCCTCGATCGCGTACACATGCAGCACGTGTGATTCGTTGGGCGTGTTGGCCGTGTAAAAGATCAGATTGCTCTCCGCATCCCAGCGTAGAATCTCCTGCACGACAAACGTACCGCTAGTCACCGGGACGGCCGACCGTTCCGTCGTGGAGATCATCGTCACGTGCTTAAATCCACCGGCAGTACCCTGGGCCTGGGACGAGATCACCAGGAACTGTGTTCCATCCCCATTAAACACCGGCGCACTAAATAGATCCAACCATCCGGACTCTTCCTTAATCTCGTGCACCGTCATACACTGGCCAGACTCGGGCAGGCATGACTTGATAATGGCATGGTTCTGCACACGATTCATCCAGATCGTCACGAGCCGTTCCTTCGTCCAGCCAACGCTCGTAATGATGTGATCGCGCTGCTGATTCACCAGCTCAACCGGTGGCTCAATCTCCGCCAACTTCCGCCCGGTCAGATCGTACTGGAACAGATGCACCTCCGGGTTTTTGGTGCCCACCTTCGGGTAGTGCAGCGTCAGCTCGCGTGGATACTGATAGTCCGGGTTGCCCGGTGGCCCATAGATTGGGATCTTCATCAGTGGCGTTTCCGTGTCGTTGAAGCGTATGAACGCGATGCGCTTGCCGTCCGGCGAGAACCAGGTGGCAATGTTGGTCGAGAACACTTCCTCCTCGTACACCCAGTCCGGGATGCCGTTGTACACGCTCGGGCTACCATCGGTGGTGATCTGGATCTCGGGCGAGGTCGGCGTTTCGCGGTAGTAGAGGTTGTTCTGGTACACGAACACGAACGAGTGGCCGACGGGGCTCCATTCAACGAGATTGAGGGCACGCTAGATGCAAAGTAGAAAGCTATTAGGTAAAACGAGAGTTTGTTTTTTACTCTGGACAACTCATAAAACATACCCTCTGTCCACCGACATTAATCGGAATGACCTGCTTCGTCGCCATATCCACAATATCGTAGATCGCCAGGTAGCTGTGCCGGAAGATCTTGCTGTAGCCGCGCGCTACCAGCAGATACTTGCCGTCGGGCGACAGGTCAAACTTGAAACCCTGCAGCTGCTCCTCGTTCGCCACTCCGAGCAGTGTTTTTGTGTCGTTGTCCTCCGGATCGTACACCATCACCGTGCCGAAGTCGTCGCGGAATATGATTTTCCCATTGGCGGTCCAGGTGCCGGTAAAGCCGCTCGCTGACAGTCGCCCCTGCAGGAAGTCATCCAGCGTGATCGGTTCACCTTCACGCACGATGGGGGCCGTCTCGGGACCGCTTTCTTCCTCATTGCTAGCGGTGAGGACGACCACGAGTGCGACGGCAACGACGGTAAGGATGACGGCCAACGTACCGAGGAGAAGATATCGGCGAAGGTTCCGCTTGCCAGAGCCAACGAGTTCCTGTGAAGGGGTGGCAATGGCGATGATGCATTAGTACAATTGTGTTTCTTGAGAAAGGACACAGTCTTATGTAGGAGATCTGTGTACGATCGAGTCTACCATATTACAAACTCAACACAACTGGAAAGGAAAATGTGAAGACTTTTTGGATAACAAAATACGGAGACAACGGCTGTCACGATATCAATGTCACGATATTGCAAGAGACGATATTCCACTATGTGTCCGCTTTACTCAAAGCCTTCTTTAAACGTGTAGCACCAGCAAAGAAGAGCATTAGCTAGGTACTGTAACCCAATTACTTAAAACCCTAAAGGCGAACTGCACGATGACGATTGAAGGATTAAGGAACGGGTATACAAGACTGTCCAATGCTTCACTAATTCCATGTCAGTCACATTTTAAACTGTTTTTCTAAGACTTCTTTCAGCTATTCTTTGCCCTGTTTTGTATTGGCCATTGTGGATTCTTACGCTGTATGGATATGTGTTGAAGTTCCAAACACCTGCATTGAAATTTAGTTTAATACGAATGTGTATTGTGTCGGTAATTGGCTAAGACTAGATTCTAAATAAAACATGTCTAGATCGGCAGTAACATCTCCAACAAGGTTCTTCAATATTTTTTTAAATATATATTTTTATAGAGACTTTCAGTACATTGCTTCTTAAAGGTTTTTGAATGATGTATGTACATCAGGTTTCATTTAGGTCTAGTAATAGCCAAAAAATAAATCACAATCAGTTGTACCAGTGAACTCGTACGTTCGAGTGTTCACCGGTACGGGCGGATTACTAAAATTATTAAAGTATTGACATGATAATACTGACAACCATTATATCACTATACAAAACATTTCAATATTATCGATGTTACAAAGTCACAGTCTCGTGTTTGCATTAAGGATACAAGGTCCAAAGATCCAGAGAGACCTTTAAGGGATTAAGGGTCCAAAGTAACTATACTATTGTGTTGAAACTAGATAGATGAAGTTTCTATACTCAAAATCTCAAAGCCATACCGTATTGGCGATAACTAGTGCTGAAGATGATGATGAGCTATTTATTGCAATCGTATCATCAATCCAGATGTTTCAAGCTATCAATACCATGAATAACACACGGATATTTCCTCTCAACGGTGTTCAAGAAGCTTTTGGAACAAAGATACACTTGGCATCTGTAAGTGGGCAAGGGTAAATTGTACAAATCCTTAAAGAAAAAATTAATAAGAATGTTCAAATTTCAGGTCCTTCAGGCTTGGTATCTCCTCCAAAATATGGAAATAAAGATACTCCATTGATATGAGAACCTGGATTATGCAGCGGATTCTTAATTGTTTAACTGTTTACGCAGTCGTTTCTAGAACATGAATCAAACTGTGATAGTCTCAAGGATCTTATAAATAAGATATTCTTGGATAATGCATATTGCTCTGTATAAGATTTAATCTTCTTATCTAATCCAATAGCTCTGTTCCTATACTATGGTCTCCACTCACTACTATGGTCCTATTGGATTAACTACTGCAAACTACTTTATCTTTCACATGTTGCATAGTTTGAAGCGTTGAACGCAGTTCATCAATTCCAACCTATTTAGGCAACAATCAGTTTTAATCAGTGCTTCCATCTGTTGTTTCAATCTTAAATTACAACACCACCAAGCCACATAACGAATCTCATGATGAATCGCCAAAAATTACACATCCATCATAATCTTTCACACCTTCGAATTGCCTCTTTGGGCAGCTTTCGTCACGTCCTTTGTCGGGCAACAATCCGGCCCGGTTATTAAACGACACCAAACACGAGCGCTTCTTTTTCATGCCTTTCCTTATCTAGTCCGATAAAGAAGGAGGTGTTTGTTGAAACAATGTTATCGCAAACAGTGCAAACACCAATTAAGAAAAGGGAAACCCCTTGCGTTTCATTAGCCCAATCGGATATGATGATCTTTGGAAGAGGCACCCGATTAGGCATAGCTCCCATAGCTAATTGGAGATGATCGTGGATGGTCATGTACATCCCGTCTGCAGGTCCCCTGTTGCTATCACATCATTCCAAGGTAGTAACTTCCTCCGGTTTGATGGTCCTAACGGACTGAGCCGTGGTTTTCTTTCCACTGCCCTTAACGCAACGAACACCGGCGACGTAAGCCTGCGTCGTGCAAACACACACAACCGGTCACGAAAAACCTGTCCACGAACACCGTTTCATAACCGTTCGAACTTCCGAACCCTGCACGGTCGGTGTGGCCGCTGCGCGTCTCGTGGAAAGGGAAAGTGAATCCGATCCGGAAAGTGTACTGTGCACGGAAGGCTAACGCCGCGTGTTGTCCGCCAGTGCATTGCGACCCAAATTTGTTGCGTCGCGGGGGTTTAGATCGCTTCAATTAGTACGCCAGGCACATCGAGCCTGGCCCCATTTCGTTTCGCGCTGGAGTAATGCACGGTACCCTGGCACGTAATAGCCTTGGCTGTACACTCCACAAATATATGCATTACCATCTGGAAAGAAAACCCGAAAAACCAAAATATTTGTTCATGAAACGCAGTGGCGAAAAGATCGTTGACCACCAGCCAGACCGAGTGGCGATGGCCAATGGGGATTGAAGTATGGGATGAAGTGGTGGTGGTGGTGGTGTATTACGATCAGCGCACACGGCGACTCTGATGCCGTGCAAGGAAATTCCGAACCTGAACGCGGATGGTAAGCGAACATGCCAGCCCGCGCGCTAAAGACTTTACGGATTGATTGCGTATTTACAATTTCGCTCACTACGCAACACGCGACCATTTGGAGGGTTTATGTATGTGTGTGTTTAAGTAAAGAGAGCAAAGGACAGAGCGGGACGGAGAGAGAGAGGGAGCTGTTTGTTCTATTATGCAATTGCAAAAAAAAAGTTATGACGCAAGGCGACGAAAAGGTGTCCAAGAAGCGATCAACAACCGCGCGATCGTGCATGTGGAAAAGTGGATTCGAGTAACACCGCCTTTGTGCGACTCTGATTTGCAGTGGAACGAAATTGATTTATTTACTACCTTACACGGGCTACTTTTACCCTCTTATAAGACGCTTATGAGACTCTTAGATGCTTTTTTTATGTAGGAAAATCAATAGTGCACAATTACCTGATCCGAATGTCCGATCTCGATGCTGTTGCCAGTGGATGCTGCCATTTTGAAGGGCTCTCCTTCGTCTCGTTCTCACACCCAAGTCACACTGCTTAGTGTCCACGATCTTTAGTAAACAGTTTACAACGATACTACACTAACGAGGTACAGGAACATTAAGCTTATAAAATCTCACTTCGATCACACGTCGGCACTCTTGCAGCGACTAAACTACAAATCCATGCTCGTGTAAGACCCGATAGAACTCCAAAAAACTTCTCCAACCAGAGAAGCTTTTACATGTCACGATACTGTTGTTCTTGCCACGCAATACGCAGAGCTCCGTTTGCAAGTGTTACCACCCATCTGAACAAACACTGTTCATCGCCCGAAAGTGTTCCACCCAGATAAAAGGTGGAACACTCCACCACTTTGGAAGGTGATATAATCGTATGGAAGTAGAATTCACATTTTTTCGAACCGAAATACTTTAAAGTAAGTCTTCCGCCAGACAAATAAACGATCGAGAAAATAATTTGTACTTCTGTCGATTCACCGAGCAGACTATTTTTCTTTCCATTGCGTTGGAAGATATTTGGTGCGTCTTGCGTGTGAGTCGCAGTGTGGGGTTTTTTTATCGTGCGGATGTAGTTCCTCTTGCCTCTTCCAACAAATGTGTACACGAGGTTCAATTAAACCAGCATGTTTTACCTGCCCGCAAACACGCTTGATAACAGTTTACAGAGATGTGGTGGAGATGGTAGAAGCAGCCAGTATCTCGTATCTCGCTAATTGCTGAACAAAAGCGGTCATACCGTGGCTAGCCGTTCAATAATGTCGAATTATAAGGGTGTGTTCGATTTTGTAGGTAACCGGGTGGTTAAATGCACAAGGAGAGCATATGCTTTATGCTGGGTATAATTGAGGACGTAATTTAAGAGCCTATCGAGAAGAGTATTTGCTGGGAAACGGGGCAACTTTAAGGATTTTCCAGAACCAGTCATTATTCTATAAGAGATTACGGATCATATGAAATAATATAAGAAAACCGTAGTATAAAATTACACTCTAATTCATGAATCTAATTCAAATATATCAATATATTATTTAAGTTTTATACATCAGGACAATTTACCCGCTTTGATAGAGTCACGAATCTTCAAAAATTCGTCCTTTCTGGAGTCCAACAAACCGTGACGATCAGAAATTATTACAGCTATAATAAGACTTGTCAAAAGTGTAATGTAGCTTTAAAGACAGATTGCTTTCCAAACATATAGTTATAGATACGGTAGATACATCTAGCAATTGATTCTGCATCTGCATTATATTCTGCATCTTTGGTCCGCGTGATCATATCCGTCTTATGTAAGCTAATCAAGCTTAAGTTACCGCATTACCAAAGTTTTAGCTACGAAGGAAGTAATTAAGGATTTGAATTTCACAAGACCACTCCTGAGATTCCAGAACTGCTCACTCTGTTCGGATCTAGAGATCCTCCAAAGAGTCAAATTAAATAAAGGATTCGCGAAACGATCACGAGCCGTATTTGTGTTATGAAATGCGGAAGCAGAGGTGGAATAGATAGCGTATTCTTCGAAAGTAGTAAGATGTATGGCTAAAACTGTCCCTAGTAATAGGTCTAGTTTTATAAGAAATCTCTCTAACCTTGGTACTTAATTGCATATCGTTTGGTTCTTAAAGCTTATCTTCACCCATTACATCTCAATTGTTTAAAGAAGATATTCCTCCACATCACCCTTTCCACAACAAAGGGGCGTTTAGAGGTTCAAAGATCAAATCTATTAAAATAAACCTAAATAAAACGTATTGATCGAAAACCTCCTAATAAAAGCATCAATCTTTGAACAATGTTTCAATCTATAAGCCCCAAAAGGGTTCTTAAAATAGCCCAAATTGGTGGCCTACGGAATTGATTTCCTAGTCGTGTGGCTTGTCTAATCAAAACCAATCTAAACGATCAATTTAATGTTTTCCCTTTCCGTAAAAAATCTCCACTTTCCAACAGCCTGCTGTTGAACGGCTTGTGACCGTTGTGACTGGATCGAAAATCCCGGAACTCCCATGTGGCTGGGTGATCAAATCGTTTTGCCGTCTTCCTTCCTGTGTGTTCGGTGTGTACTTAAATTACCACTTAAAAGCATCACTAGCTGACAGTGTCTGACGGACAGGCTGTCGAGCTTGAAAAGTGTCGAGCGGTTCCGGTGTGAACGTGCCACAACGAAAACGAAATCGCGAGCTGCGAATTAGCAACCTATTCTTCACGCTTGCTGCTGCTGCAGCACAATGCAGGCTAAACGGGTGGTTTAATGTTCATCCTTTTTGCGAACATTACACCTACACCTTGCATGCAGGCAACACAGTAAACCAACCATTTATTTGAATGATAGGATGCGCTTTGTCGCATCATCTTGTTACACATCGTTATTACGTCCCGGCTGGGTGGGCAGAAAAATTGTGCCTTAAATCGTCTGCCTATATATGCATCACACATGCCACATTCAAAATTCATGGTCCACACACACACAGCCGTTGTCGTTAGGTTGCACAGGGAAAAGAAATCTACAATCTTGCCAGCGCAGCGAGATCTCGCACCCCGTCCAATGATTCGTAACGATTCGCTCTAATTAAGGTTCATCTAAAACTTATCCAATTTGATTGACCGATTTGTCACCCTCCGGGGAGAGCCGAGGCCGATGATGTGTCCCGCGTCATGGACCAGTTACCAGCGAAAAGGTTCGGTTCGGTCATCCGCTTCCCGGAACGGTTGGTGAGTGAGTATGTTCGTACGAGCAGAGCTGGTCATGCGGAGATATTTTCTATAGGCATTTTCTTCTGCCCATCCCAATGCAATGCCTGTGGACTTTCACTAATCCATCATCTTGCTGCGAGTGTGTGTGCGTTCTCAGTTCGATTAACATTAATTAACCCATCGTACACTGTGCGGCAGTGGATTCCTCCACTTAAAGTCTCACCAGAACTCGGCTCATTCTTTAAAGACTACTCCAAATCCCAATGGCAAGCCAAGCGTAGCGTAGTCTCGGCACTCGAGCTATGCCATTACAACAGCGTCTCGGTGTGTCTCGGCGGGTAGGTTAAACGCGGCGGAAACAATCTGGTCGTTCATCTAAGCAGAGTAAGTGGCATCTCTTGCTTGTAAGTACACACCGAGTTCCGCTTACACTCGCTGCTCGCCCAACCCAATGCCCCAAACCGGCCACCAACCGGGGCAGTGGAGCACATGGGAGCACACTTCACACGAAGGAGAATTGCACCGTCAGGATGCACTCGGGGATGCACGTTTGCATTTTTCATGAAGCCGTCTTGGCTGGCAGGAACTACTCCTAGTCGCTCGGGATGACATCCTGAAGGATCTCACGTATACGTTCCCACAGTGCACAGCCATGTGTGTGCCGTCTTGACCTTAAGGCATTACTGTCTCTCCTGTGTCCTCCAAGATCCTGTGTCGTTAAACTGCCACTTATCACACGCTGGTGGAGGTGGTGGTGGTGTTGTCATCGTCATCGTCGGCGGTGCCTTCGCTGACAATGTTTGCTGGCTGTGCTCGGTGTGGCGTGCATTTCGTGCATCCAAAGCTTTATACATTATTTATATAGTGTGACGCTTTACACACCTCCACCATGGCCGGGGGCAGGATGAAAGGATTAAACAATGTTTACCATCGATAAAAACGTACCGGGCCATCATGGGGACAGTGAACGAGCGAGGGAGAGCAACATTTCAATCTTCGCTCTGGGAGTTGTTAAATTAAAACACCACCAGATCAGTCAAGCGTTACTGGGGCCGTTCGAACCGTTTTTTGGGAGGAGATGGATGGCGTTTCAGAAAACGTTTCATCTTAGAGCTTCTCTCGACCGGGGGAGGCGATTCGCTTGCGGTGAAAGAATGTTTTAAATTGATTTTGTGAGCCTTTTGTTCGAATTTTATTGAAGCAACTCTGTTCCAGAATTCATCTCGCATGTCCCACCCAAAAGCCCGAAACCTTACAATGGTTTGAGCTGCAGCTTTGCAAAGAAAAAGCCGCTTCTCGATGGCTTCGGTTTGATGAATTTTGCACTGGCAATTGGCACTACTTGTTGTCATCTTCTTTGTTGTAAGTCGGTAGAAAAAGCAACCCACTGTGGTGGGTTTACAATTAATCAATTTTTGCTGCCTCAGAAAAGCTTGTTCAGCACGTGTTTGGAATAGAAATCTTGATTACAAATCAAATCAAATTGATTGTCGGCGTAAAAGGCGGGGCATACAAAGCGCAGCGAATGTAAATTATCGCCCTCATTTCAAGGGGCGAATTGTAATGCTACACTACACAAGAAACTAAACGCAGTGCACCTAATAATAAGAAGATGGTTTTAAATGCAATACTCTAACCGTGCCGTACCGTAGATAGTATGACGTTTGCTGAATAATATTACGCTACGGGAGATTGGGGCACTATGCCCGTGCTAGACAAATAATTGTGTTTTTGTTGTAGTACAAGAGTACATCATGATGATGATGATGAAGTTGATGATAAGATTAAATTATGTTGTGTGTTTACATTCGATTCAACCTCACAGGGTTTCCCACGATTTATTGGTTGGTTTCCATATTGTTTTGGGCTCGTTTCATGATTTATTCATCGTATTCCATAGATTCTGCAAAACGTCCAAAAACTCGTGGGAATATATGAAAAGCAACCAACAACTTTCGGGAAACAACCAAAAAATCTTTGAAACCCCCTTTATAAGATTATTATTGTTATTATGGTCATTTCAGTATAGAACAAAAACTTTATTCGATACGATTAGATCTATGCAATTTCGCAAACAATGTTTCAGCATAAACCTTTTAATAATGAAAATATGGAAAATGCCATAATTAGATCGTTAACATTATTTATAATGCTGAATACCTTTTGCCATTCAACATTTCATTCACTTATGTGAACAATTAGAGTTCAATGCGTAATGTAAGAGGTCCAAAATAGATATCAGCATTCTTCATGCTGAATTGAATGTGTCAAAGTATAGTGAATAATTGCTTTAATACAACAAGAGTTGTATAAGCTTAAAATATGGAAACAATCATACGCTTGTTAAATATTTAAATATGTAATGATTATTATTGAATCCAAATCCAAACATGAAAAAGTTACTAAAACTAGCTCCTACCAAAAAACCTAAGAACAAAGGGCCCATCAAGCCCCACCTGTCCCTATTCCTTACCAATATCAAAAGACATAGACTTTCACCCCTTTTTCTTCACAGCAATCGTACGATTGAACTATTTCTCATCTTGAAATAGGCAATAGGTCTTCGTCGCGTAGGCTTCGATCATCACACTGTCACCACCATCGTTGCACATCTCGAAGACACGAATGTCCCGCACACGCTCACAAAGAACTGCTAATGTTCGTGCGCGAGAGTAACTAGATCTATCACTTAACGATGACCCCCCGCCGGTATCCGTGGGTCAACTTGCAAACCAGCAAACTGGCAATCAACTGTAAGGGCACCGTGACCGTACAGAACTGATTGACACTAGCCTGTAATGGTTGGCAAGATTCCACGAAACCGGACCGGACAATGATAAGCAACCGAAAGGGGAAGAACTCGATCTAACAGCACTGTGATCGTGTAAAGATAATAATGATGATGATGGTGCCGAGCTTTAGGTGAAGTTTTGCAGTATTGTTCGCAATACTTCGTCACAGCGACAGGCTCAAAACATTTCACATGGATGAGAATCTTGGTGTCGTACTCGGTGGGAAATACACCGCTCATCTCTCTCTTTCTCCCAGTTGGATTGTTGGCGGAGCTTTTTAGACCTACAGACCTACTGCAGGGACTGGAAAACCTTGGTATTTGAAATAAGCATGCAAAAAAACAAACACACACAAAACACACACCTACTTCATTAAGTCAGGCATGGAGCTCAGAGCTCTTCGAAGGCGTTCCATTGGAGGAGCGCTGTCTCGCGTGGGGATACACAAACGCGCAGCCTCCAAAAGCGAACGTTTGCCTTCATCGAACAAACAGCAACAACAACAACAACAACAAAAAAACACGACATTGATCAAGTTCCGAAACCGGTTTTGGAGATTCAATCGGTAAAATTAACATCACGATTCTTCTGTGAGCGAAGCATCTTAGGACGGAGTTACCTGTCCGAGAGGCAGTTCTTGGAGGCTCTGTTTTTTGCTAATGTTTCTTCAACTTCCAGTACCTTCGTACACGTAGATGTGACGTAAATTGACTTCGAGATAGAAACAGCATTACGAAATGGCAACTTTGAGTGTAGTTGTTGTGGGTCGTGTAATGTCACGGCGGATTTACATTCCTCAACAAGTCCCACACACTTCAGTAAATCATGTCTCCCCTTTTCAATGTCTATCGGTTGGCAGTTACTAAGAGTATCGGGATGGCATTATCACTGGCTGGCATTATCTACGATTAGCTCCCAGATTAAGTGCCGACAGGTGACAGTAAAAGTGGTGTTTTATGACACCGCGTGATGTACACTAATAACCCTGACGCGTTATCAGCAATTCAACGGAATTCTTTCCGTGTAATTGCCCCTGATATTGGCGAACAAGTAGAGTGCGTCGACTGAAGTAAGCACAATAAAATTAATAAAAAACCAACACACACCCATGGCGGGAGATTACATTGTAAGTGAAATAAATTAAAATAATATAATAAATTAAAAGCGTAAAAAAGATTTACTGAGCGTAGAAAGCGCTCAGGGATGGGTGTGTTGTGTGTGTTTGAGCAGTAGCAATAATTTAACAATTTCCATCCAACCTCGAGCCCGCTGGAATGCAGCTACATTTTGTATGCACATGTTGCACTTTGGCGTAAATCAAAATACGCCAACCCATATTCCAGCCACGTGCTGGTGAGGGTGGTGGTCGTGTGCGTTGTTCTTGGCGCAAAGCCACCCAGGAGAACGACGCGGGTTTGTAATAAAATAACTCGCACACACACACTCACAATTACTCAACACAAAACAAACCAAAAAAAAGATGATGCATTACCGCTTGCATACCGGGCTAGGTTAGCCCAAACAGGAAGAGCGTGAAACGATGATCATGATATGGCCGCGTTTGCCGTGTGCATCCACCGTACACTAACACAACGTAGCGGTTATTTAATTTGCCTTCGTTTTTTTGTTGTTTTGTTAGTTTGCATGGTAGTCGCTCTTGGGCTTGGGCTCTTGCACACAAAAGGTGCACACTGGAGCCAAAGGTCCGGAGTGGCCATTTAACGCCACGATGTAAGTGTAGGGGAGCGGCTTCTGTGTGGCCGATGTGTTTGGAGAAAGCTTACAAACATCAAACGCAGGTTTGCACAAATTAAACAACTCAACGGATCGCACAAATTGACGGGATGTGCTAGAATAATGCACCTGATGGGCTTCGATAGCAAAAAGAGCAACAGTTGATTGCTCTAAAAGATGCAGTTGTTATCTCCAGCAATTATAGAAATTCATAGAATTAAACAAACCACGGAAATGCCTTAGATTTCGTGGCGTCTGTTATTATTTCTAATTATTAAACACTCGGAAAGTACCACGGCCACTATTTACTCATATCCACGCAAACTGATCTCAAATGTGATCTGTAATACACAAAAACACACGTCCAAACAGTACACATAAGCCCATATTGGTATGGATTTGTTTACCGCATCACACGCTTTCGACACTGTCACACGGTTGATGACGCTTTTCTACTGGTCACACGGGGCTGCAATGATGTGCTGTGTTGATCGCATAAATTTACACACGAAACGCCCAAGAACGGTGTATACACAGGCGGCATTAATGCTTGCGTCTGTCACTAAACCCTTTCACAGCTTGGCACCGAAAAAAACACAAAATCCAAAGACCTCCCCAACAGAAGGGAGGAATGTTATGTTTGGGAGCTGTGTTCCGCACGTTCTTGCCTTTACACTTTCGCCTTTTTTGGAGGCCCGCGCTCTTACGCACACAAACACGCATAGTACGCACCTTCACGCAACACCTAAAACCGAGACCCGAGACCCGGTGGACACTGTGGACACACGCCAAAAGTGGACGCGCGTCTCTACGTCTGCTCACTAAACCACGGGGACTCGACCGTACGCAACGAACGTTACGCGAAAATTGAAACCGTTTCGTTCGAGCTGCCCGCCACCAACGTGCAGTCGGGTGCGATCGCGTTGCGCTCTGCACCGACCATACTCACCGAGAGACAAACAGCAGGCGAGAAAACAGCACAACCACACGATGGAGGGGTTGGCTTTTAGTTGCTCGTTGTGGCTCTCTCTCGGCGAAACTGCTCGAATTGAATATCGAATTGGTTTCAGTCCACCAAAAAGGTATTGGTGGATGCTGCTGTAACTTTATACCATGATGAGATGATTTTCTAAAATCAAAAACTCATTATGGTGATATTTTTCCAGCCGATGTTGTTCAATGTTGGTTTTTTTTTGTATTGTCGATTGGTTGGGAAAATTTCAGCGTAACTCACTTTCTACCCGCTGCTCCGCTTCCGTACCCCAATGGGGCATTTGATTTGCTTCCTATCATATCGGTCGAACCCATTAGCCTTTGCATAATGATGAAATTGCGGCAAATAAAGGTTTACTTTCGCCACTACAAAAAAGTAAGCCTTTATAATGAACTGGTTTCGTTTTTCCAGTTTCGATTTAAAGGTTCAATTTGAAGATGAGGCGGTTTGTTTTCGTATTTACAACACTTCTTGCCTTCTTGCATTTGGCCTCGTTACTTCCTTTCGCTTCTGTTGGTACAACAAACCCGAAAATTTCTCACAAGATTCAACCATTTTTTTAGTGTAATGCAACTATTTACCACGACCATTCGGTGTCACATTGTTATACATATCTTTCGATCAACAGTTCACGTTACTACATCATTTAAATTGTGTAACATACTTTGGAAGCTTACGTTTGTGGTATAACTTGAGTAATAAGTACGAGTCAGCTTGCACTTTTATTATATTAAAAATATGGCAATATTTTTTGCATATGTTTGTATTTTTATATATTTTTTATTGCTTGTACACACTTTTAGTTCATTTAAATTTATAAACAATTATTACAACTGCTCAAATAAACGTATTTCAATGGTTCAATAATCCAATAAACACAAGTATTGCAATTATTTTGCATCAAGATTCTAACTCGAATCGAACGCATGACATCTGTTGTGACATTTCAAAATCTTGACATGACTCTAATTAACCGTCCACTTCCCAGTGCTTTAAAACGCATATAGTTTCATACTCTGATAGTAAAGTTTGACTGTAAAAAAAAAATTAGGTAAAATTGATTGTTTATGATGAGCATGCGCAATTTCAATTAAATTTAATATTCGATCTTATTCGAACAGTTGATATTTGTCACTGTTTATTTATGTTTCCTTTCAAAATGAGTTGAAGACATCACAATATGATAATTTTGATGAAGATTACTAAAATGGAATCCTTCCAGAATATTACTAAGAGCAATCCTTGTACATCAATGCAATATACGCGAATGTGATGAATTTAAAACAAGTTCTTTTTTCTTATTTTTTGCATCAACAACTTGCCCAGTTTCAACTACCGATACAGCCTACAGTGAACGCGTTGTATTTGAAACTGCTCGATAACTGCTTTATAGCGAGAAACATCCACCCCTTCGCGAGAAACCCTCTCTTTGCAGAGCATCCTCTTGTTGCTGCCCTAGCAACGGGGAGCAAACACTAGCCGGCTTTTAGCCACGCTCGCTCCCGAACCATTGCTGGATGCTTCTTGGCTGTAACACTGTAAACAACAACCGACGACTTGTTGCCGTTTGCCGCCCGAGCGAAGTAATCTCTTGAAGCCAAGGAGCAGGAAATACAACACGCCCGTAGCCGACACGACGCGGTGCGTTGATAGAAAGTGGCCGAACAAAGTGGATAAACATTGTGATTTCGGTGTCGGCTTTCATTCCTCTCTCTATCTCTCGCTTGCTCAGTCTCCGCTGTGCTCCCCTCAAACACGCGCATTACCTTTCACTTTCCTCCCCCTCGTCAAGGTTAAGTCACTGGCAGGTCCGTCCCCGACCCCGAGATTTCTTAGCGAACGTGGGGCCTTCCGAACCGTAACCGTTGCATCTGACTGCAGTCACAGCATGTGTTGTTTCTCTTCCTGGTCTTGCTGCTACTTTGCTGCCGCGAACGCAATTAAACCTATTATTCCCGTGACTCTTTTCCCCCCATCAGCTTCGGAGGCTCTTTCATGTTGCATGCGCCTGCCATAAACAGATGCATATATGCTGCTGCTGGTACTGATATGCTGGATAAATGACAGCCATCTCAGCACAAATCGGCCCACATGAAGCCGCGGCAATGGCGTGTGTGTGTGTGATTCTCCGCCTGCCTAATCAGGATGAAGCCAATTGAGCCGCAAACGAACGATTAAAACCGTTTTCTGAGACAGCGAGCAGTCGTTAATTGTCCGATACACTGAACACATAAGCGGGGAATATGAGCCAGTGCGAGATTCGAACAACAGATAGCAGCATCGTAGAAGATGACGGTGGACGGTGGATGCGTTAATGGATGGTAAATGTCTCACGCCGTCCAGCCGGGTCAACGATTGTTCTTCTAGGCCAGCAAACAACGATGTTCCGCTGCTCGCGAACGATGACTGGAGCATCAGCGTCAGAACAAGCGATCCCCTTCACAAGCAGAAATGGTAAAGATTCGCCCAGCAAAGGGCCGAGCAGAACAATCAATCTTCCTACATGCCTGTCGTTGTACATGAGCGGAGGGCGCGGACAAAGAGTAGAAAGAAACAAGTGCAGTAGAAACAACTTGTTCACCAGCTCAAAGCTCGACCCACATTTGCTATGCTATCAGCTGGTGGTTGTTCTTTCGCTTGTAAGGGGACGGCACTGTCTGTTAACAATGCAAGGTTAGGTTCGCTTTTGCATAGATACCACTCTTTGCGTAGCAAGATACAGTGTGGTAAGTGTGAGGAACAAGCGCAAAAAAAACTATACCTACCCAACCAGATAATGGGTGTGAAAAGTTGGGCTAAAGGGAGGGCACGATAATTGCAAACAGAGCCCACTACTGTTGGCTCAAACGGAACTACATGCGAAATTGGAGTGCAGTTTGATGTACTACCATCGGTTGAGGTTGTATGATTGCACACCGTTGCTTACCGCGTGCTTTAATTACAACCTCATTCAGTGGTTAATTGTTCAGTTTACATTGGCAGCTCTACTTGCGTGTGTAAATTAGCTGTATATTATCAATTGTATTAGTTGTGGCGAAAGAAAAAAGGACCATCAACATAACACGAAGGCGACTGTTTCGAGCAAAGCTACTCCTACACGTGTGGGTTTATTGACATTCGATGGAAAGTGGTCGGAGGATAGCAAAAATCGACTGGGTATATCTTTGAATGGTTTGACAGGTTATTATGAAGAATTCACGAAGCATAAGAAAAGTAATTGAAAAACATAGTGAAAATAGATACCTTTCTTTGAAGGTTCAGCTTTATATTGCTGTTGATAGTCTGAGGATAGCTTCTGGAATCTCTAGAATAGATGCGCCGTGACTCAATGTCTATAGCACACGTAAGATGCACAGGTATCTGTTTTGGTTCCATAATTGTATCCTCCATTTTGAATGTTTAATCATTGACCTTCATATTTTATGTTGTTTATAAGCGGAAAAGAGCATGTAGATCAACATCATAACGTAATTTAAATGAACACCCACACATCTAGAACCTAGAAGAGGTATTGCTCTCTCAGCAAGATTTATAAGTAAATAAGACTCATGGACTCATTAGTCTTGTTTGATTGTCTCCCATTTAAAGTGGTACTAAAGATGACCATCTGAGCCATCCGCATTGGGACCAAAAGAGCCTCCATCAGGTTTGACTTACATCCAATTCTTGTCATATTCTGATGCTATAAACATCTATCATCGAAGATTTAGTAGATGGTATATAACTCTGGATGGAGTCATATAGAATTTCAGGCACCTTGGTCAAATTTAGTTTTGAAAATAGGGATTCAACTCACCTCAGGAGATCAGGAGATCACAATGGTTGAAACCGCTTATATATTGGATGTTTTTGTTTATACCACCTAAGGCACTAAGTAAATGATCTTAACTAAAACTACTAATATTTCAAGGTTGAGAACAGAAGATGCTATTTTTTGAAAATGAGAAAAATTGCCAGAGATGACTTCTACCATCTAAATGTTGTACTTCACTATTATATAGAGTTTTATAAAGCGTTTAAAAGATTTTTGATTATGTCATTCTTCTGGCACAGGATCCATCTGTACAGAAATAACGAAGAAGATTGTACTCGAGATGTAGAAAATATATCCCCAATAATTTTGGCCAGACGGCTAGGCAGTACACGCAGAAAGGGAGTCATGATCTTGCTGACTTTAAACTACAAACCTATTCTCGAGTAACTTAAGATCGCACATTGGTTTGCATACCCCCTTGACAAATCAAGTCGTTAAGCTTCAATTCACCACCGGATCATCGCACAGGTAGATCTCCGTCACACGATCTGTCAACGCTCAACCCATGATCCCATTTTACCTTACATGCCTAGTTGTCACTTACCTGGTACATATCAATTTTCATCTTTCCTTCAACACCACCACGACCACCATCCATGTCCACAATAACACCACGTGCTGACCGCAACCACCGGCGACTACCGGTGGTAGGTGCTGCCTCCCGATCCCCGTCACTGTCACCGGGATCACCCGGCTCGGAATCACTGCTTCCACCGAAATCGTTCTGTGCCAGCGGTTGATAAATGGGCTTGCGAGTTCGAGCGATGTTCATAGCTACGCGCGTCCGGTCGATGGGAGAGTTGAACGGGAAAAGTCTCAAGCAAACCTGGATGGCACGTTACACCTTTTGGGGAAAGTAGAGATAAATAACAAAGGGATTATTAGTTATTTTAGCTTGAAATTATGCTGTACTAAAGCTGCTTTATCTATTTATCAAATTTTATCTATTTAGACCAGCACTGTAATCTTTAAGATAACGCTGACCCAACACGAAATGATGCCTAAATTAACCTGTTTTACGTTCTGTTTTGTTTTGCAATTTGGTCAGTTACCCTCATTCCAGCCATTCCAGACACTATCCATCTGCCCGAAAATTGCCTTTTAATAATTTCAAGGGCAACGGGTCAAATGTCAGCGCGCCTGTCTCCTTTTTCGCACGGTCTTCCCCGGTGCTTAAGCCGCGATTGTGTTAATAATGTTTGTGACTTATCGCACAATCCACCGCCACGATCTAGGGCACCGGCCCTCCAGAAAGGTGCAAATTATAGCCTCCCCTCAATTATCAACACGTTTCAATCAATCACTGCAAACAAACCAACCAAAAACAAAACAAAAAAAACATAAACCCCGGAACGTAATGCGAGGCACAGCACTTCAACACCAACTTCACTTCCAACGTGACCGAAAATCCCCGGCGCCAATGGTGAACCGTGTACCGTAGGGCATGGTTTAAACAGAGTGTGCAACCGTGTTATCATTCTTTGCTCCCACCAGGGGGAGGGCAGGGTTGTGAGGTAGTGGGCATAGAGATCTAATGTTTGTTACATAAAACTCAACAACGTCGTTTACCTTTTGGGGTGGCAGGGTGCACCATTATGTCTCACATTTCTATTCGGCGCGCAATATGAGAGAACGCGTTGGGTGCGGAATAAAAGTAACATGAACAGAGAGAGAGAGAGGAGGAAGGAACATTGGGGGAGAAGGGGAAATGAAACTAGCTAAAGATCGAGTGCAGTTTGGGGTCATAATACACCGCGAGGGGAGAAAAATGTATAAATTTTAGGTAGATGAAGAAGTTGTGATGGTTTTTTGGTGCGTGTGGTTTATAGCAAATGTTTGTGTTAGTTAGCTATTCATGACATCTATATTGTTTATAACGTCTACTCGTACGACTGAACAACATGCCCGCCATGGGTTCAGGCCCCGAATGGACCGTGGCCCCATACGTAGGACTGACTAACCTGCTATGGGTAAATCAATAAGTAATTGAAAGTCAAGCCCACTAGTATTACAGAGGCCTTTATCGACATCGGTTGGTTGTGCCGAAGAAGACGAAGAATGTTCTATTAAACTTTTTAAATTTCTCGTAGCCTGTAACAATAGATGAACGATACTTGAAAGATGCTCTTACATGATGATTTAATATTTAGCACAGCTACACAATTTCTGAATTTTAATAATTGATTAAACCTTGTTCAGGTTCTAATCTGAAGAAGTGCAATATAGAATAGTCTGGTATAGCGACAGCAGAGGTTACTTCGCGTGTTTGGAATGCGTTCAATCATAACGATGTATAAACGTTCTGTCCGTTTATTATTGTGCATTGTAAACACAATTTGGCTCGAAAAAGTTACTACAGAGCTCTTAAATAATACATTAATAAACATTAAACGCTCCCTTCACGTAGTGGATCCATGTAAATTAAATTGCAAAACGTAATTTTTTAGGCCGAACCTTGCCGAATGCCATTACTTACGAATGACCTAACCGAATGGTATTACTAGAGTCTGTTTCATCGAAAGTATAAAGTAAACTCAGTGTCCTTTCTGGGGGTTAAGGAGATTGATCCTTTCAGGTATTGGTATTTTAAACTACGTTGGGATTTTGATTGGGGAGATTGAAGTGCAATGAAGAACATCAATTTGAAAGAAAAAATCAAATTCATTACAAACTATCCAATGTATTGAGAATAGCGATTAATTCTCTTGAGCAAACCGATTCCAGACACTCAGATAGAATGATTTCGATTCCGACTCCAGAGAAACGGAATCGCCCGCTCCGTCTAGAACCGTCCAACATCGTTCAGAATCGTTCAAATACTTACAGAATTGTCTGGTATCCTGGGGAAATTATGGAAATAGTCCAAATTTCAAAGAATTCTACAACACTGATAGTTTCAATGTTTTCGTCGTCCGAAAATTCCAACGATTCCAATGGCTTCGGTTGATTCTGAACGATTCCGGGCGATTCTCATCGGTTTCGATTGCACCTACCTTCGGAAGGTGACTCTGAAAATGATAGCAATTATCCGGAAAACTAGGAACCCAGCCTTTTCCCTATTTTTGCCTATTCCACCCATGTCTAGTTAAGAAGTGGTATGTTCTTTCGCTTCCTTTTTTTCTTAGTTGGGTGTTACATGAGTGAAAGATCTTTGTAAAATCGCCTTTTTTAATTATATCGAACCCAAAAAGTATCAAACTATGTAAACTAGCGTTCTGATTATGTTGTGCACTATTGAGGTACGAACGGTATAAACCCACGACCGTGTTTGATTGCCAAAGTTATATTTTTTACATTTGAAACAAACAAATAATATGATTTAATAATAGTTTTGGAATTTAATTAAAAATCATAAATCATTTTCTTCAAACACATGTCTACAAGGTGTTGGTTCCGAAAGGACAACTTTACTTTTTTTGCAATACCCATAATAATTCAAGCAAATTCGTTAGATTTACACTGAGCTTTTTGTACGACCTAATAAATTCCACCTAGCCACGATCGCGGTTCTGAGGCACTACTACAAGTGAAAGGCAAACGGAGGCGAGCTAACAAACACTCGTCACCGATCAGTCCCCCAAAGGCGGAACCCGTCGACGACGTAATGTCGTGAGGTCGTCCGTCTTCTGGAGCAGTTCCAGCTGAGTAAACAAATGAAGCGGGGAGTTTTCTGTGTGATATCGATACACACGGTACACGATAAGAGACACGACAGTGTCCACGTTTTTAAAAAAGCTTCGTCTGATTCGGGTGGGGTAAATTATTGCTCTCGAATGATGTTATCACTGAGGTGGAGTGCATTTTAATTAGCTTTAGTGGAAACTTTCTTCCGATTGCAGCGTGTCTGTCAGCGAGAGCTCGTAACAGAAGTTATGCAAAAAAATGATTTAAAATCATTTTGGTCGTTTCCTCGCAGCATCCACACGCGCAGGTTTACTTCAAAAAGCTCATATTTCCCATGATGGTCTGTGTAAAATCTTGCCGAATCATCTCTCCTTCCCCGGTCGCGGTGATGACCGCTGTCCTTCACAGCTTCCACAACCACCCCTTTTTACTCTCTCTCTCTGTCCTCCACCAACGGGTGCTGCAATAAACAAACAAAACAACGGCACAGCTGTGTAGCACAGCGGCTCCACACGGCTGACGCACACCACGATCGTGAACGCCGCCGCGAAACACAACATCGCGATCGCAGCTCTGTGGAGCGAGATGAAGATGCTCTCAATCTTGACCTCAAAATCTTCGCCTCATCGCGCGCTGTTTGCTTGGGGCTGGGGGGGATGGCATTAAAGATCGTGCGTCTCTTGTTCCTTTTTCTTCACTAACACGTGCACTAAAACCTGCCGACGACGGTCGATTGTGTGTGTGACGGTGTTGCCCGCTCGTGCACTCTGTTTTTACTTAAGACGTCGCGCCTACTAAGACGCAACTTTTGCAATCCACTGTGTGCAGTTCTCACCGTTTTTATCAACTCGTCATTTGCATTATGCACGGTAACTTTTTGCTGGACTTTTGTTTCCCACACACATACACAAACAGTTGGAAAAAGGGACTTTTCTTTGCACGAACAATCCTCTTCACGTAACCTTTCTTTCACATTCACAGCTGGACGGCGTGTTTCAAGAGGTTTCAAAGATGCAAACGCGCAAACACACACATCTCCCACAGCACAGGCATCCACACTTTCTACTGCGGGAAGGAACAGGAAACCGTCAAAATTTGGGGTCACAACGAGATCGAAAGTTTTGTGGCGCGGGCGCGCGAACGTTCCCCCGTGTGGTTCGGTTTTGTCTTGCCGCGGCGCGACTGCCGCGTGTTCGCGAAACTCGCCGCGAACCGGAGAGGAATGAAAACCGCGCGTGTGTTACTGTTTGTACAGCGTTCGAATACTGCCCCGTGCTGTGCACGAACCGATGGGTGGCGCGCGAATGAAAGGGCATTAAAGCAGGAAAGTGCGAACGGCTGCCAGAGCGCGTGGGAAAGAGATAGAAAGGGCGAGAGAGAAACGGCACAGTGAGCGAGAACCATAAAGGGAGAGGGATTGAAAAGTGTCTGTAGAGGGAGAAGGGAAAAACATTCAATTGATTGTGATGGAATACTTGTGTGTGTGTGTGTTTTCTAGATATTATAAGAAAATTATTTTTCTTCATAAACTTCTTAATTTAATTAAGAAAATAAAAAAAAATCTTTAGTGTGCGATCCTGCCAGGAGTCGAACCTGGAATCTTCTGATCCGTAGTCAGACGCGTTATCCATTGCGCCACAGGACCTGTTGCGAAGAGGGACGCTTATTGACAAACCGGCACCTCTCACGCTTACACATTAAGTGCAGATGGCAATGAATTTAGTAAACTTATAATTCTTTTCAAAAAAAAAGTTCTTTTTAACATAATATTTTTCCACTACCCATTTAAAATCCCTTTCGCTTCCAGTTAAAATCCTCTAAAACAATAAGGAGAAGCAAAACAAAAAAAAACCCTAAATCGAATGCATCCTTGAACGCATTTCGGGTAGTGATTGCTGTGTTGTTCGTCCTACAATGGCGGTAATTTATGCTCTGCCACCCTTCCGGCAAACATGCATATTCATCCGGGCGGCACATCAGCGGTTAAAGGGGGCAGAGTGATCCTGAAATGACCTGAATCGCGTCGACGCTGATGATGAATGAACGGCCTTGTTGTTAGGGGTAGCTGATTTGTGAACGGTCCACCACCAACAACATCCCGTCATCCAACCGGACCCAGTGTCCTGGGTAATCTTTTTTCTAGCTCCATAAAATCGAAAGGGGTGAGGAGAATTTTATGATTTTTAAAAACAGTGTCGTTGTTTTCTTTCTCACAGACAAGCGTAACCGTGGGTAGAGGAGGCGTTAATGTCCTTTTACGATAGAAATAATAGATATAGTTTATTGCCAAACGAAGAAACCCAGGCTTCTACCTCGTTTTTCACGCTTTGTTCTTCTCTTCACTTTCTCTCTCTCTCTGTGTCTTTCTTTAAATTTAACGAAAATAAAATTGCGTCTATTATGCTTAAATACAACTCCCTTCCAACCAAGTGGTGGTGGTGTGCTGTTCATCCAACATATTATTGCTCCTCGTTCCGCTGCCCAGCAATATAAATAAATATACGTTTACATTATACATTATATACCCCAATAAATGGTCAACAATTTGGAATAATAGTCGAAATAGAATTGTGTAGACGTTTGAATAAAAATGGAATAATTGCTGCAATGCAAAGAGTATGATTAAATAGCGTCGGTGCAAAAGATGCGCGCCTTCAAGCGGTCTATGCAATGAATAACAGAGAATTTCCTTCCCAATCCCTACACGATGCACGCGGAATCAATGGAATCGTTCCCTCGAGCAGTCAGCGGGTCAAGCGAGTCTCAAACAGCAATCACAGCAATCTCGCCGCTGTAGCACAAACGATCCCTTCCCCGTTATTGCGCGCGCTACACTACTTCAGCTTCCACAGTGGGTCGAGATCTTTAAACGGATCGTTGTTGGCTTCCTCCTTGACGGTGCTGCTTGCCACCTGGGCCGACTTCATTTGGTACGACGTCAGGATGCCACCTGTCGCAGTGAAAATTTAGTAAAAGAAACACGTTAACAATTGAAAAAACAGAAACAATCGCTCCAAAGCTGCACGGCGCTTACGTTTGTTCAGTATGCCATGCCCGTTATTAAGCACGATCTGATAGGACAGCTGTATCAAGTTCGGATCGCGCAGTGCACCCTTCCGCTGGCAGCAGATCCGGTACCAAATGTCGATCACATCTGCAAAACAAAAATTGCCGACAGGCAAAAGTGTGTTAATGTGTCGTGCAATTGTGCCGCTCTTGGTTTTGTTTTCACATACTTATCAGCAGCGGTTTCCTGGTTTGGGTCGCCAGTATGGTGACGATCGCCACCGTCACCAGGCTCGACCGATCGGTCCCGTTCAGGCAGTTCAGCACGAGCGGACGCAGCTGCGGCGGTAGCTTCTGCTCTTGGTTGTACTGGCGGTACGAGTCGATCAGGTTCTGCGCCACGCCCAGTATCTGTTCGGGCGAGTTTTTAGGCCACAGCTTCGGCTGCAACAGTGCCACGGTCAGGGAGTAGTCCGAGCCGAGCATGCTGATGCGCAGCGTACGCTCGGTGCAGTGCGTTAGGTCGAACTGCTTCATCAGCGTTACCGATACGTCACCGTAGCTAAGCTCTTTGCCGACTTCCGTGGGCCAGAAGGGATCCAGCAGCTTTAGAGAAGGTGGGGGAAGGATGGAGCGATCGTTGTATAGTTGCTTAATTTTGTGCTAAAATGCAGCAAAAGCACACAGCTTACCTCGTTGGCGGTATGCAGACAGACGATCACGTTCGACTTCTGGGACCAGATCATGTTCCAAAAATCGTTCACCGTGTTCGGTAGCGGCGCTTGGGCGAGAATGAAGTGAGGGCAACCAAACCCAAGGTCCTGTTGTGAGGGAAGAGGGAGAACAAATTTATGGTAATAATATTACATCCAAATAAGCTCCACTCGCTTTTCTTCAAACAATAATCAATTCTGTTTGCGTTTGGTATGATCTGTGTGGTGGAAAATGAAGCTAGCCAGGTATAATAAAGGGCAAAAGTGGCGAGGCCGGGTGGGGAAACTTAAACTTACCAATTTTGAATCCTTTTGAAACTTTTAGTTAATTTTTTTTGGTTAAAAAAGGTGAAAAAGTTTGAAAAAAAGAACGGAAGGAAAATTAAACACAAAGTCCAAGGAATCGATTTTTGTTTGTTGTTTCAAATAAAGACTTCTTTCCACTTCCATTGCTATCAAGTAGAATTTTCGCGATCATGTCCGGTTACCACATAAGCTTGTCCTTTTTTGCGATCTTCAAACGAAACAAACGAACTCACCTTTACGTAAACCGCGTTGATGTAATTGTCCGTATCGGTGGACAGCTGAACGCGGGCGTGATCGTACGGGACGCAGTCGATCGAGCGATTCTTTTCCGGAAACAGGCGGGCCACGCTCACCTGCCGCTTTGCCTCTTCCTTTACCTGCAGCATGGAAAAATGAGTCATTATACGGGTTTTTTTGCACACAATATTTATCCATCTGAGTAGTGGTGGGAGCTCAGAATCAGAACTACCCTATTCCGATTCCGATTCTGATTCTGAGATTCTCATCGATATTCTTATGGAGATGTCGAAAACGATTCCGATTTCAAAACCGATTCTGATTTCCGAGCGAATTAAGAATCTGGAGCCGATTTCGATTCCGGAACCGATTCCAATTCCAGAACCGATTCTGATTCCGAAGCCGATTTCAGAGTCAATTCCGGAGCCGATTGCTATTCCGGAGCTGATTCCGAAACCAATTCCGAAGCCGATTTCAGAATCGATTCGGGAAAACTGATCCCGGACCTACTATCCAGAATCGATTCCAGAAAACTTCGGAGCTAGCCGGAATCAATTCCGACGATAATTTCATTTTTTTCCCATCACTACTCCTGAAACTCAAAACTAGTGATGTGCTCTCTGGAGCACTACTTCGATCCGACTCCGACAAATTTGGAACCACTAGTTCCGCCCGGAATTGGAGTCATCCGGAATCGTCCAGAATCGTTTGGAGTCGGAATCGTCCGGAGTTGAATGGAGTCGGAGTCATTTGGAGTCGTCCAGGGTCGGTTGGAGTCGGTCGGAGTCAATTGGAGCCGTTCGGTACAACGTGCTTGTGATCAGGAATTTCATTTAATTGAGTTTTAATCTTTAACGTTAGCGCGTGCACTTCGTATACCAGCCTTTGTTTATAATGTCGACTCCGGATCACTCCGGACGACTCAGAACAATTGCGAGAGGTTCCTGATGACTTCAGATGATTTCGAACGACTCCAGATGCCTCCGGACGACTCCGGGTGCCTCCGGACGGCTCCAGACGCTTCCGAACGACTCCAGATAATGCTGAGCGGACCTACTTTCCGAAGTCGGTTCCGAAATTATCGTAGTCGCATCGGAGTCGACTCCGAATTTTTGCCATCTTTACCCCTCACTCGACCCCAAACTCACCAGCAAATCCTGCAGCTCTTTCCACTTGCTATCCAGCGGGGTCGTGCCGTTCAGCGTTTTCACGCCGCTCGTTTCGACAAACTTCTCCAACCGCTCCACCTCCTTGTGGAACCACTTGAGCGTCGCCCCATCCTCGAACGGGTCCGGTTTGGTGGGGCGCAGAAACACATTGTCCGCCGGGTTGGCGGCGGCACCGGACACCGAAGCGGTCGCACCACACACCGAGGCACTTTCCCAGTCGAAGCTGGAGCTCAGATCGGAGCAGAGCGACAGGTTGTCCAGGCTTGGTTTGCGCTCCCCAATGACCGACGAGCTCGCAGCGGGCACAGCGGTCGGAACGGTTTGAGCCGGGTCTGTTACGACCGCCTTTTCCACAACCAGTTTCTCCACAACCGTAGCTTTCGTTGGGGTAAGAATAACGCTGGCCGCTGCTTCACTCCCATCGACTGCGGTGCTGCCCACGATCGAACCGGCCGTTGGTTGTGGCTGCAAGATTGGTGCCGCAATCGGTGGGACTAGCGCGGGCGAAAAATCAATCCCCGAGAGGAGATCAATATTTTTCGACTGCGTCGTTTGCGGCGACACGACCGACTGCTGCTGGGTGGTGGAGGAGGATGATGCGGTGGTCGTTGTCGTATTTTGCGATCCCGTACTGTCCACGTACGAGTTGGTGTGATGCGAATAGTGCGCCACATTGGCCGTGGGGTCGTTCGGTGTGCTGTGCGCCGCTGGCGGAAGTGGGCTCTGCTGCACCACGGTGGCCGGATCGGGTTGTGATGCTAAATACTGGTTCGATTGCACGGTGGAGTAGGTGGACGTTTGGTGATAGTAGCCGGCGGAGGTTGCTGCACCGCTGGTTGTGTTGTAGTAGGATGAAGTTGCATTCGCGGGCTGTCCTTGTGGGTACGCGGAGGGCGCTGGTGTGCCGCCAGTCGAAAGCTGATACGGCTGGGAGGCGGATGAGTCGACCGATGCTGATGCCGCTGTTTGGCCGGATGCGGAGTACGTGGTGGCCAGGCTACTACTGCCAAGCTGCGGATTGGACACGTACTGGTTCGCGTACGAGCCGGCCGTTGCGTTGTTCGAATCGTATTGGAAGCCGCTGGTGTAGTCGTACGCACCGGTTTGCGGATTGTACGAATAGCCCGGATGCGACCCGTACGAGGCAGTCTGTTCCGTCTGATAAGGCGCTTGCTGGTAGTACGGGGTGGTGGAGGAGCCGGCCCCGTACGGTTGCTGCGGTGCGGGCTGCTGATACGGTTGCTGTTGGGGCACTGTTTGTCCGTAGTTTCCGTAGGCGGCGTTGGCGGCGGCATCCTGAGACGAAGACATGGACGTCATTGATTCGTTCGAAGATGTCGGGTACGGTGCGGGGTAGGCGTTGGGTTGTGATACAGTTGGATATTGCTGTTGTTGTTGTTGTTGTTGTTGCTGTTGATTAACTCCAACCGAGCTCTGATAAGCCGCTACCTGTGAATAGCCCGGATTGGAGATCGTGCCGGCGGTTTGATTCGCGTAACTTCCATCCGCCGTCGGTTGTTGGAGATTCATGGCAGAAAACTGGTGATTCAGCTGGCCCCAGGAGGCTTGCTGTTGGGTCACGTCGGACGAAGCGGACGACGCCGACGGAGCTGGGGAGGGCTGTTGCGCCGGTGGGGGCATTTGCTGTTGACCGTACTGGCCGTAGTCGTATCCGGTTGTGTTCGATGACTGAGGCACCTGTGCCTGATTGTTGTTGTAGTAATAGTTCGTGGAGGTTTGATTTTGGTACATTGGATTCACGTATCCCGTGGCAACGGTGGAGCCAGTGGCAGATGGCTGTGGCTGAGATTGGTGCTGGGTAGAGTACTGACTGTAATCATACCCTGTACCTCCGACGGACATGTTGGAATTACCTCCATATTGCATTTGCTGTTGTTGCTGTTGTTGTTGCTGTTGTTGTTGTTGCTGTTGTTGTTGTTGTTGTTGTTGTTGTTGTTGTTGTTGTTGTTGTTGTTGTTGTTGTTGCTGGTGATACTGCTGATGATAATTGGTGTACGAATCCTGATAGTACCCTCCCGTACCGCCTCCCGCCATCCCTACCACCGGCGCGTTACTTTCCGAACCAACCGGAGCAGGTCGTACAGAAGGCAAATGGGTCGCCGGGTTCTTATCCACCCCTGCCGCTTTTATAGACCCCAAGCTGATGGTGCCCGCCTTCAGATAGTCCTTCAGCTTTGGACCTCCGCTTCCACTGCTCGAAATGCTCCCAGCACCACCACCGATCGTTCCCACCGCTCCACTATCGACCGACGACCGTTTCAGCACATTGCTCGACTTTAGCTTCTGGTTGCGCTCCTCCTCCTGCACGTCGCAGGCTGCCTTCACCCGCGAGTACAGCTTCTGCACGTTGCTCTGCAGCTTGCGGTAAAACTCCAGCCCCTTGGCGCTCTTCGACAGCAAATCCTCGTACACGTCGAACGAAGCGGACAGCGAGGAGAAGAACTGATCGCGCTTCGTTTTCACGTCGGACAGGCTCTTCAGTGCCGGCGCACACTTGGCGTACACCTCGGTCAGCGCTTTCAGTATGTTTCCCTGCGCCTTCATGTTCTGCTCCAGAAACCCGACCAGCTGATCGTGCTTGCCGAGCTCCTTCCGGAACAGCTCGTCCATCTTTTGCTTCTGCTCCGACCCACCGCCCTCGAGGGCGATCAGCTGCGACGTGATGTCGTCGTCGGTGATGTTTTGCCGCAGCTCCTGGTACAGCTTGATGCGCTGCACCTTCATTTCCTTCACCTTCTGCACGATCGTGTTCAGCTCCTGGAAGACCGCCTCGTCGAACTGCTCGGTGCAGACCGGGATCTGCGCCTTAATGTCCGGCAGCGGCTGCGACAGTATCTTCAGATTGTGCACGTGCAGTCCCATCGCCTTCCGCAGCGTGTCGTTGCTTTCGCCCGCCTTGTTGTGCGCCTCCTGGTACTTGGCCAGCTCGCGCCCAAGCTCGACCATGTGAGCGCCACCGTTCGAGCGCTGCCCGATCTTGGCCTGATACTGCTCCTCCCGGATTTCGTCCTGCCGGAGCAGATTCTTGATCTCCTTCAGCGTTAGCTCCACGTCCGAGCAGGTATCGGCCAGCGTCGACATCGACTGCACCAGATCGCTGATGGCGTTCGGTTTCGCCTGCAGCTCCGCGCAGCGATCCACCAGCCCCTGGGGCAGCCGCTTGTCGTCCGCCGTCCGGGGCGCCTCAATCGCGTCCAAGTTCAGCGAATCGATAAACGTTTGCAGCTCCACCTCCTTATCGTCCAGCTTGGTGCCGATCGTGCGCAGCAGCGTAGCCTTCTCCTCGCTATACATCGAGCTGCTTTCATGCGCCTTCATCGGCACCAGCCGATGGAAGATGTCCTCGCCCATCGCTTCCGGGTCGGTCACGTTGAACGCGATCCCGTTCACCAGATTCGCGCCCTGCACCGCCGTGATCGCGCTCAGATCCGGCACCTCCTCGTGGTAGATGAACTCGTTCTCGTTTTTCGCCGCCTTTCGCTTCGCCTCCACCACGTCCATCGTGAACTGCAGCGCGTCGTTCACCTGCTCAATGTTCGCCAGCCCCTTCGACTCTTTGCGCGCCTCCTCCAGCTTGTCGAACGACGCCTGGTACAGCGCGACCCGCTCGCCCATCTTCTGCTGCTCCTCCGACTGCTGCCCCTGGTACAGCAGCAGTATGCAGGACAGGTAGGAGATTTTAAAGCGCACGTAGCGCCGCCACTCCTTAAACTGCTTGCTGCCGACAATGTCCTGCACCCGCCCGTCGTCCCCGCTCTGCGTGAGCAGCGCCGCCAGCGCCGAGTTGTAGTAGCTCACGATCTGTGCCGTCACCTTCGCGATGATGCCCGACTTCCGGTTGTCGCACAGGCTCTTCTCCATGATGCACTCCTGCGCCTGGGCCAGGCACAGCGCCTGCATGAAGATGAGCAGCTCGGTCGACAGGTCGCCCTGCAGCAGCAGCGCGTAGTTGTCCTTCACGTACCCGTACGCCCAGGCCGCACACTGGAAGTGGGTGCACGCCTTCTTCATGCTTTCCGGATCGGCCCGGCCCTCGGCCGCCCCGAGCTGCGTGTGCAGCGCGGCAAAGTTGTGCAGCACGGCCGCCATCTCGTACTTGAGGTTCCATTTCGTGAGCGTCGCGCCGGAGTACAGGTCCTTCCAGTGGAAGGTGAGCAGCTGCTGGCCCTCGCTCACCGCCCCGAGCAGAAACCGGTTCTGGATCGAGTGGAGCTGGCAGTAGTAGCGGCGGACGGTGGCCGTCCCGTCGACGTCGCGCGTCGGCCGCACGGCATTACCCCGGAGCTGCTCGAGCTGATAGCATTCCTTGCTGTACGAGGCCGGATCTTCCTGGTAGTACTCCGCAATGTACTGTCGGGGACGGAAGATAAAGAACGAGCGAGGTCATTGCAGCAAATGCTAATTTAATTTACGACAGGCTGAGCTGTGACGTCCTCCATAGAAAACGATGATTCATTTGCCACTCCCCCCATCGCCTCCTGCACCCTGCCTACCTGCTTGAGGGAGGAAAAGTTGGTCTGCTCCGGGCTGGTTTTCAGCTCGAAGCTAACCATCGGCATCCGCGGCACGGCCTCCATTTGTGGGGCGGACTGGTGTGGACACTCGGGCGAACCTCAATCTGGATGCTTTATCACGGTGAATTTACGAAAACCCCGAACGTTTGCACAAACACTCTACCCAGCGATATTCACACACTCTCTCTTCTTTCTTCTCCAAAGAACGGAATCGGTTTGTTGTTTTTTTTTTTCTTTCCCTGACAAAACAACAGCCGATCAGACACGGTGGGACGTCCCGCTGTCAAACGCAACGATGCGGGAATGGTGTTGATTTTTAGAAAAACACATGAAAAAAGCAATTTTAAGTACTTGACAAATATAATTTATTATTTTTATGAAATTAAGATAAATTTGGAGGCAGAAAACTTTGATTTTTACGAGAAATAATCGAAACAATAATAATTTTCCTGTGCACGCGTTTACGACACCTCGGGTTGAATACTTCTCTTACCCGTCTGACTACGCTGAGCCTTTTCGCTCGCTCGCGCCTGTCAAACAAACCCATCATCATCATCATTTTCGCGTACGACACGGAAGGGAACGAAAATATAATTGTTCACCTAGCTGAACCCTTCCGAAAAAAAGAAAACTGCACCTTGCTGCAGTGTTTAAGGTGAAAAGAGTGTTTGGTGATCATCTTCCGCCAGGTCGAAGCAGCCGACACAATCGAAATCGAAAACGAAACGACCGCCCTGCCAACAAGAACAGGAACATCAGTGAGCAATTGCGTGCAAAAGTGTGTTCCTGCTGTGTGCGTGTGTGTGCGTTCGTGAAAAAGCAGTGAAAAAAGAGAAAAGCCCCCCTGGGAGAGTGTTTCGCGGTTCGGGTGTGAAGAAGGTGGAAGCATAATTGCGCTTTTGGGGGAAAAAGATGGTCCCGCCAGCATCGTCCAGTGTGTGCTGCCGCCCTGCTACTACCACCACCACCCCCGCTGGTCAACACTGTGGGGCAGATGTGCAGTGAAGAGAGGTGAAGAAAGGAAACGGTGCCCTTTTTGGTTTGCTGCAGCAGCAGCAGCAGAAGGGTAGGGGCCGAGAAGACGTGCGTGCGGAGGAAGCGAAGAGTGTGTGTGTGGGAGAAGAAGCAGAAGAATCCGAACGGCGATATCCACACACACACATCCGTGTTGTGCGTGTGTTTTTTTTCGCGTAAAATAAAAGGTGTAGTCAAAGCGCGGAAAGGGTTTACGGGCGGTCCCCCGAGATAGAGTGAGTGCGTGCGTGTGTGTGTGTGTCCGTGTGTGTGCGCGCGCGACAGAAAGAAAGAGAGGGCTGCCCGCTTCCGCTCGCCACCGTGGTGTGAATAAAAGTTACAAAGGTAAGAAGTGGGTGGGTTTCTTCTATTGTAAAGCAAGTCGTGGGTAGTGGAGGGGAGCGGGTGGGTGGTGTGCCAAACGGGGCTACAATTGTGCAACCAGCGGCTTAAATTCGTGCAAAAATCATCCCTTCCCCCGGCGCACCAGGTCAAGGATCGTGTCGTACTGTGTGTGTGTCTGTGTGCGTGGAAAATTGGGTGTGCACATGGGATCAGCAGAATGCTAAAGAGCGAGGTTGTGCGGAGAAGCAGCTCTAAATTAAATTAAATTGAATAATTCTGTGACCTAGCTGGACCTACGATTCGAGGGAGGGGTTGCATGGGGTACGGGTTGAAATGTTACCCATCATCCCCTTCCCACCCCTTTTCGTTGGCTGGGAGAAACAATCAATACCATCATCGCGCACCGGCTTCTGCGAATTGCCGTTTTCCACGCGTAGCAGATGGTGTGCTGCTGCTGCTGCTGCTGCTCTAGAATCCTTGCAAATTGCATCTGCGCTAATGTACAGTGCGGTACACAGCATCGTCTACAGCACGAAATTGGAGGCTAATTTTGTGAAGGATTTGTTGAGGTACAATAATTATACAATATTGTGTAAAGACTTTTATACTACTTATAAAAGTTCTTAAAAATTTCGACAAGACAAGCTGGAATCATCAGCTCAGATATAATTTCAACCGAAGTTTGAATTTGGAACCAACACTGGAAAGTAGATCCTCCCAGCATTATCTGGAGTCGTCCGAGAGTCTCCCGGATTTAGAAAAGCCCGGAGTCGTTCGAAGTCGTCTGGAGTTATCCGGAGTCGTTCGGAGTCTTCCGGAGTCATCCGGGGTCATCCTGAGTTGTCCGAAGTTATCGCCGCGCGACTACACGATGTGAAATATACAGCGAAATGAACTATTTGACAGGTTAAATATCTGACAGATATAGCTAAAGGGTTGGGGGAGATACAAAATCCGCTTTCGAAATTCACTTAATCAGAATATCTTCTTAGGCAGAACATTATCTAATTCGAGGAAATGATGAATTGTTGGCTGGAAATTGACGAATTACTTGATATTGAAGTCATTTAATGGATTTAGTTGCGATTTTGTAAACGTTATTTGTTTACATTGCACATCAGCTGGTTGCTGTGATGTATTATCTGACAGTTATTTTATCTTTCGGGCGACTTCGCACGACTCTGGGTGACTTCGGGCGACTCCGGACACATGCGACCCCGGAAGATCATCCATTATTTAAAAAAAAAAACAATTTGATATTGTTCCGCCATAACCTATATAATTACATTGACAGATAAAATCGGATGCGGCGCGATCATCGCATCGAAAAATATTGATTCCGTCGTACGACCGAATCGCACATCCGACTTTATCGGTCAAATTTCGTGTAAAATTCGTCTGATAAAATCGCATCGGATGGAAACTGCCACGGGCCTAAATCATAATGTCGTACGATGCGTTGAGAAGATACAACAAAAATCCGACAATAATATCTTGAGAAAAGAAACTGAAACACACGACCATTTAATTACTCAAACAAACATGGAATTTGTAAACATTATTAGGGCTTTTTTTAAACAGTAACGCAATTTATAACGCCAAATCTTAATGTTCCAATGTATTAATTTTAAAAGCTAAAACAAATCCAAATATATTCTTACAAACAAATTAAATTTATTCGATGACGCATTATTTGTGTCACACACTGTACTGGTTGCGTACCTTGGTTGCGCGCAAGCGGGGGCTCTTACACCGCCACAACACTGCAGCCAGCCAGTGGGAGCACCGTTATCGCCACACCGGGTCAGAGTCCGGCTGCATCGCATCGTCACGGCCCGGCCAAAAACCAGCCGGGAAACAAATCTCGAGAACTCGTTTTTAGAACCGCGGCTGCTGCTGCCACGTTCTTTGCCTGTTGCCGTTTCGGCGCACCAGCACGAATTAACCTGTTTGGAAAGGAGCGTTAGAAAACACTACCGCTATCCGGGCCCGCGGATCGAACGGCACGGAGGACAGGTTCTTACAGTTTTTAGTTGCGCTTCGTCATTCGCGGACGGAAGAATTTTCAGTGCACAATAAAGAGGCGATCTTGGAATTTTCCTCTCTGATGGTCCAAGTAACCTTTGTGCAATTAATGGCAACGGGCCTTAGTCCCAAAAAGAAAAAGGTTGCACATTCCGTACCAAGTGATTGCATCTCGATCAAATTCGTTCTAAACATACCGTCTCTTCTTCTTCTTCTTCTTCTTCTTCCTCTTTGCAGATAGATACCGTGTGGGGTTGGGCCTCTGCCCCGCTGCGCCTTGCGGGTAACAGAATGGGTGACGTGCTCATATCGGACCGGCCACCGTCACCGGCGAGGTTAGTAGTAGTAGATGCCTTTGTGATGCCGGCGAGGCCTCGTCCAACCCCAAAATCTGTCTAATGATCTATTTCCTCTCTCTCCTTCCAGCAGACTATCGCACACATCGGAGAAGCATCCCCGGGTGACGCTGCAGGAGCTGAACGTGCTGCGCCGCCACCGGGAGCTGTGCGATGTCGTGATCAACGTGAAGGGGCGCAAAATCTTCGCCCACCGCGTGATCCTGTCCGCCTGCAGCCCGTACTTCCGGGCGATGTTTACGGGTGAGCTGGAGGAGTCGCGCCAGACCGAGGTGACGATCTGCGACATCGACGAGAACGCGATGGAGCTGCTGATCGACTTCTGCTACACCTCGCACATCGTGGTGGAGGAGTCGAACGTGCAGCCGCTGCTGCCGGCCGCCTGCCTGCTGCAGCTGGCCGAAATACAGGACATCTGCTGCGAGTTTCTGAAGCGCCAGCTCGACCCGGAGAACTGTCTCGGCATACGGGCGTTCGCCGATACGCACTCCTGCCGGGAGCTGCTCCGGATCGCGGACAAGTTCACGCAGCACAACTTCCAGGAGGTGATGGAGAGCGAGGAGTTTCTGCTGCTGCCGGTCGGCCAGCTGGTGGACATCATATGCAGCGACGAGCTGAACGTGCGATCGGAGGAGCAGGTGTTTAATGCGGTGATGGCCTGGCTGAAGTATAACGTGGCCGACCGGCGCCAGCACCTGGCGCAGGTCCTGCAGCACGTCCGGATGCCGCTGCTCAGCCCCAAGTTTCTGGTCGGCACGGTCGGGTCGGATCTGCTTGTGCGGTCGGACGAAGCGTGCCGCGATCTGGTGGACGAGGCGAAGAACTATCTGCTGCTGCCGCAGGAGCGCCCGCTGATGCAGGGGCCGCGCACCCGGCCACGGAAGCCGACGCGCCGCGGCGAGGTCCTGTTCGCGGTCGGTGGCTGGTGTTCGGGCGATGCGATCGCGTCCGTGGAGCGGTTCGATCCGGAAACGGCCGACTGGAAGATGGTGGCGCCGATGAGCAAGCGGCGCTGCGGCGTCGGGGTCGCCGTGCTGAACGATCTGCTGTACGCGGTCGGGGGCCACGATGGGCAGAGCTACCTGAACAGCATCGAGCGGTACGATCCGCAAACGAACCAGTGGTCCTGCGATGTCGCCCCGACGACGAGCTGCCGCACCAGCGTGGGGGTCGCGGTGCTGGACGGCTTCCTGTATGCGGTCGGCGGCCAGGACGGGGTGCAGTGCCTGAACCACGTCGAGCGGTACGACCCGAAGGAGAACAAATGGTCCAAGGTGGCGCCGATGACGACGCGCCGGCTCGGGGTTGCGGTGGCCGTGCTCGGCGGCTATCTGTACGCGATCGGCGGTTCCGATGGGCAGTGCCCGCTCAACACGGTCGAACGGTACGATCCGCGGCAGAACAAGTGGTGCGCCGTCAGCCCGATGTCGACGCGAAGGAAACATCTCGGCTGCGCGGTGTTCAACAACTTCATCTACGCCGTCGGCGGGCGGGACGACTGTATGGAGCTGTCGTCGGCGGAGCGGTACAACCCGCACACCAACTCGTGGAGCCCGATCGTCGCGATGACGTCCAGGCGCAGTGGGGTAAGGCGTGGATTGCGAGTTATTGTTTTTTTTTTTAGTTGAATATTGGCGCACGGCAATTGTTTAAATCAAAAATGTGCTTTTGCCCCAAACACAGGTTGGACTAGCGGTGGTGAACGGTCAGCTGTACGCCGTCGGCGGCTTTGACGGTACCGCCTACCTGAAGACGATCGAGGTGTACGATCCGGAAACGAACCAGTGGCGCCTGTGCGGCTGCATGAACTATCGCCGGCTCGGTGGCGGCGTCGGTGTGATGCGCGCACCCCAAACCGAGAACTACATGTGGTAAATAGTCGCTTTTGCCTCTATCTCTGTCTCCCTCTCTTTCTCTCCCCCTCTCTCTCGCTGTCTCCGTCTGCCTACCTGCCCTCTAAACTCGAGCAGTTGTGCTCTAGATTCTTTCGCTCTATCTCCCGTGTTTTCCTTTGCCCTGCCCTCACCCGTAATCTGTGTGCAATTCCGCAAACGACCATGCAATGCTGGAACCTTCTATTTCCTATCCGTCCGTGGGGGGGAGTGCGATTTGTTTGTGATAGGAAGAAAATGGTTGTTAAACGAAAGGAGGGGAGAAAAACGAGTGTAGGCCTGTACATCGAAGTGTACGTCTGGAAGTTTAGCATTAAAAGCGTTTAACGTTGCTGGGAAAGGAGCCTCTAAAGAGACGCCACACGCTATTCATGAGTCAGTTAATGCTTTAGTCAGCGTTTTCTTTCTTTTTTATGCTTTTTTAAACGAGCAAAATTATTTATTCACTTCAGTACGCGTTCAAAGTTTCATAAAGAAGCCTCATTGTTTCGCTTGTGCGCTTGTCTTTTCTTAGTTTCGTCTTCGTCGTTCTATAATTAGCAGCGTGTGTGCAAAGTGTCATTTAAAAAATCATCGCCAAACCGCCTCCCATCACACCGTTCACGCGACTTTCTCATCATTCTCCCCCCTTTCTCCCCCATCTTTCGCCCGACTTCATCCTTCATCACGCTTCTCACACGTTCCATCCCATCCCACCACACACCGCTTCTTCACCCATCACCGCTCTTGTGCGCGCGCTTGGCTTCGTGGTGGTTTTTGGGTTTTTGTTTTGCTCATATATTTTTGTTTTAACAATCATACAAAACCTCTTTCTTTACTTACCTTTACTTTTAGGATTCGCAAAGATTCCGTTGTTTAACATTCACACAAAACACATGCGGCCAGCTTCTGCGCTGCTACGCCGTCGGGCGGCGCGAGGCAGGAGCGCACGGTGCGGCAGTTCGGCGATGTGCCGTGGAACAGAAGTGGTCCGTACAAATGAGCAAACTGTATGTGTGTATGTGTGTGTGTGTGTGTGTTTGTAGGAAAAAGCGGACACGCGTATTATAAGTTTTTGCTGTGTTTTTTAGTTAGTAAAGAGAAAGACGTGTGGGCAGAGATGAGCAAAAACAAAACAAAAAGGAGACAACAACAAGGCAGGCAAAAGTTAGACGGTTTAAATCAAAAAGTGGTTAAATTAAAAGGTAGTTGTCGCTCCTCCACACTACACTGCCAGTCGGTGCGTAGGGGAAGTTTAATTGCAGGCAAAATAATGCTTAGGAAGGAAGGGGCAAGTTTAGAGTAAATCCATACCACATAACGTACACTAGATAGAAGGAAACCCTGATCAAGTGTTGGAAGGCAGGCAGAGTTCAAGTTCATCCGATTTTGATTTCGGTTCAAAGCGCGACTCACGCTACTCACACACACGTTAACAGCGATTAATTTCATACACGCAAACAATCTAAGTTATTAGGAGAGATCATTTATCGATAGTTTCAAATTAAGAGAGAACGAGAGAGAGAGAGAGAGAGAGAGAGAGAGGGAAAGAGCTAGCAGATTATTTGTTTGCTTCCGTTTTCGGAAGTGTTTACATGCGTGAGGCGAGAGAAGAAGAGACAGTTACAAGCAACAACAACAACAACAACAACAACAGAAAAATGCGATTATTTAAGTGCTTTTTGCATAATTGTTGTCTAACAACGTTCAATATGGTCTGTTTTTTTGCTTTCTTTCTTTTTGTACTATTTATGTACACACTGCAAGAAAAAAGTGTGGTGTGTGGATTTATTTTTTAAAATACCAATTAGCACTTGGCTCTTCACAGTGCTTATGTGTTTTGTACATTTAGTCTTTTTTACAAGTTATTTTTGTTGTTGTATCCTTTTATTTTTCTCCATTTTTGATGCAATTTTTTTTAGCCACAATCATTTGCTTTTGCCTTTGCTTTGCTGATGGTTTCATATTGTTCTTTTTTTTCATAAAAAAAGGGCCAGCTCTAGCTGACTTCACTATTGTCCGATCTAATCAAATACCATACATTTAGCATGTAGTAGGCACGATTACAACCTTCCACTTTGTACATATAGAACCATCCCACCCCCTTAAAACGTTGCATATAGATCTCAATCTTCACGATGAAAGGAATTGTCACAACTAGACAAAACAAAACAGGGCAAAAACGAAGGCCAAGACAGGATAACAAAGATAAAGATGCGTCCGCAGGCGTTTAGGGTTAAAACAGTGATTTCATGTGCACCGCTCTCACACACACACCTAACATAAAAAAGAATATCACCGCATGTGCTTAATGTGTTGTTACTTCAGTTTTGTTTGCGCTCTGCTTCTCGTTCTCCGTTTCTTCTGTGCGATGTGTTGTTTGGCTTACGAAAATGCTCATTCTAAGCCCGAAAACGGGCACAGCAACGGTGCGTGGTTATAGTTTGTTAGTTTTACATTCAATTTCCTCTCCACATGATGGTGCACACTGGCAGTGGACTAATGAAAAAACAAGCAGAACGACAAATACTAAACTCAAGCGAACGTGTCGTGTGTAACGGAGAAGAAACACAATGCTCTTATTTCATGATGGGAGAGAAAGATTTAAAAAAATAGGAGAGGAAAAACGTTTCCTAACGTATGGCAGTAGAAAGTATTAGAAATTACTATAAAACACAAGCAATGCTCCGTTTCTGTTTCTGCTTCACAGTCTTACTCGGCGTTCGGAACAGATAATTTGCAACGGTTTCTAACCACTTTAACCGAAAGGGTGAACAATCGGAAGAAAAAATGTCGAACTAATAGTGGAAAAATAGTCTTAGGAAAATAGTGGTAATTAAAAAGAGGCAGAGAAGGGCGAGAGCGAGAGATCATCGAATCTGCTGTCCCACGGGGAATCAAACGAATGAGAGAACGTTGACGGCAGAGAGCCGGCACTGTACGATAATGCTTCCACGGCTCCAGTCCCCAGTCCAGTCTCCCCGCTCCCACGGCGAAGAAGGTCAGTGTGGTATAAGAATTAGTTGATAAGCAGTCGCACCGATAAGATATGTTTGGTGGGCGATCAAATTCTCAGAATTGCGGACAGCAGCAATTAGCCAGCCGCGTGTACCCCTTTTCCCACACTGTTACAAAATTGATGCCGACACCGGCGTACACTTGATAGACGCTTTTTGTTGTGTATCTTCCTGACAATCGATGGTATCACAGCATGGTGAAGAAGGGCATTGTCGATTGTGTAAGTAGATTAAACTCATAATCCGTGATGGTGACAACTGCTTCTAACAACTGTCGTGGCTTAAAATTGTGTATAAAAGCAAACGTTTCGTCGGTAGATAACAAAAACACCCTTTCACCCACTGCTTTTCTTTAACCGAAACATGCGAACGGTTTTCGTGTTTAGTATTTAAGAAAATCGCCTTTCTCTCTCTCTCTCTCTCTCTCTCTCGCTTCTTTTCGCTGGCTCTTTCTCATCATGTAGTGATTTAGTTTCATGCTAATTTATTAGACTCGGAGGGACGACACGCACGGGAAAAGGAAGAGATTTAATTGTTAAACGGTAAATGAAGCTGTACGAATGTGATTTTGCGAAGGTCGGTGAACAAAAACTATTAAAGTATATGAAGAAAACTATGTATAACAAACATGCGTACGCAATCAGTGTTAGCTGACAGCTCTTAACTGTTCGTATTTAATCCGTGCAATCGAACATGATGACAAATTGCGTAAGTAAGGGCTGGGTTGCGACGAAATGGGGAGATTAAAAGCGTGTAACGTATTTTTTTAAGTCTGTTTACAGGGAACACCGAGCACCGGGCAAGAATCTGAAGAACATGTTTAAATAATCTGGTTCCATGAACCGGATCGATGCCGTCGTAGATTACCTTTATCATGAAATTTGGCAGATTAGCACCTACACCCCACCACATAGTAGCCGCGTGGCCAGAAAATAATAGTAGTAGCCAGGTATCATTTTATTCCCTTCGTTAGTTATCTTTTACGCACGATAAGTTAACTTTATGGTCAAACCGGTACCAATTTCGTTTGAAAATCGTTGATCTTGCGGAATGGGAGAACCTTTTCATTGTGTAGTTTGCGTTGCGCCACCACGGTGAACGGTGGGTTTTCGGTGTCGGTGCTGGTTCGGTCTAGAAGGGGATAAACGATGTCGCGTGTGCCAGTCAGTAGCTCCTATTCCCGTCCAAGATCGGGACTGGCCGATGCTGCGGTTGACAACGTACGGCCGGAATCGCTCGCAAGCTTAGGTTCGCTGGCCCCGTCTCTCAGCCAATACGCGCTGGGAAATAGTGCTGGAGCCGTCGGTGCAGTGGCCGGTGGAGAATCATCGATGGCACGCGGCGCTGTCGATGGGTTCACGGCGACCCCGGTCGGTCAGCTGGGCGTGACGGCTTTTACGGAGGGCATCTACACGGAAGGAGGCCACATTAACCCGGCATTCAGCGAGGCTATGACGAACAGTGCTGGCCAGATGATGACGGAACTGGTCGGGGAGGAAACGATGGACAAGATGGAAAGGATGGAACAGAAAATGGCACGCGCGGTGGATAAGATTACCGATGTGGAGGTTTCGGCCGGCGAGATGGCGATGGTGGCTGGCGTGATGGACTACCTGCCCGAGGGCGAGGAAGAACCAGCGGTGCCCGAGGACGTACCGGATGCTGGGGAGACGCCGGACCTGTTTACCACGCCGCTGGAGGAGCCGGTAGAGGCGGACGTGGCCGTGCCGGACATGCAGGAGCTGAACGTGGGAGAGCTGGGACGGATGGGCGGACCGACGGATGAATACATTCCACAGATGGAGGTAAGTCGTCCTTGTGGCTGTGTTGGATTAACACGAGGGGAGGCCTTAAGCGGTCATACGGATATAGGCCTTTCTGAAGAGTCGAGTGAGAAGTTGTGAGAAGAGGAATTCTAAACCAGAGAAAGATTGGGAAGCAAATATACTTGTGAGCGGAGGGTGTCTTGGGGCCGCTTCGAGACGTCGGGGCCCCACGCGGCCGCTTAGTTTACGTACTGCTTAATCCACCCCTACCTTGTGGGACGTCATGACGTGCCAGACGTGTAGACGGTAGGACACTAAATATCTGGACGATATCTTATCGGTATCGTCACAGTACGTTATCTTTCGGGTTCAGGTCGTGATATGACGACGTATTACTTAACGGTTGTAAGAGACGAAGTCCGTTTTGAAACGTGAGTCGGGTAAACAGTGATAAGCGGGACTGATGTTGATTTGCTTATTTATAGCCAGGGACCATAAACCTGAGTCTAGTCGCACTAAGATTTTCAAGGCATTTCGAACTTTCATGATATGATCGGATCTTTAAAACTGATAATGTGAATGGTCAATGTACCGATTCAGAGAGTTCTTTAGGAATTGTTGCTACGCTAAAATATAGAATATTCAAGAGAACTATTGATTAGAAATGTTTTACGACTACCAGTAGACACCAGTTAATCTGACCGAGTTATGGTGCAACGCAAATCAATATGCTGTGAGTCCTTGAAATATCTGTATTCTAATTCGAAAACTTTGGATTTAGAATAGAACTTTAGATTTAGAACTAATTCTTGGCTTGGTCTCGTAGTACAGTCGTCAACTCGTACGACTTAACAACATGCCCGTCATGGGTTCAATCCCCAAATAGACCGTGCCGCCATACGTAGGACTGACTATCCTGCTATGGGGGGGATTCAATTAGTCACTGAAAGCCAAGCTCACAAGAGGGTACAGGCAGGCCTTGACCCACATCGGTTGTTGAGCCAAAGAAGAAGAAGAAGAATTCCAAAACTAACCCAGTTGAAGAACTGATCTTTAGTCCATACCGGTTTTTGAACAATTCCCGATACTAGTTCTAGCTCTGGGGCTAGTACCCGTATCTATACTGTTGTCGAAATTGATGCTAACCCCATAAAGGCTCTGAAAGCGAACTAGACCCTATACCGGTCTTGATACTGATCCCGAATCCATGACGGTCTTACAATTTATTCCGAATCTTGAAAGGTTCAGCAATCGATTTACAAATAACTATTCAGATTAGCCGGTCTCATAGTACAGTCGTCAACTCGTACGACTTAACAACAATTGCCCGCCATGGGTTCAAGCCCCAAATGGACCGTGCCGCCATACGTAGGACTGACTCTCCTGCTATGGGGGGGGGATAAATAAGTCACTGAAAGCCAAGCCCAAAGTAGTGGTATAGGCAGGCCTTGACCGACAACGGTTGTTGAGCCAAAAAGAAGAAGAAGAAGAAGATTCAGATTCTGCGACGAAGTCTGAACTTAACCCGATCGTAACCCTTTCACCCGTAACAGTTCCTGGCCAGTTCTGGCATTGGTCTTGTAAACTTGTAGAATCAGAAAGGGTTCTTAACATGATTAACATATTATGTCTAATATATCTTATCAATACATAACCTCTTCTGCTCCAGCAACTAGACCGGAACCCATAACGATCCTTGAATTTATCGCGAATCCTATAAGGCTCCAGAAAAGATTCGCGTAACTCGTGCATATAACTCGGCTGATTCCGAACCCAAACTAATTCGGCAATCGTTTCGGTACGCTTACTGGAACTGATTTTATTCCTAGTCTATTCAGCTGCTTTACTCATCCCTGCCCTTAAACTGATCAATATCTTATGCTGAACAAGAACCTTTATTGGCTAATCCCGAACCCGAATCCTAGAACTAATTTCGAATCAAACTCCAGTAGTGCAGATTTTCTCGGAACTGATGATACCCAACGCGTAACGGTTGAGTTCGGTTCCGAACCCAAACTCATGCCGGAACTGGATCGGATTTCAACTTCATGATATTCCAACAACTGATTCTTGTACCATCGCGGTCCAGTGATTGATTCTGAACCTTCATCAGCCCAATAACCATTCCAAGTAACAGCGATAGAAAAAAAAAACACCAAAAATTGAGACAAAAATAGTCGAAGGCAGGCATGTTGTATGGCTCATCCGGGGAGAACAAAATTCACGGCGAATTCAGCGTTGAAATTTGCTTAATGTTATTATTTCCCAAGCCTCTGACGTATGGCGAACGTCACCACAAAAGCGGGGGGGTGGAAGCAGTGTTTGTTGTTGCTACTACCCCTGCATCAAAATACCACAGCCGTGGGGATTTCTCTCTTTTTATTACTGCCCCTACGTCCCATGCATGCCCCGGCATCGTTCGCATTGAGTATGAGTGATGTCATTCGCGGCAAAACGTTCCCCCGAAATCTACCTCGAGCGTTGTTTCGATAGGGGCTGGCTGCCGTTTGCTGTATTGGTGTGTTTGTGTGTTGCTTTTGGTCGCGCTTCTTTTGCGACGAAAGAGACCCCTTCTATTTTCTTGCTCGTATTGGTTGCACCTTAGCTGCCAAAACAACAACAGTCCCAGCAGAGATGACCGCATGCGGGTCGCAAGGGTACAGCGTTATTTAGAATCGATTCCAACGTTAGCCGGTGCGGTTGCGGTACGGTCAGTGTGCGTTAGAAACGTAAAAACACACGTGCACAGTGTTGGGAGGGGGATAAGTTTTTGCCCGAGATCGAGAATGAGTTTCAACTGTCCACTGTGCGAGGTTGTCTTGGAGACGCGGGCCGACCTTGACGAGCACGTGAAGGAGGAGCACACGACGTACTACTACGACACGTATCTGCTCGTGCCGATGGTGCTGAATGACATCGCCACGGTTGGAACGACCACGACCGTTCTCACCAGTCCACCGACCGTTACGGTACGGTTCGCCTGCCTGCCTCGATCCATGCTGACCCTTTCATCCCTTCTTGTGTGGCTAGGGTGGTTCCAGTTTGACGTGTTGCTTTGCTTACTCTTTGCAGGACGCTGGTGATGCCGATGCAGATGGTTGTTGTTGCTGCTGCTGCTGCGGCGAGGACGGTGGCGATGATCTGTGCGGCTGTGGCGATCTGTGCGACTGCGGCTGCGGCAGCTGCTGTGGTTGCGGCGGACTGCTGGGCTGCGGTGACTGTGGGGACTGTTTCGGCTGTGGCGATTGTATCGGGTGCGCCGACTGTGCCGACTGCTGTTCGTTCGACTGCTCCATAATGTGAGCCTAAGGCCTGGTTACTTCTCGAACGAGAGAGAGAGAGAATGGAGAGAAACTAGTGCAATCGTTACACCCGTCCGTTCCTAACTCATAGCCAAGCACTAGAGTTAGTTTGTATGTGTGTGTGTGAGAGAGAGAGAGGGAGATGGAACGAAGAGTGTTTGGTGCTAAGGCCTACTGCGTGGTCTATTGCTGCTAAAGTGTACAAGTATGTACAGCAAAATAGAATGCAAAAGACCATCTAAAGTCCATCTCGGTTGTCCAGTTGTCATACTACTAACGTGAGCAGATTAGCCTAGCGGACCTAATTTAGTGTATCATATTGAGCTGAACTTAGGATAACAAATTATGGAGCTTTCCATTTCTCACCGGGCATATGAGACAGGGATCCGAGCGTGTGTATTGATCCTCAGCTCCGGTGTGAGCAGAGTTTCGCCTCTTAACTGTAATCTACGTGTGCCACAAAATATCTCCTCTAGCTAGGGTTTCCCTCTTTTTTAATGCAGGCTAAAGGGATGGTACAGCAGTTACAAAGCTGCCAATATAGTAAGTTAACACAGTGTAATTTTTGGAATAGTTTGTTTTTGTTTTATCCCCTTATCGGAACGTTGAATACCGATTGCTAGCCAAGCTGAGCCTTCCTACCCGTTTGTGTTCAGTATTTCCCTTGAGCTTGTATGATAAATGATATACGAATTTATGTACGAGCGTGTGTGCTACTCGCATAAAAGTAGAAATAAGATAAATTTTACATTTTGTAGCCATTGTTTTTACTTTTCACGTAATGAGCTAAGCTGATGACACTGAAAGTGCAATATTTCATTACTCATTGTATGTTTATGCCCATGCGGTCGTATTGCCGTATAAGTATTATCGTTTATCAGCTGATTACTTTATCGGATTGCTAACCGGAAGCGTAAGGTAGACGTTGTGTGTGTCCAAACCCCCCAAGATACCGTTTAGCGCCTCTGGTTCTTCAATAACACGTTTTCGGCATTTGGAGAACAGATATTGCATTACAGACAACGATGGTAAAACTTACTCTCGTACACTTATCTTAACGTCTGCCAAATGTGCAGACGACTTTATGGTGAGGTGTTCGTAGGATTTGCCAACTTCCGACACTAACCGCCATAGGTGTTGCCTGATAAGCAACGTATAAGCTTGCGTCAACCTACTAGAAGTACGATAATTGGACAATTGTGTTGAGAAAATAACATAAACGGAAGTTGTTGCCATAGGATTAGTCTAACATTCTGAAAACATACCAGCTCAATGACCAGAGTGGAGCATAACTGCATAACGGAAATTGGAGGCAAACGTCATGCAGAAGAGCTCTCGAGAAGGACCTGAATTGGTTAGAGCCGCTCTTTTGGAGATTACGCCAATCGCAGATTTTTCGGGACATTTTTTACGACAATCAAATACGTTTTTTGTGATATTCGTTATTGTTATATTATTTTGTGTAAATAAATGTATTTATGTAATCATTATCCATTAGACCAGGGGTCTCCAAACTACGGCCCGCGGGCCGCATGCGGCCCTCAAGAGCTTATAATGCGGCCCACGATGACTTTGCCAGATTTAATATAAATATTACGTTATTATGAATTTTTAAAATTAAAATGTTTTTTTTTTTTACTTTTCTTAGACAAAATCAAGCTTTAGTAACACGAAACTGTACAAGTATCATTGGTATTTTATTATAAAAAAGAGATTTAAACGTTCACTCATCAGTTAAAGTTAGCGTCAAATGGCCCTCAACGTAGTTATTTTTGAAGCAATGCGGCCCGCGAGCTGAAAAGTTTGGATGCCCCTGCATTAGACCACCATATCAAAAACATTTTTTTGTAGAATGAATCAAACTTTGTTTCTTTATTAATTTTGCTTGATAATTGTAATAATGATAATAAAAGTTTATCAAAAAATCATCAATATTTAGAAACAATCCTTTAGAAACCTTTAGGCGTTAAATTAGGCCATTTGGTTATGACTTTTAATTACAATTATTCCAATTATTCTCCAACCAACCAAATTTTAAGCCCTCCAAAGAATCCGTTGAAAATATGTTCAAAAGAAATATCGCCCTTTGTGCGTTTTCCTTAGCTCCCTCTATGAGTGAGCGTATGTACTACCGCTGTCAGTGCTCAACTAACACACACACATACGCACCCAATGGCAATGCCTACTGGCAGGCGCACACTGCACGGTACGCGTACTGTCAGCAGCCTCCGACACAGATTGTCTACCTTCAGGCGCAGCACACCGCACAGTCGATACGATGTTAACATATTTTTAAGCCAAGTTTTGTGTTGCAAGTCCTTTGCCGCGCCGTAAAAAAAAAGGGAAACGCATACGCACACACGCAGACACAATCTACACAACCGATCCGCAGGTATTTGAGACTGAGAAGGAAGACAAGCAGTCTGTTAATCTCGCAGCAGGTCCCATCATCCCATCACCCCGCGCTAATCGCCATGCAAATCGCATACGACGAAAGACGTCCCCCGCTGCGACCGAACGAGCGTATGGTGCTGTTTTAGGCTGGACCTAAAACCAGTGGCACACGAGAAAAAAAAAACGAGTGTTTCGGTTACTGTGTGGAGCCCTTGTGCGTCCGCTTGTGTGTGTGAGCAGGATGGAACCGGACCGTGGTGTGGCGGTGCTGAGCTTCAAATGTCCGCTCTGTGATATGCCGATCGAGTCGCAGGAGAAGCTGAAGCAACACATCAAGGTCACGCACAGCCATTACTACTACGATACGTATCTGTTTCCGCCGGAGATGCTGTTCCCGGGCGCGTCGTCCAGCGCGTCGGCCAACGTGGAGGGTGTAATCAGCAACGAACCGGTAAGGGAGAAGGGCCCTAGCAGTTGGGAAGTTGGGCTATGTCGCTATGTTTAAATCTCGCTTTCCATTTTTAGCTCTCCACGCAGGAAGTGACAATCGAACAGGCGGAAGAGGAATGCTGCACCTGCTGCGGGTACGAGGAGACGGGCGGTGACTGCGGGTTTTGTGACTGCGAGGACGATGCACAGGGCGAATGTGACGACTGTCTGGTGATGTGAATGCTGGCCGGGGGTTTGTTGCCGCTTCCACTTCCGTTTCAATTTCCAGCGCCGGGAGAAAATGGTACCCGGGGGCCCCCCAGGGCTGTTGGCTGGTTGGTTGGTAGGGATATACCGCCATACCGCAAGTATTAAATCAATACAAACCGTGGCACACCTTTCCCGCCGGCGCTGCATTGCCATTTCGCCAAGGACGCTCAGCCATTCGCCCGAAAGTGCCTAACAACTCCAATCTGTCCGGTTTGTTTTAATTTTTATAATCCAAAAAACATACAACCTCCCCCAGGAGAGGCATCAGGAAAATTGGCGCTACAAAACCAGCATTACGGGGATAGGAGACGGCTTCCAAAAGCTTATCAGCTTCACACAAAAAGATACTTGCCAAAATCATAATTGCTATCGTACGAGAGCGCGGCCAAACGAAAACAGCATGTCATGCTTCCTTCTCTTCCAAATGATGGTGAACACTTTGTGGAATAGAAACAAAAGAAACCTCCCCAAGACTGTAAGACGTCCGGTACTACATGCAACTTCCTTCCGCTTGGAAGAAGACGCACAAAAAAAAACAGAAATGAAAAGAACCCCAAAACGAACCACCGATTAAGTGTTAAGAAGGAGGCTTTTGAGCGTAACACGAGCTTTCTAGTTTTCATTACACTCTTCCAAAAAAAAAAAAAAACAGAAAAAGACCCTTCCAAAACAAACAGAGGCGGTGGGGAAAACACAAAGAAAAGAAAAGTTTGCATAAAAGGGTAAAATAGCGTAGCTTTAATGTAAGATTTCATTTACCAAAACGGTCCCCATTTTAAAAGCATATTGCTCTGTCGAACTAGTATTTAAATGGGATGTTGAATGTTAGGATGTGTTGTAGTTGTGTGGTAGTATTTTCACCCCCCCGCATGGGAGCACGCGTCAGAGTCGCACTCTTTTACTCTTGTGGTAGCTTGGAGGAGTCGAGGACTAGGCAAAATTCAATGTATTTTGTGTATGCGTGTTGCGTGCTTATACGTTTGTTAGTAGATAGCATGGCAAGCATGGCAATACTTAGACTGTAGTACACGATACACGATGCACCATAAACAAAGACACACACACGTACTCACAACATGATATTCTAGATCATGATCAATGCAGCCTAATTAGAGCAGATCGCTGAGGCAGTGAAGCGGCAGCTGTGCGAGTAGTTTTTAAGCGCCGACACTAGACACGGGTTTGGTCTAGCAACAGAAACTGAGTAACAGTATTGCGTTAACATGAAAGCGGAAGATGATGATGATGATGTTTTGGGCTAGCTTAAGATCTATCTATCTAACTTATTTACCGGTAGAGCCAAAGCAATGAGGCTGTAGAAAGAGGGGGAAAAACAAAATGCGTAGAGTACAAGACTGTAGCATGCAAACGACTGTAGTGCAGGATGGCACCAAGTGCTGATGACATACAAAACCACCTCCCTTCTTCCCACCCCTTTCAAACCCAAAATGGAGTTGCATCTGCCAGTGCAAGCCGTTAGTGTTGGTAGAGAAGGTTCCCTTCTGGGTCACTTCCTTTTGATGTTGCGTAGTATACTGTTAAGAAGTCCCAACCTTGTCGATATCATCTGTAGTCGTTATGGTGTTGAAATTTTGACATTAATTTTTTGCAAGGTTTTATAGCGAACGCGTTACACGAACTCGTTGATTGTATCTACAAAAACTATATACTTTCCTGAAACAAGGGATCGATTAGCGTTGTGGAACCCTTTTAGAGCTTTATCTCTTAGGAAGAAAAAACAAAAAGATTGAATTTTATACCTTATTTTCATGCTCTCTTTTCGATTACGGACTGTTTGTGTGCGATATTTAAAGGAAAGGCTAGATTCGATGTAACTACCTGTTTTGTACCTTAACATATGTGCACGAGTGGTGCATATAGCACTCAACCCAACTCACACGAGCGTTGCGATGAATACTCCATTTCCTCCACAATTCAAGGCACCTTTAGAATTTATTAGTGTGAGAGGAAGAGAGAGAGAGAAAAAAGGAGAGAGAGAGAGAGAGAGAGAGGAAGGGATAAAGAGCGAGAGAGAGAGAGAGAGACAAAAAGAATGTGGAAAATGTAATACTGATAAACAAGCAATTGGAGTGCCCATCTGGAATGGTGCACGGAAATAGGAATGAATAAAGAAATATATTAGTAGTTTACAACTTTCTAGCTGTTTTTTTTTGTAACCATACCTATTTTGATTTTGATTTATTTCAGATTCATTAAAAAGCTACTATTTGAAATGAAATTGCATACCTTTAGGCGACGATGTGTAATTTGAGCGTATCCATGGTACAGTCGTCAACTTGAGCGGCTTAATAACATGCCCGTCGTTGTTTAGTGCCTAAAATGGACCGTCCCCTCCCCCCCCCCCCCGTAGCAAGGATCCGGCTGCACGGTACTGAATAAAATACTCGAAAGCCTGTTTCTGCCGGCATATCTGCATAGGATGTTTACGCCAAACAGAAGTCTAATTTGAGACTTACATCAGCGTAACACTAAAGAGAATCTTTCCATCATTATCAACAGATGGTACTGTATTTATGTACTGTATGGTACTGTATGTTTCAAGTTAAACAATATTACCAGTTGGAATGTTTTACATTAGCCTAAGGCAGTTTGCCTAGCGGATAAGGGAGTTAAAAATTGCATTTCTTCCATGTTTATTCCATTGTATTTTGGAAAAGAAATGAGTGCTGTTGCACCTTACCACAGATTGTTTCAGATTTTATATTGTCTCAACATTAACATTAACATTCCAGAGATCCAGGAAGGGTGTATTTATGCCACATTTGCCGCGCAAGCGTTTTTTTTTCAATTGGCTTAAACAATTCTTGGATAAGCCCCTAAATGTATGTAATATGATGTTTAATAACGAACACTACGGAGCAGAGACCTCTGGTTCCAAGGATTGACTGACGGATGGATGGTTAGGTTGTATAAATAAAAAAGACAAGCATGATTCAGCTTTTTATAAGAAGAGCTATGCTTTGCGCCTCATTTTTTTCTTCTGACATTTTTATTGATAGTTGCGCGAAGCTCTGGATCTTTAAACACTTCTGGCTCACGTATAATTTTATTCTTCTTCTTTGGCTCAACAACCGATGTCGGTCAAGGCCTGCCTGTACCACTTGTGGGCTTGGCTTTCAGTGACTAATTGATTGCCCCCCATAGCAGGATAGTCAGTCCTACGTATTATTATTTATTATTATTATTTATTATTTTATTATTTTATTATTTTATTATTATTATTATTATTTTATTAAGAACTGATATACTTTCAAGCTTTAGCAGACACAGTTCTATATTGTCTACAAAACGCCTTAAAAAGAAATGCTATTACGGCAGTTGAGGGAAAATACCTTGAATGTTCAGTTAAAAAACGTTTTGTGTATTGCATACTTGTAGGCGCTGCCTTATTCCAACCGAACTGCTTGAAATTATAGTAGCGTATGGATCACTTCGTTTTTCACTCACAAAGTTACATGCACTAGAATGAGAAAACTTTACCCTGCCTATTTCGAAAGAATAAGATCGTCAAGCGTGAACGATTTTGAGCGGTTTTGTTTGCCAATGCATCCATACCATTTGCTACACATGAGACAGGATGCGATGGAAATCAAGAAGAAAAAAAAAAACATAGGGAAAATTACTCATCTCTTATCATCCAGCAAGCGCTTCAGAATTAATAAAACAAGAAGAAGAAGAAGAAGAAAAAACAACCGTGCATCTCAATATGGCACACGCTTTGCACAGATCACACCGAAAAAAGGGGGAAAAAGTTTTGTAGTTTCCGTACGATATTTTACCCGTCAGCCGAACTGTTCCCTAACCGAGGCGAGGGATTCGTGTGCTCCCAGTGTGCGATTTCAACGGTCATTTATTTATCCCTCCCGTACGTACCGTGTACGTGGACATGTGCAACAAGGGACTGAAAGTTTCCTCCCTTCCCCATCGCACTGCCCTTCTCTGCTAGCGAAGCTATCGAACTGGATGGCATTTCCGGTTGTTTGACTTCCACCATGATCGGGGACTAATGGTTGGGTAAAAAGTGTGAAAGTTTGAATTGCTCCTGTTGGTCCCCGTTGTGATATGGTGGCTATCTATGTGTGTGTGTGTGTGAGTGGTTGCGTATCATGTACGTACATGCTGCGGTCAGCACTGCTGTAATATTCATACTTTTCTCTTCCACATGAACGATTCGAAGTGATGGGCAAAGTTTTCCGGGCGTCCCTAACGTCCGAGCGAGCACTTGAACGGTTTGGTCCAGTTTTTTTGGTTTTGTTTGTTTGTTGCCTTCTCCTCAATGCAACGGGGCCCACTTTTGCTTTCACTTGGACAAAATGAAAGAAACAAAAAAACGTAGCCTTTGCAGACAAATTCTTCCAAACAAAGAAGCAGCAAGTACTAAAAGTACCATAAAATGCCAAATGTCAACCAATATTCCGTCCAGCGACAATCGAACGACAGCGACAGCGACAGCGTCCACTGATATTTATGTTTGTTGAAGGAGTTTTTGCTTTGATTGTTTTTTTTTGCACACCACATTTGCCTACTGACCACTGGAGCAACAAATCGGGAATGCTGAAGAAAAGCCAAACGACACAAAACCTCAAAACAAAACCATCCCGAAACAAAGAAACCTTTCCTATTGCCTTTGCCGTGGCCTGTTTGCTGCCGCAACGTTGCACGCATAAAATGTGGCTTGTGTCAAATAAATCTCGTTCGAACGAAGACCCCCTCACTCAGAAAACACGAAACTTTTGTGCAAAGTTCTCGGCGCAATTCCATAAGATGGACAGTTGTTACGCATTATCGTTTCGAAAGTACGCAAAGAAACTGTCTTTCTTACCGCGTGTGGTAAGGTTTCGAGTGCGGCAAGAATGCAATAAAATCCGAGAACTTTCCGATCACGATAATGTTGGACGTTTTGTGATGCTTATGGAGAAGAATGCAATTGGTCGTTGGATATAAAAAATACAAAGAATTTTTTCGCTGGTACTTATTGCTTGCATGATAAAATACAGATATAGACAAGCCTTCAGCAATATTTCTTATAATGTTGGGGAACAAATGTGGAACTGTAATTGTGGAATGTTTATTTACTTGGTGTGTTTGATCAACTGAAACCAAAGGAAAAAAGCTCCCATCATCTTACGTGGTTGTGTCGTTCACGTAGCGCCTGAAAGTATGCTATGCTCTATTTAAATGCTTTTTAAGACATGCGGTCGTAATTTGGCAATAATTTCGTCCTGTTAAATCTGCTGACAATTAGCTCGCCTACTTCGGTAACTAGATACTAAAGGACAATTCTAGATAGAAATCTACATTGCATACATTTAGGCGAAATTATCAACAACCCTTATAAAAGGGTATTTTGACTGAAATAATATGATTTTTTGAGTATGTGTGGTCTTTTTGTTGAACTTAACGTAGAAACTGGCGAGTAGGTTCTTACAGGGATGCACAGTCCAATAAACAATTGTATAAATGCTTAAAACAAAGCCTGATTTGAAAAACATCATTGTCTACCACTTGTAAATACTTCAACCCGCATTTTGTACACTGTCCCCATGATTTAAATAATTGTCAACTTCGATTGGAAAAATATCATTTTTTTGCTTCAAATCATGCCTTATTTGAAGCTCGTGGACAATTGTTCTTTGAACTGTAAAACCACGTAAAAAAGATACCAAAAACTCCTGGTAGAAAACAACGCCTAATAGTATGCAAAAAGCGCCAAATGGTATACAATCTGCATGCTTTTGCCTCCTTATGACAGAAAGCGCTATTGCTAAGAAGCAAAATCTTCTGCACCACGATGGATAAACATGCAGATTAATAGCTCATCCAAATATCAAACAAAACAGTCACACTGCAGAGCTAATTATTTTCGTGCCTTTCGGGAAAAGGCATGGTACCAAATCAAAACCCGACCAAAGCAAAATGAGCAACAACAAGAAGAAAAAGCTAACCCCAAAAGTTTTCTCTGCTTTTTTTTGCTGCCCCGTTTTTTCGCAAAACTTTCCATTCGCCGCCACTATAAAATCTGAAAAAGCTTTGCCCGAGAACAGAGACGTTGGCAGAAATGGCAAAAGTCAGCCCTGAAACGCGGCAAATGGTCTGGCCGGTTCGTGCGACGGACCCGCAGCCCAGGCATCCGGACAAACCGAGCATGAATCGTTGCTTTATTGCCGCTATTTAAATGCAAATTTTGTAATTTACAACTTTCATCCGTTCCGTGCTAGTGCGCGTCGTCGATGCTTGCTGACGCTAGCGAAAATGATGGCGGCCCTTTCCCCCCCCCACGTAGCGCTTAAGCGCTTCGGGTTGTGTTGCCGGATTGTTTGCATCCTCTGCTTTTCTCGCACTCTTTTCTTCGATTGTCGCCTTGTGTGAGCTTTCTTAGCCTTTGCTGGTGTTTGCCCGTGCTTGCTTGCGATCAGCGATGCTGTTTCCGTTCCGAGCGATGCGATGCCACTGTGCTGTAGTGTTGCTGCACTATCCACAATTGCAGTGGCAGCAAATTAAGCAGCTCGAAGGAAATGCCCCGACTCCGGGGAGCGGATAATCGTAAAAATCCAAACTGCTTGCAGATCCTTGGAGCCTCTGGTTTCGGTGGTTTACGATCCCGACTCTGGAGGTTTCGTTCACTTTTGTTTCCTGCAGAACGAAGAACGTGGTCCGGCGTGGTTTGCGCTTTTGCTCACTCTCTTATGGTTTATGGGTGCAAAATTTTCTGAAATCCTTGTGGAATGTTTGGACAGCAAACGATCCTTTCCGGACGTTTGCTTTTATTTGTGAGTTTTTTTAGGTGTTCTCTCTCTCTCTCTCTTTGGTTGATTTCAGCACGAAGGTGAGGCATTTTACGCCATTTCCACTTACCGACCGTACGGCTGTTCTTCGTTTGCCAAAGGGAAAATTACCAATTAGTGTCGTCCCGGTTTGGGAACCTTCCCTGGAACTGGGACCAAGATGCAGTCAATGAATAAATTAAAACGACTTAATTTGTGGCAGCTTGATACATGCACACTAGTGATGGGAAAAATGAAGTTTTTGTCGGAATCGATTCCGGCTAGCTCCGCAGTTTTCTGGAATCGATTCCGGATAGTAGGTCCGGAATCAGTTTCTGGAATCGATTTCGGAATCGGCTCCGGAATCGGAATCGACTCCGGAATTGGTTCCGGAATCGACTCCAGAATCGGAATCGGCTCCAGGATTGATTCCGGAATCGGCTCCGGAATCAGAATCGGTTCCGGAATCGATTCCGGAATCGGAATCGGTTCCGGAATCGACTCCGGGATAGGTTCCGGATTCGAAGTCGGCTCTCGAATCGGAAATGGCTCATAAATTAGAATCGACTACCAAACGGAGTCAGTTTCGGCATCGCCATAAAAATAGGCGTTTGGGTCCAATCATACTACGTATTGATAACCGCAAAAATCCAAATTGACTTGTAAAAGATCCACTCTCATGGAGATTCCCGGACTGATTTCGCTCCGGAGTCAACTCCGGAATCGGTTCCAGAGCCAACTCCGGAATTGGCTCCGGAGCAAACTCCGGAATCGGCTTCGGAGCCAACTCTGGAATCGGCTCCGGAATCGGCTCCGGAATCGGCTCCGGAATCGGCTCCGGAATCGGCTCCGGAATCGACTCCGGAATCGGCTCCGGAATCGGAATCGATTCCAGCATCGGAATCGGCTCCGGAATTGATTTCGAACACGGAATCGGAATCGGGTAGGTCCGATTCCGAGCTCCCACCACTAATGCACACTCTCATATACAAACATACACACACATCTACAAATAAAAACAAGCTAGAGGAAATGTTTGTGAAAAATGGTTTCCTTTTCGTAATTGCCAGCCGGCCTTCGCACAGATGCAGCATTTTGCCTTGAAGAAAAAGGCGATTGGAGAAACCCGACAATCAGTGCTGCAAAATGTCACTATCAATGTCATAAAAAAATCTGACTGAAACAAAATCCATATCAGCGTCACGTACTCAATTGTGACAATCAGAGGTGATACTCAGAACGATTGGTGTGACCAATACATGCTCATGCCATGTTTGCGACCATCGCTTGGTTAGTCACTATATCACGACTTTTTTTTGCTGTGATCAATTTTGCAAAATGTCACTGACATAGTCATGAAAAATTCTGGCTGAAACAAAATCATCTCAGCGTCACGAGCTCTACTGCGAAGATCAGAGGCGAGCCTCAAACAGTTGGTGCGACCATCGCATGCTTGGTGACATTGTGTGCAACCAACTCGTGTTCAATCACTTGGTCGCGACATTTTCAGTCGGTGATCATCGCGATGGTCACGGGAGATATGCGGTGCGTGCGAGTGGTTCCAAGAAACAAAATGAACATGTTTTCTCGCTCTGTTTGACCCAACAGACCATCAAAGCAGATAGAGGGAGAAAGCATGCTCATTTTGTTGCCAGAGCCTACTCGCCAAGTATATTCCAAGAATGTCGCGATTATCGCCGACAACAATGTCGTGACCAAGTGAGTGATCAAAAGTTGGGTGCTAAATTAAATGTCACCAAGCATGTGATTGATTTTCCAACTGTTTGAGTATAGTCGCTGATCATCTCAGTTGTGTACGTGATCTGATTTGAGTTTCGTTTCAGTCATGAGGGTTGATGATTGAAACAGTGGCATTTGGCAGCACTGTTCACAGCCAGAAAAAAATCATGATAATGCTTGCGCCGGCATTAAGCTAAGCTTGTCAGTCAGAGTATCGCGTTGGACTCAAGAATTCACATGTCGTGTTCAGCATGTCATGGCGCACTTTTATTGACTATCAGCAATGAGCATCAAGCTACCACGGATATGTTCATTGTTTTCGTTGGTGAAAATCTCGTGATACTCATGACATTTTGCAGCACTGCCGACAATTTCACAAATTGAAAAAGTGAGTTTGTTGAGAGAATGGCGCATAAAAAAGTGAGTTACATAGCTGGATATATGTAAAATGTTATTAGTTGTTAATGTTACTTGATGATCATTTTTTGTTATTAGTTAGTTCTTAACCAAGGACGCTGAACTTAAAATCTGGAATGCCGAAGTGTTGATTTAATACATGTTCCATTTAGCATTTGTTTCGTTAAATAAAGAAAATATCTAATGAAGATTCGCATACTTTTAGGCGTTGCGCATGTTAAACCACCATATCAAAATATGCATACACATTATAGTACTCCAAACTCAACGCTAAGTCAGCTCTTCAAACGCTAATGTAGAAGCTCTTTGTGTTTGAAAATAAAAAGTCTAAAGCTTCGTCCTACAACTGATATGCTTCTTACCGGAAGACTGCATAAGACGTTTATTTAAAATACATCCTCCACATTCGAGCATGACAACATCTTGCCATCGCTTAAATATGCCATTCCTCCTATCACTTCATGCGCTCTTCCTTACGTCCTTTTTTGCTAAATTTTTAATCAAACCTCCATTTCCGTCGCTCATGTTTGTCTGCAGCAACTTGTTGTTTGACGCCAAGCTACGCAAAACAATATATCCCGCGAGTGCTAATCAGCGGTATCTTGTCGCGCAACCAACAAAAGAAGATTTTCATCCATGAATGCACTGGGATGTGAAAATGGTTACAGTTGCCCGTTTGTTCTCTTCCGTGTTTTGTAATTAGCATAGAGGATAGGTTCCCTTTCAGCGCAACGAGTAGCGGAAGAAATGTCAGTTCCATGGTAGCGAATCAAGATCTGGCATCGAGCTCAGCTCATGTTCATTTTCCAGCCAGTGCACCGTTTGATTAGAGTTGGTGGTTTCGTTTTTATTTGCTGTGGGAGTGCTGGAATTGTTTGGTAAAAAATAGGGCGTATTGGAAATTGTTGGTAGAAATGTTGAGTTTGGGTTGATTAAAATGTGTTGTGCCTAAAAGATCGCTCCTGTTTCGCTGTCGTTAAGAAATAATTTTATTCTTGTTGACTATCGTTGCAACGTATGAAAGAGTGCAATTGAATAAAAATTAGAAAAATTATCCAATTTTATATAATGTATCAAAATAGCCTAATTTTATTAAACCTGTTTATTTTAACTAATTATTAATTTTAATAGATTAAAAAAACAAATATTTAAGTTCCTTTGCTTTCTTTGCTACTAAGATTGCATAATTTTAGGCGCAGCAATTACTCTAAGTAATTCGGTTATGAAAATCGAATTCACCGTTAAGATATTTTAAAATGAATAGTTAGTTTTAATTAAAAGTGTTATTATTTAAATGTATGACGTTTTATAAACCATATTATTTTTAGCATCAGAAAACTCTTCTACAACCTATTTAAAATCTGAAAAAAAAACAGAGCTCATGGATGTTAGTTTTTACTTTTCATTTATCTTCTTCGAATAAAGTTGCTTATTTCGTCATCTTGCAAGCCATACCAAACTCTCTTCTTCAGTAAATCCTACAGAGATCTCATTCCTAAGTGGCAACAGTTAGTAAAGTTCGCATTGACGGAAATGTAGTAAACGATCATGTCTTGCGGTTTATTAAAATCGGCCGATGGGCAACGCTTCCGTTCTTACTTTACAATCGCTCATATTTCTGATATTGGAAGCCAATTGTATCCCATGATCATTATAGTTGCATGCTGCATATCGTCTGCAATGGATATCCTGGACGATGTCTGTTACACTCGTTAGTGAAGTTGATGAAGTTTTCAAGGCTCGTTTCAAAGCTAGTTGCAAACTAAAATCCCTCGAGATAGATGACATACCAGAGAGCTGGAAGAGTTTCCAGTAGGTGCACAGGCATCTTTTCTGAGCGGTGGTGTATAGTTTCGTTTGTGCCTTCGCTGGTACTGTACTTAATACATGGAAAGGAAAAAAAACAGAAAAACTGTATCAATAGCAACGCATAGAGAATTTTTATCCGAGCATTGAAAAGGAATAATGTGACGTTATGTTGAGCTGCTTTGCTACCTTTACAAATTGCGCCTTTCGTTATGCAATTTGCTGTTACATACGATACTAATAAATGTCTTTATTATGACTTTTTAGCTAGTAACATTTGAAATGGCTCGTTTCAAGTACTGAACTAAAAGCATGGTTGCTTGAAATACGTCATTTGGTACACATTTCCCATACTTTCAGAGCCATTCTTCAGACACAAATTCTCTGTTGGCGTAATCTGATTAAGACGCTAATCCAAACCTACCCACAATACCGTCAGTTGCGGTAATCGATCAATTACTATCCTAACCACAAAAATAAAAGTCTAATGCAAGCCAGCATCCCACAATCACCGCTATAACCGAGCTAATAAATATCAATATGCTCGAAATGTATATAGAAAGAGAAAATTGATTTAAAAAAAAAAACCAGTCCATTCCACTGTAGTGAGGCTAGAGTTTTTTTTTTTCTTCCTGGAACCAATTTCGGTGTCATCGGGCCAGTCTGGTTGACTCTCGGTTGACCAAACACCAATTCATACAATCAATCTTACTCAATGCGGTTGCACATTCCCCTTTTGCCTTCCCGGCCCATCCCATTCGTTGCATTTTGGTTCGAGTGTCGAGTAGGTGAAAGTTTTTCGCACCCGCAAAAAGTTACTCCATTACTCCATTACCAGCGCGGGGGTTGAAGTTGACACCGCACGAAATGGCAAACAAGCAGCAGTAGCAGCAGCAGCAGCTCGATTGATTGGTGCTTTTCGATCAGAAAACTAACACGCTTCGGCAAAAGTGTGCCATGTGAAGGTGGGGTAAATTAAGCAGCTAAATGTGCTCCATGTTTAGCGGTCAGGGAACGGGCTCTTCGATGCGCCGGGATGGGAGCCAGGAGCAGCTTTTGTAGATAATTTCGTGGCATGGCTTATTGCAGAGTGCACACAACGAGAGAGAGAGAGAGAGCTTGATGAATTAAAGTTTTCGTTTTCGACACGACACCACCGGCTGTGAAGGATGGAGTGGAGATGATGGAGACGCCCGGTCATTCAGTGTGTTGGACTAGCAATGGGAATGGTCGGTAAAAGGAACGCGGCACGAGGGGCGCGAAACAAAGTTATACCGTATCATCACGTCAAAATGATTGATGAAAGGTGGTGACTGTGTGTGTGTGCGCGTCTGTTTAGGAGGTGTGCCATGCGGTGTTGAGATTATGGTTTTCCCCACCTTCCCTCGCTCATACAGTTTCCTTTACCTCAAGGTGGGGGCATGCGTGTGCCCGAGCGAAAATCACATTTTGCAATCAAACTTTTAACTTTACGGTGACAGTCGAACGAGGCGTGAGCAAAACCTAAAATCAATGATGTTTGTTTAATGGCTGATGGTGTCGCTTCGGTTTTTACGGGTTTAAAGTTACGACAGGTGATGGAAAACATAAACAACAAAAAAAGGAAGCAAATTGGCTTTTCCATTTCCTGTGAAAGGGAAGTTTGATGAAGATTGAAAAGTTTATTTCAAAAACAGGAGGGATGGAGCGTGGTGTTTGCGTTTCATAACGCATTAAACACTCCACTGCGTTCGGTTTTGGTTCGATAATTTTAGCTAAATATCGATTATTAAACAATGGTTTATATTTTATATTATTTGACAGTATCTGGTAAAGTGTTTTAAAAATGTTTTAAAATAGTTTAACTTTTTTTCTGAAAAGTCTGCAATACATCTCGGCATACTAGACAAAGAAATTAATAGGTACAAATAATGCATGCTTGTAATATTTATCATGTGAAATTTACATTAATTAAATATTAATTCAATCTTAATATGAAGAAACTAGAGAAAAATTATGCTTGCTAAACAATGACAAGAGGTAAAATTATTATACCAAACAAGAAGCAAACACAAAAACTGTCAAGCTTGTTCAAAATGCTACAGAAGTAAAATAATAAAAGTTGTATTATGTTAATAAGAATAGCTAAATAGCAATATAACGTAAAGGATATCTTTAAAGAATACTTAAAACATTCATGAAAATCAGAGAACACAGAAAAAAATGTTCAGTAAAAGAGCGAAAATATTGTTGTGTGCGAGAAGTATTAAATTTTACAATCAAAATAAACATGACAAATCCATTTTTAAAAGATTGAACTTGATGTTTATTAATTGAAACAAGTTTATTCATATTTCCTGTAATTTACAACTAAAACATACTTACCTTACATCGGCAAACCATTACTGCAATCGTCCATAAAGTATTGCAAAGAATTATTTCAACCACCACCACCACCACCAGTAGTAATTGTGCTGTGAAATGCCGTTTCTGCTGACGGTTGTTTAAATTTCCCATCACCTGTGGTGCACAATAGCTACTAAACCTTTCCCTTCGCCGAACCGTACCGCCCAGCCAGGGAACCGGCTGGAACGTTTTGGAGCTTCCAGTGAAATGTAATTTCGGTACCATTTCAAGCGAATGACGCGATAACGTATTCATATATGACGTGTACACGCGGTGCTCTCTCGCAAGTGATCCGAGAGCAGTGCTGCAAGTAATCGGTTTAAGGGATTCACTTTTATTGCAATTGGGTGATGGTGTGATTTTTATTTTTTGGCTAGTTGCCGCTTCTGCTAGTGCTATATTTGTGTTGGTTCTACATATTAAAGTACAGAGGAATGGGTAAATTTTCGCTTGGAGTGCATTTATTCGATGGAATGGCAAACGATTGGATGGATTTTGAATTCCAGGAATCAGTCGTAGGAGCCAACGAGTTGGTTGGATTGTGGTGCTAGTTGAAATAGTGTTATTCTTTTTAATTATTTTAGTATGAAAAAGAGAGCATAAATTGTTGATTAATGATCAAATACCTTTAGATGTATTATTTTCTAATGTAAATGCATAAAACAAACTCTATTTAAAGCCTAAATGTATGCAAATTAGGGATTTTAAAGTACAGTAAAAGTATGAAAAGTCAAACAACTTTAATTTGAAAATGCATTCAATCAAAATGTTTTAGTAAATTATCTAAAAGTAAAAGTGTTCGTTTTTAACAGCCTTGGAGCACAATAGCTCATCATATTATTATAATGCATCGAATAAGCTCTTGCTAAGCGCCTAAATGTATGCAATGTGTTGATTTTTCAACAGCTTAGTGAAAATGAGTTAATTAATTCAAATTACGAATTGCTTTAGTAAATTAACTAAGCTAGAAACTAATAAAAAATAAAAATACGTTCACTTTTCAGTGCTTTGGAGGTCCATTTGCACATGTTCTATTTGTATAAAATCATCTTTGTCACAACCAGTATCCTGTTTAACGACAATACAAAACATTCCCAATAAATCTGACACGCTTCCGTGACCTTTTTCTTTGTGTTTGGACACATATCTGGCCAAGATTTAAATATAGGTTTATGGGATAGGTACTAAAACAACCCCTCTCCAAATTTACACCTCAAAAAGAGAAAGATGGGAAGGATGGGAAGGAGAAATTATTTTAATTGAACGTTCCAGATTTCATGAAAAAGCCAGACCGTGCGGAAGATATAAGCGTGCATGTACATGTGCACATACACCTCTATTCATATTCTACGCATTTCCGGCCCGATGAGCTGAAAACGTCCAATAAAGCCCATCTCAATTAACTTTCGAAAATTGCCATCCATCTACCCTTCCTTCGTACGTGCTCCCTCTTCGAGAAGATAAATTGTTGCGGTTGCTCGACAAAGGATGATGCAAATGGGAGGGGTTTTGGGTATTTTTCGGTGGTTCAATTTTAATTAACAAAAGGCGTCCCACACTCACCTTGATACACAGGTGTGCAGGTGTGAAAAGAAGCCAACCCGATCATCCCGTAGAAGCGGAGGATTGCCAGAACATGCCAATCAATTTCGGGGCAGGCCGAGCTCGGTTAGGTGGAGAAATGTTTGCCGTTTTGCAAAATTTATCTACACCCCGGAAAAGGTACAAAAGGCACCTGTGCGAGACAACGGTGGATTTGCGGAAAACTTAAACCAACGAGTTCGACAAGAATCCATTTTTCTTTGTCCTCGGGGTTCGGGTCGTTCCATCAGGCTCTGATGTCCGGCATAACACGACCGCAAAGGATAATATTTTTCATGTGCACACACACTCACACAAACAGCGATACACAGTTGCAACACTTCCATCGAACCGTTCGATTTCATTGGACCGAACCCACCCACAAAATGGGGATACTCTGTCTCGGATGCTTCCCCGAAAAATATTAACAGAAACGTGTCAAACGGGTCACGGGACGGGGCCGGGACAGCACACGGTTTTGACGAAGCGTCACGTCAGCATCATGGTGCATTGAGCTAGAGAGAGGGGAGGACCGGGTTTCCCGGCAGCTTTGAAATGCAGGGTGTAAATTCATTTTACCTCCCCTATTCCTCTTGTTTGGCTGAACCCAATGCTCCGGGGCTTGAAGAGGAAACAAGGAAATGAGTTATTGGATGGTGAATTTTCCTGACGGCCTGGGTACAGCAGGTCAAGCACCTGTTTGCATCCGTGCAAAGGGAGGGTGGAATTCGAATCCCGGTACGGAGTAGTCCGCTATTGGAGGGTAGTGGAGGAACAGAAGAGAGCAAAGGATATATTTTGCCAATTTTTCTCACCCGTTTTGTACCGGAGGCGGTTGACTTGGCAACGTTTTGCAGCGAACATGCGAGCAGTGGTTGTGAACTTCAATTTTATGTCAAAAGGGATTTTATACTCACTACCGTTGGATTGTTAGTCAATCATCACAATATAACAACAAGCGGACCCGACTTTATGCTATTGCTTTGATTGTGTTTCTGTTCATTATTATTTTTATTTCATTTACTTTTTCTACTTTTTCATTTCCGTTTTCGTTTTTATCTTATTCATTCTGCGTTTCTTCTTCTTCTTCTTCTTCTTCTTCTTCTTCTTCTTCTTCTTCTTTTTCTTCTTCTTTTTGTTTTTCTTCTTCTTCTTCTTCTTCTTCTTCTTCTTCTTCTTATTCCTCTTCTTCTTATTCCTCTTCTTCCTCGTCTTCTTATTCCTCTTCTTCTTTTTCTTATTTTTCCTTTCCGTTTCTGTATATTTCTTCTTCCTTTTCCGTTTTCTTAGATTTCTTCTTTCTTTCTTATATTTTTTCTTCCTTTTTATTTTTTATATTTCTTCTAATTCCTTTTCTTTTATGCTATTCTTATTCTTTTCTGCTTCTTAGCACTATTTTGTTTCTTGTTCTTTTTTAGTTTTATACTTTGTTTTTCTATTTTTAGCTATACTCCACACGCTCATGTTGGTTCTTATGCAATACTTAGTTATATGATTCATCGAGTTTGAGCCTCGTCCGATCTTAACAGAAACCGTCGCATTTACCTGTTTTGAACATATTTAAGTTGTTGTTTATAAAATACAACCTTTATTCGATAAAGTACAATAATTTCTACAAAAACTATCCTAAAAAATACAGTCAGAATGATGGTTTATGATTCGATAGTTGGCTGACAGTAGGTGAAGTTCAATTAGTGTGTTCAGATTGTAGTCACAGCGTTGTTTTGAAAGGGACAACTTTTAAGACAATTTTAATATTTAACATTTATGTAACAGTGTTACAGTCTTTCATTTAGTTATCTGATCACCTTGTTATGTTTGATAAAAGCGAAAATGTAGCTGCATCATGATAAAAATAACTATTTTAACAAAAATAAAAAATGTACCTTAGCAAGCAATATATTTTATCATACCTTCATATTGCATTGCTTTAAGCGCTTATAAAAACCTTCACGGTGAAATTTTAAATTTTGCACAATATTTACTGGTTGAGATCCCCTGCCATGGTATGCTCTGTGCGAAAAAATACAGCATACCACCGTTTGACTCCAACCGCACAAAACCCCAACAGCGTTGCTTAAAAAAGAGGTAATAAAATGAATGCACGTATGTGTGTATGTGTATGTGTCGGTGGCCCTCAGTACACACGGTTTCGGTATCGGTTCGATCCGTACCTGCTGATGCTGGACCCATTCTCATCCTTGCCCGATGTCAACGGGAGCAATGGGTACGGTTGCGTAGGAAACAACATGCCCCTGCCATGTACCACGCAACGACGGGCGCGCTTTTATTGATGGAAAACTTGTGCAACCTCTCCCCCCTTTTCCAGCAGGCGTCGCCTGCTTGACCAATGTCCCGTAACCCCAGCCAACGGGCGGATGTGTGCTGTATAACACGATTGTATGCATATGCGAAGCGTGTCCAGCGTCAACAGCGTGGTTGTGTGTGGTTGTTCCGAAATAAACTAAAAAAAAAAACACACACACACACACGCAAAAAAAAACGGATGCGCTCCGGCGCCCGGTCGAATGATAGATACGGAATTTATTCATAGTGTTTTCTATATTTCATGGATGAAATATATGCGCATATAAATTGTTGATAAGCGGCGGTGGCAGCGGGGTTATAAATTCGTGCACCGGTACCATCCGAGGCGAGCACGGGCATGCTCGATCGGGTGTGAGTTATATTCACATTTGGTTGCCGTTTTTTTGGTTATTGTTTAACATGTTTTTTTTTCTCTCCCCGCCGGACGCTTTATTTTCGGTTCGGTTTAGTTGAAGGATTTTCCACACACACACACACACATGAATGTGAAACAGGCGTGGGTGGAGGTAATGAAGGAGAATATCGCTGGGACAAGATTACTTGGGACCTGGGAGCTCAAATCGGTACGGTTTGATGGATGGAGATGGATCCCGGTTTGTTTTTCTTTCGCCCCGAAAAACGACAGCCACATTAGAAACAATAACCCAAAAAGGGGCTGCGCTGGCTACGAGCCACACATATACACATATGTACCCAAACATGGGGACATGTTTGATTGCATGCACAGATAGCGAAGCGCAATAAAAAAAGATGAGCAAACGATTGTTGCACACCGAGGCGCCACTATCATGGCGAATGCTTTGGAATGGCCCCGGCGAAATGAGCCAATATTTTACGTCTAATCTTTTTTAATGTAGGCGAAATTTAATGGACCAGAAATGGGGAAAAGAATGCGGCGCGATAAGGCATGATTTAGGGGGGAATCGGGCGCTCTGTGGACCCCCAATTTTTATCATGCTTGCTTCACGGGTAGGGGATGGTGACAAAATGGAACCGACCGAATCGTTTCGTACAAAAGAATTAATCGACGCGTGTGTGGAGGGAACGGAGGCCGACGCGCGCGGGCGGTTAATGATGGTGCCCGGGTGCTCTGGCTGTGTTAAACATGCTTAGAATCGATGATGAGATAATTATACACAAATTTGCTGTCATCAACAGTTTTTTTTTTGTTCGCATGTTTGTTATGTTACTCTTCCCTGCACACACTTGTTTGAAGAAAAAAAAAAAATGGTATCAAAAACACTAAAGCAAACGGAGCAAAGGTCTTTCGGTAACCGGGAACCGGTTTCTTTCCGAAATCACTGCTACCGGGTTTGTTATTAAAACGAAAACCGGTTCTTCCACCTTCGGGTGGAGATGAGTGGATACTGGTAGCAGACAAAGTGGATCACCATGAATCTTCAATTTCGTAAATGAGTTAGAATGGTTCTCAACAATGACTTAAATTAATGATTGAACTAATCTCTTCATTGGCGAGCGCCTAAAGGTATGCAAGCAAATGAAAAATTAAATCTGGGTGTATTAAAATATTTGTTCTTTTTCTTCCCTATTAATTGAGTCTCTTTTAATGCATTTATCGAACCCATGCAGCAAAGCTGTTGTATACCTTCAGGCGCTTAATTGTTTAACTTCAACGCTTCATCATAAAAAGCCTCCAGACAGGCTTTTCTGGGACAGTTTCCTCTGTAAACTAACATTTGATGTGTGAGCGCTAATCTTCTTCTTCTATTTGGCGTAGACTTACAGCTAGTGAGCGTTAATGACCAATTCTTAGATCATTAATTAAAAGTTTAACAAAACGTCTGCATAATAATTTAAGCTAAAAATATCGTATACCAACCTGACAATCTATAAAAAAGGCCTTGTCCCGCACGTCGAAGAGATAGTAGGAAACTATCAAAGAGGATTCCGAAATCAACCACTGATCAGATCTTCACCATGCGGCAGATCTTGGAGAAGATGGCTGAATACAGAAACGACACATACCATCTCTTCATAGACTTCAAAGCCGCATATGATAGCATAGCCAGGGTAAAACTGTACGACGCTATGAGCTCTTTTGGAATCCCGGCCAAACTGATAAGGCTAGTTAGAATGACTATGACCAACGTCACATGCCAGGTGAGGGTGGATGGAAAACTCTCAGGACCTTTTGCTACCACCTAAGGTCTGCGCCAGGGAGACGGGCTTGCTTGTCTCTTATTCAACCTGGCGCTAGAGAGGGCCATCCGCGACTCGACGGTGGAGACTACGGGAACCATCTTCTATAAGTCAACCCAGATCCTGGCATACGCTGATGATATAGACATCATTGGTCTGCGGCTCTCCTATGTAGCAAAAGCCTACCAAGGGATCGAGCAAGCGGCAGAGAACCTCGGATTGTAGATAAACGAGGCAAAGACCAAACTGATGGTGGCAACATCAGCGGACCTACCAATAAATAATCCGAATCTACGTAGGCGTGATGTACAGATAGGTGAACGCACTTTTGAAGTCGTCCCAGAATTCATCTATCTGGGGTCAAAGGTCAGCAACGACAACAGTATGGAAGCTGAGTTGCGCGCAAGGATGCTGGCTGCCAACCGGTCATTCTACAGCCTGAAAAAGCAGTTCACCTCAAAGAACCTGTCGCGACGGACGAAGCTGGGACTATATAGTACCTATATAGTACCAGTACTCACATACGCCTCTGAGACATGGACACTGTCCAAATCTGACGAAACCCTCTTAGCCGCGTTCGAGAGGAAGATGCTCAGAAGGATACTTGGCCCCGTATGTGTGGAAAGACAATGGAGGAGCCGATATAATGACGAACTATACGAGATGTACGGCGACCTCACTGTCGTACAGCGGATTTAGCTCGCCAGGCTCCGGTGGGCTGGCCATGTTGTACGCATGGAAACGGACGACCCAACCAGTAAAGTCTTTTTAAGCCGTCCACAAGGACAGAGGAGGCCAAATTGAGGTGGCAAGATGGCGTGGAGGCGTCCGCCATTAAGGCCGGGATAATGGACTGGCAGATGAAGGCGCGAGACCGTGTGCAGTTTCGGACACTCCTGAGGCAGGCCAAGACCGCAAAGCGGTTGTAGCGCCGGATAAGTAAGTAAGGATTTGAAATTTGCCATGAGTTATTGTGTTTTCTGTTATGACAACGTACTCTGATAACCGTTTTTTCAAATATCCTCCTCGGAACGCAACGTCACCTTTGCATTGAACTGTCATTTCTCAACAGCACGGATAAACGGATAGCCGAATAAAAGGTACACCGGTGGACAAAAAGATAGGAAAAAAATTTGTTGTGTGTTTTTTTGCGTGCAATAGGTGTGTCATCGCCAACAGTTGTTGTTGTTGTTAGTATGGTTTAGAGAGGATTTGGCTCCTGCGGAGTTCGTTGGCCTCTTATCGCCAACAGATCGAGGCGTATGTTGTTGTTATGATATGTTAGATTATGGTATGATTTAGAGAGGCTTTGGCTCCTGCGGAGTTCTTTCGCCTAACGTTCGAGGCGTACTGAATTTGCAATCGCTGTTTGTTTGCCTTTTATACTCGCATTTGTGGTGCGCTACTTATCTGAGTTTTGAGTAACGGCAGCGTTTTTCGGTAGTATAAAAAGAGATCCAAACCGTGTTGCGCTTCATTCTTCATTCAGTGATAAAGGTGAAAGTTTGCGATTTGAAAATTCCACAAGTTCATCATGGGTCGCGGAAAGCACTGCACTCCAGAGGAGCGGAAACATATTCAGGGTTTGTATCGTGAAAACGTGCCTATCAAAACCATCTGCAAGGCGTTCGGCCGTTCGCGGACGTTTGTGGACAACGCCATTCGTAGCGAGGCTACGGGTAAATCCACAGGTCGTCCGCGAAAAACAACGGCCGACGTTGACGCGCAGATTGTTGAGATGATCAGGGCGGACCCTTTCAAAACTTGCAATCGTATTAAGCAGGAGCTTAGATTGCAAGTTTCGGCGAAAACGGTGTCGCGCCGTTTACACGCCGGTGGGTTCTGTGCCCGGAAACCACGAAAGGTTCGTAAGCTAATGCCGCACCACGTAGAAGCGCGCATTCGGTTTGCCGAAGAGCATTTAGCTGCATCCATCTTTTGGTGGAGCAAAATAATTTTTTCGGATGAGTCCAGAATCAATCTGGATGGTTCGGACGGCACTAAATACGTCTGGCGCCTTCCTAAACAGGCGTATCATCCGAAAAATACGATAAAAACCCTTAGTCACGGAGGCGGCCACGTAATGGTGTGGGGTTGCTTCTCCTGGCACGGCCCGGGTCCTTTGTTCCGTATCAAAGGGACACTGAACTCGGAAGGGTATAGAAACATACTACGTCGTAAGATGTTGCCACACGCCCGACAATAATTCGGAGACGAAGAGCATTACATCTTTCAGCATGATAACGACTCAAAGCATACATCGCGATTAGTTAAATGTTTTTTGGCAAACGAGGATGTGCAAGTTCTACCGTGGCCTGCGTTGAGTCCAGACCTCAACCCGATTGAGAATCTGTGGTCAACTCTCAAGCGTCAGCTTAAGAACAAGCATGCACGTACTGCCGATTCGCTATGGAGACGCTGCAAGGCTATGTGGAAACGCATAGACAGAAGCGAATGCCGTAACCTCATCGGCGATATGGCCCTACGCTGTGAGGAAGTGATAGCGAATAGCGGTCAACACATTGACCGTTAGAATATGTTTCCGCTCTGTGAAACACCGCAACACCACCTCCCAACAACCACGTAAACAGTCCTTTTCAGGGCTACCAAATATTTCCGACAAGAACTATGTTTTTCGGTCACAGAAAAAAGTTCCTATTTTTATGTCCACCAGTGTACCCGTATAAACGGCGCTCCACTGTATTGTATTCAGTATTTTCTTCCAATAGATCACGCAGAAATTCGATATTATGACAGAACTGTCGTAGCGCAATTCATATCAAACATGCATCAATACTCAGTTCTTTTCCAACTTTATACAGTTTATTCAAGTTTCTTTGGCTACTACCACTCTAGAAAAATCCAATGCACAACTTTAAGAACCATTCCACCAATATAGAACGAATAATAAATAAATGGATTTGTTATGTTTCGTTAAGTTAAGTTTCATTATGTTAAGTTTCGTTTTTCGTTAATTTTTATTCTATTTATGGCGATGATTGGGAATAGTCAGAGCAGCACCATGGTTTTAGCATACATTTCTAAATGTTTTATAATTGATCACAATCAACGTCTCACTAGAACATTGATTTGAATAATAATTGTGAATAACACACAACAAAAAGCCCAACAACCGCCCTCTTTCTGTTAATAGTGATACACACAACAGGGCAGTCATAAAATATGCATACGCCTTATGCCGCTGAACCATCATAGATCATTCATTGCTCTAGGAGCCGTATTAAATAATGACACCAGCTGCAACTGGCGGCACTACCGGACCGGACTGGACACAGTCGTAGTCACTGGTGTTTGCAGCGGGGTTTGCACATCGCAAATCACAGAACCAGTAAATGAAACGTACCAGCAGTGGCAACCAGCACGTAAGCGTATCTCGCTTGCCGGAAAGTATTCGCAACGCAGTGCAATGCGTACCGATTGCAATTGCTTATAAATCTCTGCAACCTCCCTTTGCAGCCCCGAAACGGACAAACAGTTCCCTGCCAACCAACCGGGTTTGTGGAAATCTTTGCCGTAACGCTATGTCACAACGGTGAACGGTGCTACATGGTGCCGGTGATGTGATGTGGTATAATTTATGTAGTACATTGTGCGTACGGGAAACCCCGTGGAAACGTAGCAACCTACCCGCGTGCTGTGATGCCAGTAATTTGTTTGTTTGCTTGGCATTCGAATGCTCTCTGGTGAGGCAGCAGCAGCAGAAGCAGAAACGGTAATGTACACCCGTTCGGATACAACGATATCGGGGATGCATCACGTCGACAAGTCCCGGAATCTGTGCGCACTGGAGGTTTGATAATTGAATCCTTTCGAAAACACAACGTGTGCAAAATGGGATGTGGCATCAGCTTTCCAGTGTGTCCAGTGTGGCATAAGCAGGAGCCTACAATGCCTGCCCGGCTCTATCTCTAAAGGAGCCCATAGTACTCAAACCCAAAACGCCGACCCGTTTTGCATTGAGGACACACGGGTATTGATTTTTCGGCACGGGGCTTTACTGCTCCAATTTCCAGTGCCCAAGCATTAGGACCGACTGCCGTGGTAACGGAACCGGGGTTTTGGGGTCTTTCCCGGTACTCATTAATTCCGATGCAAGCACGCTGATACGGAAAACTAATAATGAAGTGCGTCATTTTTCACGATCCTCACGCTTCCCAGGGAGTGTCTGGAATATATCTCTCACTGTACGGTGGGCAAAAGTTCGGGCTAGATAATGCTCCGTTGCGAGGCTCGGGTCAGGAAATTCCATGCGTGCCTTTCGGATAGAGGGGAGAGCGTGGCGAGAGAACACTGAAGGCTATGAATATTTTAAGCCCACCCGGGGGGAGAAGCCATCCAGGGAGGGGAGAAGATAAACGAGGATATTCGGTTCTCGGTTTCTAATGTGAACTTTTAATGTACGTATATGCTAGATAAGTGCTTTGCACGCGTGTGTGTCTGTGGATAACCGTTCTTATCCAGCTGTCTCTCCCTGGTGTATTAATACAGTCCCCTCCTCCCCCCCCCCCCTCCTCAAGGGATACGACGAGCCTCCGGGTCCTTTGTTCGTTCGGAGCACACCTGCATCATCACTTGTCACCTTTTAAAGGGAGCACACAGGCCGCCCTGCACAGGCTTCAGAGGGTGTGTGTGTGTCGTACATCATTTCCTGTTTTCCACTCACTGAGAGAAGGGTCGAGGGTAGCAAGAGGCGAGGGTGTTTAGTTTTTTGTCATCGTTTTTTCGTTGGCCAAATCGCTTCCCTAGCTTCCCCATGTCCCACCGAGAGTACGTCATATGGTGCACACTAGGTCCTTGAACTTTCCCCCCTAGGAGTTTTACTAACACTTCTTAGGCAGCAAACTTTTTGCCCAGCCTAAACGCACCCGGGCAGGCAAACACGTACGCGATTAATTATTCACACGCACACACACACACACAGCCCTGGAGCGGCTTTTTTCTGTAGTTCCGCTCCCTGCAGGAACCAACAGGAACCCTTCCCGGTTTGCTCATCGTTTGATCGGTTGATGGTTGAAGCGGTTTGATATCTTTATCGTTCCCCCGGGGGGGAACGGGGCGGAGGTGGCCGAAAAGTCGATGTCGTTACGGGTACAACACACCAAACAAACGTGTTCCTGTGTAAACACACGCCACACACGCCACACAGGGCACAGGGCGGGGTGTAGAAGCAGCAAACTTTCTAGCTGCAAGGGTACTGCACGGTACGGTAATTTTCGGTGACACGTGTGTGTGTGTGCCACCCGAGGTGTCCCGAGGTTGCCTCCGTGGGTCGATCAAACATGACTTGCCACACAACTCTCGCCTGCAGAGGAGAAAAGGGAAAGAAAAGAAAGGTATCGCGGTAGTGCGTACAAATTGAAAAACGGTTCCTGCGGGTGTGAGGCTTTCGTACGTGTGTTACGGCGCAAGGGAGTAGGCAAAGTATCTATTAGAGTAGTGTGTAAACATTTGCTGCTAATTGTTATACCCCTTTTTTCCGAGCGGGGGGGGGGGGGGGGCGGACAAGGGTGCCCTCGGGTCGGTGTGGATTTATTTGTATGCATCAGCTGAAGCGTTTATTTCTAATCAGCCACACTCCGACTGTTTCGGGAAGGTGATGGGGTGATAGGGTGTGATCAGCTAAAAGTGTTGAGGGCAGATTGTTTGATTTCTACCAATTTCACTCATATGAACCACTCACCATATACACCTTCTTGGTGGGTTGTGGGATGAAATTTAAGCGTTGAATATTTAATACAATGTTTATGAATGTCAATTACAGAAAATTATGTTTGTTCATAAGTTCGGCTGCTCATATGTTCTCAATTTTGCGCCGTAAGGTATGCAAAATGTGCTTCTTTCTAAGCTGGCTACTTTTTTATACATTTAGGCACATAATACACGTTACACATGAAATGTATTGCAGAAACTATTAAATAGGAATTTAATGATTGAATTAAAAAATTGAATGGTTGACATTGAAGACTTAAAATTCAAATAGGATTTAATTTAAAAAGACGGTAACTAAAGATTACTTGGTGACCCGAACACAAATCAGCGCCTAAATGTAGTGCACAGTGATGTGTTATTAATTGCTTCGAATTACCAATACAATTTTGCTCCGAAGGTTTTTATGTATCTGATTAGTAAATTGTCAATCACCTTTCACAAAAACAAAAAAACGATAACTTCAGGGTGATTTGAATGCCGTACGATACGCGCCTAAAGGTAGGCACAACAGTTGTTTGACAGGTTGAAGGAGGTTATTAAGATTGGTTTGTATATTTGTAGCCAACTAGGTGATTTTCACAGTGAACTAGACAAATTTAGTAGAATATTAATGAAGAGGCTACTGTTCAAGATGTATTACCGCGCGGCTACATGAGGTGAAATATACAGCGAAATGAACTATTTGACAGGCGAAATATCTGACGGATAAAGCATCACAGCAACCAGCTGATGTGCAATGTAAACAAATAACGTGCAGAAAATCGTAATTAAATCCATTAAATAGCTTCAATATCGAGTATTTCGTCAATTTTTAGTCAACAGTTCATAATTTCTTCCAATTAGGGAATGTTCTGCTTAAGAAGATATTATTTTTAATAGAATTTTGAAAGCGGATGTTGTGTCTCCCCCATCCCTTTAGCTGTATCTGTCAGATATTTCACCTGTCAAATAGTTCATTTCGCTATATATTTCACCTCATGTAGCCGCGCGGTCACGCTTTGCAGTTACGATGAAATTCACCCACAAAGACATCGATGGTACATCAATAGAATTATTCCAGGATTTTGTTGCTCAAATTAGCTCACGTTTAATCTTTCTGAATATCTGTCTACTTCCTATGAATTGCGTATTGCACTAAAAGTATACCATAAAAACAGGCTTCCTGCTGAATGTGTGTAACTACGCTCTAAGATAGAAATATTGTACACTCATTGTACACTCAGACCACCGCTTGTCATAACTGACACCTTTTCTTATTACGCAGTAGCTGCTAACCCTTGTTTACTCAGCACAAATCACACTAAAAGATACCATATACAACAAATTCTAAGCAAATGCGTATTAGAAAACTGGTGTAAAAAGGGTAACGCCAAACAAAATCCCATTGAAAGGGAATTTAATGGACGTCAGGATGTGTCGTGTGTCATTACTTTCATTTACCCAGAATTGGCCGGGTGTGTCTGATTCCAATATTTTCTCACTTTCACCCTCTGCATTCCCTCAGGACCTGTTACCACCGCTATCGCCCAGCAGTCGACGTGAAATATTTCATGCGTAGTTTAGTTAATTAAATATTTCCTTCCAACAGTTCAGCAGGATGTACGCACTGTTGGCTCACCTAGTTTGCTGTTCCTGATTGGGAATTAGAAAATTGAGCAAAGCATTCAACCAAACTAGGCACCGCTCAGCTCAGTTTGCATGGTTGGTATGCTCCATTATTTGCCGAACAGTTTTCCCCCCAGATCATGCAATATCTAGTACCGTGGTTAGTTGTTCCATTCCACGCTGCAAGCTCTCGTGCAAGCGGAGGAACACCGGTTGACCTGGTGGTTTGGTGATGACATTATTTCATCGCCCTCACACCACCGTCAGCTTCCTCCAAAAGCTCCAAAGGGGAGTTTGAAAACGATTCCCGCACACAACGGTGCGTACGTGCTGCGTACCGAAAAACGTGACAAACTAAGGCCTCAAACTGACCGAAACCGCTTTATCAAGTGGATTATATGCTGGCAGAATTGCTTATATCCCCCCTGCTCTTATCCGCAGCGAGACGGAGCTTGGGGCGAGTTTTGCTGACGTTTGTGTAGTAGCGCATCGATTGCCAGCCGAGAACACGCGGGAGGTTAATTTGTCCCCCGAGACGTGCTTCCGGGAAATGTGCGGCTTTTGCGGTCTAACGCTTCACTAGGTCAGGAAGACATTGGTTTGGAAGGGGTGGAGAAAGAGAGAGTGATAAGGACGTCCATTTAAGCTAGTTTAAAGGTGTAGCAAACACGATTTGATTTAAGATGTATCTTTATTTGAGTTCAGCAAATAGCAGCAAGAAGGGCGAGATTTCCGTGAGCCAAAACATCTGGCCCATCGACAGTTTTGGGAAGGCATACGGCCGGGAATTAATTAACCTTTACCGTTTCAAGAAGAAGTCAACCATTCCCATCCATTAGCCCGTCTTATCCGCGTCTTATGCGTGATGTTTCCAACCGGTCCGTAAGGTTTGGCGAATCAATTAGATAAGTTATTGAGTATGTCTTGTAATAATTAACACAAAAAAGACGCCCAATCTTTGACAAAGTCCATCTCTGTTCTCTAATACTCGGGATCGCTCTCCACTACGAAAGTGCATTAGCGTGGTCCAATTTCTGGGGGAAGAAAATCGCCGTTAAAACCTGAAGGCAAAGCCGGGGACCCCGTAAACCATAAATCAGCCCGCGCATGATTGACGATGAATTAACAGCTTGAACTTGAGTTCACCACTTCCATTAGCTTGATTTAACGCGAAATGTCGTTCGGTCGCATTGATGCTTTCGTCAACCAGCAGCAGGCCCAGACCGCCACACGCACAAGAGCTGTAACGAGGGTAACCTTGCGTGCGCTCTACACGCCTGAAGAAACGCACGTACCCGTGCGTGTGCGCGCGTAGCAAAACGCGAATTGAGCAACGACACACATACGATAGTGGTTCATAGCGGTGGTGCATTATTGGTTGGTAACCGTTCCACTGGCTGGATTGCGTGTGCTCCGGCGGGACCAAAAATAAACTCCAAAAGAGTTTGTTACGACAGGGATGGTACCTATGTACAGCGGGAGGGGCGCAAAAGGTACACCCACTCAACGCGGGGCATCACGATGAAGACCTTCGGCATCGAATCGAACCGTGGTTGTGTCTCCCGGTTTGTCGTCCGCCGGTACCGGTTTTTTGCGTTTTGTTTTGTTTTGTTTTGGGGTTGCGGTTTTGTGCTGCGCCCGAACACACCTTCGAACCGCGTCGTCGAAAGCAGCGGGTCCACAGTGTGACCGTTTTCGGACCCGGACCGGTTCTCCGCTAGAACCGGTCAACAAAACTTAACCGCTGGGATTCATTAAGATTGTGCTCGTGATAAAGACTATTTTCAGCTCCAGCTCCCAAAAACGGTAAACAAACAGCCCTGGAGGCACGAAGGACGAAGAGCAACCTGAGGGAACTTGTTTTGTTTGCAGGGAAGATGATTATGGGAAGCGTTTATCGGGGCCGGTGCCGAGACACCCGGACCCCGGGTGCGTTGCGTGACATACGTGTGCAATGAGTGATGAATTATGGGACAAAACATCGGCAGCGGTAGGGATAAGACATCGACATACCGGGGTGCCGGTGATAACCATCGCTGGAGGTGTAGCTACTGGACGAAGCGAACAATTCGGTACTATTTTCCAACAAACTTTTGGAATAAAAATTTTTTTTTTGATGACATTTTACATGTGTTTTGTAGTTGAAAAACTGGTAACGCAACTAAAGAACATTCTGTTATGCTCACGAGTGCGTCACGTGACAAGGGTTTCTGCTTATTATGGCTGTTTGATGTTTTGCCACTTGATGATGTCTCTTGAACTATTTTTTAGTAATGTGTATTCTTAATACTGAATTTACCGTAAGCAATTTTGAAGAAAAGTACACAATCATACTGTCATATTATAAATGTTATAAAATAATCTTAGTTTTATGTAAAGTCCCCTTTCCCCGAGTTACACGAATAATGCGTTCCAGGGTCATTCGCGTAGCTCGGATTTTCGCGTATGTCGAATATCACGTTTCTGCCAAAATACGAATGATAAAAAAAACTACAAAAAAATAAGCACTAAAAATAACATTTATTATTAATGGTTATTATTGAACAATTTAATACCAATTATTATTTATTGGATGCAGTGCGTGTAGAAAATTCGGGGCTTTTTTCTGGGTATTTAGCGACTTCAAACTTTTATCAAAACTGCAATTTTGTATTTTGAATTTGGCAATTGTTGTTCAAATTTGTACCAATTTGACGTCCGAACTGTCAAAAACTAAAAATTCTCGTAACTCGAGTGTCGCATAATTCGGGGAAAAACTGTAAAAACTAATGAATAGTTCGATAAAACTGTGTTAACACGTAATCATCAAACAAAGATTGAATGCAGCTCTTTATTCGCAACTTCATGGCCGACGCGGTAAAGCGAAGCATCTACAAACAGTAGCCATGAGACGAAGCCCTGTTTCTGCTCGTTGAGCGGTTCCCCTTTTAATTTTGTGTACGGCGCGTTGTGTACTATTAACAAGTTCAAAAATATTATGATCACCGGATTGTTTTATAAAAAATATTTTTTTACTCTTAAGCATGTTATTTAAATTCTAACGAAGCCTTGAATTATTGTAATAAGTATCAAAATGAGTACAGTAGTTTCCTGAGCAGCGCGTTTAATGCGTTTCGAAGACATCACCGTAGGTCGAGTATCACGATTTTCGGATGAAATATTCATAAGATTTCGGTATAAGTTTCTTGAATTGAGTGCCTTGAGTTTAAAATATTCAATTCATAATGGGACTCGTGCGGTAAATAAGTTATTGCTCATGATTTTAAAATCAAATCGATACAATTAGCACAAGATCTTAAGGCCTATCTGCCTAAAGCATACAAAATTGTTCTCATAAACCTTCAAAACGAAGCATATGAGCATATCTTGAGAACATTCAGCAGTCATACATGTTTATGGATCGAATCATGTTTGGTGCAGACTGGTCTAGCCCTTAACAGCACTACGCATGGGAAAATGTTTCTGATGGAGATCGAACTTCATCCGGCCTTGTAGGAGCTGATGATCATTCAATCTCTCTTATACTTCTCCATGTAAACTAGCTTCAGTGGGCTAATGAGAAGGTTGTACATATTTTTTCCACAAAAATTGTCTACATCACAAGCTTGTGCTACTAATCGTATTAATTTTCAATTTAAACGATGTTCGATCCAACACGATGTCCAAAGTTGGGCTGATTAAACCTCCTCCAACCTCACCCTATTGCGATCTGCGGTGCTGTCTGTCTGTCAAAAATCGTTTAAACCATCACACCTTCAATCCGATTATGAACCAGTGATCGAATGACGGAATTGATCGTGAACAGCAAAGGGGGGATAGAATAAAATCAAATAAATAAGCTTCAAAAACAAGCTCAACTACCGATCGCAATGCAACACACAAGCTGAATAGCTGGACGGATCATGATCGTTCGAGGCTGCGAGTAGTGTGTGGTAGGGAGAACCATATACTGACGATCCGTGCCTCACCTCCACCTCCAGGGGAACAAATCACCCCAAGTTCCTCAGTACGGTCTGGCACACCGTGCGCCCGGTGCCCTGCGCAGCGACTCATAAACCCATGTAGCCGTCGTCTGGTCTGGAGCTGTTTTGGAGCCGGTTTGGTTGGCCACTGATTATGGCTCGGTGTGTCTGTGTGTTTGTGTGTGATGTTAGTCTACTTTTTGTTTTGTTGGCTGCGTTGGACACTCCGCTCCATTGCAGCCGCCTAATCCTCCGCCAAGGGATTAGAGCGAAGCGTGCGGATAGAATACGAAGTGGATCAAGACAACATTAGCCAACTTAACCGACTAAGCACAGTTAGGAAGCGTACCTCCCGCGTCTCGCTGCGATTGCTTCATTATTTGGGTACCTTGGGAGGAAACAAGCTGCCCCTCTTTATCCTCTCTTCATCCTACCCTGCTCAAAAGCTCGATCGCAAAGATGCTTCAGCTCGACGACGACGACGACGGTGGGCAGGTTTTGCAGAAAACCTGTTAGGCCGGTTCTGGTGCTTCTTTTTCGTTGTATGCTGCTACGAGCTCACCGCCAGCCTCTTTTGAGCCGGGGTTTGTGTGCCTAGTTCGACAAGTACATAGGGTCTTGGGCAGATCGCACACACACTCCCACCCTGAGCCTCAACATACAAAAAAGCGATCGACACGGGCGAAATACTTCCGTTCGTCGCTTGCGTACGGATCCTCTGTGGATCCTCGCACCTTTCTTTATGATGCAATTAGGGGGACGCACTGCCGAAAGCAGGGACAGGGCAGGGTGTTCGGCTGATAATCGTCGTAAAAGTGGCTCGTAAAAATGAGCTCCAAAAAAGATGCAGAGAGAGAGAGAAAAAGAGGGAGAGGATGACAATACAAGTTGACTAATGCGAGGTTACGGCGAAGACGGTGGAGAAGAGAAACCACAACACATTTTGATGAGATTTGTTTTGCTTTTAGGCAGAAGGAAACTCGTTTGGTTCGTGTTGTAGTTTGAGCATAATTGATTGATTGTGATTCTTCAATTTTTATTGATTTATTCTATTTTTGTTGCTTGCATTCAATTCCCTGCTGTTTTGAGACATTTCACATCGATTTTAGAATTTATGAGAATTGTGGCAACGAGTTTCAATAGAATATGATCTATCAGTTACTGAATAATTGTTCATCTTGTTGTTGTCTGAAGAATTCAACACTTCTATACCTGGGATCGATTTAAAGGTTGTGAAGATTTATGCTTCTTATCAAAAAGTATTCATGCATCTAAGTCGTCACTGAACATAAAATTGAGTTATGAACCTTCCCTCGTAGCAAGTATTGACTAACCGTCTGCCTGGTACATAGCAATAAGTCTTTAAAGTGCGTATAGTAGTGGTGGGAGCTCGGAATCGGACCTACCCGATTCCAATTCCGTGTTCGGAATCAATTCCGGAGCCGATTCCGATGCTCGAATCTGATTCCGGAGCTAAATTCCGTTTCCGGAGCCGATTCCGGAACCAATTCCGGAGCCGATTCCGGAACTAATTCCGGGGCCGATTCCGAAACCAATTTCGGAGCCGATTCCAGAACCGATTCCGGAGTTGGTTCCGGAGCCGATTCCGAAATGGGTTCCGGAATCGTTTCGAGAAAATTTCGGAGCTAGCCGGAATCGATTCCGTCGAAATCTTCATTTTTTTCATTCAAGAAGCTTAAAAATGTTTTGGCCCATGTATGAAAGTTTTTGCAAAACGAACTAACTTAAGGCTCTCCCGGACTGTAAAAAGGAAGAAAAAACAGCACATTGAAACCAATAACTCAGCTGTACAATCTCGAGCAAAACTCAATCAATTCATCTACGCTTGTTGAATAAATTGTACTACAGCTACCACACGTACTACCCGTTCTATCCGATCTTATCCGATTCAGGAAGTGTGCCGATCGATGCTGGCTGATTCTGTCACGTTTTTTGCTAGCGCCCAGCGCCAGTGTTCGACAGCCAATGCCAAACGCTACACTAATGCAGCCTCAACAACGGCAGCGTCATGTAAGCGCCACACATCACCTTCCCCACACAACCGAAGCCAATCAGCAACTGTCAATCTGTTCTGCACTCTCCCCGACTGACAGCTCATTAACCTAGTAGCTGCAGTAGGCAGTTGCTGGAGAACGAACGCTCGATGACTGTGAAAAATAGTCCCAATGTTGATGTGTGTGTTGCTGCATTTGCTGGACGCTGCTAAAAAGTGAAAGCTTTATTTTTGCTGCATCTCTTGAAAGACATTCTTGCACCAGCAAGCCATCCTCCCTATTGCACGGTGGGTGTGTGTGGTAAGGTTATATTGTGTGCATAAATTAGACATTAAACACTGTGAATAGTAGTTGGTTCGCCGTGCGGCCGTGCCCAGTAGTTTCGCTAGTTTCAGGGAGGCGCCACTCTCCAAACAGGGGGGCGCTAATGTACTTCATCTTCGTGGTGGAAGGCAGTGGTTAAATTAAATTAAATGAAGAACCTTAGGAAGAAGCGAGCGCGAACCGTATCACGAAGTTTATTAAGTGGGTAATTGGATAGTGATTTATGGTACAGCGTACAGAGTGCGCGGTTTCTTCCCCAGAGAGTAAGAGAGGGAGAGAACTAGCGACGGACGCCATCCTAGACGCCCGGTGGTAGTTATAGTTTATAGTGCGTTACTACACCACTCGCCTAGAAATGGCTGCTTGAGCTGGTTGTATAATTTACACGAGCGTGCGCGCGCGTATGTGTGTGTCCCTTTATTGCAGTAAATCTTTCACCCACCAAAGCAAAGGCAGTGTGCAGCAAAGGAGCACATCCGTTCATTACCAGCGCGGACAGTTGGTTCTGCAGGAGGAAGAGCGTCCGTGAAGGGATTACGGCGTTCGGAAATTCGGATTTATTGGCTGGTAGAATGCAAACACGTTTATCACGTCCCTCCACTACACTGTGACCTCCATTTAGAAGACGATCGGTGGTAGTGGCCTGTTTGTCTTAAAATCTCCCAAGCCCCCAACAACTCGAAAGCCATACAAACACATCCAGATGAATTTATTTGTCTTTGCGCCGAAACTATTCCCTCGGACTAACCTCGGGCTGTGACTTTGTTGGTACCTCGGAAAGAAGTAAGGTTTTGGGGTTTGTGCCGCAACCGTTATCCTGATGGATGTGGACGATAAAATTTCGAACCCAGGGAGCTACCCGGAGATAAGTTGGAGCAAATTATTAAATCCATTTCCAAAGTTCCCGGATGTCGACTCGAATAGGAATGAAGGGGAGACGCTTTCGGGGGTGAGAGGGATTAAAGTAAGTAAAATAAATTAATGCCGCACACAAGTGGGACACACCAAGGGAATGGATCGTTTAATCGTTTGAGGTTTGAGCTTCCCAGGCGACGGTTAGTTTTATTTGCGAGAAGCGTTTGGCGTTTTATTGCCTGCTTGCCCCAATCTATCACCAATGAATCATGAATTGGTGTGTTTAATAGTTTCGACGCGCACGCCGTCGGCGAAGAGAGCAGCGCGACACTCTGCTTCAGATGGATTAGAGTAGAAGTAAAGTTTTTTGAGACAAATGGGTGCCCATTTTGCTAAAACTAATGCGATTTACGTCGAAATACGATGCTGGAGTGGTGTTTCATCCTCGAGTGCTTCACCAGTTTGGGGAGGAGAGCAATCAGGCATGAGAAACCATCACTTAATGGTGCTTGGATGTCTTCACTAAAGACGCTGTCCAACGCAACACCAGCAATCGTTTATCTTCGAAAACGGTTCCACGCGGTCTGTTTCTGTGAGAAAGCTCGCCAAACAATGGAACGCCTATTTATGGAGATTGCAAGCGGGCCCTTAGAAATACTTGCCATCGGCGTGTAGTGACTGTTAATGTATGTCCTCACAATGTTTTTGCGCCCAGCACAGGTAGTGTGTACTGACTGTGTCGTTGCATGCCCATATAGGACGCACAAAGACGCAAGTTTGGCCGTGTCGTCGTCGTATCTCGGCTGTGGAGTTGACATCTAACCTTCCCCGAATACTTCCCCGTGTGGTCTATTGTGATGGTAAAATCAACCCCGCGGTTCCTTCATTCCCTCCCCGTGTGTGTGTGTGTGTGCGTCTGTGGCAAGTTTTTGGAGAAAGGAAACACACAACGAACATGCGAAATGACAGCTACTGCATTTTGAGAATTTTGGTTTGCAACGGTGCTGGCGGGTTCGTGGGTGTGCGAGTTCCGCCGTGCTGCCGGGCCGGGGTGAAACCGACCATTACATACCATTCAGCAGCGGCATCTGCGTTGCGATTAGAGGTGACCTTCGCCGGGCCGGGGCGAGCGAGCGTGGAGTCGCGCTGTTTTTGCGTCGTTTCCAAAACTTGCCGGAGAGCAGCCGGAATGAAATGCTGCGAAAAGGGGGGGGGGAAGCGAAGAAGAATTATGGTGTTGGCCAAATGTTGGCAGATGTCTGTACGTGTGTGTGTGTGTGTGTGTGTGTGTGGAGTGATGAAGGGGTACAGCGGAAGAAGAGTGAAGGAAAGGGTGTTGAAAACATAAACGCGCAGCATAAGAATACATACCATCGTGCCGGGTTCAGAATGAGGTGGAACTGAAGAATGGATACACAGTATATAAAACGAACAATAACAAAAAAAAACCTATGAAAAGGGCACGGCATACTGTTGTGTCTGTGTCGCATTTAGGTGCTTGTATTGTTTGTTTATTTCCTTTTTTTCAAGATTTTAAAGTCGTGAGATGTGAAGAGCTGGACAGAAGAAGAGGTGACTTGTAGGATGTAAAACACAAACTTTCTACAAGCACGTTAATTATGTTCTTGAAACGTCAAAACACGTTGTCGTTGCGTTGAAATTCTTAGAAATAAAAAATCGTAAAAACTAAAATTTGAATTTGATCGTCAACAATTATTTTTAATTTGTTTGTCATCAACTCGACTCAAATCAAAATCATTATACTACTTAGTAGTCCACCAAGCAATGGTAAAACTCTTTTAATGATTAGGTTGACGAATCCAGAATGATACTCCGTGTAAGTTTATGGGACTGGCTAAACTCAGACACTTCATAAACAAATTAAGACAATCATGGAAGACAAAATGCTGGAACAATTCATTCAAAAGCCATTGTGTTTATGTCTACTGTCTTTATGTGATTCGTATTGTACAGTCATAACATCATTGATTTGTTCCAAGGACAACAGAAACTCTGGAGATTGTTTTTCTGGAACTCCAATTACCAATCCAATCCAAACAATTACTCCTAACTCCAGGCCAATTTCTTCTGATGCTTCATCATAACATTGTTTAATGTACCTATCTACTCCTCAACAACTTCGCCACTAGTCTATCGGTGACTGATGCGGACTTCAATCCCATGGCTGTCTTCTTTGTTATATGCACTAAAAGCCGAAGACCATACCAAAGGCCATTCAATTTTTCAATTGTTGCTGAGCAGCTTTCATTGGAGTTGTTCATTCTTGAATTTCTCGATAGTTAGTGTGTCACTGCATGCAAAATCGATAAAATATATGAGTCCTTTTTAATTCAATGAGCTGATTTTTTGAACAGCTGCTCCCGTTGTGAAAGACATTCAAGGAACTATTGGAAATGGATTGAAAAACAAGGTAATTTTGATTAAATTTATGTTTGTATCTAAGGCCAGACCTCCGAAAAACTTGAAAACTTTATCCTTTCTAATACGACATCAGCTTAAGAGCTACTAATTTAGTAGTTTACATGTATGGCTTCTTTAACCTGCTGTCTACACAGTTAGAAATTTGGTATCAAACATGTCAAACTCTTGCCGAAATTATTGGATGAGTTCGATACATCAGTTTTTCATCCATTGGGAGTATGAGGTATGAGTTGGGGCCGTGTGTGGACTAGTGTTGGGAATTTGGTTAAAAAAAAGGAACGGAACGGAACTAGTTCATTTTTCAAAAAGAACGGAACGTGAACCTAGGGTGCAAAAGAACCGACCCAAAGCTTAGAAGCCAAACTGTCATCCGGGGGGGGGGGGGGGTCAAAGCCTTCCTGTACCACTAATAGGCTTGGCTATCAGTAACTTATCAAATGCCCATAGCAGGATAATCATCCCAGCATATGGGGGCACGATCCATTCGAGGCTTTTACCCATGCCGATGTTATTGAGTGCTACGAGTTGACGATTGTATCACGAGATTGACTAATTATTTCAATTTCACTTACTATTTAAAACAAATAGTTTTCCACACAAATCGTTTACAAGATCACGGCACTCAAACGGTTGTCGAATGGAACAGAATGCTTCGAATCGAATGGCCAAATATTGGAATCATGCCGAGTGCCAAGATCAAGTGGATATCGTGGCATAAGAAATAAATACATTTTATTTTTCGTTGTTCATACTCGCATATTATAATACATCTTTTCCAACCCGTTCTGCCATATGAGTACAGATTTAAATTTTATAATAGTTACTTGTCTAGTTAAAACAAGCTAAATTATCACAAAAAGTATAATAGATGCTACAAATTGCACCATAAAACCAAATGCAACACCATTTTTGGTTTCGCTTATCACGATTTTTATAAACGATACTGCGACGAAGTGCGATGAATATTCCTGTGAGCATGCGAGAGTGCACAAGCAACACATACCGTGTGCGAGAAAGAGTGAACAGTTATCTTGCATGCAGCAAGCAACAGCCGGACAAAGCCGGTTTTTTCAAAGAACGGAACGCACGAACGATAGCACCTTGCTAACAACATTGAAGCGGCAAAGACCGGAACGGAACGGAGCGAACGGAAAGAACGAATTGAACGGAACGGAATGAACGGAAAGAACGGAATGAACGGAAAGAACGAAATGAACGGAAAGAACGAAATGAACGGAACGGAATGAACGGAATGAACAGAATGAACGGAACGGAACGGAATGAACGGAAAGAACGGAATGAACGGAACGGAACGATTTTGTATAAAGGATCGGAACGGAACGGCCTTTATAAAGAACGGAACTTTTTTACTAGGTTCGGACCGGAACGGCCAACACTAGTGTGGACACATGCCAAGTCTTACAGCGTCGTTTAACATAAGACCTCGAATACAAACGAAGACCAAACGCTGATCAATGACAGTCTTCAAAAAGACTGGTCTTATGAAGGAGACTGGTATATTGGAGCGATTTTCTTAGGTCCTCATTTTGATTCTCCTTCCACAAGCCTTGTGCACCTTTCCGGTTGGAAAAATTGAACCTCATTTCGCATCCACCTCAGAGTGAAGCACCCAAAACTATGATTACTGCGCGATCACTCGCTCAGTCTGCTCCATGGGGCTTGGGGCGCCAGTTTCGCGCGACTGGTCGACAATTATCTCCAGCTGGAACGCTCAGCGCTGGCTCGGCGGCCAAAAACCAGAGAGCGAAACCGCTTCCGTACCAAAGCAACTCGAATGGAATGGGCAAAACCGTTTTGCGTGATGTTTCCGGGAATCCGATTTAACGGGGTGTGCTGCCGTGCAATTACTTTGTGTTACTTTGCAACAATTTCTAGGAAAATTTGGTCGGCACGACTGCCACTACTACCACTGCTACCCTCAATGTCTGGCAAGGCAGGGGGGGCCTCACCACCTGAAGATGGGGATCATGAGCATCCCAATTAAAATAATTCCTTGAAAAATAAAGGTACACTAGCGACTGATTCCGCTGCCAGATGATGTGAAACCGGGGAGAGGCAATAAACAAACAAGTAGCACCACAGGCAGCATCGATAGAAGAAGGAAAGGGAAGTGACAGCAAAACGACAGACAGCAGCATCTCTGCCAAAAACCATGATGAGCTTCGAAAGCATAACAAACTACCAATTACATTCGTGTGTGTGTGGGCAAATGGGCAGGAAACCCCACGAGTCAAACGTGCGGGAAGCACGAGTGATGGGGCTATGTTGCTATGTGCACTAGTCAACACCACCCATCCAGGCACATCATCAAGTGACGAATATTGCTTGTGCAGATGGAAATAAAATGTTGTAAAATCAAATGCAAATTATAGCGCTCGTGGTTTTTGAAGGAGGAATTGAATGGTGGGACGGGATGAATGATTTCCCGATTCTAGACGTATGCTGTTTGTTTTCATATTTTGGTGGAAAGGGGAGGGTTGATTCGTGAAGGCCAACATTTTTGACTCACTAAGTAACACTGGTATAGGCTACCGGAGAAGCAACAGAAGATGAGTAATTAATCATGTATCTTAGTTTTTGAAGATAATTAGCTTAATAAAATGCTATCTTGCAAAGGAATTTAGAAATTAATTAATATTTAGAGTTGTAAGTTGGGAGGTCGTCTTAATGGATGTCTTAAACAGTCTTAACGCTAGTAAATACATTTTAGGGATTCTCTGCACATTTTTACTACGATAAACATGCATTATTTACATCAATAATGTCTTAACGATCAATTTAGTAAAAAAATATACACTAAATTTTGATCGATAGCAACACAAAACATAAATATGTTGAATTGTTTAGAGAAAACCAAATTTCGAGATAAGATTTTTAAGATTTTATTCTTATACAATGAAATCTTAGAAAAATCACTGATGCTGTGAGGTTCTTGTGAAAATACTCACAAAAAGACATCAACAGAATAAAATTTATTAATGCTTGTTAGTCTATGATGAATATACTCAAAACATGTTCCTTCCTAAGCTGTCTAGAGCTCAGTTACATTGGAACAAATTATTTTATTGCGTGTGGTTAGCCATTTGACGAAAATCATTGTCACATTCTGTTTTTGATATTCTTTTTTTCTTTGTAAACTACCTCAAGGGATGATTAATGTCTCCGGGCAGTCCACGGTTTGGTATAATTCTAATGAGTGATTGGAAAAAGAAAGCGAAAGCAGAACGAAAGTAAGAATTCAAAAGATATAAAGAAATAGAGAGAAAAGAGAGAAAGAGAGAGAGAGAGAGAGAGAGAAAAAATGTGCTGCGACGCAATTTAGACTTTCTTGTTGAAGTCGAAAAAGACAGACAGGAATAGGAAAAGGAACTAATTTCCCCCCGTACATGTACATACATTCTTCAACATTCTAACTTTGCAGGAAACACAAGGAGAACAAGTAGAAAGCAAAATGAGCATACAAACACACACACACACACAAAACACATGATTTCAACACCCGCCCGCGTTCTCACATGCGTTTCCCTCGTCCGGTTATATGATGTGTCCGATTGACTTACATTTACCACCCGAAAAGGGGGTGAGACGGGACGAATAATCACGTTCTTTCTTACCCCACGTTCTTTTTCTTCACATTCGCGTTCTTCGTTCCAGCCAGTGGTGGAGGGAGTGGTGCATTCTTAGGTAATTTCCCCCAGCAGCTATCATCCCTCAACGACGCAGGGGCTGGTCAGAAATTATACAACTCCACAACTCGAGAACGAGATAGAAAGTGAAGCAAACAACATAAGATTAATAAACAGAAAGAAAGAACAAAAAAACAGCGAAGTTCGCCTGCTAAGATGAGCAAAAGAACGCACCTCACCGAGACGGAGAGAGAGAGAGAGAGCGAAAGAGAGCGAGAGAGAAGGAGAAAACCTGCCGAAAACGCCAAAACCTACGTGCGGATGGTTTAAAAATATATTCCACCACCACAAAGAACAAGAGAAGCAAAACAAAACAAGCGAGGGAGAAAAAAAAAAGTTCAACCCCTTCCTCCAAATCACCCCGCGAGCACACGAAGCAAAGGGGTTAGAAGGGGGGAGAGGAGTCCGTCAAAAACCGGTTTCCCTATGTCGTAATGTTGCTGCCCCGTTCCTTTCCCAGCTGTTTTTTCTCATGCACTGCACCCACCGCCGCCGCTGCTCTGTTTGCGTCTGTTTCCCTTTCCTCCTTACCATCTTCTCTTCTCCTGGCTTGCCCCTTCTCTTTTACCTGTTCTGCGTTCATCACTTCTTCACTCTCACCTTCCTACGCGTCGACACGCTTTTGGCAGGCGATGTGGTTTTTTTTTGTTATCTTCTTTGCTGTTTGTGTGTATTTTCTGTATGTTTTTGGATCGCGCACTTTCAAGGTCAACTTTTGGAGTTTGATTTTTTGTTGTTGTTTCTCTTCGTTTTTCCACTTCCATGCTTCACCGAACCACCAACTCGTTGACTCGTTTTAATTATGTACCATCGGTGTGCGTGTGTTTTTTTCTTCTCTCTCTCTTCTGCTTCTCTTCCCTGTTCTCTGTTCTATGTTCTGAAACGTTGTTATTGTTACCTTCCTCGTGTTGGTGGGACGGATGTGGCTTTTTTTGTTTCGTTGTTATTCGTTTTCGCTTTTCATTTTATTGCTACTTTCGTGTTGTTTTGCCGTTAGTTTTGCTTGCCTAACTCTTTTCGGCTGTTTTTTTTGCTTTTGTTTTGTTTTTTCTTCTGTTCTGGTACTCTCGTTTCGCTCACGCTCATCATGCGTTAACGTGCTTCTTTCTGATCGCTGCTTGCTTTGAATGTTTTTTTTTTCAAGTTTTTTGCGATTTCTTGAATTTTTGTGCTGTTATTACATTTTCTTTTGCGTTTTCTCGTAGCTGAAGAATCATTTTCTTAAACGGCTTTGGTTCTACTCCATACGATTGCTGAATTCGAAATGATTCTTTAGCAGGAAAGAAGCATTGGTTTTGCTGCACGCAGTATGGAAGTGGCGAATAATGATGATGATTTAATTCTTGTGAGCTTCCAATTATTTGGGCAAACCTGTAGTCTAAACTCAGAAAATTACAGAAACACAGAAAAGTCGTAGAAGCTAAGCAAATTTATAGGCAATTGAAAGTTTACGCTTACAAAAATGGTAAATGTAAGGCAGAAAGAATCAACATTTAGTCAGAACAAAGGACACAACAACACACACATTTGAAGCTAAAATTTGCACCATTCTGTTGGAAGCCAACGTATCCCGAAGACATAAAAACAAAAACAAAATGATGTGGCCCCAAAATTCCTTCGCAAAAAGAGTTTGATGTTTTATTGCTTCCGTACCTGCTGGGATGCTTTGCCCTTCAGGGAAGCGTAATTATTGGACGAGTTAATAACAACTGCTGCAATCCTATCCTGCTTCCAAATATGCTAATCGTTTAAGCCTCCGTTTTCAAGGACAGTCATAAGCACAAACGCCTAATGTAGTCTGCACACGCACCACGTGAAAGCGGCGAAGAAACGGTAGGGAAAAATAATAGCCAGCCAGGGAAGGTAAATATTTGAGCAGAAACGAAAGTGTAACGTATAATTTGGCTAATGAGCTGAGCTGGCTCAACACTGCGTGCGCTGGGGAATCAACTATGATTCTAAATTACATTATCTGTATCTGTTTTTAATATGCCTCAGAATTGGATTAAAAATGGTGCACAAGCTTTTTTCCGCGTTTTACATATTTATATATTTTTTTTCTTGCAAGTTTTTCCTTCCATCGAAATACTTTTCAGTTTCTTTCCTTTCTCTTTTCAGCTTTATGTACCAACTTCTATGTTTTCATTCTTTTGCCTTCCACTGAACACTTTTTACTTTCGCATTACGCTCACACACACTGTTTGCCAATTCCGATGGCTGGCCATCTTCGTGCTGGCCGCTAATTGCATTTTGCGTTGTGCGCTTTGTTGTTTATTTCGGTTTTCACCATCGAATGTTTTCCTTTTTTCGTTTTTATCGTCTTTCTTGCGTTTCTTGCCATCTTGCCACAGCCTGCCAGCTTTGGGCCTGAAGTATTTCCGAGACATAATTCATCCACTTCCACTCTCTTACCTACTGGGAGTAGAGGGGTACGCTCCATACCTACCTTCTCGAGTGTTTGTGTGTGTGTGTTGTGGTGAAGAAACCCCCCAAAATGAAGCGAACTTCCTTTCGCTGGTTCCATTTCGGCTATATTCTGACACCTTTCTTTGTTTTTGGCCACCAGCCCCCCCCCCATACCGTAGCAGCAGGCTTTTGGCGTCACTCTTCTGCACGCACGGTTCGGTATGTAATTCTCGTATTATATAATGGTTTGGAAGAATTATTTTATGATTTCCAGCACCAGATAAACTTTGCTTGTTCTTGATCTTGTTTCTATTTCTCGCTTCTTGTGTTTTTGGTGCATTGTGTGCTACAATTCTGTTTCAGTGGCTTGTTTAATTTTTCTGTAGTGACTATTCGTTTCAACTTAGTTTTCAATAACTTGACGATTGTACGTTGCGTACTGTTTGTTTTTCACGGATTTATTGAATTATTATAATGTTGTACTTTGTATTTGTTAGCAGTTTTTTTTTGCATTTTTATATTTTTATTTTAAATATTAAATTTCTTTTATCCTAAGTCATTTTACATTTTTGTCTATATATTCTAGCTGTTTTTTAATTTTTTAAGAATTTTGATTATTTATCTTTAAGTCAATCTCTTTTGTTATTGTGTTTTATTTAACATTTTTTTTATATCTATTTTTTTCATTTTTACAATATTTATGATTATAAACTCATTGGATAATACATTTTATTTTTATTATTGTTATTTATTATTATTATTATTATTATTTTTATTACTTTTATTATTATTATTATTATCATTATTATTATTATTATTATTATTATTATTATTATTATTACTTTTATTATTATCATTATTATTATTATTATTATTACTTTTATTATTATTATTATTATTATTATTATTATTATTATTATTATTATTATTAATTTATTTTACAAAATCATCTAACCATGCTGGCCGTCATAACTTGATACTAGCTTCCTAACTAATACAAAAACTCAACTCATGAACAAATCAAGAAAGCTGAGCAATAAATCAATAAAAATTAATAAAAATAAATTAATAAAAAAATAAGAAGAGTTTCACTCATCAGTATACGCTTCGCAAAGTTTGTTTTAGTACATTTACGCTTACGCTAGGGTCGACAATACTTTTAACAAAGCTTTACGAGTTGATCATTCTCAAAAGTGGTTCATTAGTACCAAATACCGTAGATCTAAATAATATGCTGGTAGATAATTATTTATTACATTATTTTATATTGCCCTTAGAGTGTTCTTTAACTTTTTTCTGATTAGTTTAATTTTTTAGAACATGTTTTTTTTTGTGTAGAAAAATAGTCAATTTCATCGAGGGTGGGAATATTTTGTTTAGTACCGGTCCAAAAAGCGTTTTACTTCACTTCCCCATTCCGTGCTGCGTATGTGTGTTCAACATTCAGCTGACCTTCAAATTCTTCCGTTGGAGCTTGTTTGTGTGTGTGTTTCGCATGTACTTATTTTTCTTCGATCATCATCTACTTCCCATTGCGTTTTGGGGTTTTTATTTCTTCGATTCTTTGCTGGCCGGTGCGCACTATTAACTTCGTTTTACTTGCTCACAGCTTACTTGTGGTGTGGTGTGGTGTTTGCGTTCTTGTTCTTGATTCCCCTCCCCTGAACCGTGCAAGCACGTAATCAAGCTAGTTGGTCATTTTCTACCATTGCTACACACTTGAATCTGCCTCATTTGCGTTTGTTTTCCTTTTCCTCTTTACAATCTCAATTGTGCCTTTTTTTTGTTGTTGTTGCTGTACTCATATCATCTGTTTTCGGAAGTTCGTTTTCTCTTCCCATTCTGTGTGCGCTGTGGGTTCTCTCTGCTTTTTCATTCTTAAGTGCCCGCCCCGCGTTTCCCGCGGCCGTGCAGGAAAGGAAGCCAACCATCCGGAAGTGGCAAGTCAGCTGTTTGTATCGCTCGTCCAAATTACAGTGCCGAGGCGCAGGCACAGGCAGGTTCTGTGGCAGGCTGTTAGTTCCGGCATACCGGGGCATAGCAAAATAATCGAACCGAAGAATCTCTCGCTGCGCCTGGAGTGGCTGCAGCAGGAGGAAACCAAAATACGCACAGCATACCGATCGGGTTCCGCATCTTTGTTTTTTGTTTCTTTTCCCTCGTCCTCCCTCTCTCTTTTCACGCATTGCGTCATCCGCGACGATCGGCCGCACATTCCGAAAAGGGCCGCACGGAACAGCTTTTGCGTGACGGCACACGGAAATTGGGTCTTTTAGCAAAAGGATGAACGCAAGGTGTTTGGGGATTTTTTTTTTGGTGCGAGTTGTTTTTGGTATGTGTGTGTGTGAGAGAGCAAATTTTGGTTCCGTTTTTTTGGTACGTATTTATCATGCTAATTTTACGTCCTGCTGATCGTCAATGCACCGGAAGTCACAAGAGCAGGCCTTCAACAGAGAGTTTGCATTCTTTTAAGGCTTCTTTATGCATATTTGTAGTTGGTGTTCTTAACAGCGAGCAAAGACAGAAACATATGCTTCTTTGTCAAGCGGTAGGGCATCGGAAAGGCAATAAGAGGCATACGCTTCCTCTTACATTGACCACTTCAGTTCATTGCTGGAATTGCATGGTTCTTTTGGTTGGTTCTTTTGGTTCAAAGCTCCATTCTTGTTGTGCCTGCAATTGTGATCGAACAGGTGAAGTAATCTCCTTCTTGTAGATCTCATTAACTGTGGACCAACACAGTTGGTCTTCGCAAATTGGTATTTTAATATTGACGATCATCATAGATTAAATAATAGATCTCGATTTTCAGTATTCCAGTATCTTCTATTTTATTGGAATATAGTACTAAAACAATGGATAACACTGTGTATTTTTGCTCCTAAGCTATATTTACATTACGATGCCATATTTCAGGAAATACGGTGAGAAGCAAATCACATGTTGAAACAATTTCAGACGAAAATACACAAACCAAAATGCACGGGCAAGCAAAAACACCCAACTCGGCCACCAACTAAATGTACTGCTGTTCCGGGAAGGTAGAGATACATCCTCGGTTTCCGGAGAATCGACCAGACAAACCGAACCAGAGCCCACGCTACCGAACAAAGGGCCCCCGAACTGGTGGAATCCGTATCGAAAGGTGCAAGTTTTCCACTTTTCCCCGCAACACACGGGCGGACATGGCGGGCAAGCCATTTGCTTTGTTTTTCGTTAAACCTCTACGCCGAATCCGGCACAACTTCTGCCCAGAATTGGTATCGGTGCGGTTTTCCGCTTACCCGTGTTATTCTCCCCCCCGGAAAGAATAGATACGTTTTTGATAAAATTTAATTAAAATTTCATCTTCCAACCCGCTCGCTGGTGTTGTGTGAGAGGCAGGTGGTAAAGGGCTGGTTATTGCACTGGCGGGAAGGATGAAAGCATCCCCTGGCACGATAGGGTCTTTATGGTTAGAAGGTTTGGTGGAGTGGATAGGATACGCCGGGGCAAGGTGTTTTTTTGGTCTGTATTGGAGAAGGATTCGTGAGGTGAATTCTACATTGCCAATGACCAGGATTGTCAAACTCATGGGTCATTAGAGCGGTAGCAAATGAAGGTGGAAAATGTTGGATCAACAGTTTGATTATGTGTTGATGAATATATCAACCGATCTTGAAAATGATAACAATATATTTCTTTCGGTGCCTGATTACTATTCCGATCAGAATACTGCTCGCGAAACTGTGTTTATTTCCTGATTCGGATTCTGACCTTTTCCTGGAAAACTGCGTTTCAGAGATTCAGTCAAGATTCTAAATTTTGTAAATTTATTGTTTCTGTTATGATTTTTTCCTAATTTCTATATCTTGCTAACTCCAGAAAGCGCTGGGACTCTTATTTCAGGGGTTTTCAGGGGTTTATAGTGGTTGTGCGGACACTTTCTTGACTCTTCAATTTGTGAAGTGAACTCAATGCGATAGGAATTGGATGCAAGGGTACCTTTTTAGGACAAATCCAAATCCAAATTTCTAATGTGACTACCCAGCATGGGTATACAGTCTGATTACAATCATGTTCATTTCCCATAAGAAAGAATCAAGAAAGTGCCCCACAACTATGAGAACCCTTGAAAACCACTGTATTGATCAATCCAAGTCTTAGTTACTGTGTATGCTGGTCTTAAGACGCTCTTAAGACTCTCTTTATTTGAGTTATTGTTTTTTTCAGTTACAGCTTAACAAAAAGTTTTTTCAATTTTTCGGAAGAACGGTCAAATTGGCCGTATCACAAACAAATAGGTTTGTTGAGTAAGAATTCATTTGCTCAAATTGGTCATTGGAAATATAAAATGTCTACATTTAACGGACCAATATAATGAGTTTGACACTCCTGATTCGACACATCTCTCTGCAGGGGAAATTTCCTCGAAAACCCCCTCTGGAAAATAGAATGCCCCCCGGTTCGGATAGTTTCAGCACATTCCCTTATTACACACGCTCTGGTGGTGGAGTAACCCGTATTGAAATTGGATAATAATTTCACTTTCCACCAACGGAAATCAGCGGGAGCGGATGTAACCAGAACCATTCAGTTTGGGGGGGTTTTTCGCAGTATTTACCCGGAAAAACAAGAAGCCGCAGCGATATAATGAGCAGCAGCTCCACAGCAGTAACTGTGCAAAAGCCACTCGCAGCCGAAACCCATCCCCAAAAGTGCCGATCATCATCATCGTCATCATCAGCATGGAGCGTGGCAATTGCCAACAGGGAAATTATCTCTTTCGGTGGGTGCACAACGAAACCGCATACACAGTGCACCGCGCACCGATGAATAGTACACCGTCAATCGTAATGAGGAGATTGCAAAAGCTCTCCCAACCCAACCCAACCGACCGACCGGGCGAAGGGCATCACTTTGAAGTGGTTAGATAAATGTAGCTGCTCCCGTTTTGCGTTTTCCACAGTGTCCTCTCCTTTTATGCAAGCACCTCTTGGTTGCTAGCTTCGAAACACACACACACACACACACACACACACACACACACACACACACACACACACACGTGATACCATTTGGCTCTTCCGCTGTGCGCACACAAACGCAAACAAACATATCATCGATAATAAGGGATTACACCAACGGAAGCGCCACTTGCTTGGGGAGGGGGAGGGAGCCGATCTCAAACATTGAAACACAGGACAGAACAAAGCAAACGATGCAGCTTGGGATGGCGGTGGGCGAGAACAGCAAACAGCAGACAACAGCAGGGCACCAACAAGGGCACGCAAGCTGGTGCTTGCATAAATTCTGCACTTTATGCGCTTTGTGCTGTGCAGAGCAAATCTTTTAAGCCCACTCAAACGTAATGAACAACGGCATTAGATAGGGCAGAGCGAACCAAAGGGGCTTTCTTCCATTACACACAAGTTAGCACACACTGTAAAGCGTGTATTCTGGTTGCGATGGGGTCGGTCCTTACGTCCCGAACGTGTGCAACGATGGAAGCTTCTTGGACGACAGTGCTTTTCTATTTTGTGTTTGGTGTGCCGTGTGTGATATTGTTGTGATACTTTACTTCTTTTTTTTGCCATCCTTTAGTATATCCCCTTACCAATAGTGTCATGTGGTGGTTGATGTTGTTTATGTAAGGCATGCCTATCCGGTCGCATTAGGCATGCACACGGTAGCGTCGTTTCGATGCAAGTGAAATCTACTCTACAAGCCGTTTGGGAGGGAGCTGTAAGCTTATGTGCAGACAACAATCGCCATAGTAACCGCAAGACAACACTACACGCAACGTCTTCGAATGCATACAAGGCATGGATTGTTGCTGATGGTGGACAAGGGTAAAATCAATTTAGTTGCAATAGCAAGAAAGGAGTTGCTTTTATTCCTCCGACCAAACTGTAGTACGACACGTTCCATGGAAACCGTTCGATGTAGTTGACTTGTTGTACGATAAAAAAAATCTTTCAAATTGAGGTTTATCTAGTTAAACACTTTACCTATAGCCTATTCTAATAGTTATTTTGAACAATTTCCTTTTTTTGTATAAGAAGCTCGCTTTTCTTTATACTATAGTGCAGAGTAAAACAAGATGCTTGAAGTTTTCCAATCATTTCTTTCATTAGGATAGACATTCTAATTTCTTTCGTACATTTCCAATATCACATCGTAAATAAATGCTTTTAGATATTCTTATTTCATGTTCTTTTTTCATGTCTTTTTTTACATCTTTTCCCTTCTTTTACTCTTTCTCTCTCTCTCTATTTATCTATATGGTTTATCATATTTACTACTTGTCTCTTGCTTATTGCTTTCTCGTTCGCTCTTTGTTAAGTTTATCTTTTTGTTCTCGTATCTCTGTATTTCTGTTATCGTATTTCTGTAAAGTACTTTTTTGTTTGTAGTATTATTGTTATATTGCTATTCTATATTGTATCACTGATACAATACAAGGTCGTTTAGTTGTCATAAGTACTATAAATTGTTGTACAGCTTTTTTCAGTTTTATTTAAAAAAATAGTGTAAATAGCAGGAACTAGAAAAATATTGTTATACAATTACATAACATTTGAACAACTTTTGGGTCAGTAGTATAAAGAACATCAATACAGGATTATTTTTGCTCAAAGAGTAGTTTGTTTTACTTCGCCACTTTGTGACGATTTCTCTCCTTTGCCATTTAGTTATGAATTTGAGTAATTTATTATTTTTTAATTAAATTGGGTGAGTTTGGCATGTAAATTTGGAATGACAAATATAGAAGAATTGAAATTTCAATGGCATTTTGTTTCATTTAAATTCAATTGAGTTATTTTTATTTGCAACTAAATTATAGCTTGCATATCTCATTCTACTGCATTCTACTTAAGAGAGCAATAAAAAAACATTAAATAAAAGGACATCTCCAAGGAAGAAGATGAATTTAAACAGCGATCCTTTTATGTCCCCTTGCCATCAAATCATGAAAGCTACCATCTTTATACAACTAACAAATTACAAGTGAAGCAGCACACGGTAAGTAGTTACGGTTGCCCTGCTTTATTCACGAATGCTGTAAATAGAAACACGCCCGTTCTATGGCTTTACGTTGGTCAAAGTGGCCAGCGCAGCAGGTGCTGGGAAGGAGGCAAATTTTCAGTTTATTATATTTATTCATCGAAACCCGCATCAGCCACACACCGATCCGAGACATCAACGTACCGTGCTGGGTGGCAACTGTGACTGTGGCCCAGCGTGCATCCGACCTAAAAATGGAGCCTCCATCCATAACACGCCGGGTGCAGCGCCGTCCGGACGAGCTGGATGTCCAATCCAATCAGAACAGGAGACCGGTAGACAGAAATAATCAAAACCACTGACACTGGGTGTTCACCACCGGCACCGGGCAAACATATCGCCTCCCTTGTGCCCGGTTTGCCGAGCAAAGGGAGACATGTTTTGCAAACGTTATTATTTTCCTATCATTCAAATGAGGTGCATTGCTTGGTCGGACAGACCCCCGGAGGAGCAGCAGCCGGGGAGGTCAGAAGCTGGTTGGAAACAATTTTCAACATAACAATTTTCCTCTCGATAAGTCCGGACGGTTTAGCAGTGCAGCTTGTTATTTTCACTGCATGTCCACCTTTTAATGGACTCACCGGGGCATCGATTCGCTTGGCATATCTTACGGCATAAATAGCCTTTCGCCTTTGTACAGGGGCCGTCCGAAAAAGGGACTACTGTCCAGCATGGGTGGGTGAGATTCGAAGAAGTTTTGTGGTCCCCATCTCTCTCCCCCAGTCTTCAATCTTCAATCTTCTCCAGCCAAGCTTTCCTACAGCTAGAAACAATTCATCTGTAGATGATGGAAAGAAATTGGAAAATGTCCACCGGTCCCCGGGAAGAACCGCCATCACCGCCAGCTGGGGCTTGAGAAGGACGACGGACAAAGACGCCCTTGTCGCCTGATGAGTTCACAAGAAATCCGACCCGGGTAGACCGGAGATTTCCGAAGTTCCGAAACCCACTCGACAGGAAATGGAATCTTTATCAAACAGCACTCGGGAGAAGCTTTGAATGCAGGTGAAGTTTGAAGTCTGCTTTCTGATGCCAACCCATTCCAATTGTCCACACTTTGCACTTTCCTTCGCTTTCCCGTGCACAATGAAAATGCGAATAGAAATGGTCAGCCGAGATACAGCGCCGAGAACCGTACAGCACCCACCCCAGCCCCCGAAGCCCTATTAATCAAATAAACTTCGAGCAAATGGTTCGGAAATGAATGGTTTCGCTGTGATGTCCGATGTGGCGATATTGATTAGAATACTGACACGGCCGCATGCACAGCCGGACACACACACACACAGCCACACAAAGGCGGATCGTTTCTGCTGACACAGGACAAGCCTGTGCCCGGCCAAGCCAGGGGAAATGGTTATTGCTTATTGCTGAACCAAGCCGTACGATTCCGTTTCATTTAACATTAAAGACGTCTTTTGTGGTTGTTTGGTTTACCGGAGGCTTGGGGGAAGAGGGAAGAGGGCAGAGGGAATGAAAGGACGCTTTGATTCCAATTGATGGGGCACATATACACGCGTGCAGTTTACAATGTACAGCGGAGGGCAGAGGGCCAGAGAAAAGGCATATAATTTCCTATCCGGCACTGATGTTTATGGTGCTGATTTTGTGTCCATCAAAGATTTACAGTAATTGGGGATGTGTTTGATTTTATGTTCAGCAACTGGCAACGCGTGTGGCGGTTTGCTTTCATGGACCATTGAACGGCGGCATTTGAAATCCGGTCCGTTGTGTGTTGGGCGAAGGTGACCATTACTGTTGGTTAGTTAGTAGTATTGCTTTTAAGTATATTTTTTGTATAACTTTCATCTATACATTGAGATTGGAGGTAGAGGATGACATGGTGGATTAGAAAGAACCCAGAAAACCTTGAAATTCATTTCTCCGTACAAGTTGTACAGATGAAACCATATCAATAGCTACAAGATAAAGTTTCAGGTTAGTTCAGTGCACTACAGTATGTTCCAGTATGGTTGGCATCCGCATACAGGTGTCCCCCGAGATACGATTGTATTTGGGACCGAAAAAATGTCCCAAAGCAAGGCGTAAGTCGAAAAAGTCGTATGTCGAATATCTATGAATATTAAATTTATAACCGAAGTTGAAGAGTTGGAATTTATGATAACGTGTATTTTATTTCAAATAATGTTCGATAATGTAATAATTATATTTTAAAAGCCGTACACAATATAGATATTCAAGATAGGGTAGTTGTGGAATCTTTGGAAATATGTGTATAACGATTATCAGCCTAGAAATTCAAAAACATACATCAATTTCTTGTCAATGACAACTTTTAACTGTCAAAATCAAAATCGTCGTATCTGCGAATCATCGTAAATCGAAGGGGTCGTAACTCGGAGGACGCCTGTACTTCGAATGTTCGAATTTGACTGCACTCTTAACTCTTTCCATAATCGTTTTCTTTTTTTCTAATTTCTCTAATTCGTCTTATTAGTTTTCTTTTAGTCTATTTTTTTCTCAAAGTTAATGTTAGTCTCTTTGTACTCTAGTTGTGTTTTTATTCTTTTTTTTTGTTAAGCCAAGCTCAATTAAGTTTAGATCATGTATGATTTTGTTTGTTTGTTTGTTTGTTACTAATTAGTTTTAAGTCTTCGTTATTTAGCCTTGATGGCAGATTGAAGATTGAATTTAAAAAATGAAATCAAATCAAATCAAATGCTCCTTGTATTTACACCACAGTGTTTTGTTTCGGTGCAGCCCAGGTGGTCTTATAGCAGTAGCGCAAGGTCCTGTAAAGGCTGGACGTGATAAAAATTTCTATTGCAATGTGTTCACCCGTAGTAAGAGCTGGTTATGCGGGTATTTCACACAGTCTCACAGTCTCAGGTACAGTCTCAATTAACAAGTCATTGCAACAAGAAAACCGAGACTAGCAAGGATACAAATGAGTGGAGAATAGTTAACCCAAACTTTCACATTCTTTTTAGAAATGTAGCGGAATAGTTGCAGATCCTTTCAGTTTACGTATTCGAGAGTAAACCACCAGTAAATTCTGCACACATTTTTACTGATTTTGCATACTTATTCTACAAAGTTTGTCGTCCTGTAGTTTAGATTACTGCAATACTACAGAGCAATATGCAGTTTCTTCAGGTTCACCATGGAAAGCAAAGGCATTTAGGGACATTTTTTCACCAAATTCTGAAGAAGCCATCAATTCCAAACTGTCGGCAAGGTTACACTTAATAACCGTTTGCACAGCAAGGACATTAGATTTTTGCTCCAAGATAGTCAACCAACTGGAAAGCACACTCAAACACACAGCAAAATTGCCTTAAAATAAGTAACGTACGACACATTGAAATGCGTCACTGATTGCACGATAACGCACGTGGTTCGCACGGGTTCTGTACAGTTTTTTTCTCGCTGTTAACGGCTGCACGAACCATCAAAGCGGGGCGACTTTTTAATGTCACTTCTGTTTCCTGTATTCCCACTTCCTTCCAAGCACGAATGGGCGAAGAAAGTTGTGCAAACGTACATTATTATCTATCAGACGACCTTTTTTTTATTATGAGTTGGAGGTAGGAAAAACACACACACAGTCACACTTTGCTGACATTTTTGTACCGGTTGTTCGTTTCTTCACGTGCAACTTTTGGAATGGAAATGGAGAAAAAGCTAAAAAAACCCAAGAAATATCATAAATGGTACGCAAATATTTAAATATCGTTATGCGCACGCGATTGCTTCATCGTGAAAAGGGGTCTTTGGAGAGTGTGTGTGTGTGTTTTTTTTAAGAATAAATAAGGATGAATAGGGTGCAGAAAAGAAAAAAGAACGTTATGGAGAAAAAGTCATTAGCCCAACAAAATCAACCCAAACCAGCGTGACTGTAGGGAAGGCTGTGACTGTAAACCCGTGACATCAACTTTCACTTTTCAAACCGTTCTTGTGCAGATACTTGTTTTTATTTTCAAAAAAAAAAGTACACAAGTTTAGAGTGAGTATGGCGCATATCATTTGAGATAAAAAAAGAAATAGGTGCATGAGGCAGCCTTTAAAAATAAGCGTACATGGAGTACATTCATCACCTGGGTTTAAAATACTTAAAAAACTTTTAAAGAATGAATTAAATGTTGATCTCAAATTGTTTAACAATGATCATCGTGTAATTCTGGATCAATTTTAGAAAAAAAGATCGACCATTCCATGCTGAAGATTTTGTGATGACATAGCAAAATAGACCATACTATCCAGACTAGCAGTAAACGCTCTTTCTAGACGCAAGTACTGGCTTCTTGCTTGAAAAAGAGTAAAGTAATATGTAAAGTAATCTTTAAATAGTTGATCACTTGATTGCACACAGAGCAAGAAGAAAGCAATGAAGATTTCATGTTTGTTAGAATATTTCAAAGCAAGTTTCTCTTTTCTATTCATTCATCCGGGTTCAAGTTCGTTTTTTAAACGATCATTTAGTCATTCCACTACAGTTAATACATTGCATTGTTTCTGTAAGTCCCAAAAATGACATTTTTTAAACCAAAAAATGTGTTTTTGTGGAGAGTTCTACTGTACTTTGAATGAAATTTGGAGGCTTTTGCCAAAAGCCGTTGTATTTTACTGGTCTTCAACCTATTGCCCGTGGCATTATAAAGCGTGGTCCGCGAAAGAATTTTTATTTTTATTTTTATACAGAAGAACTCCCAAAAGGCGTGCCTAGAATAAGAGCTGAACAAGCTTTAAACAAAGTCTACAATGTATATATCCTCAATATATTTAGGTCAAGGAAAACACATATGCAAAGCTAAGTGATCCTTGATTCTATAAAGGTTAGAGAGCACTGGTATTGCAGTCGCAAGTTATCTGAAGTGGTCTCTAGAGTCTAGTAGTACTTTTGATTTAAAAAATTCAATGAACAACTAGAGGCACTACTACATCCTGCACAGTAACTTCATTAACTTGCAAATATACATTTTTCCATCGATTAAAAGCAATTATCCAAAGGATTGGTGTTCTATTCCAACGGAAGCCAATAGACAACGAACGCCGTTTGCTTACCTATTCACTTAGAAACACTGAAATGGGGAGTTCTACTCCATTACTGCTTATTTACTTAGTCTATTACAGAGTTCTAGAACTTCTCCAATAACACTACAGTTTAAAAATGACCAATACATTGATATAGATCAATGTGTCGCGTGTTTTTGTCGATCCAAATCCATCCAAAATTTAACTCAACAATCAATTCAAGTAATCAATCAATGAACACAAAAGTGTCAATGTTTGTTTAGTAATGTTAAGATCTTATTATAACTCTTAACATTATTGGGATATTCTCCAAGCTTATTCCAAATTACATCCTAATGTAGTGTCACCAAATGACCCATACACACTGTTACTAATGCTCCCTTTCCCTCCCATTGTTTAACAATCTTTCGCCCATTAGCTGCCAGCATTTAAATTAGAGCTGCCAGCAGGCAATATACACAAAAAAAACAACAACTTTGCCAACTATTCCAGCGACTAAAATAATGAGACATTTTATTGTCCTATAAAACCTCGCATTTGATCGCTCGGAAAAGGTGCAGCAGAGGTGGGACAGTTTTACCATCAGCAAAACCGTTTGCCCGCTCCGGTAGATTTGCCTCCGATGGATGGTCGAGAATTAATGATGGAATTAAAAATACGACGAGAGTAAGAGAGATGGAGCCGATTTAACGCGTCGATTCAGCACGGTTCTGTGGAGCTGTGATGCAAATGTGACTATTGGGACATTAGGCACGCGGTTGTACAAACTAGGGAGAGAGGGAGGGGGTCTCTCTTGACTGCGTTTTGGTTGACTCACTGTGCAAGCAATTATTCCTGCACGTTCTTCCGACCAAAAACCGGGGCCCCGGACCATTATATGCCCGAGCCGGTATCGAGCCTCCGATTCCGAGGGAAGAGAATGTATCTTAACGACTTTCCTGGCCATCGTCGTGTTCGTTCACTTCATGGAACAGTTGCAATCCATGATAAAGTGGAGGGGGGGGGGAGGGGGCAACGCTCACATAAAATCTCTGGCCCACCAAACACCAGCAGTACGCCCGGTTCAGCCCCTTGTGCACTCTGCTTGTGTAACGCAAACTGCTACTAGTCGGGGCAGGGGGCCCGTGCACTCTCTCCTATTACACCCGGACGATTCGTTTAATTAACTGATAACGAATATAGGAAATCGTTTACCACCACCGGCAGGTCGAGATCACCATCCCGATCTTTCCCGGGCACTAAATGCGAAATAAAATCTTCCGGCAGTTCATTTACGGTACCGTTTCGCGTAACAGTCGCCCGGGTAGCGGGTGCCATACCATGGCCAGTTCGTTCAAGTGGTTCAAGCTTTTTTTTCCTCTTCTTCATGCTAACCAGCACTCTCTTTCGCGTTGGTACGCATTGGTTGGTTTCGGGTGGCAAGGGATTGCGGGGTTGCGCATGATCGCGATATGATGTTGCGAGTTTAATTTCCTTCGCTTGCTATTAATTGTTAATGTGTGCTGTTACGCAAAGTAGCAAAGCGAGTTCCATTTTCTAATAAAACCGACCCACTTGAAGGCAGGGGTTCGGGCGAAAGAATCGAGCGAGTTTTTGAATTTCTTTGAAGTCACGCTTACATTACTGCATACTTGAAGGAGATGTTGACTCAAAGGAGCTCAATTCATTTATGATCACATCATAAGCTGTTTGCTTTTTCTGGTCGAGAGAATTTATTATTAGTGTAAACCAACCTGCAAATGGTGTGTGGGGTTTTAAATCTTTTTTTTTTACAATTATTGGTTTAGGTAAAGAGATTTTTGTGTTTTTTGCTTAAATTATTTATCCAAAAGATTTTTACATGCATCTCGTTTTTGTTGTCAAATTACGATTTACCATTTTACTATTACTATTGAGCATTCTTTTATAATTTCTGAAGCGTTTCATGTTTTTTTTTAAATTTTCCTAACGCTAAGGGAACTTATTCAAATAAAAATAAAAACATAGGAATTAGGCAATTGTTTGTAGGACTAATTATGGAAACGTGGCAAACAATAATTGAATCCTGAGATGAGTATAAAAACATCAACATACAATTCAGGTATTTAATACGCACATTTCTAAATGAGAATTGCATACTTTTAGGCGTTTTGGTGTGCAATGATAGCGTGGCAAACGATGCGATGCGTTTCGATTATTGTAATTTTATGAATTAAAACTGATGTTGGCTGGTATCATAGAGTACGTTAAAAAATTGCTTCTTAAAATAGCTAAAACAGAAAAATTCTTATTTTTTACATAAATCTTTGAATCGCTCTGACGTAAGTAGTTAATATTAATTTATTTTTCTATATCTTACAATAAGCACACGTTTACTTGTATTGCAGGGTTTGCCAAGTCACTTTCGAATGTAAGAGGCAAATGAGGGCAATTGGCTCAATGTCTCTATAAAAAAACAACTTTTGAATATAAACATAATTATTCACCGCCTCCAAAATGTTTTTCAACAGTTGTCAAATTGTGTAATTGCTTCATAATAAAATTTATGTTTTTCCCATGATTTTCAACCCATCACAAAGAACTGTCAAACTCAATACAGAGAGAGAAGTGTTGAAAATCATGCTGAAGAAATTAAAAATTATGATGATGGAAATGAAATATCAGATTGAGGTGGATAAACATCTTGCACGCGGTTAATAACAACGTTTACATTCGAAACTGACACAGAAAACTCTGTATTAAAGAACGCTATTTTCTACTAATATTGCCTTGTTTCATAGAAACGTTACATTTCTAACACATTCGTTACATTCTTGAGTAAAAAAAAAGAATCTTGAGAGATGAAATCACAGAACCATTACCATTGCAACACTGCAAGCAGCAGCAGCAGACCAGCAAACCCGCGTCATCGATACCAATAACACCGTACACCGGGCCCCCAATCGGCATAGCGCCGTCTAATCCCTCCGCTTCCGAGCAATGCAGTGTTCCAGACCGGCCATTTAAAACGTAAGACCAGTCTTTAAAGTACACGCAGCATTAAAAATACACCCCAAAAAACAAACGATTGTGAGGCGCGGAGCACCCCTAATCCCATCCATTTTCGACCACCCAGGTTGAGGAAATGTCTTGTTTTGATTGTAAAAAAACTAATGTGTTGTGTGAGCGCTTTTATGAACGCGAAGGAAATTTTTCCCCATTGCCCATTACAAATAAAACGAAATGAAGTACGGTTGGCGATGGGAGGATGCTGACGTTTGAAAAATAAAAGAGTTAACGATTATTCGTTTATTTTGTTACTCGTTTGTGATGGTGTTTTCCCTCTCTCTCTCTCTCTTTTTATTTGCTCCTCCACTTTCTCCGTTCATCAAATAAAAAGAGAATAAAAAAAAACTTTATCATCACCACCATGGCACACCAGGAAGTCCGTTTTGAGGTGTGTTTTATTTTACAGAGCACATTTTACTGTTGCACTTTACAGGGTTCGAACCATTTCCGGGCATTTGAACGATACCACCGATCCGTCGGTCCGGTCCTTCTTCATGGCGTTTGCATTTGTTACCGGTGTTCGGGCAGCAAGATGAGGAAAAATCAAACACACCGAAAAAAAAGGTTATAAATGGGCCCGGGAATGGGCATTTTAAACCCGAAAGACCAAAATCTGTGCCGCAAAACCGTATTGCGTACAAATGACGAGTGAACAGAGTTTGTTTTTATTTGCAGCACATTAAAAGGAAGCAGTAAATGGAGTTTCCGGAATGTTGTTGGGTTTGGGGAAAGAATTAAATGATAGCGAATGTGAAAACAAACTTGCTGTGTGTGTGTGCTTGGTTTGTATGATTTGATGTAACATATATGTAGTGTTTCTTAATATATCTCATTTTTTCAGCGTAGTTTAAATTGTTTCTTTTTTCGTTTTTATTTTCTCTTTATTTTCTGTTTTTTTTTTCATGCTTGTTTTATTTCTTTCTTTTTCCTGGTATTAATTATTCTTTTGTTTCAATTATTGTCTTCTTTAATTTTTTATGTTTTCATGTGTTTTTTGTAGAGCTTGTTCTGTATTTACCTAAAATCTTTTGTAAGTGTTGCATTAATTCCCACCACTGATACATGCTTTTCCATTTAGTAATAGTAGCATAACCATTTTTATAACCATCCTCTTCGCTGCCCCGATCGCTCTAATGGTACCAACAACCAACCATCACCAGCCTCCAATAAGGAACCACCGTTTGACATTAGACGAGCGCGCTGCACATGACATGCGGTTGTAATGAATAGTAAATTAATATGCTATAATCATTTGCGCAGACGAAAAACCTTTATGGGCGTCACGTTAGCGCGACACTGGCACAAAACGGCATGCAGCACACAGTTGGGTGTGCACCGCCGCTGATGTGTATGCGCATCCCGCAATGTGGCTGCAATTGCAAATGTCACCAAACTCATAAAGAAAGTGATATGTTTGCAACGAAGCGCGAAAGAACGTAAACGTGCGCGCGCTCGCTCGCCATCCTTCTGCACCAAACCGTCGGAAGCTCATTTGACACGGTAATCTTTTTAATGCATTTTCCCAGTGCACAGGCAACGGTAGAGGCCCACTCCTCTCCTCCCACTGCCATACGCGTCCACGAGGATGTTTTCAGGTGTAGCACACCAGCACACCAGGACTGTCTTCTTGCCACGGGGTTTGGTGTGTGAGATTTCTAATATTAAAACCGAACGGTGACAGTCAGTCTATGAATATCAGCGGATGATGGAGGGAAATTTCTTCGCGCTTCGAAGGATCGCTGCGTTACCGCGGTGTCGTTGGCCGCGCGACGGAAGCCGAACCGCGAACCATCGCCGAACGGGGACGTGAGTGACAGGTGAAAACGGAAAACTATTTTTCCGCCGATGTTTCGTCTCGAGAACGAGATGGTGGTGGGGAGAGCAAAGAGCAGCGGTTGACAGAAGAAAAACGATACTTAGGCGTCAGGTTCAATTTTAAAATTAATTTTCATCCCTGCCAAATGGCGGAGCGGAATGACGTACGATTAAAAGGAAGCGCATACCAAACGCTGATGGGACTGCGGGGAATAATGTGCCATAATGTGTTGGCTAAATTTAGAAATCGGGCGTACAATATTAACTATCATAAGCAAAATGTACAAAATTCTAATTCTAAATACTATATTCTGTCCATTGTTATAGAATATGCAATACAACTAAAGAGGATTATATTAAAAAATTAAAGTAAAATTTTTTATATAATTTAAATTTTAGGTAAATAAAACAATAACAATTGCAGGAAACACTAAAAAAGGACAAAAAATTGGATAAAATTAACACTAACAAGTAAATATAGACTGATTTCACACATATGCATACATATTGAAGGAAACCAATCAATCGATAATAAATCAATCAATCAAGAAAACATAGAAGAAATACATTCAAAAGGTCAAAATGACGAACACGACCCGCAAGTACATAAAAAATAAAATCTGCAAATACTCAAATGAGTTAAAAAATGTTAGAATCAGTCATAACAGAAAAATAAATAATGATAAAAATGTATAACTCAAACCAACAACTGAAATAAAATAAACAGAACTAGTTTTCAAATGGTTGAAAATGGATAAAAGATTAAAAAAATACAATAAAAATAGCGCCAATGTGTGAAACTCAAAAAAAAGAAACTAAAATTGAAAATAAGAGCTAAAATAAAAGAAGACAAATGACCTAATTTTGAAAAAAATAAACATAAACAATAGCAAACTAATAACGTACAAATATAAAAACATTAAAACGATCAATTAAGTATATAATTATCTATAACAAGCGTCTATTATTGCGTCAGAATCATTTTATAGTACATAATACTTAGCTCTCAATGCAAATCCTACGAATCCAAACGATTCAGACCAATCGACTACTAACTTATTTCTAAAGATGGATAAACGCAAACAACAAATTCCTAGCCTTAATTAATTTGCAACACATCTACCATACGTCCGCACAAGTTAACGATTCGGTGACAACGCCGATTCAAACCAGGGTGCACCCGGTTGCAACGGAAAGAACGCAAATCGCTGTGCAAATGATGCAATGCGTTTATAATTACTTGTGCGGATGATGTGTAGCGGGATGGTTGGGAACAAAATTCGCCTCAAAAGTGGGCATGTATTTATATCGCTTCGCTTCGCTTCATTCATCGTACAAAATCAGCCAGCAAAACGGGTGGGATGGGCAAGAATGTGACACAAAGTGGAATGTTTTAAATTTCATTTTCCTTTCGATCGTTGCTAGGCGCAGGAACGCTGCATGGCATCATGTGGGAGCGCACATGGGAGCAGAATTTTGACAGATCGCACAGTATCTTGCGTTGTATGAAGCGAACAAAACCCCTTTCCCCAATGCACTGGTGTCAGTTGCATTTCATTGGAGATGTTTTCGATTGGATGTTTTCGGGTTTTTGGTTTAATTGTATTTTCCAACCGACAGGCTAATGATGAATGTTCGATATAGTTTGTTTATGGAACATGTCAATTATGTGTCATCGTTCGTTGGTGGTGTTCCGATGAACTCTCTCCCCGCATTTCGTCATCCGCTCAGTATAATTTAGCGCTTGAGTGACGTGCCGGGATGAGCGGGCACGGTTGTGGAATTCGAAACTAGCAGTTTCGGTGAACAATTTCTCGGATTGCACAAACTCCATCGATGATGACGATGAGCGACGAGCTTCATAAATTGTAATTTAATACAACTAAACCTGCCGGCTGCTGTTGCATTCAGCGGCCACAGGCACATCGAGACATCGTGAAAGAGCACACGTGAAGCTGTAACATCTCATTAGCGGTGTGAAATGGTATTGCCCATTTTCACAACAACAAGAGAAAGAGATTCCAAAAATCAATCAACAGGTCACCATCGTGTGTTTGCAGCTGAATGGAAATTGGAGTGCTCGTCGGAATCCATGCAAACGAGCAAGCATAAGGTTAACCTGAGCTGTGTCGGCTAGCAGCATCCGAAACAGTGCGGCCTGTGCTGCCAACGTTTGCTGATCGATCCGTAATTAATATTGATGATATGTATATGGTTCGAATATAAATCAACACAAATCATTGACTGATAGGAGCTGTGGTTCACCGTATCGAACGATTGGTTCGTTCACTGCAGAGGAAGGCATGCGTGCTGATGATGTGGCCGGGAAACGATGGGCGGAATCTCGCATATCGCACACAATTATATCCCATAAACCCATCGTTGTGAGCCGTTTTGCAGGGAGGATGGATTAAGTTCATAAAGTATTATAAAAAAACACTTTCGACGGGCTGTTACTGTAACCGAAAATTGCTCGTTAGGTCGTAAATCTATCGTAGACATACCCTCTAGCCAGGTCCGCTATTTTACTGCACCGTCTTGCGCCGAGTAACCAAAACCTTGGATTGACATCCAAATCCAGCCCTAAGAAGATTGCATCCGAATGCAATCGAACGGTTGTGTTTGCAAATCGTAAAACATCTCTCCGCTTGCGCTCCTGCTTACACCAACCATTAGCTCGTGCTCGGGTCCTGACGAACGGTTTGCCCCTCTGCATGATGGCGCGAATGGTTGTTTGTTAAGAAAATAATAAATATGAATATATTGGTAAATATTAGCACCCATTTCGAGCTGCTCGGCAAACGCTCATACTTACATACACACGCGTGGTCCAGCAGCTGGTCTTGGTTGCAGCTCCGTCGTAAGCGAGTCCCCATAAAGACATTGCCATCAATCCTTCCACGATGTGTGAATATTATTCTCCGGGCTGGAGTGGCTTTCACTCCCTCCAGAAGAAAGCAGAAGGTGGGCAAATTGTCCCACTTTATCATCGCGCGCGCGAAGATGTCATCGAGCAGGAGGAGAAGGAGGCAGCAAGCCCAGGCTGAAGGCCGATGACCGGCCAAACGTGGCGTGAAACATATATCCATATTATTGGTTTTCGAAACGAGGAACTGAAATTGGGAGAAGAAAAAAGAAAAACACACACACACACAGGGTCGACATGTTAAGTGGAAGTCAAGCTACTCGGAAATAGTCAGCTGCTCGCTCTTTCTCCCCGCGCTCGGTCGGTTGCGAGGTAATCAATTCCAATATGCGTAACGACCTGACGGAAGAGTCATAAAATTGATTTACTGTGTTTGCGCACACGCCGGGCGTTCCCGCGTTAAGGCATACCGGGCGGGGCGGGGGGGAAGCGGCGCAGAAGATGCGCACCGTATCAAGCACCGTCTGCCAAGGAAATGGGCCTCCCAAACGACAACCAGGGATAGATGCGTGCAAGATGCGGTGGTGGTGCGTAACGATAGACCGCTACCGTGGATACAAAGCGCAGCGGTTGGTTGGTGTGATAAAAGGGGACGACTCCCATGTACGATGAGAGGTTAGGGAAGAGTTATTACTTTCCATTTCACCGGTTCTTTCTTTTTATCGTGATTCGCAGGAAGCTAATTGCATTGCATCTTCCAAGGTGCAAGGGAAAAGATAAAGTGTGGTCCGGAGGGCAACGATTGTTGCTCTTCTTCAATCGAACTCCAATACGGCGTGACGGGGCTAGGAATCGCTACACTTCTTCTTCAAATGGCAGTCAGACACAGTTCCTGGTAGATGTACCAAGAGACCTCGGAACGGGAACATTGGATACGAGCAGCAGTTCTAAGGTTCTTGAGCAGGCACGATTTGCATAAAGGCATTTGCATTTGCTGACGGTTTGCTCTGGTTGCCATGGCATTTGCCCGCCGTTCCTTGGCACCCAGTGGAGTTGATGCTGTGTGGTACACTACCCATCGCGAGAGTTCGTCAACTCTTCAAGCGCGACAAACGAACCGATTTCCTATGCCCGCTTTTACTAAATGCTACATCCTTCGGCCGCCCAAGTGCAGGCCAAGTGTTCCAATTTACAATTCAAAATGCGCCAACCAGCTCTACCGGGCACCAAAGAAGGGAAGCAGTAATACCAAGCCGTCGTGTGTTCGATTAGTTGTTCACTTCCTCTCATATAGCTCGGGTTAGGGAGGTCCCTTGCTCTCGGGTGCGGAAACAGGTATTACATTCGCTTCTTGTCCGGGGGTGAACAAGAATCTTTGCTCCTGGTTGTACACAGGCTTTACTACATTATTCACCAGTGCGGAGGGGGCGTAGATTGCGGGAACCGGAGCAACTGCGTTCAACTGCTGGCAGGATACAGTATAGTCTTCCGGACCTGGGGTGAATATGATAAGTAAGAGAGGCGAAGAAGGAGAGATCTTGAACATGAATGGATGCTGCACAGGTTACACACAATGTGCAATGCAAAATTAAGCAACCATTCCCACAGACACTCACACCGGGGATGACTTCGTAGGTTTTTGTAGCAAAACTCATGTATTTGAGAACTCGGTTTTGTAGTATTAATTAGACAACATGTTGGGATATTACATGAGTTTCTATTCCCAAAACAATGCTAAACAATGGGTTCTGAAAAAGGGAAATAAAAAGAACAAACGAACCAGAAAGTCTTCACGTCCCGAATGCCATCAGCTTACCTATCATCAGCTGTTCAGCTCCTTCCGTGGACCACCCAGCTGGGTCAAGGCATGCTTGGTGGAGTATTTTTGGAAGACGAGTAGAGCTAGCGTTGCGTTTTAAAATAAACACATACACACCCATCACTGATGGTCAGCTTGGTAAGAAATGTACGCATCAAGACGGAAATCCGACGACTGATTGACAGCTGATGCCGCTGAAGAATTCTTCCCCCAAGTGTCGTTACGTGAATACTCGCGAACTCTCGGACATGCTATGGGCACTAACGCCCAGCCCAGCGCTCTTCTTGATCAGCTGATGAGCAGATGGTTTCGAGCAAAGGTGCGGCCGTTCTACTCCTGTGACACTGAGTGACGTTTCGCGTCTATTTGGCATTGGCCCACGGCGGCAAGAAGTAACAAAAACCCGGAAGCACCCGAAAAATTCAACCAGTCAACCAGTGTGCCCCCTTTCCGACCTTGGCGAGCGGGAGATGTTTCACTTTCGCACAACTTGACATCCACCAGCTTTACGTCACACATGCGTCACATCCACCGACAGCGCGCCGTAGCCTACTAGGGGGAAACAAAAATGGAATCGCGATGCTACTCTATACCTGTCAAATTCAAATTCCCCCAAAAACCGGTGTGGGAAAATCTATTAAACTTAGACACACACACACACAACTTTGACGCGTTGTTTGTTTTCCCCATCCACACTTCCCGCACTTCATTTCGCTTGCTCCGGATTTTCCACTTGACTAGTGCCCTGTGCCGCCTATCAAAAGTCAATCATTTTCCTCCAATTTACCCGTCTCCGCGCGATTACGATCAGCCTGCTTCAAGGTCTTGAAGATGCTCTCTCACGCGATGTTCCAATAGGTTTCCGTCGAGTGCGGTGCGGTTTTGGATAGTCGACCCTGGAGCTTTGTGCGTGTCAAAATTCACGGTTTCAATGGGCGATGGGGGATGATGGAGGATGGAATCAAGTGCGCACTTGCCGTCGGGTGCGTACGTGCGGTCGCACTCGTGACAGGTTTTATCCGTACCATCATCAACGCCACTGTAGTGTGCTTCAAATCATCCATTTTAGCGCCTTGTGCTGCGCTGCGGGAGAATCATTTGAAGGACTTCGATCGGCTGTGAAGATGTAGCTTTTTCGCAGAATGGCAAAACTGGACATTCGGGCTCGGCATTCATTTATTGAACGCATCGATGGGGTGTGTGTGGGTTTGGTACAAATCAGTTTAATTATAGCCACAAGCTAGGGACAAAGAGATTTTTGTGTCCGCCACGTGTGTGCGTTGGCTTACAAGCAGAGGCACGTGTTTCGTTTTCTGTTTGCAGGATTTTCATTCATTAGTCATTGGCTACATTCAATTCTTCGCAACACAACAGCATCTAGGGCAACGTCCGGAAGCGAAGGTCGAGGGTTTCGAGATGTTTGATTACAGTCGTTTACCTTTTGCTATGGATTGAGTCTCAGATAGAACATGTACGTTTGGCTTAAAATGCGGAACATAGGATCTTGTTACAGCCTAGGAACGCTACAAAGACACAAAGTAATTAAATTGAGCAATTGAGGTTTGGGACTTAATTTGCCTCGAGAAAGACACCATGTCGAGATGGAATAGATTGCAACACCAGCATCGTAAACCAACATCACCTCCAAGAGTAATATCTTTTAATGTCAGTAGAATGTGCCTCGAAAGCTGTAATATCCCTCCGGAAGCGTACCTTCAAATCATACGAATGGATCAATCGGATAGTTCCATTATAACCAAACACACTCTCTCTTTATTCCCTTTACGGCTTCACTTTATGGCGATAGTTTTCATAATTATAATCTCTAACTAGCATCAAAAGATTAGCTCAAACTTTAGCACGAGAGCGCATTATCTTTTGCTTTATGCGCGGTCGTAAAAGGCAGCAGCACTAGCATTCACTTCACACAACCTTTCATCATTTCTTGATGGGGTTCTTGCAAACGTAACGATCTACCAGAAAATGGCTATGGCATGAAATCTTTGGATGTATCGGAAAACCCAGCCCATAAAACTATTTACGTTTGCGTTTGAAGATCTTCAAAATTTGGTGGATGGGTTCTTCGGTGGCCTTTGAAGCGTTCGGTGTATCTCTAGGGTTTGGGATTGGGGATGAGATGTTTAATACAAGCTAATGAGATCCCCAGGCCCGATCTATTCTATTCCGGATCACCCGGAATCAAAAACTTGCCCACTACCAGACACTTGAAGTGGACTGTGTTGGCGCTATTTCCTCTATTTCCGTTCACCATTACCAACACGTTGTCTTTTTACTGTCTGTTTTACTGTCGGGTTTGATTATCCAACCGTTTGTTGATGATCTACGAGATGCGAACGGGAAAGATCGTTCTGAAGATGACGAAGATGATGATGATGATAATAGTCTAAAAAAGAAACAGGGAAGAATCCAAAAAAGGGAAGTGGCCAGTACTATAATCAAACAGACTTTGGTGGAAACTTTTACCTTTACTTCCTCCATTCCAGTAGCTTCTGAAGCAAACAACAGCGACCGGAGCTCCTGCAGAGTTCCCGCGTTGTAAAGCCATTCTCCGGTGTGCTGTACCGAACGAATGGGTTCCAATATTGATGGCTTTTTTCGTTGTTGGCGAAGCGGCCTTTAGAAGTGGTGTTGGTGTTTTTACGAGCTTTCGAGTTTCGTCCCCAAAACACCCGCACAGAAGGAGCCCCTTGTGCCTTTGTTTGAGTGTTTTGGCACTGGAAAGCATCCGGATTTAGTTTTGCTTTTACGACCATACACTTTCGCTTCACTGTACCATTTCTATCGTTGAGGGGGGGGGGGGAGGGTTGATTCCAGCGAGGGTTTAGGACCTTCGTACGGGGCAGAGGAACAGCTCAGCGAAAAAGCCGACATGTCGATCGAAATACCATTTGCGAAACTCGCAAACGGGTCGTCCCGAAAGGAGGAAAACAGGAGCGGCCGCTTTTATGCCGCTACAATGGACAAGTTTTATGGCCCACAAGCCACACACACAAGCCAAGGGGCCCGGAGGGTTGGGAATAATCCATGGATGAGTGCTTTCGGGAAAGAAAAACACCGGGACAAGGACTTGGTTTGGCCTGTCTGGCTGGTAGTAGTTCGGGATGGGCTGGTGATTTACTCGCTCAACCACAGCCATTATTTCGTACTTCGCACTACCCGTGCGGCGCTTATGCTGTACAATGCTTGGGGGAACTAATTAAAAAGTAATAATTACTGACACCAAACTTCCAAAACACCAAACCAACGTTACTAATGGTGGTTGATCCAGCACAAACCCACTGCAGCGCGTTTGCTCAGCGGGAAGTGTGAGAAGCAAACCATTGATGAAACCTGTCGCTAGGAGTGTGGGGAAGATACTCGGAAATATGGCGAAAAGACGCCCTTGCTCGCCGGATTCGAACGGTTATTACCGAACGTCCCAAGTGTACGATGATACGATGTTGACAACTATAATTTACTTTTTCACATAATATCACACCAAACCAGGAAAGGTTATCATCATCATCATCATGATCATAAGCCCTACACGCTGCTACCTTCCTCTATTGGGATTCCGGTGTAGTTCCCAAAGGAACGTTCCCGCCCTCTTCGGCCCCAACAGAACCAGCGAGTGAGAGAGAGATATAGACTGATTGGAGTACGATTGTCAGCGGATTATGATTTATGATAACGCTACTTTAATGACAGTTACGTCGGATGGTGGAATGTAACAGGAATGGTTTTTTTTCTCCCCTCCTCCACGGAATGATGTCTTCATTTCTTTCACCGTCCGTTTGAGAGGGTGTCTGAAATTGCAGGGGGCTTTCCCAAATTGGTACACCAAAGACAGTGCGCGCCAAGTTGCACAAGTTTCCCGACGTCGTTAGCTAGTTGTTTCGCTAGAAAGAAGCAGAAAAAAACCTGAAGCGAATGAAGAAGTTTGTGTTGATTGAGATGTTTCATCTTCTCTGGCGCGGGTGGACAGTGCGGTGCCGAATTTCCGGCGACCGGAAGTCGCCATATTTACTAAATGGGAACACATGAACAGGCCGTGCTGGCATGTGGACCAGCTGTGCAGCCGGCAAAAAGTGTCAAAATGTGGGTTTTCTGACTCATCCGAGTGACTCATTAGTGTGTGCAGTGATCCACCGCGATCCACCACAGGGATGATGGATGTCACAGCCGTGCTCTGCGATTGAACTTTTCGATGGGTATTTACAGTTGGGAAAGTGGCCATTAAATTTTCGTAGCAAATGAGGCCCAGAGCAAGGGCTTGTTTAAAGGTTTGTGGATGGTTGTAGATGAGGGGGTTTTACTTGGCACAATAGTGAGAGGCATCTGAGCGTGCTAATTGACACTTTGGCTGACAGAGCGATTAAGGTGAACTAATTCACCGACAAGGGACAAACTTTTGTACCGTTTGAACGATCGTGACTCTATTTATCTGCTTCGTTTGTAATGAGATGGAGGTGTTTGCGATGTGGTAAACAATTTGGTTGATGTTGGTATTTAGAAACAATGGATCATACTTTTTGCAGCCTCAAATATGTCTGTAAATGAAGAAAGATACTTGTGGTTCTTGACAACCACAGAAAAAAAGTCACAAATGAAGCCTTCCTCCTATGAATTCACATCTCCTATACATTTGTTTTGAGAATCAAGCTTCAGATGCCCATGCGCAGGGCTGAACCTTCAATAAACTAATCAGTCACTGTAAGCCAGGCACGTCAATACGGGGTTTACCTAGCCAATTCGGCATCGTAGAAGCGATAACGATCGCCGTAAATACTCATTTGAATTTGCAACCAAGCAACCAAGCGAACAAAAATTTTGCCGACCAAGAACTGATGTATTAATTTGCATTAGTATATATCTAAGGTTTGCCAATGTCAGCCATTATTGGTCCCTTATTGGAAACATATTGCAATAAATCTATCGAATTTTCTATTTTTAACTATATAAAACCACATACACAATTGCGGCACAAACCAATGGTTGACTGAATCGCTAATTCAATAGCATTGTTTAAATATTGTTTCCATTTCATGTTTTCGAATGCCCTCTGTTGCGTGGTCGTCGTTGCGTGGCGTTGAGCAACAGTCAAAATGAACGCGACGACTTTCCAGATAATTTTACAAATATATTTATTGCCGAAAGCTTAACCAACGGTGATAACAGTAAAAAAACTTCTGTCTCGTCGTACGGTTAGAATAGAAAAAGAGCCGCCGCACTCTGTTTCTTTCCGTACATCCGCCTTATCCTTTCCGTTCGCATTATATCCGTGTGTTATCAAGTATCCGTTTATCTTTTACACCGGGCAGTCATCAATACGCGTTATTATTATAACATCGAACAGTTGCCAGACTCGTCGCAACACCCTCAGTTGATAAATAATGTTTATCGGCAGTATGAATTGATTGAGAATTTATTAATATTCTTCTTCTATTTGGCGTAACGTCCTCTCCGCGGACATGCCCGGGCCTGTACAGGCTTTCGAGACTTAGCTCATTACCACGCAGCCGGATAGTCAAAATCCTTGCTACGGGAGGACGGTCCATTTGGGGCTTGAACCCATGGCGTGCTTGTTATTGAGTCGTTCGAGTTGACGACTGTACCACGGGACCTCCCCATTGTACACATTCAAAATTAATAATAAATGCTTACAGTCGTTGCTACCTAAATTTGGATCTGATTGATTTATTGATGCTTTAGAGACAAAAATTGATAGGCGCTGTCAAAAATTGGTGCCTTTCAGATAAAAATTAGTGACTTATGACCAAAAGTTGACGGTAACGACTGTATGACAAACGATTCTGCTCTTGATTCTGCATCTAAATAATTAAAGTATCAAAACATGTCTTAACGTCATTTGGAAGTTGTGGTATAGCATAACCATAGCAGATATAATAATAAACATAAAAATATATTTAATAAAAAAGATTTAAAAAAAATATTATTATTATTTTTAATTTCTCGTTAGGACTTTAAAAAAAATTATAAATTGAGCAAAAGTTTAAAAAATATAAATTTAACAAAAGTTCATGCAGTACTTTACTATATTTCGATGAATCAGGTGAAGAATTGATGAGGTTTGATGAATAACCTAATTATAGCTCCATTCAAAGTGAGCAAATATGTATGACAGATGTTCGCATAACATTCAGAATTTGTGAAGTTAAAGCTAAAGTTAAATTCAAATATAAGGCTTCTTCTTTTATTTTCTTCATTTAAAACGGATGTACCTACCTAGCACAAACGATAGGGTAAAATAAGACAAACACTTCAATGTGATCCAGACTAAATCGTACAAGAAACGTTACATGTCTCCGCACAGAAATGCCTCCGTATTGAAATTGTACGTCTACTGTTATCGACATGTATCATTTATAATGAGTCTCATGACTTTTTTGTAGTGACAGTTTTTGACAACAATTGACAAAAGGCTTTAGTTGAAGGATATTTCACGTTAAATGTTTTTGTTGAGACCCGGTAAATGATCATTCTTTTCCAAAGTCTCACACTAAAACCTATCAAGTTTCAATCCAGTAGAACGAACCGCTCTTTACTATTGCCACTAATTAATGCGTCACAGCATAATGTCCCTATTCTACAGACCCATTTCGCATTTCCGTCCTTTCGCAACTCATAACAGTTGGCATTTCCTTCACGCATTGCAGGCTTAGTTAGTTTTAATTATTCTAAACGACTTCGTGACTCATCGCTACCAACTGGCGTAAGTCACATGCAATAAGAACAGCCTGTTGGCCGAGTGTACATTAGTCCACATTTTCAGTTTGCGTGTCCTTTTGCGTGAAATAATTTTGCAAATCCTGCTGGATGCCTTGGTAATGTGCGTTTGCACACACAAAAAACGAAAGGTGCGTGAAGAAACTTTCCTTCCTTGCTGGCTGCATTTCCATATAACGCAAGCTTAATTAGCCATACCGTGCACACCGTGTACAGTTGTGCAGTCCAATTGGATGTTTGCATGTGCATAAAGTGCTCGGGCACAGCCTGCACACACATATATGGTGTGTTGTGGCTCACAGTTGCGGTCGTAAAGCTGTCCGAACTGAAGCGACAAACGCGTTGCACTGAATAGGTTTATGGGAAAAGGCGTGGGGCGCACCACATCACGCATAATCGTAAAACATCCCATGGCCATAACAATGAAAGTGCGTTTTTCCAACGGAAAATTTCCTCCCACCGATGAAATCAAGCTGTCACCCGAGCGAGAGACCGTTGGAGCGGCCAATAAATAATCCACTAAAGGGAGTTCTCCATGCGCTGGCAATGGCTAATATGTAGGGCATGGCAGGTGGAACAAGCTCCAAAAACAAGCTTGTGTTGTTCTAAATTAAAACCTTCTCTCTGTCTGGGGTAAAAGAGAGAGAGAGAGGGCGAGAGTGTAACAAAAATGAATAAAAAAAGGAAACCCATGATGACCAACTCTTCCCGAACGTTTTGTGGTCATTAAACTTTGCTCATTAGGTGACAAGCGTGGTGCGCTTGGTGGCATAAAACCCCATCCATCCCCTTCCCTTAGAACCACACTGCATTTGACACGAACATTCGCGCTTTGCACTTTTAATAGAAGGCCATTAAAATTCATTACGATTATTATGACTTTACGCAACACAACATTAGACGCACGATGCAGTGGGCACACAGCGGGTTCGTCGTCTGGTGTTTTTAGAACCTCCGCGGGGAAAAGGGACGGCACCGGCGCGCTGCGGCGTTGTGGCATTTAACAGGCATTGTCGTTATGTATACAGCGATACAGAGCGCCCCAGTAACAGTGGGTCATTTACATCGGGAGGCCTCCCCCAGATCCGACCCGGTCCGCCTGATGTGGTGTGAGTTCCGGTGTGACGGGCAAGTGTTCATTTCCAATTCGCCACCGGAGCATGATTATGGAAATGCTGGACAGTGGGAACGGACGGACGGAGCAGATGCTGTACCGACCGTCTCGACTTCTGTGTGCCAATGGCCCCGAGAAAAAAAAAAACAGACCTATTTCACCTAGCGATAGGGCCGGAGAGCGACCGATTCCTCCTTAGCAACACACATGCCCAAGTGCGGCCCGATCGTGCACCGTGCCGTTACCGATCGGGGAGTTGAACAAACTGATCGATTTCGAAATGCGAACTAGACGTGTTGCTACGCTGTGCTGTGCCACCACTAGCAGCGCATCGATTTGCATCCGTAAAGCAAGCGGGGCGGGAAAACATGGCCGGGTGAATGGCCGGCCGCCGAACGCAGCCGAAGTGATGAAATAATACTGGCAAAACGCCCGGCAAACGCGGAGAGGGATCGTATGCATCAGCGGGGAGCTCTGTGACGTTACGTGCGACGGATGGAGGGGGGTTTTTGGAAAGGGAGAATGACGAGGACCGAGGTGAAAGGGGCGCTCCAATCCAAGCGGCTGGCCCGATTGCGTCAAGTCTCTGGGACAGTTGGACGTTCACTGAACTTTCGGACGGGTTTGGCCCTGGCCACCAAAAAAGCAACGAAATGCGCTCGTAACCTCGTCCGCTCGAGTCTCTTGTCGTTGTTGGAGATGTTTGGAGTCAGCGCCGGAGTTCGTGGACCCTTCGGCGAGGGTGCGCGCTTTCCAAAGCGCCGATCGCGTATCGGATAAAGCGGTACTGTGATGTAAGATTTACCGCGCTTTGACCGACCGGACCGGTAAGGAGGACGTGAGGGAGGAGGGCGAGGATTTTGTGTTGGACACGGGTCTCCAAGAGGGCCGCGATTATCTATGCGCAAGGGATTTAGGAGCGATAAGTGGCTTCACGTGGAGAATGGGAACCTTCATCGACGTCTAAAGTAGTGATGGGTACACTGGAGTGACGTTTTTTCGGAAATGGAATCGATATGATCTGTCTTGGGAGTTGTCCGGAACTGTTCCGAGAAATGTCTGGAATCGAACTGAACCGTCGGAGAAACATTATCTAAAAACAGCTTTCTTGGTCACTTGCATTTCGCGGACACATTGAAATCCAGACGATACTAACTTATTCAATAATTCCAGACAGCTCAATATGGTTTCCACGACTACAGACACTCCAGATGGTTTCGCCGATTACAGACGGTCCGAATAGTTCTGAAGATTTCAACCATTTCTGACGATTGCTATGAACATTCCAGACTGTTCCGGATAGTTTCGATAATAATGGACGCTTCCAGACAGTTCTGATAGTTCCAGACGACTCTGAATAGTTTCGTTGAACAAGGTCGCTTCTAGACGGTACCAAAGGTTGTACACATTACCAGACGGTTCTGATGATTCCATACGATTTCAGACAATCCCAACGATTCTGACTATTCCAGACGGTTTCGATGATTCAAGACAATTTCTATGATGATTCCAGGCTGTTCCGGATGGTTTCAATTATTACGGACGCATCCAGAACAGTTTCGATAGTTCCACACGATTGCGAATAGTTTCGATGAACAGGATCGCTTCAAGACGGTGTTATGTTATGGACAGTTCCTGACGGCTCCGATGATTCCAGACATTTGCAACGATTTTGACTATTAGTGTTTCGATGATTCATGACAATTCAGGTTCCGATGATTACAGACGGTTTCGATGATCCAGACGGTTTTGCAGATTTCCGATGATTGCGAACCGTTCCAGATAGTTCAAACTATTATGAACGATTCCAGACAATTTTAGTAATCAAGGACGATTTCGATGATTCTTACGATTCCAGAATATTTCCAGACAGTTCCAACGATTACAAATTTGTTCTGGATATTTCCGAAAATTCCAAACGATATCTGAGGTTTTTTTGGAACCTACCTTCGAGATCTATTTTCAAATGTTCAGAGTCGTCCGGAACTGGTTCCAAATCATCCATCAAATATGCCCAACTCTACCCTAAAGCCTAAAACATTGCCCGACAGGCTTTAGGGTAGGTACTGATGAGATAAATAGTTTAGAGAGTGAAGAATTTCAACTTATCTTCTTTGGGTGTGAGCAAAAGTCGCTTTTAATTCTCTACCGATATCTCTCTTCTCGCCCCCATCTTTAAGACGTTAAATACATCACGTGATCGCTTTCCCGCTCTACCACACTATCTCAGCAAGTGCTTCACAGCCCAGGTAAACATGACCAGCCCGGCCAGATATCCGACCGAACGTTGGCCACTGTTTCGCAGCACACCGTTGATCCACTTCTCGTAGTGCGCCACGTCGGTGTACACGCCCGGCACACCCGGTTTGGCACACCCGTCTCCGAAGCTTACGATGCCAGCTACCCGCCCGCCAGCACACAGCAATGCCCCGCCCGAATCACCCTGGCAAGCGTCCTGGCCCGGCGCCTCCGCGCACAGCATGCCGAGCGTCAGCAGATTGCCGAACACCGCATTGCACGTGCCAAAGTCGCTGATCACCACGTTGATGCGCAGCAGATTCGGGCTCGTCGCTCTCGACTGCTCGTCCGTAACGCCCCAGCCGGCCAAACTGCAGCGATCGCCGTAGATGGGCGCCTTCTGGATGCGCTTCCCGGGGAAAAACGTGTCCGTTTTGCGAAACTCGGACGCGACGCGCAGGATCGCCACGTCGTTGATGAAGAGCGACGCGTCGTACTTCGGATGGACGTGGATGGAGCTGACGCGACGAATCTGCCGCAGCGGGCTGGCCATTGCTTGCAGCACGTAGAGGTCGTCACCCATTACTTGATACTGCAAGATAGGTACAAATGTTTCTTCAATGATTCTGAATGGTTGTAGAGGTAAAACTTCACCGCGTCATACCTGAGAGGCCGGCTGTGCATCACCCCGCACATTCGTAACACAGTGCGCAGCGGTCATTACGTGGCCCATCGTGATCAGGGTACCGCCGCAAACGTGGGCCGAATTGCGCACCAGCTGCAGCGACACCATGGCCGGGAACTCGCCGACCGTTGCCAGCGTACCGCCGATGATGCGCGGGAACCACAGCACCTTACCGGCCGGATCGTAGTGTGCATGACGGTAGTGTGGAATCGGATTCCAGCTCGGTGTGGAGTTGTCCGGGGCAATCGTTGCCAACGGTGGCAAACTGTTGCTGGGCAGGGTATGATTCACCTCCACCGACACGTTGAACGGTTGCGGAAGGGTTAGGTTCGCGTGCAGCGACACAGTGCCATCCGGAATGAGCTGCAGCACTGTGGACGGTATCGTCGGGTGTGTCAAACGTTCAAACGCTGGAGGCCGCAAAGTGCTCCTGAGCGGGCTGATAAAACCGATGACTCACCTGCAATGCAGAGCAGTACCGCCCAACCGGAGGAACACACTGAAACGTAACGCATGGCTTTGTTTTTTCTTGGCCCGATGCACGCTGGCGACTGCGAGGTGCGCGTTTGGGCGCTCCATTTCACGACCACACACACTCCGACCGGCACACTATCTGTGGGCCGTATCTTTCGATATCTCTTTTTTTTGCTCGGTGATAAGTAAAGGTCCCCGGAATGGTACCGGCGCAATCGAAGGTGATAACGCAAGCGTTCGGTGCTGATAGATGATGGCTCAACTGTATTGGCGGGTCGGAACGATGTGACAGTGGCGCTCGGAAGTATGCAATATTATGGAACACGTTGCAAAATTGTCAATATCTTTAAAAGATTCGACGCATAAATGCTACAAGTTTATTTGAATGAAGTATGCGATTAATACATAGAATAATTCCTTGATGAGAAAGGTTCTTGTGAGCGAGACAATTAGATGTGATAGAATAAAGACAAGATCCTGGGAATTAAGTTTACCAAATTTCTTCCTTTTCCATAACATAGCAAGTAATCAATTACAATGAATTTAAGCTTTTATGCTATCATTTTATTGACTTTCTGTATCTATTTTGCTACACATAGAACGCCTACCACCTAGTAAGAAATTGCTTCTCACTGTGAGGCCATCCACAAGGTCTCAGACAGTGTGGAAAGTCCAAGATGAGCTGGCAATAATTGTCTATTGTTTATTAGTCATTAGAGTGATTGGCCAAACAAGCGGCTAGATAATGATTGTAAACGGTATGCCATCAAGGGCGTTATAATGGATTAACGAGACGACATCGTGACACTGGCAGTTTTGTTTTTAGCCCCTCCTACAGTAAGCCAAGATCGAGAAGCAGGTGAAGTACCTGATAAGTGAGTAAGGAAGTGGTCCTATCACTGAGTTTATCAGTAATGCAGTTGTATATTAATATAGTATTGTTGCTAGATAAAATAATAACATTGAATCATTGTAATCTATAAATACATTCAACGCATCAGTGATCAGTCTTCGGTAAAAAAAGTAAGAATTTCTTCTTAACAATAGGCAATTCTCAACAACATAAGCCTACAAAAATGAAGAATTCAATTCAGCATATCATGTCAACATGGTCAGAATAGCAGTAGACCTCGAAAAAAAACGAGAAAACTCTGCACTATCGTTACCTATTTAAAAAAATATATACTCGATCCAGTGACTGTTCTTTCACTGAGTATATCTCAAACTCCTTCCTGGTACGGCATGATCATGACGTGTCTATCTATCGATCGTATTCTACTAGTCTTAGATACTATTTGCTCATATTAACAGAAGCTGAGTGGTCCTGATCCGGATTCGGTCAGATTGGACAGGATGATCCTGATCTGGATCTGGATTGGACATCACGATGAAAATTCAACTCTCCTGAACTCGGAATTTCAAAAAATTTGTCATAGTAGAGAAGAGCCTTTGACGAGATTTCCGTTGATATTGTTGTCAATTCAAAGAAATAGATACATTGGAAAGCCTTCCAAGATAATTCTACCTTTTCGAGTAATGTTGGAGGGTATACAATAAATAATAAGCTTAAGCTTAAGTCACTTATTGATTTGGCTACCAGTTCTTTTAATCCAAGACGATAACTTTGTTAAGCCTTTAAAAGCTGTATTATTGCCTTCCAAGATAATTCTACCTTTCAGAGTAATGTTGAAAGGTATTCAATAAATTCTATCACCTAGACTCTGACGAAAGTCGAAATAAGTCAGCCAATACGTTTAGTAAGAACAATAACATAATGTCTACAATCTGATTGTGCCTGAGTATCGGGTCTGATGCTTCACGATCGAGGTTAAAGCAAATACGAAAGCGCTATTCCTTGACCTAAGCAAGAAATAAGTGAAGGATAGTTAGTGCGCATAGTGGTTCTGTTGTCAGTGTTTGTAGCAATACCGCACTGATACGGGTATGGTCTGACGCCTCTCGAAGGCTAATATAGGATCTCCATACCCTACTCCGACTCAATACGTCCACGGCGTTCCCAACGGTAACATATTTCTCCAAATATCTGAGCTTGGGTATACGGGGAAACCCAACCCCTTGGGAAGATGGGCTATATGGCTGAATTGAGCGGGGGGGGGGGGGATGACCAGCGTCTGTTCTCCATGTTAGGGGCGGCTGGTTGCCCCTTCTGTCCTGGCATCCTACGGGACTTTAATCAGCTAGGATGCGTAGGCCCTACGACGAGACTGGAGGTTGGGGGAGAGGCCTTGCAAGCCACCCCTGGAAAAACATAAACGCAACGAAAGGAAACCAAAGGATTTCGAACCGGACCAACCGATACCGACCCACGCAACCGAACAAGGCAAACGATTGGAAACTCGGAACATGGAACTGCAGATCTCTCACAGCACCCGGAAGTACCCGCATTCTTTCGGACGAGGTGAGGGCCCGTGGCCCGGAATAGTAGCACTTCAGGAGACGCGCTGGAAAGGAGTGACGGAGCGCCCCTATCGTAGCGATTGCATGATCTACCAAAGCGGTGGTGAAAAGCATGAACTCGGTACGGCGTTCCTGGTCATAAGTGAGATGCGAAAGCGAGTGATCGGGTGGTGGCCGATCAATGAACGGATGTGCAGGTTGAGGATTCGTGGCAGGTTCTTCAACCTGAGCATCATAAATGTGCATAGTCCGCACCTTGGAAGCACCGATGACGATAAAGACAATTATTATACACAGTTGGAGAGGGAGTACGACCGCTGCCCACAACACGACGTTAAAATTGTCATCGGGGATTTTAATGCTCAGGTCGGACGGGAGGAGGCATTTAAACCGACGATAGGAAGTTTCAGTGCCCACCGGCTGACCAACGACAACGGGCTTCGGCTCGTAAACTTCGCCTCCTCCAAGCACATGAACATTCGCAGCACCTTCTTCCAGCACGCACCTCGCTTCAGTTACACCTGGAGATCACCGCAGCAAACACTTTCCCAGATCGACCACGTTCTCATCGATGGAAGGCACTTCTCGGATGTAATCGAAGTAAGGACCTACAGAGGAGCAAACGTCGACTCAGACCATTTCCTGGTTATGGTTAAGTTACGCCAAAAACTATGCGTGGCTAATAAACTGCGCTACCAGCCTACCCCAAGGCTCAATACAGACCGGCTGAAACAAGCTGTTGTGGCGAAGGACTTCGAGGAAGGAATGGTTTGATGATGAGTGCAGGCGAGCACTCTCCGAGAAGAACGCCGCGCGGACCCGCATGCTCCAGCGCGAGACCCGGCAGAACGTGGAAGATTACAGACGACTGAGAAGGCAGCAGACCCTACTCTTCCAGGACAAGAGGCGCGGCTTCGAAGAGTCGGACGAGCAACTCATGCAGCAGCTATCCCAGTCGGGGGAAACTCGTAAGTCCTACAGGATGCTGAATGCGGCACGGAGCGGTTTTACTCCCATGACCGCTATATGCCGCAGTGAGGAGGGAGATATCCTGTCGGACGAGCGAGAGGTGATCGACAGATGGAAGTGCTACTTCGACAGACACCTGAACGGAGCAGATACCAGAGCAGACGCAGGAAACAGAGGAGAGCAACCCTACGACAGCCAGCATGACAATGACGAAGTGCCCCCGCCATCTTTGGACGAAGTCATCAGTGTACAAAAAGGGCGACAGGCTGGACTGTGCTAACTTCCGGGCCATCACAGTCCTGAATGCTGCCTACAAGATCCTGTCCCGAATACTCTTCTGCAGACTTTCGCCTCTTGCTACAGATTTCGTCGGCAGCTATCAAGCTGGATTTGTTGGAGGCAAATCAACTACCGATAAAATCTTTACTCTACGGCAGATCCTCCAGAAATGCCGAGAGCACCAGATCCCTACGCACCACCTGTTCATCGACTTCAAGGCGGCCTACGATACCATAGATCGGACCGAACTATGGAACACCATGCAGCAGCAAGGATTCCCTGGGAAGCTGGTACGACTGTTGCGGGCCACTATGGACGGGGTGCAGTGCAATGTGAGAGTGACGAACATGCTGTCAGAAGCGTTCGAATCTCACCGGGGTCTGAGGCAAGGGGATGGACTCTCCTGTTTGCTGTTCAACATCGCTCTGGAAGGTGTCATGCGAAGCGCGGGCTTCGACATCCGGGGCACGATTTTTACCCGAACTCTCCAATTCCTTGGCTTCGCGGATGACATCGACATCATTGGGCGAACATCTGCGGCGGTGTGCGAGGCGTACACCCGACTGAAACGCGAAGCCGCTAGGATTGGATTGAGGATCAATGCGACGAAGACAAAGTACCTGCTTGCCGGGGGCACTGACCGTGATAGAGCCCGACTCGGAAGCAGAGTATCAGTTGACGGCGACGATCTCGAGGTGGTAGAGGAGTTCTGCTACCTTGGCACGATCGTAACTTTGGACAACAACGTAAGCAGCGAAATCCGAAGGCGCATTGTTCAGGGAAATCGTGCCTACTATGGGCTCCACAAACTCCTGCGATCCAGAAGACTCCAATAACACACGAAATGCGTGATATATCGCACACTGATACGTCCGGTGGTCCTCTACGGGTACGAGTCCTGGACTTTACTGACGGAGGACGCCAATGCACTCGCCATTTTCGAACGGCGGGTGCTAAGGACTATCTTTGGCGGTGTGTGCGAGCACGGCGTGTGGAGAAGGAGGATGAACCACGAGCTAGTTGAGCCGTTTGGCGGTGCAGACATCCTAACGGTCATCAAAGCCGGAAGGATACGATGGCTGGGACACGTGATGAGGATGCCGGACGCATGCCCCACCAGGAGGGTGCTCGTCAGCGACCCGTTCGGCACGAGGCGTAGAGGATCACAGCGAGCTCGTTGGCTGGCTCAGGTGGAGTTGAACCTGTCGGAGATCGGATGCAGCCGTGGTTGGAGGACTGCAGCCCAGGACCGAGTTTCCTGGAAACGAATTGGCGACCTGGCCATGTCTACGAGACGTGCTCATTGAGCAGGCCAAGAAGAAGAACAAGAAGATAGTTAGTGCTTCTTCTTCTTCTTCTTCTTTGGCTCAACAACCGATGTCGGTCAAGGCCTGCCTGTACCCACTAGTGGCCTTGGCTTTCAGTGACTAATTGATTCCCCCCCATAGCAGGATAGTCAGTCCTACGTATGGCGGCGCGGTCTATTTGGGGATTGAACCCATGACGGGCATGTTGTTAAGTCGTACGAGTTGACGACTGTACTACGAGACCGGCTACAAGTATGCTTCTAGCATACTTTAAAAATATACGGATGTTTACATGATAAAAAAGCTTGTATTTTTTTTAAAGAAAAGAAAAATGATTTTATAATCGTGAAGCATACTAGAGTGTGTCTGTTTCTTCAGCTTGTATGCTACAGAATCTGCCATAGCTCATTCCTGTTTGAAGTAAGATACTTTCATGTCGAATCGTATTTGATTTGTACTAGCTTGGTTACACATAGTTTCAGTTACTGAGTGGTTTGGCTATCAGTACCTTTAATCCAGGACGAACACTTTGTTAAGTCTTTAAAAGCTGCACTATTGAACATGAACGTGTAATTTTCACTGTAAAAGCTATGCCAGAAGTAAGGACCACAAAAAAGCGTTTTTAATCGTCCTTTTAATCCTGCGTTTTCATTGTCAATTCACGAACAACAAGTAACGTACATAAAAACAATATCATCGAAAAAAGGTTAAATTATACTTTTTCATAAAAGCCTTGAAAAAATATAGATAAGTAAATATAGACACACACAAAATTACCGGGCTTACAAAGGCTTAATGCCGGAACAATTCTGCTCGCGAGCAAACACAGCAATATGAGTAACGACTATTGATTTTTACCACACACCGAAACTAAAGCAAACAAACGGCTCGGCGAATCAATCAAAACATTTCCACCACACACACTCCCCATTGAGCAGCCATTAGAAAGCACGTACACTAACATGTGTACACTAACCCGTTGGATGTGCTGGTTGGTAGATAGAACGGTTTGTTTGATTTTTACCCCAGTTTTTCACCATTGTTCACCATTCAACCAATTCCAATGGCGTTAAAATTCATCGTCAGTCATCAAAAAAATAGCATTCTCCTGTTGCTTGGTGATTTAGATTTTATCGTCAGATTTTACGGAAACAAAGGCCAGAAACATCAACAAAATCAACAACAAAAAAACGGAGAAGGATTTTTAATTTAGCTACAAAACAAAGCCGATGGGATATATCGGGCCGGTGGAAGCGGATAAGTCAACAATAAACAGCTCACACAGCGCCTTCCCCGGTTGCTGCGGTGTAAACGAGAGTATAGTAATCATCCCAATTTTTTTCCATGGATACCATAACCACACACACACACACATAAACAGAGGACCATAAAAGGCAATAAAGCAACGGTTTCTGTGCCCATTCCATTCCGACGAGCATGCCAGCATAATTTTTCCACCCAATGCTGAAGAAGCCGTTTTCGTCCGCACGGCAGCCCTAAACAAACGGCACGGCAGGCTATTTTTGGCGGGCTTATTTGCACAATTTTTAAGGGGTGAAAGGGATCTAAAGTCGAAAATCGCCTATCGCCGGCGTGTGTGTAGCTGTGTGCCCGGCTGTTTCCTGCTCATTCGGCTCGATTGCGGTATGTTTACACAACTTATGGATAATCCTATCAACGGTTGTCCTCCATCAAACGCGCCCGATTACGAGCGCGGTACGGGGACTCGCATCAGTCAGCCCCGAAAGCCATCAGTCGTCGTCGTCGTCATCAATCTTTCGAATCGGTTCCTCAGGTCTCAGGTCCCAGGTCCACCCGGGACATGGAAACGAAGGGGGAAAAATCAAATTGAAACGTAAAACCATCACACAACCCCGGCACCGAGCCGGGGATTGAACACCCGGGCTTGTAAGTGTGCGATGTCCATTTTGTCCTCGGTGCCAGTTGTTGGCACATGGTTTGACCCCTTTTTGCTGCCGCTACACCGAGTGGTCGAGTGAAATCGGATACACTAGTACAGTAGCCGCTGTCCTTCTGCCCGAGATGGCGGGTTGTTCCATTAGGGTTGGGGGTCGAGTTGAGCCGCTGGCCAGCAGTGTACACACCTTCTGGAACGGGCTAGCCAAAGCGGTGTTGCATGATTGATACGCCTCGGAAATGGGTTCGAATCCTTTTGTTCAACGTTTTGTGGGTTTTTTTTCACCCTCTCTTTCTCGCTCTCGGGGTTTGTTTGCAAAGCTACAAACGAGAAAGGAATCGGTTAAAGTGCACAGAAGAGTGCACTGCAACTTAGCTACAGTGAGTGTAATAAAAAGTAAGAACCGAATTACTTCAAAATGCTATTTTTTAAAGAAAAGGTAACATGAAATAATGGTAATTGTGATAATAAATGGTTACTAAAAGTTAAACAGTTATTTGGGATTAAATTGATTTGGATTCATTCATTAACCATTTCTTCTTCTTCTTCTTCTTCTTCTTCTTCTTCTTCTTCTTCTTCTTCTTCTTCTTCTTCTTCTTCTTCTTCTTCTTCTTCTTCTTCTTTTTCTTTTTCTTTTTCTTTTTCTTTTTCTTTTTCTTTTTCTTTTTCTTTTTCTTTTTCTTTTTCTTTTCTTTTTCTTTTCTTTTTCTTTTTCTTTTCTTTTTCTTTTTCTTTTTTCTTTTCTTTTCTTTTTCTTTTTCTTTTTCTTTTCTTTTTCTTTTTCTTTTTCTTTTCTTCTTCTTCTTTTTCTTTTTCTTTTTCTTTATCTTTTTCTTCTTCTTTTTCTTTTTCTTTTTCTTTTTCTTTTTCTTTTTCTTTTTCTTTTTCTTTTTCTTTTTCTTTTTCTTTTTCTTTTTCTTTTTCTTTTTCTTCTTCTATGTTCATTATTCATTCGTTTTATTATTTTGCAATACATATTGTGACTATTGTTCAATTACACTTGAAGGTTTTTTAATTCATCATTAAACTAACCAACAAATTGTATTTCAGAAAACAAATAATAAATTAAGATATCCATTTTTTGCTAGCGATGAAAACAAAAACATGATTGGTTGTTTCTCATAAAATAGAATACCTATAGGAAACAGATTTTACTCAATAATATTCGTAACAGTCCCTAATCAATATCTGGTTTGAAATTAAATTTTAAAGATGATCCCTTTTTCTGTCACTCACTGTACGCATAAGACTAGTCAGAAAGATAATCGTGTCGATCATTCCGTATGCAATTATCGTCAATGGAAAGGAACTGAGGATAACATTTTTCTTTTCATTTTTTTTTTAAACACACGCATGGGTCTAGCAAAGCATTGTTGGTGTCCTTTCCGGCCCTACATAGAGCATCGCTTAAAACAGGAAAACCGTGCGAGAAAAGCAAAAAAGTCAAACCAATAGCAAAAAAAAAACAAACTCAAACACACCCAACAGCACAATTTCCTTCAACCAGTTTGCTTAGGACCAGTAGTCGGTCATAAAACCCTCCTGCGGAGCTGTAACAAATAATCTCACTTTAAGGAACCGTAGGGTGTTCGTGCGTGTGTGTGTGTGTGTGTGTGTGTGTGTGTGTGTGTGTGGCAGCCTTTAAAGGTGAAAGTGTACGCGATGACGCAGTTCCGAACGATGGAAAATCTTCCAGGTGTCGCACAGCCAGCCTGCTACCTCCTTAAAGCTGACCAAGCAGCGGAGATAGGGCACGGTTTTGCAATGGGTTTTGGGTGTAGTATTAAAGGTTTTGATGGGTTTTCTCATCGGTCGTGGTGTTAAACAACTGTTTACCGGGCAAGGTGTTTGAGAATCGGCACGAACAAAACCAGATTTTTACAGCAACGGATCACATTTCTCACTTTAAAACGCCTTAAAAGCGGAGTGCAATGTTTCACCCAAGACGATGACTCTTACTGGATAGCTCCGTAAGATTAGAGAGCATAAAAAACAGGCATCATCTCGACCGCTCAATAATACGCAATAATGAAAATTCCCAATACGGCGTCATCATCGCGAACCGCTTCGAAGAAGGGAAGCAAAAGAAAGGCGAAAAAGTATGCACATCCTGATGCGGTCGGGGAACGGCAACAGCAACTTGCCCGGAAACTGCTAATGATAAGTTTAATTTCCTCATTGTGAATTCAGTTTCAGGATTATTTATTTATGAGACAGTGTGTTCGCCGCCGCGAAAGTTGCGCGGCCGTTTTCTCCACCCCGGGCCGGACAGTTTGCAATTATGAATTGGAAGACCGGAAGACGGCACCGGCCATCGTACAGGAAATGAAAAGATCAGAAGAAACGTCCCCCTCCGTCCTGGCCCGTGCTCGTGTAGGACGCTGATCCTTTGTCGAGGACTATTGTAGAAAGTTTTTACTTTTCTTTTTTCACTGTGCGGAGGTAACTTTTTTTTGCTTCTGCTCAAGAAGAAAACGCACCCTGAGTCCCTTTTTCCTCAGAACCTTGCTCGGTTTGAGGTTTCACTTCTATCCCCGTAAGGCAACTTTTGGTTGCCATTTTGCTTCTTGCCTTCGGTTTGTGGGACGAGATGGTGAAATGATTTGAAATGTTTGTTGGTGAACATTTTTCCAACCACTTGCTGGGACGCGTTGGCACCTCGTGTTTCATCCGCTTCTAAAGAAACGCCGAAGACGGTGCCCGATGGTACGATGGTGCCTCATTAAAAATTTTCAACCAATACTCTCACACACATACAGTGCAAAAGCGCAGAAATTGAATCAACCGATAAATGAGGTTTTGATGATGGGATGGACTTCACGTTTTACCTGGGATGTGGCCAGTCTGACCACCGCCCTCTGCAGAAAGTCTGCGCGAAACGGAAGCGTCTGGCAGTTTGTGAAAGATTGTTGCTGCTGAGAGTCTGTTTGATCCTTGAAGTGCTTTCTTTGCTTGCTCACTTTCTGGTGTGGTAAATATAATGTCGCTTTTTTGGATGTTTTAATTACACATCATTAATGGAGCACATTATGGACGATAGATTGATTACGATGTGTTGTTCAATGTTAAAAGCACCATTAGACGCGGCTATCCTTTGTATGGTACTGTAATGATTTCGATGTAGAGAATGCTACAATGCATGTCATACTAGTTATTTAGCCTTAGTTACTACTACATTAAGCAACCATTCATAAGAAAGGTTCATACTTTAACATTCTTCAATTGCTCAAAGCATGATGTAAGGGAGTATGGGAGTATGGGAACAATTGATTAATTTACATCAGAAAAAAATATAGAAATCTGTCTCAATTTAGATGTTTGCCAATCATGCCGAGTATTTCATTGATTTGATTGCCTCTAAACCAGTTTGTAGTCTTTGAGTCAAGCAGAAGAAGCTTGAGTTTGTAAAATGCGTTCAAATTCTTCGCAGCTATATCACGGCAACAAATAATCTTTTACGCATTGAAATCACACATTCATTTCTGTTATTTACTTTCCTCTTATCACTGTCTATTTCATTCAGTATTATTAAGGTGCCTAGCAGACTGTTAAATAACACAGAGGAAATAGAAAGCACAATGATGGCGAATGATTTGCAATCGTATGCTGACAATCGAAAGCTTTGTTTAAAACCCTTCTGTAATACACTTATGACCACTTAATAAGGGGCAATGTGATTTTTGATGAGTTTTTTCCATGACATTGTGTGTTTGGGGTGAAGTTATTAACGAATTACGCACATGAAACACTAAAAAAAAGCATAAATTTGACAGATCAATTGTCAAATCAGTACAATTTGCATCAGGAGTTGTCCAATGCAGTATAAATTACATTTTTGCTAAAAAAAGTAATCTACTTAAAAGCCAGAATTGGGCCCTTTTCCCATTTAAGATTGTAGACGGAAATTTCAGCCTATCAGCGGTTTGCATTATACAGCAGTTTTCGAGCAGCTATCAAAGTGGGTCCCAAAAGCCAAGCTCACTTCACCAGTGGGTACAGGCAGGCCTTGACCGACAACGGTTGTTGTGCCAAAGAAGAAAAATCAAAGTGGGTATAGTATACAGGTGGGCTTACCCCAAGGTGTATGAATTTAGAAATTTTTATTGCTTCTGCTTCTGAATGAAGATGTTAAACCAAGCAACCATAAAGCCTTTTTGAGCAAAAGTGCTCACCCGTCCTGTCAAAAAGTGATGTTCACATTAGATTATAAAAATTAAGCTATGAGACCACCTGGTCTACATGCACTTTGATTCTAGATTCTACCACCTGATCTCTTTAAGCAGGTACTCGAATCTAATTCTAGCTTTGAGGCTGAAGTACAGGGTTTTCCAGGGGTTCTCATAGTTGTTGGACACTTTCTCGACTCTTTCTTATGGGAAGTGAACTTGATATGTTGAGAATTGGACTCTATGGCACCCTTTTTCGACAGGCTTCTTGGAAAATCCTATTGAATTTGCCCAACAATGACGCTATAGAGTCCAATTCCTGTTACATTAAGTTCATTTCACTTAAGAAAGAGTCAATAAAGTGTCCCACAGCTATGAGAACTCCTGGAAAACCCTGTAATTTGGACTGAAAATCGTAGGTTTGTATGGAGCGTTGACATGATTTCAGCCGCCAACTGTCAAATTTTATATAAAAAACTGACTAGAATCGTGAATGGGCCCCAATATCAGAATTTTCTGCATAAATCAAATCAAATAAATGATAAAATTCAAAAAGGCGGGTATAATGATGAATTGAATAAATATTACAAAAAATATGAAAGAGTTCTTATTATTTTGGCGATCAAATGAAGGCAGGTACTGCTGTCCTTCGAAAGATTAGTTGTTTAAATTAATTAAAAAATACATTTTTTTCGTCATACACCCTGTCGAAAACAGGCGTCCACAAATTCCGAACGATGAATTGAACAACTAATTTGTTTAACTGCCTTATCCCATTATATGTCCTTTATTAAAGCGCAATTTATGTTCTTTTTTTTCTTTTTTTTCTTCATATCCGTTAATCACTCACACCACCAACAGCCCTTTTCGCCGAACAGTTGTTTAGAGTAGACAACTTGTTTGGTGCTTTTTTGACCACCGAAAAACACGCGCAACTGTTTTATTTAATTATGCAAGGATATTAGATGGCCAGAGTGGTGTACCCTTTTGTCTCCTATGTTTTCTCCAGTTTCCCTTTACCAAAAATTGCTAGAATTATACGTAGCGAGCAGCGAATGCCATCAACTTTCATTTAATCACATAAATGTTTAATTCCCCGGGCCAAAAAAAAAAAGAGAACCGCTCTTGCTTGACAGCTGCCACTTTAAATCACCACCGCGCACCGATACGGAAGTTGACAGATTGAGGCGTAGTGCGCGATCTGTTTTCTCTGCCACAGTTTTCCACGGCCATACAAGCGCATTGGGTGAGGCAACTGCGTCCTGCGTTCTTGCTGCTCATTCCAGGATGGCATAATTTATCGGTTGACAACCGATGGTCCTGCGGGCTTAGCTTTACAACCCCTTTGTTCCTTTCTCCCGCTTCTAGAAAGTTGTAGAGGTCGAGAAGGTCGAGGATGTACCAAAACCAGGCAGAGCAAAAAAAGAAACCGCACTGAAGAAGGAAAAGAATTAGATAAAATGGGATTCATGTCAGCAGTGATTTGCATAACTCAACAACCCCTTGCTCCTTGCCTTTCGGCACACGGTGTACGGTTGGGGGGGATCAAGAAATTAAAGACGAAAGCGATTCGTGTAACGCCGGCAGTGTTCCGCAGGGCACAGCAACCCCATCTCCGAATTTGGTAGCCAGAGAGCGCTGGTGAGCGTAACGAACGGTCGGTGAATTTAAATAAGTCCTTGCTGCACACGGGGGGTACCATCGTGTTGTCCGTGTTTTGCGTTGCAAAACTGCAAAAGATTCACCCAACCCCTCCGAAGCTCCGAACGAGAATGAATATCATTCCAGGGCGTGTGGGAGGCCAAACACAGCGAACCGGTGCTCGTTCGTTCTCATACTTTCTGTGCATTGGAAATTCGCTGCCAGGCATTTCCTGCACAACAGGTACAGGGAGCGAACCTTTCTGAAAATTGAGAACCAAAACCGGTGGTGCTGGTGGTGGAGGAAAAATCAACAACACAAGATGGTCCACCGGAGGCTGAGGGAAGAAATTGGCCCAGCATGTCAGAAATGTAAATTCCCTTTCCTTCCATCCCTTCCCATGTTCAGTTGCAGGTGGACGAGGACGATGTGGTCCGGAGGAGAATGGCTCGAATGGCCAGCATTCCCGGGTGCAGATAAAATCTGCACGAATTCGAGTGAATGATGATCGGTGTTGTTCCGGTTGAAAAGCAGAAGTTATACAACATACGCAGGGGCGGAGGATATCATGAAGCGGGGTGGACTTTTGGATAGAACTGAAATCAAAATTATGATTGATGATGTTTTGCTACGCAGCAGAAGAAGCTGGGTATAAGACAGGCCGAGCGAAATTGAAGGGTTGAAAGAGCAGAAGAAGAAAAAACAGACATCGTTCACCAAGGGCTGTCGAATTCTGGGGTGTCCCACCACACTGGGCGAGAATGCAGTCTGTATGAGTGTAGTACAGCTGTGAAAGAGTTTATCAGTACAGTGGTGGTTTATTAGTAATAGAACAAATATAATTAAAATCTATTTATGTTGATGTTTTATGTTGATATCCAATATCTCCTCAATATTTAATGTTTTGTACTGCTGTTCAATTTACACCTGTGCACTGTTAAGTTATCTTTATAGTTTCATATCATTTCACAAGCTTGCTAGTCTTGTCGACACTATCATTATTTTTTGCATTCTCACGATTTTTTGATCGTATCCCATAGATTTTTGGTTCGTTCCCATAATTTATTGGTATTTTCCGATTGGATATTAATACAATTGGACCAATACATTTTGGGAAACGGCCAAAAAATCGTGGGAACGCACCAAAAAAATATGAGAACCCACCAAAAATGGATGGGAACCAGCCAATAAATCGTGGGAAAACCCGTATGCACCGTTTGTAATGTATTTTGATAAATTAGGACCTTAACACTGCTAGATCTTCATGATCTATTCGTTGATACAACATACATCAAACAAAAACACGACCTGGCTTGGTAGAAGATCAAATTGCTTTACTTTGTACCTATTTTTGCTTCAAAATAAATTAACTCCAACCCTCAGCGTTCTTAACTTTGTGTACAGTTTTAAGTTAATTGTACGTTTTGGTGAATGTTGAAATGTAATTAATAGGAGTTTAGTATAATTTAGTTATATGGAATCCCAAACTACATAACAAAACTGAAGATAAATGATGAACAACATCAAATTTGTCTACACATAAGTCAATCACATTTAGTAACGGTTAGAGGAGTATTTGAAGAAAGTTTGAGAAAAATAATATTTTTGTCGGTGAAAAAGAAAATAAAAAGTAGTGAGAATCAGTAGTGGGATCAATAACTGGGAAATGAGAAAAAAACATTTAACAGAAAAAAAAAAAAGAAAATAAAATATAAAATAGAAACAATGATACACAGAAATAGTGCAAAGACAAAAAAAAATGAAAATGGTGAAAATGTGCACATTATTTCTGTTATATTGCAGAGTTTTTTAGAAATGTTGTACAGTTTCTTGAAGAGTTTTGAATTGATCCTACAATTTAATGCCTGTATTAAAACTATTGACTTGATAGGATTGTTTCAAACTGTTGATAAATAATCAAAATCCTATTAGAAAATAAGTTGCATCCTTGAAAAACTCTGTGCATCCATAGTATGTATATCAAGTCAAGGAACATATTCTATGCTTAATGCTTAATGTTCAGTTCCTCAAAACAACCACCATATGTGGTGTAAACATTATGTTATCTTAAACAAATTATATTGATAATATAAGGTAAATAATTTTATAACTATTAGGAAGTCAATCTTAAGTTTTAGAAGAGCTTTATACATATGACCACCACTGTAAGTGCTTCACTCGCACACCTCCTAGCGATACACCATAGCGAGCACCAACAGCGTTACAGCAGGATGGCACGGGATTGGTTGCTGGTCAGTGCAAACCCGTTCCCGGGATCCCGTGGTCATCTTTGCCGATATGTCCGATTATTCATTCTCAAAATCTCCCCCGATCCTTTCAAAACGTAAGAAAACCCCCAGCGGCAGGGTTGAAACTGGACATGACATGAAAGGTATTTACTTTCGCTTCCAGCAAAATCTTCCAACCCTGCTGGAAAGGGGAAACCGGAACCCTTGTTTGTTTTGCTATGAGCCGTTCGGTAGCAAACTGCGCCGCACCGCATCTTCTTCGAGGTGAGGTGAGATGGGCGTGATGGGCTGTGTCTTTTGCTCGCCTCTGATGAGGAAAATATCTTTTTCCATTTGTCAAAAAATAAATAGATACCGAAATTGAAAGAAATGGTAACGAGTCCATTCGGTAGCGCGTATAAAAAAAAGAAGAAGGAAACGGACGGACACAGTAGGGAAAAGGGTTCCCCGTGCCGTTGTTGAGAAGGGATTTACACGCACACTGGCAGAATTGGGTGCAGTCGGTAGGAAAATGATGGTTGGAAAGGCTGCATGAGGGCATGACGAAAATTGAAGCATTGATCAGCGACGGACAGCAAACACCCGGGCTGAGATGTTGAAAAGGAAACGCTCGAAGAAGCAGCAGCAACAACAACAACACAAAAGAAAACTAATAAAAATGCAAGATGAAAACTTGAGCCTAAACAATGTCCAACGTGATAAGCGTTCGGTATTGGCAGTGGGAACGGGTCTAATCTAAAACCATTGAAACATCCTTAAGCTAAACGCAAATACAGTTGGAGAAAGGGAAGGGAACGGGACGTTTTGGGTGGTTAAAAATTTCGCCGAAACGGAAACAACTGACAGCGAGACAAGAAATTGGGAACACTGGGAAGGGAACGCCTGTTGAAAAAATAGCCACCAGTTATTGGCCTATTCGGAGCATTGGTGGTGCATTAGCTGGAAAACTCCCGGTGAAAAGATGTTTTGATTACAAAAGATTAAAAATGATTATAAATTCATAAGAGCGCCCGTGGCGAAAGATATGCAAAGTGAGACAAGAGGCAGTTTTCATTACGCCGAGGGAAAAGAGAGCTCGGGAAAAGTTTGCTAGATGTTTGGTAGAGCAGAGAGGGAGTGTTTCCTATTCTTTGGAAGAGAGTAATTAAAATAGGGTACAAAGCACATTTAAGAAATTGGAGTTTAAAGACGATAGGAAATTGATGCATTCATTAATGGTCTAAGGAACTTGCGTTAATATTAGCTAACACAGCTTTGAAATCAGACGACGCAATGAGGCCTCTTTGAGTTTGGAGAATATCGTCCTAAACGTCTCATCTAGCAATCAAGTCGAAGATCTATCAAGTCGTCTATCTTCTCGGGCTCTTGTCTATGTGTGTTCCGCTGTTCAAGTCATTTAATTTTTTTCCTATACCTGTTGTAGGTTCTGGAGTTGAATTCACTTAGCATATATCCCAGAGTTTATACAAGGTTTCGAGTCATATGCTGGAATAGATCAAATTTGCAAGCATACTGTGGAGCTGTCATCAGATTGTGGGTGCCGGTGTAAAAACCTCAAAACATTTTCGTTAAGTTTTTGTCTTTATCATGTTTAATAATAACGCCACGGCAGGATTTATTTAGTGTATCATGTGTACATCTAAATGCCATACGAAAACCACTCAAAATGATGTTGTTTAGAAAAGATCTTCTTCCTCTTCTTTTGGCTCAACAACCGATGTCGGTCAAGGCCTGCCTGTACCCACTTGTGGGCTTGGCTTTCAGTGACTAATTGATTCCCCCCCATAGCAGGATAGTCAGTCCCACGTATGGCGGCGCGGTCTATTTGGGGATTGAACCCATGACGGGCATGTTGTTAAGTCGTACGAGTTGACGACTGTACTACGAGACCGGGCCCGGCCAAACAATGATTAGAAAAGATCATCGATATCAATTCGAAGAACTTTCCCTTTCAATCACAATTGCTGCAATGTCCTATTTCATTTTTTTGTGAATTCTGATTTTTTCACCATTCTATTCTCTTTCCGTTTGATATCTTATATTTGAGCCTTTCTTTCGCCTGATAAAACACTAACAGGTCCAAACTTCCAACAGGTCCCAGGTACAAACATTTTGGGATTTTTTCGTTGTACAGAAAACATTGATTTTGATCAAAACATCAATATTTAACTCAGTTTGGATGAGACCACTGTAAAACATTAATTATTTGCTTGCTAGAACCATACTTGTGGCTTGTTTTGGTACCGTGGAGGTATTTAGGTACTCAGACATCCAATAATATAGCACGATTGGTAGAGTATGATATCGTTTGAGGCGACGCCCCACTTACGAAAAAGGAATTTAACTGTTGATAATGAAGTGGTAAATCCATTCTCCTCACTAGGACATATCATTCAGTTCACCAGTATTATGAAATCCATTTGTACCTCCAAAAATGAGATGATAGATAAGCGGAAGGATTGAACGATGGAACATTAATGGCAAATATTCAACGCTACAACAACACAACACGTCAAAACATGCGTTCTCTTAAACAACTTTTAGTCATCTCTTCGGCAGTGTCCCACAAAAACCCCGATGTCCAAAAGTTGTTTAATAAGGCGCCAATAACCGCCAGCAACATCCCAGCCGGTAGTAGCAGTAAACCTGATACGACACACATTAGCAGACACGGCGATGCGGTGTACCGATAATGCGCGATAGCATGTCGATTGCTTTTCGTCAATCATTGCCTTCCAGGGTTGTGGCTGTGTGTATGTGTACTATAATCTTCTAGCAACCCTTCAACAGCATCACTGCTTATCGGGTAGAGTTTGTATTATCGACCTCGAGCGCTCAAATAGGGAAGGAAGTAACAAGAGAAACTTAAAATTGCTTACAATTTCCCGGGACTCCCCGCACCGGTACGACGCTGTAGTTGATGCGTGAAGTATCTTATCAAGATGGAACAAACCGAACCACGCGCACACACTCCCACACATGGTCTTTGTTGAACGGGGTATTAGATAACACTGGGACTGTGAAGACGTATTATCTTTATGGCCGACCGACCCGATCTTCCCAAAAAAAAAGTATATACGATTTCTATTTCCAAAACCATATCCCGATGGGACAAAAGGTTTCACTAGTGGTCCCCTGCGCTTTGCGTGCGTTACCCCCAAAAGGGGTAATCGTGCTCGCTGAGCTTGTACTCAGCTTTTCCTGCTGCTTTGGCACTTTAAAACTCCCGGTCGCTACAAATTGATCTCACCACCACCACCACCTGTGTTGGGAAACTTTTTCACCACATCGTTTCTTTTTTTCCAAGGTGCTCCAGAAACAAAACGAATGTCGTCTTATCAGCGTTACTCTTCGACAAAACTCTTTTAGTTGGTTTTACCCGTAAACGTGGCGACAGTGGCGACGAATTTCCTTCACTTTTTTTTCCTCTGTTACGAGCGTGTCCCGTCTCGCTTTCGTTTCGTGGTCGAAGTTTTAATTAAATATTTAACGCCTGCTTTCCAGAGATCCCTTGTGCCAACGGGCGGAAATTGTGCATCACTTCTTTCGCAGCGCTGTTGCTGTTGAAGGCTTTACTTCATTCTTTCTTCCCTCACGGGGGCGCAATTATCAGGTGTGTTGGCCTGGAGCAGGATGATGATGAAAGGGGGGGGGGGGGGGGGGAGAGAAATTATTCCGTTTCCCGGAAGGAAAGTAGGCTTGTTCTCTTATACCGTTATGTCGCCTTCGCTCCAAACGAGTGCAAATTTTCCCTTTTCCTGAACGCTTTACCTTTAGAGATTTGCTTTTTGCGGGAAGTTTTCCACCAAGGGGAAAGCTCGATTTAAACTTTTGCTGCGTGTTTTCCGGTTTAGAAAAGAAGTGTGTGTGAGACAGAGAAAGAATAACCGACGAAGGAACATCTAACACAGATTCCCAACCGTCTCCGTCAGCAGCACCGCCGAGAAACGGGAAATGCTACGGGGAAAACACATCCTAGCAATAATAAACTTTAGGAAACAGGTTTTGTTTTCCCCCCGTCAAACACAAAAAAAATCCTCACCGTACAGAGAATTTCTTCTCTTCAGGGCATACGCCTTTCGGTTATTATGTCGTGGAGTACGGGGGGAGCGGAGAAAAAAAAGCGATGCCTAATTAGCGAAAATCGACAGTCGCGGCAGGAAATGCTAATTTTGCATTATTTCAGGTGTGACGGGAGTAACGGTGTGAAACAAGATGAAACAAAAAGAAAAGAAATACTTGGGAAAAGAAACAAGCCTGCCGGCTATTGCTCTTCTAGGTATTCTCCTTGTACGGTTCACTGTTCCCGCCTCCGTATTAGCTCCAATTTTTCTACTTTACCCCTCTGATAAAGAGCTGAACCAAAGTAAAAGAGTTGATTAGGCATAGATTACACACTGCTTCCTTTTTTTCAACCATAGAATACATATTAGTTAACCGCGATGTGGAGGCGGATCTTGTCGATTCAATATTGTGTGTTGGAATCTTGCTTTCAAAAATGCTCACCACAATTGCTGTTCCGGGTTTGTTTTGGCTAAGCTCATAATTAGGACTGCGTTGCAGTAAAGTTGATGGGTGTAGTAAAAATTCTACAGCAATTCCTGAAAATATTTGTGGGAAAAAGTTGTGCATGTGTTCGTGGAAGGGCTGCTGAGCGTATAATTAGCTCTTGATCTTGAGAGTATCTTGAGCTTGATCGTGAGGAAATACTTCATTACCCACAATCAACAAAATACTTCTATCATGAATGGTATTTGCTTGGAAAAAATCTGTAACCAGATAATTGTTAGATTGTTTGTAGTCTTAAGATAAGCCTTTCTCATAGAACCTGTTGAAAGAAATTCAGCAAAAATAGTGAATTTGTCAATAAAACATTGAATTCCGTTTTATGGAAATAATAAGAGATAGAATGATTTTCTCGTTTCGGTGTAACTTTTTCTAGTGTTTTATGTTTATCGGGTGTTTCTCGTAGTGCAAAATTAGAAGAGATTACACCGAAACGCGAAAGAACATTATCCGAAATTGTAGGATTGAACATAGAGTAAAGATTTATAATATACAATGAACTCTTTATTAAGTAATGACCACATATTCATTTAATTAGAAATAGACCTTTAAAATGATAGAACACCCTTAGACATTTCAGTTATTGTAACATTGGAATTTGCAATTGAAAAGTCTACAATATCTTCGCTGTGTGGTGGAATTGGTTAAAGACTCTCAAAACGTATTGCTACCTCTGTGTGACCTAAGACCTAAGAAAAAATGTTTTGACCTAGACTGGAAATTAGGACACCCTCATGAATAATCTTGTGTACAAGAGCTCAAGTATAATCATACAAATATGATACAGGCATCCTTGATATGAGTTTCACTTATGGATATTAACAAGGGATCCCTAGTCACAAATTCTACGCAATCATTATCACTATCAAGAAGCACTTCACTACGATGCATCTGTCGAACTGGTTTATTTCTAGTACGTTCATGCACCTGGCAAACTCCGAAATGTTGATGAAATTGTCCAAAAGAAAGATTGCCCTTGTATGAATTCTTTAATTATGAAGGCCTTTGCAGCACAGTTTCCGTAACACTGTCTAAAGAACCAAAGCAACCATCTGTTTTATAGTAAGGTCCTAGTCATGTTATTCGTATCAGATCAGACAATCCATTCAGTAATGTCAGAAGTTAGCTTCTGAACCAGATTATTTGAAAAATAAAATATTTTTATTAAAAAAAATAGTTCCACGCTTTAGCATAAAAGCTACACATTTCCCTTGATCTTATCCCAAACAACAAACGTGCTCCGACGTAAACGAGTATTAAGAGTCGCCAACGTTCCAAACTCTGCAACCGCCCAGTGATTTGTGTCTTTATCGATTTACCGGCCAACGGTTACTCCTCCTCCTCCACTATCTCATCCCCATTCTCCCGCCTACCAAACACCCAATATGCCGCAGAAAAACGCACTTCGCTCGAGCTGACAAGGGATTAAATTTATGACAACAGAAATAGTGTCAATAATTCTTGGCCATGGATCTTCCCGAAGTCAAGAAACCGTTCCGTGTGAGAGTTTGTTTTTGCGACTATTTGAATTTGAAGCGCTGTAGCCACGCTACGTGACCGTCTCGATATGGGGTTTGGTGTTTTTTTTTTCTTTCTTCTGTTTGGTTCCATTTTGCTAATATCTACCAATTTCATGGTTCGATTTCGATCGGCGGAGTCTCGCAGCCTCCCGCACCCGGAGCAAACAATGCCATAACCATTCATCTTTGTGCGGGTCCCATAATTAAGTACATTCCCAATTTTTCACATACGGAACGATAAATCCATCCATTATCGGTGATTTACCGCTTGCTATCGTGCTTGTCGTTGCGCGTGCTGGAGCGGTGTAGCGTTTGTCACCGGACTTTTTCCCGTTGGACAGTGGCCGACGCCGCTGCTTTCGCTAGCGCACATTATCATAATCGAGCGATGGGTCAAAAGTGTCTCAACAATAGGCGAGGAGAAATTTGTGGAAAGTTTTGAATTGATGTCATTGATGTCCAAGAAATTGTTTCGCTGAGGAAATCGTTTTGTTCTCTTTCTTCGGCTCCAACACACGGGCCCTTCGCGTCCCAACGCTTGACGTTCATAATTGGAATCGGCCGAGGGATGGGCAAGGGCCATTAAAAATGGCACAGAAGCTTCTTCCGCCAAGTAAACGCCCAACAAAATCGATTCGAAAGGCCCCGTAGTACACACATACATAATACATATTTTCCCTTGTTTGACCTGGATGGCACTCCTGGAGTCTTGGTACCTGCTGCGGGAAAGGTGGAACTAATCATAATATATTATGTTTGCCGGAGACAGTTTTCTTTGTTTCCGTTTTCCACAGCACCCGCAGTCCCGCTTGTGGGGTGGGTGTTATTTTCCGCAAAAAAAACGAGATCTTCTGCGTTCTGGATTGGTTTCGACTGCGAGAGAGAGAGAGAGAGAAAGGTGAGGGTAACGCCAAACAGGGAAAGCCATATTTTCCAACCAGCCCACAAGTATGACAATACGGCTTCCGGAATTGAATTAGTTCCATATGAAAGTTGTACGATATTACGCGGGGATAAAGATTTATCGTACCCTGCACGACCGGCACATGGTGACCCAATAGCCACATGAAGGGAAAGCGGTATGCTGTATGCGTATTTTCCATCCCCTCGTCCCATTAACTCGTGTCCATGTGTCATGTGTGATATGGTTTTTTTTTCTTCTTCTAGAAATTGATACAGCATCCGGACGGGCGTGAGTCATGCTGTACGGCGTGTGAGTGTTTGGACGTGACGTGTACGGGCAAAATCTTTGCCTAATGAGAGCTCTTTATTAGCGTGCCGTCCGGCAGAATGCAGATTTTTGGTATTTGAAACTGAGGCTCGCCTGCTAGACGACGAGCACGAGCACGAGGATACGGGCACGTACGGTGCGTTTCATCAGCAGTTGGCATAAACGTTTCCACACTACAGTGCGGACAATGATTATAGGTGCAATTGGAAACTATTTTGAATTTTCAAATGCTGTTGAAAGTTATTTCCTGCTCATTATTTTCAAAGAACTTAATAACAATGAGGTACATGTGATTTCATTGCCACAAATCCAAAAACATGAGTCTTTTTTTGTAAAATAATGCTATTAGATAGACTACAGGAGGGTTATTAGCTGTGATTTTGGTAGCCATGATGGATGGAGAATTCTAAACAGATTGGCAGGTAGGAAGTTAGGGTTGCTGAGGACTTTGTATGCAACTTTTAACACCTTAGCTGTCAAATGAAGATTTCTCAAAGTACCCTGGACGGATCAACCTGTAATATTGTATGGACATTGATCTTGTCCATAAATTAGTCTTTTGTCTATAAATTACTGTAAATAATCAATAACATTGTTCTCACCAATTATTCTATGAATCTCTTAAAAATGACAAACAAGACTTACTTACCAAGACGCTTACAAAAATATCCTCCACTGTACATCGAACAATTTCGTACGGCGTCCAAAAATGTGCCGCTGTCGAACCATCCGGGCCGTGTTGTTCCCGTGTCCCGTTTTTCTCCAGAATAGTTTGCAATTTGCTCCGCCAACCTCCTTTTGCGCAAACCCATCGCAGCTCGGTCGATTAGCAGTTTTGGCGCACTATTTCGAATGGCCTCCTCCCCATTCTCCGTAGCTCGATATGTACCAGCATGTTCCCGGACATAAAACAAAGTCTGCCCGGGACCACTCGTTCAGGAAGGGTGAGAAGAAAAAAAAATCCAATTACGAGACCAAAACTTCCCGTTCACGGTCCCGTACGCGCGCTGGCAGAAGGCAAAAATTGTTACACTGTTTCCCTGTGTTCAGGTCGCTGCCAGCGGCGGGCATTGGGGCTGGTTTGGGGGCCATAAAAGAGTCAACCGATTTCAATCACGCAGAGGCCGCCGCCACCGTAATCGCTCTCATTAGAATGGAGCGGAAAGCGCGCATTTAGGCGTGGGGAGCAACAGCAGCAACAAAAAAACCCACCGGGAACCATGCGATTCCTCCCGAGCAGTATCGACGGCATGTAGTAGTAACCCAAAACATGCTCGCAATGGAAATGGCCAAATTATGCGCCCGGGCCAAAGGTTTTTATGCGCTTCGACAGCATTTTTCCCGGGGGGGGGGGGGGAAGTCCACGGGGGCATGGGATCGCTTTTCCGACAGCTTGCTCATCAAACGAACCGTAGAGCGTTTGTTGCGGCAGCACCAAAGGCGGAATTTCCCTTCTGGATATTGCCATGGTAACGATCGTCCGAGCCTCTAGCGCAGATGTGGTTGTTGTTATGCAGCAGTGCTGTATTTTGCGATGCAAGTGATGGACATTTTTTCAAATTAACCCTACAAACATACACCGGTCAATGGTGAATGTCCAGGAAAGAGCCAAAAAGGGGAGACGTGAAAATCTCGTTGAAATCACTAAACCACATCCACAGGATATCAATCTCATCTGCTGGCATCATCATGCACACCAAACCGACCTGGTTGGGCTGTGCAAACGACTCACCGCGTGGTGTGTGAGCCATGGTTATGGCCTCCAGGAGTACGACGAGAACGACGACGACGACGCAACAATTATCGTAAAAAGTAATATCCTTACCGAAAATGTGCTACACCGACACATAACCCGCCCCCCGGTTGGGCAGATATGTTCCCGCAAAAAGGGCAGATGTGTCAGGTCAGGAGGGGGAGGTGTGCACTATTGCCGGATACCTTTCGGTGCAATTGCGGCTCCAATGCGCATCCCGACAGACGGCGACGGTTAAATGTTGTGTAACGAAATGACTCATTAAGTCAAACTGGTGCACACTCCCTCCCGGAGCGCGTTTTGGGACATTCGCGGCAAGTGAACAGGGTGACCATGGAAAAACTCAAAGGAAGCGAGTGGAAGACTGTGGTGACAACACTGCTCAGGTATCAAGCCACTCTCTCTCTCTCTTTCTCCCTCGCTACAGCCGGTGACAAACAAGGTGGTCGCGTACGTACGCCAATGGATACTGCAGCAAATGGAGGGTTCGTAGTTTGGTTCCAATTAGTGTGTGCGGGGGAGAAAAGGACACGCCACCAACGTAACACGGTTCAATTAAATCGAATTGCCCGGAATCGACCAAAATTGCTCCGGACGGAGCAATTGATTAGACGTAAAAAGGGCAATTGTTTTATTGTTTTGGCTTTCGCATACTAATGAGCGATTATGGGCGAGATTATTTTAAACGAACATCACTTACTTCCACCTGAACTGGCGACTGTGGCAACACATTTTTTTGCGGCACACCCTGTACCTGTTCCCCCTGTGTGTGTGGAGCAGAGAAGGGGCACATGGCATGACCATAAAGCGGCGCCTGCCTTTGTCATTTTAGCGTGTAATGTGCTCCGTGTTTCCTAGCAACCGGTACAGAGGATCGTAGACATCATCCCTTCAACTGAAATTCTTCATAACTGACCCGTCAGCAAGAATTTTGGTGCCACTACTCTTCGGAATGGGGAAAAGGAAAAAAAAGTAGGGATGAAATCACGCCACCGAACCTAAAAGAAGTCTTACTCGCGGGTAACTATGGGCAACTCTGTTCGGGGAGTGCAACACTTCCAGTTGGATAGGTGAGTTTTTACTGCTTCCAACTGCGCCTCTTCGGTTGGACGTTTCGAGGACGAAGGATACAAAAGCTGACGAAAATAAAAGCGAAATCGCACGCGGTTGTGATTTCGGAACGAACCCAAGCAACCCATTTAATTTGCCCAGTGATGATGAATAGTGCGCTGAGTGCTGCTTTTAGTTCCGCAAAGCAATTGGATGGAGGAATTCTATTTCAGAGCAGATGTCACCAGACCACTAAGGACCCGAGTGAGCAGTTACCGGAGTGGAATTGCATCTGAGATTAGACGGACATTAAAGAACTTTATTTTAGTACATTGAAATCACCGGAAAAAGCCTTCAGAATGGTCCAAATTTGTTACCACTTTTCAGGATACTCTCTATGAACACTTTAATGTCGTTTTCTTCAAACCCTTCTCGAATGACATAACACGCATTTTAAGGCAAAACAATCTAACGTAAGTCTTCCTACTTTAGGGTTGTCGGATTTCTGTAGAGCATAACCTTCAGAAAACCCCAGCGCCCTCCACCAGCATCGTTGAAAGGGTTTGTTCCTTTATGCACCAGTTTTCCTGGGAAAGTTTTCACACACCTTCCTCCCGAGCTGGCACGAGCTGGGAAACGGCGAGCCTAAAAGTTCTGAAAGTCGTTGTGATAAATATTCATATCAGCAACCGGCGAGGGTACCGAGGCAACTTTGGTAACTTGCTCGGGTGATGTACAGTGAAAGGTTCCTTGCGGAGTGGGGAACCACCGTACCACGACGGAGAACATTCGAAGAGATTTGGGTCCGTTGGAAGGTTATCGCTAGAGACTGTTTCAGCTCCTTTGGAGAGCCGGGAGTATTGTTATTCAATTAGAACTGGAAATTAAGTCATTTCACACAAACACACATGGTTCTATACTTACTCAGTGTCTTGGTAGAGCCTCGTCTACTGAGCACCGAACTGGACATGCGAGCCGGGACATCGCCATGGCATGGAACTTTACGAGAAACGTTCCGCTAACTTCACGTTCCGTAACACATCATCACCGTTTTCAGTCCCCTTTCGGCGACTCAATCAGGAAGTCGCATTGATATTCCACACAAAGCGCCGGATGTGACAACCTTGAACAGGACATCTTTGGGATGGCGTTTGAATGCATAACTTACAGCTTTTACCGGCAACGCTCTACTACTAGCCCGTTTTCAGGGAAGAGGGACGAAACTTGACGTCACATGCAGCAGAGACTATCCTCAAACTCCGGACCTCTTACTACCACAGATCTCACTAATGCCTGTTCGGGATGGAAACGAAGTCAAATTTAGTGTGTCTTGTGCAATGTTATTGTGTGTTTTTGTTTGAAGGAATTAAATTGTTTGAATTGAAGGGGGCTCCAATTCAAGCCAGAGTGGAAACGCCGAATTGTGCGGAAATTCCAAGTAAAACTTCACACAATTGATACAAAAGGTTTACCACATACACAAGCAGTTCGATCGGTTCGAATTCAGTTATAGCATTGATTCCCCGCGTACAAATACAGCCCCGTTGTTCCAAAAGGGAAGCACATTTTTCAATGGAAACCTTGCGGGCTGGCAGGAATTCTCAATGAAAGAAATTCCCGGGATCGTCGAGTCCCCCGTTCGGGATCGCTTCATTCCGAAGTCTTTATTCTTTTCCACCCGTACCACGCTTTGCTACCTTTTAATATTTCTCCGGGAATACAGAGGCTTCTTTGAGCCTATTTCTCTGTAAAAAAGAAGCAAAATGTAAGTGGGAGCTTCCCGGGGACTCCGCGCATCCATTCGGAGTGGGTGGGAGATGGGGGTGAAACGGTGATTGAAGCTCTTTGTGTGTTATTCGCTTTATGTTTTTTCATTGTAAATATATTAAAAGCGCAGAAATTTATATCCTTACCGCGTGTAGACTCGCGCCCGCACACCCGCAGTCAGGGCCTTTTTTCGGTTGTTATTGAATTTTTGCTTTTCCGAAGTCACTTCCGGGGCACGCCGCCTGGATTAGTATTAATTTTCTGTGTCTCGAATCACTTTCGCTACACACAGTGGCGGGCCACCCTTATGCGACTCGCTCTCTCTCTACCCTCTGAACCCTGCCACTCAATTGATCAGCAGCAGCGCGAACCTTGTTTTAGCAACAGTGCCGGGAGTGTTGGGAAGCAGCGTTGTGTTACTAAGCACACCGCCGTAGCAAGCCATGAAGTACGGCGCTACTGATGACGGGGCGCGACGATGACGGAGACGTACGGAACATGGGTGTGTATTGATGTTTTCATTTGTGCTCAGTATTATTGATGAATGGCAATGAGTATTTTGATTAAATTTCCACACGCCCAGGCGCAAGCAGACCCTGCCGGAAACGCCGGAAGAAGACACAGGTTCACAGCACATACACAGCAGCGGGGCCGGTACGGCGCTGTTGGAGCAAAATTGCAACTACAGCAGGACGGGATTTTGTTGTGATGTTTTCCTCTTTTTTCTCTCTCTATCCTTCTCCCTCTGCCACATTTTGCAACCAAGCGGTGTAAACGGTTCCAGTAGTTCGTACCAGCGAACGGTTGGTTGTTTGTGAAGGGCAAAGCGTATAAAATCCAATTATGACCCAATTTCAACCTCATCAGCATGTAAATTGACCTCGGCAGGATGTCCCCCCCACCCCACCCCCCCAAGGAACCCACGGCTCCTCCCGTAACTGGACGTCGGTATCCGGAAATGGTCTGACGGTCCTGGTTATCCACTTGGGCCACACTTGGGCGTTGGTCAGTCAGAAGAGGTGGTAATTAAATTTTCAAAACCACTTCAAAACTCGATCGAATTAAATTCGGCACGACGGGATTTTGAGTCGTAGAAGTTGAGCCGAGGGTTTTTTTTTTTCATCGGGTAAAAATAGTTCATATTACGCATCTGTATGTTCCGAATGGCAACTACACTGCTCTGTGCGGTTTAAATCTCCAACTCAGACTCATATACAGCCCGGCATCCGGCAGGGCGTTCTCGGTAGCCAATTCCATTAATGCGACAGGTTCCCTGCACCCCTTTTTCTCGGCGAAACCTTCGCTCGCGTCTGAGGTTACCGCGTGATTTCCGTGAACACTTGGGCGGCTTCCTGGACACTGCAAGGGCGGTTGTTGGCTCGCTAGCTGGCCCTGGATGTGTACCAAAACCCTGCCCAAAATTGGCCTGCCTCGCAAGGATTCCGTTTTTCCATTTCCGGCCTAACCCGAGATCCTTTCCAGGGGGCGTTTTTTCGACCATTGGGCCAGTTTCCAGGAAAGGAAGTCCACCAGAGTCCACTAACCGAGATGGAACGGAATTGGCTTTGTTGGTGGGCTTCATCTCTTCTTTTTTCCCCTTCTCCTCACTCTCTTGTTACGAGATGACGCATTTCAGGGATGGGAAGGATGCAAAAGGTTTCTGCCCGGCAACAACAACAAAAAAAGGTAATGGAGAAAGGCTCCCATTAGGCGCGAGAGCGATGGGGAAAATGACGGGAGGGTTTGTAAGAGCGATTCATTCATTCGGGAGGAAGTGTAGCAAGGTCCTTTTCAAGCGAAGCCCTCACTTGCTCTTTCTTTCTCTATTTTTCTTAGTAACTGTATAGTAGTGACTCTTAGGTTTTTTGTTGTTGTTGGAGCTTATGCATTGACCTTCTAGTTGACAAAAGTACAAGAAATAAAGGAAGAAAAAATCTAATGCCCGTCAATCCGTTGCTTTTAGGTCTGATTGTGGCGAGTCCGTGATTTCCTTGTACTTTTTTCCTTGTAAATAGCAAAGAAATACCGAAAGGCGTGCTCGTGTTTTATTCTCTTGATTGACATGAATAAAATACACTTAAGTGAAACATGCGACGCAAAAGACTCGCTCACGCTCCCAATGTCAATCATTGCCGGAAATCGGAAACACAGCTCAAGAAGTCCTGCCGACCACTTCCTCTGTGGAACCATTGCTTCCGAGGACGAAGAATAGATGTGTCCCTCCCCTCGTTTCATGCTTGAAATCGAACGGGAAAAAAACACATCCCAGAACTGTCCACCTTCACCACGAACGGAGATGAATGTTTAATTTCCGCCTATGACGTGAAGTGTCAGTGTTCCACTTCCTCTGTGGAACCATTGCTTCCGAGGACGAAGAATAGATGTGTCCCTCCCCTCGTTTCATGCTTGAAATCGAACGGGAAAAAAACACATCCCAGAACTGTCCACCTTCACCACGAACGGAGATGAATGTTTAATTTCCGCCTATGACGTGAAGTGACCAACGCAGATTGTGATCGCACGTCCAACCCGCTCCGATGTCACTGTCAAGCGGTGTACCTTGGATCACCCCGCGTTTGAACTGTCCCGCAAACACGTGCACCATACAAGGACAATGCTCTGTGTGTATTTTTTGCTGTCCAAAGGATAGGGTTGTGCGGTTTTGAGGTTCTATTGTTCCCCAGGAACATACTTTCCATTTTGCACTGATTAAATAAATGACATCTAAATTATTTGTAACCCCCCTGTGTGTGAGTGTGTCACGCTAGAACCAGAACCCACTCAAACTGTCACTCACAAGGGACAGTTCTTTTGGGATGTTGTTGTGTGTGAGGTTTTTGTACTGCTCCTGCCCATTCCACCCATTGCATGATGGAGATTGCTCTATGACCTGGCGGACGGCCAAAAAATGCGCAACGTAATGCCCCACGGGCAGGCAGGAAATGAACAGGACCCTACCAACCACCACCAACAAAAAAAAAACAGTGACAGGAAACACTCGTCCAAGAAAAGAGCGATTCTCAGCGAGGTTTTCGATCCGAATGGGGTTCAAATGGGATCACTTCCCTCTTTCCGTTGCACAGCGATGCACGCATAACTCTCGTACGAATATGAAAGGCCAGCAGTAACAACCGACGAAAAAAAAGGGTAAATTGTCAAGAAAACCGCACAACCGACTTCAGCTGCCCGCGCAAGTAAGATGCCCGGTGACATGCGGCAACGCGGCGTTGCGAGTAGGGTCAAGCGGAACCGATTCGATCCAACTCCAACCGCTTCGGACAACCCCTGGGGAACCCTTGTTTTGCTAATAATGGCGTACCCTCTAATGGTGGTTTATGATAATGCGTAATGCGTGTTTCATACTCGGGTGGAATTTTAATCTTAGATCTTCTTTTTTTGTCGTTGTTTGTCCTTGAAGAGTGAAGGAGAGAAAAGGTAAGAGTGCTTACAATGGAGTAACAACAAAAAATAACGTTCTATTTGAAATCCTTCTTCTTCTTTCTACTAGGGAGGAGTGTACACCATTGGACGCCTACGCTTACTATGATTGACAGTTGTTTGTATGGTGTCGTTGTTTATAGGGGTAGGTTTGGAAGGCTAAGATGACAGGGCCCTACTTCAAACGAAGCAACATTTGGGGTTTGTTTTTTTTTCGGGGTACAGTTCTTGGAATCCAATCTACTACCAAGTGACTAATAATACCAGAAGAGAGAGTAAAATAATCTCTTGACATAAAAAACCCACGGTAACAAAGTGATTAATATCCTAAACCTCAAAACAGGGATAATGAGATCACTCCCAAAATCTGATTCGATTAAACACACATTAAAAGAGGACATTGGACAAATTGCCACCGAACAACCTTTTGCTCACACCAGCGCCAAAGTGTTTTGTTTTTGTTTAGCGCACCAAACATTCGCATACTAATGGGGCAGAAGGGATTTGAATAATTCTATACCTAGCGTGTCGAACATATATGGAAGACAAGGGTGATTTCTTATGGCAATTACCATAAACCAGCGATGCGACAAGTGCGGTGCGACATTCTTGCACCAAACCCCTCCTGCCCGAAAGTGCCTCATCAATGTCAAGGAGCGCTTAACCCGCTCTCCCCAAAAAAGGGAACGCGTTTGATTGCGGCCGCCAAACGTGAAGTTCCGAACACGTGTCACCCGGAATCGATTGCCAGGGAGGTTGGAGGAGTTACGGCGAAGAGTGGAGTCCGTAGTTGATGAACTCGACACCACCATATACGTTTACGCTGGCCGCGGATTGTCGGGCCCACGCCTACACAAAATTACCGCGTGTGTGCGCTATTGGACCCTGCTTAAAGCCGCACCGCGTGTTTGCGGTCAGGCGGTGGTCGCGTGATGGAAGATTCCCAACTACTACTATTCGTTGCTCCCAGCTGCACATCGATATGTATCGCAGAGGTAATCTCTTCGGCCTTTACAAGCTCCCGGGAAGGTAACGAGGGGAAAACGGGGCACGGTGAGAAGAGTTAAAAAGGTTCAATTTGCATAAAATTATCGACTCCCAATCGCGTAACCACTATACAGACGGGGGACCAACGGGGTACATGGTGGTGGTACCATCAATCTGATCAATCTCGTATGTGCGTGTACCGTATGCCCTTGACAGTGGACAGTGGAGTAGAATCGGCTTCTTTCTGTCTCGGTTGTTTGTTTACTTGGGTGAGCTGGCCTTTTTTGCTGCTGCTGTTGCGGCTTATTCTGATTGCCCTCTGCTTCAGTTTGCAAGGGCACCCGTGTGGCGCCGGTATCTGAAGCCGGTAAGCGTGCGAGCTCATTTACGCTTGGACGCTTGGATGGGGTGGGCCTCTCACCCCTCCCCCCCCCACCCTCGGTTGGACAAGTGTTGTCAACTTCAACAGCACCGCGGCTTGTACGAGCACAATATGACCTATTCAGCACACGCGGGAACCTACCTAACCCTTCAACCCGGTTCCTCGGTTCTCGGTTACGAAAGACTGATTTGCATTTGCCATACAAAAACAACTCGCCAGCTAGGAGCGTTACGTTGCCATTGCCGGTACCTGTTGACGTTGAGTCATCCGTTTCGGTCGCAGGTATGACACGGGTGTATGAAGTCAGTATTCCCCCCTATCGCCTATCCCGGTAGCTCTTTCACGCATGGCGAATATTTGGAGCCTCGCGTGCGACCCGAGAGCTAAACTTCTCGGGACATCCAATATGCAGAGTGTGCTAGCAGTAGTTTCAAGGAGGACAAGAGTTGTGAAGTTGTCACGGCGTAAACAGCATCCATCATCACCATCAGCCGATGGTGGACGACCAGTACTTCTGGATCTTTCATAGCCCAGGAGACTAGGGAAGGGAGTTCTGACCTTCAGCAGCAGCAGCATCAGCAGCCATGCGCTGAGCGTACTGAAGCTACTGGCGTGCCCGCGTGATGTATGGGACAAATATTAGCCGCCTCGACCGCGGTACACCTTCGGCAGACGGTTCGTCAACAACACATTGCGGGATGGGATAGACAAACAACTCATCTCCGCGATTATTTGCATTCATAGACGAGATCCCGATCAACAGCGAGCTCGCGTGTTAGAAACTCGTTGGAAGGGGAGGGGGGGGGGGGAGAAGGAAAGATCTGTTTAAGTGAAAACTGTTGTTGTCGATATATCACGAGTCGATAGCACACTACTCACAGCCGATCGGGCGTATATGGAATGTTTGTTTGTTTGTTTGCCGCGGGAGCGGGATAGCGCTTTCCAGATGAAGAGGTTTGACAATGTAAAATAGACTCGGAGGAAGATGTCTCTGCATAATTCACTGTGCAGAGAGGAGCACTGATATGAAGCGGAAATGTTACCTAATTTAGCCAACTACATGTCTACTAAACGCGAAATCCGTCAAAAGTCCGTCAAAGATCTCGAGCAACATTTCGACCAGGCACTATAGACGGGCCGGGTCGAAATGTCACAAGCGGCGCGTGTGGAACGGAAAACAAAACAAAAACAACACTCGGTTCTTCGTCGTCCCCCAAAAAATGGGTCCATTTGAGGGCCATTTATGGTTCTGTTTGCAGGTAATCAAGGGAAATATAAGCTTGAAACGCACGTGTGGTAAACAAATCCAACCACAAGCGCAAAGTGTTTCGAAAGAAGAAGAGACTAACAAAAAAAGGTGTGTCTGACGCTCCTCTGTCCCCAAGCGCGTGGTGTGTGAGTGTGTTGCAAAGCGTGTCGTAGGTATTGGCCCCCGTAAAATCGTAGGTAACACCTGTCGGACGGGTACGAGCGCGGGTAAGGTGATAAGGTTCCCACAGCAAAGCTCCAACTTTGCCCGGCGGAAGGTGCGAGCGGCGGACTTGTTTACATTTTCGCTAACGAACTGCAGCGCGTTAATTTTTGCTCTTCGTGGCCCCCCACTTCAGGCGGTGAGGTAAGATGGCGAGGTAGGGAACCTTCGCCCAATAGTCATTGGGCGATGAGTAATGGCACTTGATTGAAATTCAAACTTACCTTTCCTTTGCCGTAGCTGCGTGGCGGCGTCCCTTCTGCTCCACCGACACGTACTGCGAATCTATCCGCGAACCACAAACGGTGCGCCACACACGGCAGCATTGTGTCTGTCACGCCGGAGATTTGCATTCGAGTATTAATTATTTATCGTATTTAATTACCGCCGGCCGGGGTTTGAAGGAGCCGCTTTTGATGAGGCCCGGGTGTGTCCCGTACGTGACATGTCGGCAGCCAGCAGAAAAAAAGGGCGGTTGACCACACACTCGTGATGCATTTCCGCCCGCGGGCGCACAATCGGACCACATTGTTTGCCGTGGATGGTGGTAAGCGGGGTAGTGTGAGAAGGGGCAGTAGTAATGCGCAGGGAGAATTATTAACACACACGACGCATTGAAGGTGCATCAACTCAGGAAGGCACCAACGTCACAGCCTTATTGTCGGCTTTGGTGTCGGCTAGGTGTGGTCAGTAGTAGACTGTGTGTGTGTGTGGAATTCTTAAACGCGCACAACATTCTTGCCAGCCGAAGGGCACCGTCCACCCACCCATAAGCTGGATTGCAACCAAAAACGCCTGATACGCCCGATAGGCCCAACAAAGAAGCACAGAAGGGGCAACATAAGGGCGCCGTATTTTAAATTAATCTATGCAATCAATGCTCCGGCACACCATAAACCTTAATGGGCGAAACGAGAGAGCGAGAGATGATGTGACCACAGGGTCACATCGGTAACACGTTACGGGTGTCCCGGCACATGGCAGCAGCAGCAGCAGCATCATCATCATCATCTTCCCCATCATTTCTCCAGGCAGTCTCTGTGTGTTATGTAAAGTTTTATTCGAAATGGCCTATATGCATCCACCCGTTCCGTCATAAATAATGATCCTTTGCTCTTTGTTTCGGGTTTTGTTTTGGAATGGGTCGTAAAAATAAATTATTATTCACACGCACACACGCACACCGTGTGCGCATCCATATTTTCCATTCCCGGCAGAGGAATCGTACAGTCGCACTTTCCAGCACGGGAGAAATAGATCTCTGACCCATTATCCGTCATCATCGCACATCGTAAACCCCCCCCCCCCCCCCAGAACGACAAACGATGCCTCGAGAGAGAGAGCGAGAGAAAGGTGGTGTATGGAAATCCGGGGCGGGGGAGTCGAACACATTTCAAGCCGGTCCCGCCCGAAATTACCGTCCGTCCGAACCAATAATCATAAAACACGTCCCATTTCAGCAACAACGCACCAAACGGTTTAACAGACGTCCTCACGTGAAAGTCATCCAGCGGGGCAGTTTTGGGTCGATTAAAATAACGCACCTTTTGTGCAGGAGGAGGGCGAATGAGCAGATGCAAAAGAGAGCCAAATCGAGAAGCATCCATCCCGGGCACTGGGGACAACGACCAATGTGCCATTTGAAGACATCCTGCAGCCCGTTACCACGCCGTTTGATAGCGATAACGCACCTCTTTCCGGGCAATGCCGCAACATACTGTGCTGATTGTTATTGGCCGCTTGGGAGGGAAGTGCTGGGGTTGGTGCTGGTCGCTGCTTCGAGAAAGCAAATCGCCAGATGATAATCAGGAAACATGCCCGGATATAACCGGATATGGCCACCTAAAGTGGAGTCCAGGAAGGAGTCGTGCGTGTTCTGCCCGCTTCTACCCGGTGCGCCCTGTAAAATCCGGAACTTCCGGGGAAAATTGAGTTGAAGTGGTGGCCGCCACCGAGCTTGGCCAACTAAGTTGGCTGACGAAGCGGTTTCTAGTGGCTGGAGCTGGCGCGTAATGGCCTTTATCATAATGGCATTAAAATAATGAAGGAGTAAACTGCATAGCGCAGAAAAAAGTGCCCCGTCAGCTAGCCAGGCAGCACTCCTTGCCGGAAGAGTGGGCAACTGGATAAGCGCACCTTTGCTTCATTCCCGAAAACAGGAAAAGAACGAACCAAGCGGGAACCGCTGTCAGTCATCCTGTGTGTGTGTGTGTGTGTGTGTGTGTGTGTGTGTTGCTGCCAATCATATTTAAAGATAACAAAAAGGGAGAGAGGACAAAAAACTTCCGTACAAGGGAGAGAAATGTGGTAGTACCCATTAAATTATTAATCCATTTCGTGTTGATTGCACAAAATGTTGATTACACACACTTTAGTGAGGTGTTGTTGCGAACGGGAGGAAAAAAAAAGAAGGTTTGGCTTTTGAAGTTCTTCCCGGTGCCTGTCCGATGAAGGTCCGATAAGCAAAACACGGGATATCACACCCATAGAATGGGGTTAATTTTTGCAGGTAGGGTTTTTTTTTTGTTAGTTTGGTACTTGCTCAAAGGAATAACCTTAATTTATCTTTCTATGCTTTTTGTTCTTTCAAAAGGGACTACCAAACCAAAGCACCGGAAAGGCGTGAAAAGTTTCGCATTTAAAAAATGGGAAATGTAATAAGGAAAGGATTCTAGCTGTTCTATTACATTAAGCTAATGAAGGACGCTGCTTTGTACTTTGCTATCAGTTTGCCGGGTTGGCGCTGGATTGGTTCATGCGGAAGTTGTTGGAAATGGTATGCTATTTTTAACCTAATCTGGATGATCATTTTTAATGTAAATTATTTTTAGGGCAATGAATCACTTAGTGGAACGCGAAAAAAAGGATTTTTTAATACCATTTTATCTTATTAACATTAATTATTTGGCATTATTAATTATTGTTAACAAGGGAAAGGAGCAGAATTGTTAGGTTATTAGTTACAGGTTCATTCATGCATTAGAGTCTTTTAAATTTAATTATTCTTAGTTAGTTTATCTTATCTATGTCTTCCTTGTAGTTAAATTTTCGTTCAATTTAAATTTTTATTAACTATCTTACGTTTTAGTCTCCAATTGCCAATTTACGAGCCTGTTGTGTCAATTAAAATTAAAAAAAAATTGTGTTTGTTTTTTTACGATTACTTTACTTCTTTATGTATCGGTTTTCCTATTTCTGTATTATTCTTTCTTATTTATTTTGTTTTAACGTTTCTGTGTTTCGGCTTTTAACTCGCTGATTTCAACGATATTTCAACTCATGTGTTTATAATTTGTGTTTTTTCATCCTAGTCTTTAGATCTATTGTTTCTTTGTTTTGTTATCTTTTTTATCTTTGGCTTTAGTTTCATTCAATTTACATTTTTATCAAATAAGTTATGGTTTAGTCTTCAATTGCCGATTTCCGAGCCTATTGTGACAATTTAAATGAACAAATTATGTATGTTAGTTTTTTATGATTACTTTACTTCTTTATGTGTCTGTTTACCCATTTTGTATTATTCTTTCTTTATTTATTTGTTTATTTTTCTCTCTTATTTTGTTTTTACATTTCTGTAAGCTGATTTAATTCTTTGATTTATAATATTTTTACTTATGTGTTTATATTTTGTGTTTTTTTTTTCATCCCAGTCTATAGATCTATCGTTTCTTCATTTTTCTCTTCTCTTTTTTATTTTTGTCTGATACACCTTAGCATTTAATTGCCATTTTCTTACCCATGTTACAGTTTTACTTCTTTTGTAGCCATTGTAATCGTTTTGTATATTGATTGCGCACGCTTTGTGTGTGTGTGTGTGAATTGTTGCTTTTCTTCCCTGCCAAGCTTTCTCTTTCTCTTTGTGTACTATTACCAGCGTGGCGTGATTTATTGCTGTCAAGTGTTTTTCACTTGTTCGCTCAAATGGCCACCCTGTTTCGAACCGGGCGCAACGCTCACTATCATTATTTTCCTCCAGCTCCAGCCAAGGTGCTTTCTTTTCGGGTCGGGCTTTTCTTTTCCTGCCGAGGCTTTGCTTACTTTCTTTTTTTCTTTTTTCCTTTTTTTTTGTTCGTCTTGTGAGTGAATTTTCATCATTAGCCACCTTTGTGTGTTACCTCCGGTGCGCGTTGTATATTCGATTTGTTGCCCGAAATGGTGTGTCGGCAGTAGCAGCAGCATGGTCAGGATGAAGAGTCCTGCCCAGTCGCCGCGGCAATGTTTGCTCATAGTTATGTTGCCCGCTGCCCGGTTGGGAAAATGGAGGCATTGGGATGGGTATACGGCGCAAAGAAGAAAGGAAAGCGTGTCTTCTGGCTTAGCGTTGAATCTCATTTTTCTTTCTGCCTCCTTAATTGAAGCTTTTTGTTTAGAGTGTAAGGACACAAAAAAGAGAAGAAAAAAGAACGGGCCAGATACACACACACACACACACACACACACACTCGGCTGCAGAAGCGAAATTGGGCCGGCCGGGAAATTGCCACATCGTTTCATAATTCATGAGGTCGTACGAAGCGGCGGTACCAGCGTCGGCCAGCGGGGGTTTTTGCCCCGCTCCATCCGTCCGGTGTGGAAGAAATATTCATCATCCTAACGATGTCCATCTTTGTGTTTACTTTCGCCCGCCACCAGCTACCACCAGCTCTCCTCTTTTGCACAGGTTCGATCATTCCTCGGTGCTCCGTTCCTTGCCGGGTGTGTTTTGTTCTGGCGGTTTTCCTTGCGCTGCTCGAGGTGTGGTGGTTGTTTGAAGAAAAATTGTGTGAAAGTGACAGCTCAGCAGCTCCGAGCGAAGGCAAAAGGTCCGGTAGTAGTAATGCACGCTGCTGAGGGGGAGAAGAAAATAGGAAAATCAGTGCAAAAAAAAAGGAAGGACAAAACTGACCGCCCCCCAGGAAACTAAGCAAACAGGGACACAACGTTGGAGCGCGGTGGGAGAGCGCTTTAACCTGCCACGAAGCGCCTGCCGCTGGTAGATTGTTTCGATTTGTTAGAGGAGTGCCTTTCTTTTTTTTGTGTTGCTTTCATGTTATCTTACCATTTATTAGTGGATTCTTCTGAACCAGTGAATCTCTCTGTTTGGTCACTGGGTGGAAGCATAATTTCTGTATCTCCCTCTCACTCTCTTTGCCTCGCTTATCCTCGATTGCGGGCGGAGAAGGGCGTGGGTTTGATAAAGTTGAGCTCTTAATCAGGTTTGAACTAATTGCCGTAATTAAAATGTTGAATCGCTTGCATCAGTAATTAGTCAGCGGAGAGCAGCAGCCTAAAGGAACAAAAACAACAAAAAAAAAACTGTGGGAAGAAATCTGCGCGAAAAGCGCGACGGAAGTGTCCTCTCCCCGGGGTTTGCACGCAGTAACTTCCGCGTAGTACGGGTTCCCCCTTTTTTGTCTTTTGCGGTAAAACGGGAAGTGATTTTGAGTGGAAATAAATTGCTGAAAGATGATCGAATATATTTCATCTTTTTGGGGTGTGAGGGAAACGTCGGGGTCAGCGTCCAATCTGTGGGCCCGACGCGCCAAGATGGTTAAAGGAATTTTGATTAAAACTGATTTCTGTTCGCTTCATCTGCATCCGGTGGGAGGGTTTGTCTTTTTTTTTGTTTTTGCTTCCATGGGAAGGAATTTTCCCGCACATACTAATGAAGGTGTGGAAGGATGGGAAAAAAAACTTGCTTTGCTTATTCTAAGCTCGGATTACGGTTGTTTCGGTGTGTCTGTGTCTTTTTTTGTTTGTTTTGCTCTTCTCCGGCGGTCAGATGGTTTGCATTTTGAAGCATAGATTTGCTGTACTTTCTTCGTCAAACTGGAAAGGAAGGGACAGGAATTTCTAATTAAAATAGCAAACTCTACTACGGCAGCACTACACTGGCGAAGGATGATGATAATATTCCCTGTTGATGCGCGGTCCAGCTTGATTGTCCGGCGTCATGTCTGCGCGTTGCACCATAAAACAGGTGCATTGTTGTGTGCTATTTTTGCAATGCTTTTCGAGTTCATTGTTTCATAGCGGTTTTTGATTTCCATGTTAATAATGATTTCTGGACCGAGTTGGTCCAGAGGAGATGTAGTCTGAGGATGAATTTGTGGAATGAATCAAGCGAAATAATTGCATAGGAATGTTCAATCTCAATTAAGATTAAAATCTATGGACTAGAGGAGGGAAAGCAATCTGAGAGACATTGAAATGTGACTAGTAGAAATAGTTTTTTTGCTAATATTTTGTATTTGTACGGGTGTTTTTGTATTCAAAAAGCTTACGACGATTTTGGCGTAGAAGATCGTCGACTTGATGTTGGATTTGGCCTTTTAGGATTATATATGCTCATATATTATTACCTATTTTTTTCTTTTTTGTTGACTGTTTGTTGCCTGTTGATTGTGAAACCTTTGTTATTTTTATTATTCTTATAATTATGACGATGCAGGATTTCTCAGAGGTTCTCATAGCTGTGGAACACTATCTAGACTTTTTCCTATAAGAATTAAACTATCTATGTTGGGAGTTGAGCACCTCTATAGCACCTTTTATGGGCAAATCGAATAGGAATTTCCTAAGAGCCTGTCGAAAAGGGTGATATTGAGCTCAATTCCCAAAACATTCCCAAGTTCACTTTACGTAAAACGATAAATAAACTGTGGGACGAATTAATGTTTTAGGAAAACTGCCAAAATATATCGTGGGATCGATTCAAAAAAGTTTGCGAAACAATTAAAAATACTTGACCAACGCTGTAAAGCAGATGATCGAATCCAAAGGATTGCAGGGTTTCCCGAGTCGATTAACAATGTCAACAACATTTTTCATTGCTTGAGAGATATTTTTCAAACTGTCATATGTTGTACTTCAATCTAAGATGACTAGATAGGCTACTGGTGGGTTCTTAACTACTGGCTACTGGTTTTGGTAACCATGTTGGATGAAGAACGAAACTGTTGAACAGAATTTGAATCTGTTATGTGTTAAGAATCATGTGCAAGAACTGAACTTTTATTGTGATACCAATACAATTAATGACAGCAGTTGAAAACCACCTTGCATGCGGTGAATAACGTTGTGCACATTCGAAAGATACTTAGAAACCCCTGTATTGCTTTGGTTTGTAAATGCCTTAATTTTCCTTCAATAGCATCTACATCTCGTACTATTTCATCCACCAAACCAAATACCGTCATTACTTAGAATATCATTATGTCACCCGTTTTAAACCTCCTGGGAGATAAACCAGCACCAAAATGCACTCAACGCCCTAACATGAGCGCTTACCAGTCGGCCTATGTAGGTGTAAATAATCATCCTCCGAAGGTCACACATACGTTATCTTCATCCTTCAATGTCCTGTTTCTGTCTGTCTTGTTGCATCCCGACCAAAAGGAACGACACCGAACACGGCCGAATCGTTGTTGTAATGGATTAGTTTCTTCTCCTCGTTTCAACTACTGCATTGCTAATTATATCCTCGAACCGGACGAGCGAACGAGCGAACCCACCCGCCTGTGACTGTGGCTGCATATGACGTCCTTCTTGAGCTGGACAGCCGAAATCAAGAGGGACAATTGCTGTATTGTGTTGCCCGCTGCCAGTTGCCCTTCGAAGCTGGACAGAGGACCATTAGAAGAAGGACAGAAAAACCAAAAAAAAAATCCAAAAAACAATCGACTTAAGAGGATTTACGAGAGCAGAAAGAAGCTTTGAATGAAGGGAGAAGAAAAGGGGGTCACCCATGAAATGGTCATGATGATGCCCCGACCGGCGTTCGCGGTCCGAGCGGTTCTGCTGCTTCTGCTAACCGTCATAAACTTTTCGGTCACTGTCTCGGGGTGTTATCTAATCTCGTTGAAATTTAAGAACGAACGCAGTAGAAGCAATCGCTCCACGAGAAAGAGAACGACTTTGAAGGGCGCCAGTTTTCGGGGCGGACAGACAAATCGGAATAAGTGCCCAGTCGTTTGTCAGCAGCGGTGGGACCGTTCCGAGTGGGGAAGGAAGTGACCGGGCCGCGGAGGCGATAAATGTCACTGGTGACAGTTGTCCTTTATCGCTTTGCCGCGCTGGTTATACTCGTTGCCTTCCAATCGTTTTGTGGATTTGCTTTTGGCTCGTTGTCTGTCCGATTTGTTGTGTGTGTTAGCATTAGTCCGTTGCAAAATCGTCCGATCTTAGTGCTTGGTCTTGCTGTTCTGCTTTAATCGTTCGCTTTCACGTGGGTTTGCAGTTTCCCCGATGCGAGGAAGACGGTGTTGGCAGTTACACACTGTGACTGTGTGTGTCTTTGGGTGGAGTCGATTTATCGAAAGGACATTCTGATGTGCGAGGAGTAGTTTCCATGCAGCAGCAGCCTTATTTGGCTTATGCATGTTGTGAGCATGATTGTGTGGATATACTTATGCAAGCACTTTCCCCCGCGGAGGGGCGGATTCACTGCCTAGCGGCCACTAACCGGACCCCGAAAAACCTAATTCAATTAAAAGTCTAGACATTTCGACAAAAAAAAGTCGGACTTTTGCCGGCCAGGCTATCAAATCTTGCAACTCCAGCTGGCGATACACAATAAAAATTTATGTTATGATATCGTTTTAACATAAAATTGCGCTGCTCCCGCTATTGTCCTTTGCTCTGCCTTCTTTGGTCCCGCAGAGTCGTGCCGCGGTTTTGCGCTTTTTCGCCAAGCAAATGAGGACAAGTGAAAAGTCCTCCCCGTGTCCCCCACTGTGGCAAATACTCGTTTGAAAGTGTCATTTCCATCGCTGCGGAATGTCAGAAACTGCAATTGTTTTGTCATTCGACAAAATCGCCTCTCTCTCTGTGGGCTTTTCCGCCTGAAGTCGTAATGCCGCTGGTTGCTGGGAGGACATTTCTGGACACACAGAGAGAACAACGCTCCGCCTAGTGCGGGAGTAAATTACTTTTTATCGTTTGTGCGCCTTTAGATCGTTGTTGCGAATTGCCATTTTGAAGCAGGAAGAGCCATTGATGATGTGGGGCACGGAGTTGGGTTGATTGTATCAACCTACTTCCGGGGTGAAAGTTCAGCACAACAGAACCGAATCTAACAGTAAGACTCATTGCTTTCTGGAGGGAAACTCTACGCCGCAGCAGTAATAGTCCATTTGTTTTGAGCGACATTTGTGAGGTACACGTCACTTTTGTGGAAATGTGGCTATTGCGTGGGTTTGCCACCAAACTGGTGCTTTATTTAAATTTATCTAATCGATATTGGAGAATGATGGTGTATGGACGATTGGGAAAGTTTAAATGTACTTTTGGCCGGCCGCTTGATTGCCGCCAGTAGTTTAATTGGTAATATTGAGCATAGCCAAACAAAAACAGAACAAATTTCTTACCCCAACAATGGTTATTATCTTGAACGGTATTTTGTGCCTAGCTGGTGGTACACCATTTATCTCACCTGATACTAATGGTTTGCGGTCATTATGGTTGACAGATAACTGTTGTTTTTTGTGTGCAGAAGAAAGGGAGAGCTATTTTAAAATGCACATAATCAGAAGCTGTTAGAAGCGTGACACGGATACTTTCATTTCTGTCGTTCGGGATCTCCTCCATATCATCGGTATTCGTGTGCACGCATCCGGAACGGAATGTCCGCTGCGTCCCATAAGGATCCAACCCCCTTTTTTTGGAAACGGAAAATGCAGACAGCTGCACGCTCACGCAACTGTTCCGATAATGTTCACCGATAGTGGCGGACGGATTCCAACGGACTCACACCCAATTAAAAGTAGCGACAAATTAGCTGAAGTATGTGATGTATGTGAGATGAAACAGACATTTAAAAAAAAAACGAACAATTAATGCAAATTATGCATAGTGGGACGTTTGCAGGACGCAGTGGAACAGATTCAGGGGTTTCCAGGAGTTGTCATAGCTGTGGGACACTTAATTGACTCTTTCTTAAGTGAAATCAACTTTTTGTAATGGGAAATGTACTCTATAGCACCCTTGTTGGACAAATACAATAGGAATTTGCAAGGAGCAAACAGGGTCCATCATATGAAATTCACTTTCCATAGGAAAGAGTTAAGGAAGTGTCTCACAACTATGAGAACCTGCGGGAACCCCTGTATTTGAACTAAATACGGAACTACAGTCGTTTATTCAAAATTTTGGCTCTAACGCACACATTTTTGTCTCTAAGGCGCCAATTTTTGACTGTAAGTCAATTATTTTGTTTACAAAATTTGACCCCATGCCTGAAACTTTGTGTTTAGTTAACCTAATCTGCTCAAATAGCTTGTAAATTTATCATAAATTCTACCACAGGCACAAGCTGTTGATATACAGACAAAAATAGGTGCGTTAGAGTAAAAAAATGATGCCTTAGAGGCAAAAGTTTATGCGCACTGTCAAAAATGTATGCCCTTGTGGCCAAAGATTTGACGGTAGCGGCTGTATTCTGAGGATTTGATCGATGCAGCTACTGTTCTGTTCTTATTGAAGTAGATTTCATTGACTTGTTTAAGCTTTGTGCAGAACAAATATGCCTTTTTTGGTCCTTTTTACCATCTTTATCGTTATTTAAATCATGCGTTATGGTTCATCCTTTATTTGTCATGAATGTTCATGTTTTATTAACTTCTGTTAGTGTACTGTTGTATTCATCTTTTTCTATTGCATTTATTTAGCATCATATAGTATATTTAACATTTTTATTACCTTGTTTTATTTTATATATGTAAACTATTTTATTTTTAACTTGAGTATGATAGCTTTTTGCTCTTTTTACATATGTTTTTGATTATAACTCTTGTTTGAATACCTTTTTCCTTGTTTAGTCATGTGTTCTTCTGTTTTCCCTCTTTATGCTATCATTCTAGCAGCTTACCATTTATTTAATTATTGCTTTCTTTATTCTTGTTTCATGCAATTAATATACGCAACGTTCTGATATATTTCTGACATTTGGCTTTGATATGATTGAGTTTTTGCTTTACTTTATCCTTTTTTCAATCCCTTCGGTGCTAAAGTGCCCACTGTTTGTTCAGTACTGCGGCACACGGTATGTTTAAATCTTTCACGAAAATCCCGTCCACACGTCTTAAATATTCGGTACAGCAGCTGCTAAACAATACGCCGCGGCGCCTACATGAAAGCCCACCCAGTGCGGTATGCGCGTACGCGTCCGCACTCCGACAACTTCCGCTTCCGCAGCGGGACTTTTTGTTTGAAAATAGAGGCAACACAAAAAAAGCGACGAAAACAATAGAAGCTCAAAAAAGGGTAAAATGCGCAGCAAATGGGGGAGTTAATTTAATTGCCGAATTTTAAATTCATAAAAGAACCTTCCCCTCCTCCGACCTTCCCCTAGGCCCTTCCGCAATAGCAGCAAGTACACGGTGTGTGTGTGTGTGGACAAGGTAACGATTTCCCATATGCTTCCCGAAGGAGGAGGAGGTGCTGTTCAAAAGAGGGCAAACGCAAAGGTGGAATGCATGGTTGATGAGTGCGGGCAGGTGTGGGGAAGGGGTACATAAATTCTTCACTTCTAATTCCAACACCTTCCGCCATGCTAGCTAAAAAGGGGATGTGGAAGCCGCTCGTTAGGTAAGCGGGGTGAGTTCGCGCGCGCACGGCATCGGCGCTCAATAAGGATATAGACGTCAGCTGGTTATGGGGCAAAAGTTTGGTTCACGGATGGATGGATGGAGTGCAGGACTTTTAGGATGCCGGAAGGTAATTGTTGGTAATTTTTATACCGTCTCTTTTTGCTGTGGCTCACTTAGTTTAGGCCGGCCTTCCCCCCTCCGAGCCCGTAAAACATTTGGTAGGCTTAATGAGGGCGCTTCGGTTCTTAGGCATTGGCGGAAGGAAAGTTTTTGCTTCCTGTGAAGCGCAGCGCGCACAAAACTTGGGAGGGGTTTAATTGAGGCACCACACCACCCTTCGCGGTGGAGCAGTTGCAAAAGCAAGCAAAATATTTCTGTTGATGTTATGATGAGTTTCTGAGGGTAGCTTGGGGCAAAGTTTTTAAACACGCTGAAAGAATGAGGGGCTCTATAAAATTCCACTCCAGATACAGCCCAAAAGCGAATATGCGGGAAGTGTTTGGTTTGTGCCGTGAAGTGTGTGTGTGTGTGACGAAACATTAAGGCCCTTTTGTTAGCATTTTACTCAAGCACAACAATTATGCTTTTTGTTTTGCTTTTTCGTTACGATGCCACGACATATAGGAATATCTGGATACAATAAATCTCTAGAGACAAGATAGAAGACCTCTGTTCTTGATCAAAGCGTATGATAGGTGTGATAGGTAATGGCTACACATTTCATCATGCCAGTGGGCTTCAAGCACTGTTAATTTTTGCTATATTTGAATAGAACACACCTATAACACTTACTATTCGATCATACTGTATACGACCTCACAAGAAGCACTGTATCATTTTAGAGGGTTCCCCTGAAGGGAGCAACCTTGAACTGTTACTGCTTGTTAGGTAATGACTTATCCCGGATGCTTTCTGTTGGTAGTCACCTGATGCACTCAGATGATGGTGAAACTATTCTAAACCACTACCAGCCAAACCAATTCCTCCTTTAAGGCACTGTGAATGTATTTCAGAACTGTTGCCTGGCTCCCTGGCTGCAGCCTCCCATGCATGTAGACACCCGATCAACGGCAGGTCTTGCTTCACCTGATCCAACCATCGAGTTTGCTGTGCTCCCCTGCGCCTTATGCGGAACTGGGGATCGCTGACGAACTCCTTCACATGAGTGACTTGAGTCCGGCATCCTCATAACATGCTCCAGCCATCGCATCCTGCCAGCCTTCGCCACCGTCAAGATGCCTGGTTCGCCGCACAGCTCAGCAAGCTCGTGGTTCATCCTTTTGCTCCACGCTCCATACATCGCAAAATAAATAGTCCGGAGGATGCGTCGCTCAAACAAGCCCAGAGCGTTTGCATCCTCCGCTAGAATGGTCCAAGACTCGTGTCCGTAGAGGACCACCGGGCGAATCAATGTGCGATATATCTCACATTTCGTGCGGTCTCGAAGTCTTCTGGATCTCAGGAGTCGGTGAAGCCCATATTATGCACGATTCCCCTGCAGCATTCCGTGCCCCGGGATTCCGCTGCTGATGTCGTTGTCGGAAGTAATGACAGTCCAGAGGTAGCAGAATTCCTTTACCACCTCGAGAGTGTCGCCGTCAACTAAAACACTGCTTTCCAGATGGCACACACCAATATACTCGTTACTGCTTTTTGATCTGGTCGACCCTGAAGTATACTACGTCTATGGTATAGTGGCACTCAGCTTCTCACCTTCTGAGGCTAATTTACTCGGGTTATCATCAAGGGCATATCATCTAAAGGGCCCTAGCAGACTACGTTGGAGGTGGTGAACTACTAAACCTCGAAAGCAAAATGAAAATCAAGTATCAAATGTCAAAAACTCATGTTATCTCCCACTAAATAGTCTTCAAGATATGAGATTACATTAAACTTACGAAAAGAATGCAACACACAATCTTGTTGAGCAGCTCTTTTTTTCTGCTTGGTTTAATTTGTTTTGAGTCCTAGAATCTCCTTAAATTGATTTCTTCAATTTAAATCATCTCTCGATTATTAATATGTTCAATCTTTTCCCTCCATCTGTCCCCAATGTACACTTATTAGGGAAGAGGAATTATCGAACGAGATGGATCGTTTTACCTCCGTTAAGGTAACGACCTCTTCTTCCAACCTTCCAAAGGTGCATCCTGCTCCTGTAGGATCCTGGGAAAATTTTCTCCAAACCAAAAAGCCCTCCAGATCTTTAGAAATTAAACTACCATCGATGAATGAATCATAATGATAGTGAGAGAGAGAGAGTATAAAGGCCAGGTCCCAACAAATCATCTGCCTTGCGTGGGACCAACCTACAGAAGGACATTGAAGTAATGAAAATCCTGAGATCCTAGGGTCTTTCTGATCTATGTCTCTCTCTTTCTGTCACACCTTGTTCAAGCAGGCACCCAGTAGGATTGTTACGTGATCGTGTGCGTCATTTTCTTAAGACGTTCTTCATTCAGACACCGTCTTTGGTGCACCTTGTGTGATGCTTTTCTATTTTTAAAAGGCAGCAGTTTTCGGAACAATAACCCCCTGCACACGATCCTGATCACCACGGGTCCCTTTAAGGATCACGGACCGTCCGTTCCCAAACACGGGTACGTGCGGCCCCGTAAAAGGAGGAACTTCTCACCGACCCAAAACCGGGAAGGTGTTCAGTTGTTGTTTGGGTATTATTATCGTTGTGTGTTGTTGGGCTGTCCCTTCCAACCGCTGGCTGGCACGGGGCAGGCTATGATGATGATGATCGTGTGTTGTGTTATCACTTTTGTGTGTTTGCATTCTTGTGTATTGTCATCTTTTCTTCCTGCGTGTAGCTTCTTATTCCTACCGATTTTCTCTCTTTTTATCGTTTTTTCTTGCCCTGGTTCTTGGTCTCAGCTGATCGGTCCTTTTTCTTGTTTCTCATGTACTGTTTCGTAGATGTAGGTTCGGAGGGGTTTGCAGGTGCTTTCCTTTGCTCTAGCTTTACTCTACGGTAAGGAATAGGCACGTGGGAAAATTAACTTTCGGCGCAATTTTATCTTTCCTCGTCATTCGTCAGGGGTTTCTCTCTCTCTCTTGCCGCATTAGCACGAGACACCATTACATGCGTCTCCAAACGATTGCGATCGCAATGATAGGTGCAATAAATCAATAAAAAAGGAAAGTAAGAAAACAAGACGCACACAGCAGAGAGACAAAAAATGACGTACAACTGATAGAGATTAATTTACTACGCAACCTTCCCGAGCATGCATCGAAATCGGCAGCTTTTCCTTGAGTTACAGGGAAGAGATCTCGACAGGGTCAGGCTTATCTTTTATCAGGTTTTTTTCCCCGCCGGTGATGTTGCTTGTAAGTTATGACATCCGACGCCTGCATACATATTTAGCAGGTTGCCCCGTCTGGCTGTGCGGTCTCCTTACGGTTGGGCTCATAATTTTTACAACCCAATAAATATGTCTTCCATTCCGTTTCGCTGGCAACTATCGCGAGAGCGACCGATAAAAAGCAGAACCCTAAATTGAATTAAATGAAACCCAAAGGCCCAGCCCTTTGGAGGACGGGGGTCCGGTTGCAGTTTCGAAGCGAGAGTGGCCCGCGAGCTGCTCTGTTTTATATATATGGTCAATTTACCATTTTATTTCGATTTATTTTAGAGCCCGTTTGCATCATCATCTCGATTTACTTCACGAGATATATTCAGACGCATGCACACACACACAAACCACCCGCTTCATATAATAATAACGTGTAGAAGGAGGAAAAAAAGCCATAGAAACCAATGCTCGTCTCTCGGCGTTGCAGTCCAGTTGGTCGTTCCGGTTTCGGGTTGACAGTTATGATAATTTATGACGCATCTACCCAACCCTTCCGTCGATCGGTATCGACTTCCCTCTCACTCTCTCGCACAAACACACACAAGCGATCATAAAATGTGCACCGATTTTCTTTTTGTTTCAACTCATATGTATGTGTGTGTGTGTGTTTTATGTAGTTTTTTTTCTTCCTTTTATTTCAAGGTGTGGTCAGTTGTGGGACCATCGACGACCACCGGTGACTCACATCATCGGGGCAGAGAGCGCGCTAGACGAATCGAATCGAAAATCTCATTCGATGATCAGTGTATGTGTGTGTGTCTGTGAGCAAGGTAATAAATTTCAAGCTCGTACTGCATTTTTCAAGCAGCAGCCACGGGGGCTACCAGCGATAACCAATCCATCAAATGGTAATTTTATGGTGCCACACGCGCCCGGACTCCCCCCCCCCCTTCCTCGGCCGATTGCTGGAAGGTGCTGAAAATCAATTTCTGGTTTGCAGTGATTGAATTAGATTTCGGCGAAGTGGTGGTAGGTGTGCAAGTATAAGGGGGGAGGGTTTTGAATTGCATTTATGATTCAGATATATATGTACGTTTCATGTTGCAAAAGGGGAAGGCGAAAGGGGGGGGGACAGGGAGGGGGGTAGACATAAAATGATATTTTGAGGTGCATGATTGGAACAGTTTTTATTGCATTTTCGTGTAATGTGTTTTATGCTTTGGTTTATGGCAACTGCACCCAGCTGCGCGGTATATATTGTGAACAAAAGCAAAACTTACAACATAGTTTACGTATTTTACCTGAAATGGTTCACTTTCATCCAAAGATACACCTTCAGGGCACACGTTTTCATTTTTATTTTATTGTATTGTGCATTTTAAATAATAAAGCTGTTTAAACATTGGGAGATTTTACGATATTAGTCAGCTGTTTTATATGGAGTCATTGACACTAGACGACTGAAATCATGGCAACACTTCATACAAAACCACAACACAGAACCATCCGATCACGCCGATCCATCAAAGGTTCGATCAGTTCATGAAAGATTGCATTTTGTTTTTGCTCAAGGACGAATCTTGTGCCAAGAAAGGTTAAATAATGTTTGGATTGATGTTTCAAAGGTTATGTTAAAGTTTTAGTTTTAAATACTATAACTCATTTCAAACAGAAACAGAATTCTAAACGCATCTTTTTTATACACAATTGCGAAAAACCAATATGACGAACCGCAACTGTCGAATCGATACAACCCGGCTGATGAACGCTGTTCCTCTGATAGGTTGAAAATTGGAGCTTTCTGGCTGAACATTCAGAAGGGACCATTGTTGAAAGCAATCGTTATTATGAAATTATAAGAAATATGGTGTAAAATAAAAGAAAAATTGATAAATAAGGCGAATTGAAGCTTCATGCGCGGTGCCGTGACCAGGATAGTACACCGATGTTAGACCACCAGCTGGTCACATAGACGCATTTTAGCATTAAAGCATTAAGGAATTTCGCAGTGCAAGAATTGAGATTTTTTAAATGTGTTTTACTTCGTTTCTAGCCATTCTAGTGTTATTTTTCATAAAAATTCATACTTTGGTTGATAAATACTTTAGCTAACAAAACATTTTGCTGTCCATTCGTATGACTCAGTTCACCAGGTTACTTCCAATGGTGCCTAGTTATAGTTGACCATGTCTTTCAAGTGAATTTTTATCATCGAAGGCCTCGGTTTTTACAGGAAGAGATCTGACGTTCACCAAATATATTGACTTCCTGGTCATCAGGTTTCATAAACAGTTTGAGTAGCCAAAATTTTAAAAATACTTTGAAAATGAAATAGCTGAAGTTATGTTACATATCTTTAAAACACCCCGGAAATCTCCGTTCATCAGCTGTAATCCCTAAAACTTTCTTGGCAAAAGACATTCAAATCAAAGTTTTGGTGCCATGACCAGGATGCACCCCAGTGGAATATATCCTAAACTTTAATGATTCGTTTTATTGCTCATTTTACTGTGTTTATGATTCGATTTTATGAACTTTGCAGCAGCAAAACTACCTTACATTGCTACTCCATCCACTGTTCTCTCTTAATTCCTAGCCCAGTCTCGTTTTGCCAGCGCAAAGATCTTCGCCAGAAAAGCATGCTACCTCCTGCTACAACAATGTTGCCTTTCAAGTGTATCTTTCCGTAATGTTTAATTGCTTCGTACACAATTTGCTTCCTTCTGATGCGTCTGCAACTGCCACCGCCGCCATTGCCTGTATGATGATGATTCATTAACACCGTACCCATTGTTTAAATCGCCTTAATTGCTAACATTACCAGAAGGGTGGCGGGTGCCTGGCGGGATGTATGGGTGGTATGTGTTTCGCTTTATTCGCCTGCCTATACAACAAACACCCATATCGTTCCTCGTGTGTCCCATGGCTTTACACAGCACATTCGTTGGTACGGTTTCACATTCTTTCCACAAAGTTTGCTGTAAATGAGCAAATAAAGCCAGTTTAAGACAGCGCACCCACACACACACACACACACACAGTGTGTGTCAGTGCAAATTACATCCTTTGTGTTGATTTTTTCCTGGATGGGAAAACTTCTAATCGAAAATGGGGGAGGAACCGTGCGCTCTCTGGTGTGTGTTCAGCGCGTCAAAGTTTTCCGACCACGTAAAAACACGTCGTACGTGTGTGTGATTGTTGCTAAGGGAAGGAAATGGGAAAAAGGGTGTTGTAAATTGAATTCTTTTGCGCTGAAGCTCTGAACCGTCCTGGGTGGCAGATATCAAACGTTCTTGGCTGTCTTGCTGTAATGCCACCACGCCATCGTCATCAACCATCGTGTTTTGCAGATGAGAAATGGGACACTATCATTCTCCTCCGTCGGCTGCCACCGCGGCCAAACCGGGCTGGATGTGGTGGGGTCGCAGGAGACAACAGAGTAAATGCAAACAGAGAAAAAAGCTGCTGCAAAAATGTATACAATTTAATGAATCATACAAAACGATTGCGAGAACACACCACCACCACCACACCAGCATGATGCCGTTCCGATGCGGCTGTTCTAATGCTGTAATCGTATAAATATGGGAACACATTTGCGAGCGGGTTGAATGTGCGAACCGGGGGCTATAGGGGGGATGAGGCGACTGAGATAAGCCCCGAAAACGGCCGGAAAACATTCTGGGCACAGCAACACAAACGCCGTAGCTCTCCAACCTGGGCCAAAACGACAATGTGTTCCAATGATAAAGCGTTTCCCATTTGCCACAGTACTCTCTCGTGCATTCGAAACCACCTTCAAACCCTCCCGCCCTTTGCAAAACGTTCAATCGTGACGTCCTCCGACCCCCGTGGAATGCTTGCTACCCGGAAGGAGCCAGGCCCAAATCCAAAACTACTGCTGCTGCTTTGGCCGTTCATTCTGGCGATGAATTATGGAACCAGTGCCGGGGATGGATGGAGGGGGATGGGGAAAATCTGGCAAACGGAGTAACGTTTTGTTTTGTGAATTGCCACTCCAAAGGCCTGGTAGGCGCCCCGTACCAAGCGCCGCCGTGGGAGTTTCGTGCTGGAACGGCTCCGAAAATACACCGAGCACAGCATCATCGTCATCATCAGCATCATCCGGCAAGCGTTTGGAAAGTTTAGAAACTTTCTGCTTGCGTGTTTCGTGTTGCGCCACTTTCCTGTGCCTGCCTGTCTGGGTGGAGGCATGGTTGCCGGTTCAGTGAATATATGACAGTTGTCACCGCGTGCACAGTGTGTGTGTGTGTGTGTGTAGTGTGTCGAGCTTGGAATAAATTAGATAACATAAATATACTGGTGTAATTTAAAAGGAGGCTATTGTGCTAAACTTCGCGTGAGTGGCAAATTTTGGAACTGGAGAACGAGGGAGCAATAGATTGAGAGTACAAGGACAACGTTCCTTTGGTTGGATAAACAGTCGATAACAAAATTGTTGCGAAGGGTCTTGTAAGTGAATATCTTAATTATTCGATAATGTATATCAATGTTAAAATAGGGACAATTGATAAATGAGCTTCTGTCGTTGTTGGACCCTAAGACTTCGATGTATACTTTATTTTAATAATATTGCCAAAGATTTTGAGCTGTGCTGAGCATCTTCTGCTCTATGTGAGATTTGCGAGACGTACGTCGACTCGTTAGAGATCAGAGTACGAGGATTTAGTTAAAAAGAGCTTAAGGTCAGTATGCAGCATATTTTAATAGTATAGAGGCTTCAACTATTCTATTCTAGGCTTACCCTTACAAAAAATATCAATTGCAGACGAAAGTCTTGTCGCTTCACCGGCACGAGCACCTCCGTGACGTTCGAATTTCAAAAGCCTTTATTGGACTGACTAGGAGAAGATCCGAGAGTATAGACATTCAATGAACTAATACTTGAAGTGTTAATACGTGTGCTTAAAAGATGTTAAAGCTAACTTTACATTTTTCGAGTTTAGGTACTAATGTACGGAACAGAAAGGAACAGAGTTCTTCGTACGACCTCGTGTAGCATTTTTCGAGTTTAGGTACTAATGTACGGAACAGAAAAGAACAGAGTTCTTCGTACGACCTCGTGTAGCGTTGTATCCCTCCAGAGAAATGTGAATTGCCCATATCGCTGTGGCTCAGTAAAATCAGTCATTCCAAGAGATGCAATAATAATTTGAATAAAAACTAATTGCAACATTAACCATTGACAAATGAGGCCGTTCCCATGCATTTTACCATTTCGATAAACTGTAAACTATAATTCGTTGTACAAGCTTGTGCATAATATTTGATGCAATTCATATACCCTATAATGAACTATAAGTCTTAATTTGTAAGAAAGGGTGTGAAGAGATTGTGCCATTAACAATGGCTTACTGTTATTATGTCCAATTGCCGTCCTACAATTCTTCACAGATTATAGTTTTAGGTGGAGAGCTAATCATCACTATTCCATAAATATGTCGATTTAAATCGCATAACATTCGTGAACATCATCTCATAAGAATTAATTATAGACCTTAAAGTTAATCACAGTAATAGAAAAATGACAACTTCCCCCAACATTGGTCACCTACTGTACCTGGTGCGCCTTATCGCTAACGGCAAAAAACGGGGAAAAACATTTGTCATACAGTCAGGACCACCTCGCTCAGCACAAAACCGAAGCATAGTGTAAACTTTTACATACCTATTTTACAAAGTTTCTGCTGCAAACTAAAACCAAAAAAAAAACGTAGCGCATAAATAGTATCATGCAGCTTTCGTCTAGTGATAATAATACCTGTTTAGAAGCGGAAGTTACGCCGCAAGTTCAAGTGTTAATAATAATGTATGTTTGGTACGGATGAGAACATTAGATTAGTGCGGCTTAGTGCAGTTGGTGTATGCGTTATCGGATGCTGGTAATTCTGTTTCGTTTTGTGTCTATTGAAGATGCACCAGACGATGTTTTGGGGGAATTTTTAAAATGTTTCGCCAATGAGAGAGTTTGGGTAGGATTTTTTCTTAAATATTAACAGAACCAGCTACAATTCTGAGATGATTTGCATTACAATTATGTGTTGACGTTTATGTCCTGAAAATTCCTGATGTGAAATTTCCAAACTTTGGAGTTTACTGGAGTGATGTCCAACCTCCAAACCCGACATGCTTTCTCCTGTTGCACGTCCTTATGCTGTTTGGCTCCCAAAAATGACAGCTTGTCCCCAAACAACAGTATCGCGTTGTTGGAGTTTTCTAAACTTTCGAGCACTTCAATCTTTACCCTCTTGCTGTAGTACAGTATCACCATCTCAAGCTTTGTAAACTTTAAAGCACTTCAATCCTTACCCTCTTGTCGTTGCTGAATGCTCTGGCATCAACAATAAAACTGCACTTAAATTCCACTACAGCTGACGTCCTCCTAGCCCGGCCCGGTTTTAGCTACACCGTATAAAGCGTAGACTCTCTTCGCACGCCACCGTTACAAGAGACCGTGCATATCAAGTACTGTGGTGACGTTTTCCTGTAAATCACACCCGTCATCCTAGGCGTCCTGTGCGTGTGTGTATGCCCAAAAGGAGAGCCGGGAAGCATAAATGTCATCACCATACATAAATCATCATTATGACGTCCAGAGAAAGGCGAGCGAACGGCACATCAGAAACCCTGGAGCAGTTGAGCCTTTGTGGAGTGCTTGGGAAGCAACTGTGCGCCACAATTTGTAGTATCATCTCTCACACTTTCTGCAGCTACATCCCGGGTCAGATCCTTCCGTCAGAAGGTGTTTCTCTTCGTGTGTATCTCGTATGTATTGCACTACTCGCAGTACCCTGAAGTGCTGATGTGTTGTTAAATGTGTCGTCGCCTTCCATCAGCACAGCACCACAGCGCAGGAGGGAGTGTGCCGGCGAATCAAGTGCGAAAACACACACTCCGAATGTCGACTCATCAGCAAATGGTAACGATCATTAAATCGAATCTTCATCTTGCTGTGCGCCTGTGAGTGTTTTACTGCCCCAAAAAGAGAAAGAGGAGCGGGTCCTTGAAAGGGATCCGGAGTCCTACTGGTGCACGTGTGCCCACCAACCAACCAGCCAAGTGTCTCTGGACGTTGTTTTATGTCATAAATATAATAACATAAATTCCCTTCTCCCGAGGCCTCCTGTTCGGCCGACCTGTGTTCGTGTGTTGGGACGTGGAGGACGTATCTCTTCCCAGTTCTTTCCCGTTTTAATGGGAAGCACAACACTTCATTGCCGGCCGTTGTGACGGGCCTGTGCACGTTCGCATCCCACTGCGTCTCTCCGGTTTTGGTGTACGTGCGTGTGTGTGCGTGTTGACATAAATGATAGTATTGTTACCCATATTTATGGACGGTTGCGTCGTCGTACGGTTTTTAGCACACACAGTTACGGGCTCCCTCGTGTCTCCCGAAGGACACGGCACACCGGCTGCACAACACACGCCACTGACCTTACGCACATGTGTGTGCGCGGCGGTGCCCCGATGTGATGCGTGCGTGTGTTGGTGACAGCGTTAAAGGACAATAAATTTCGTACCACTTGTGCGAGGCGGTGTGTCCCGGGACCCGGGGTGTCACTTTCGCTGGCGGCCGCCCCGGCCCCGGGATGGGACCGTTTTGCACCGGTGAAGTGGATTTTAATACGGCAGAATAGCGGCAAGCGCCAGATTGAAGCGACACACACACACGCTTTTTCACATTATTGTATTCCACGTCACGATGATTTCGGGGATGTAATTTACACACTCTGTGTGAATGAAGGGTGATCCGATCGCGTACGGTGCACGCTGCTTAGGCTAAACTATTTCCCATATTTGCGTGTATATAACTATGTGATGAATATCTGTTGCAAAAGGGTGCCCTACATTGCAATGGGCGAAATCAAAGGGCGATAATTTATGGTTATGTTCTCGGTTGGGTTGTTTTATTTTTGCATTCCATTTTCTCTCTTTCGCTGAGTGCTGTGTGAACCGAAACATTGGGGTTCGATTAAGCGAAATTGCATATGATCTTTGCTCTGTAGGTTGTATTTTTATGTTGCAACGCAATGGGCACAAAGGAAAAAAGGTTTTGCTGCAAGCAGATGAGTATTATGAAAAGAAAAAAGAAAAAGCTACAACAATACATACCTTAGCAACGCACATACTCTAGTTTTATTACGCCTTGAGGTATGCATTTATTGGATCGTGTAATTCAAAACATCCTGGATGTATGCAGTTGTCTTGACAAAAGGTTGGTTTTACAAAGCAAAGCAAAGCAGCAGGGCCTTTCTTCCTGATAAACTAACAGTTTTCTGGAATCAAACATAGACATCATTACAATACTAGTTAAATAGGTATCATATCATATATGAACCGTACTGATCAGAAATATCATTTAAATGTATGGAAGAGTGTACGAAATACTTTGTTACATACATCGTTTTAGAGAGTGTTAGCTCATATTGAGAATTCAGTATTAGTAGTCAGCCACTTTCCCAAACACTATCGAATTCGGCAACGATCGTAGGGATTGTCAAAATTACATAAAATGGTTTCCTTGGATGTTTTTTTAAAATATTTTGCCATATTGTACATATAACTGAGCAGGATACTCATGAAATAAATTAAAGTAACCGTAGTATCTAGGCAACTACAACTATCGTTCCTCTTCGATCGAGTTTGGGAAAGTGGCTTAGTATCTTGAGTATTCAGTAGTATCTTGGGTATCATCAGTATTTTTCACAATTTTTTTGATGATTTTCAACTGTTGTATTAGCATCGTAATATATTTCAATTCTTTCAACATGATTTTCAACATGCGTTAGACAATTTTTTGTGATGTGTTGAAAATCATGTGGATAAATGAAACATTAATGTGATGCAAGTAAAATGTGAAACAGCTTTTGAAAAACATCTGGCAGGCAGTGAAAACAGGGTTTTTTAAGTCACTTTCCAATGTGCACATTACAGGGTTTTCCAAGTCAGTTTAAAACTTGAACGTTGTTATTCACCGCGTGCTAAATGTTAATCCACAACAATCGGATATTCCATATCCATCGTCATAATTTTTAATTTCTTCAGCATGATTTTCAACACGCCTCAAGCTGGATTGAGTTAACAGTTCTTTGTGACGTGTTGAAAATCATGTGTAAAAACAGAAATTTCATTATGAAGCAAATACACCATTGGACAGTTGTTGAAAAACATCTTGGAGGCGGTCAAAAATACAGGGTTTCCAAGTCACTTTCGAATGAGCACATAGTTATTGCAGGATGAAAATGTTGAAAATCATGTGGAAGAACGCAAAGATTATTGTGATGCAAATATAATATTTAACAGCTGTTGAAAAACATCTCGCAAGCAATGAAAAATGTTGCAGATATTGGAAGTTGACTCGGAAAACCCTGTAATGATGTGCTTAATGTGTAAAAGTTATAGGTAAATTGAACAAAAATCTGCAATCGCTTCTGAATAACGGCGCCAACAACGGAAGCGGTTCCGGAAGGTAGGTGCAAAACTCCAAACTCGGAACCGTCCCTCAGTAACTAAAGGTTTTCCAAAACTAAGAGTTACTACCCTTAGTAAGTAGACAGAAAAAAGTAGCAGTTTATTTATTAATGTTGAACTCTAATATTCACAAGCTAATGTCAACTTGATATAACCAATTGAGTGTTGCTATGCTATGATTTAACACTGCAATGGACTTGGATTCGGAACATTTTAGCATCTAAAAATCGTGTATGTCCTTAAACTCATTGAAACACACACATTCATGTACACCCATTACAAGTGTTGCTAATATGGTTAACCTTTTCAGTGCCAGCTGGAGGCATTTTCAACACCGCCATTATCACTTTGCCAACGATATTTCATTCTCCCTTTTCCACCCGATACGGAAACACTCTTACCCACTGCACTGCTTACCATTTTTGCATATATTCTCGCAAATACCCTCTTACTCCTCTCATCCCAAGGGGAAAAAAGGAAAAACAGCAACGCACACCCGATTGTGGCAGCGATCGTTTAATTGTGCGCGTCGATTTCGCCGCATTATTTTCCATCCAGCAGCAGCAGCAGCAGCACTACGATTGGGTGCCATACGCATTTGCATAAAATAAACGCATAAATCCCTCCGCGAAATTATGACGTGTGTGCCTCGCTCTCACCCCGGTACTACTTACCCCCAGGTGGTACGCGGGGAAGGGACCGCAAAAGGTTGTTTGCCATTATAATCTTTCTTCACGACGGCAACGACGTTTCGTCAAGGAGTGTGTTTGTATCGTGCGCGCAGGGCGGGATGATTGAAAGGCACTCAACCGTTGCTTTTGCGTTTGTCACGCACGCACCAACCGATACGGTTAGAACGGTTTTCCAATACCACACACACACACACCCTTACCGTTCGGTTTCGGTGCGCATTTCATGTGGCGAATTAGTGAAATTTATGACCCGCGACTACCGCCGCAGCTAAAACGCGCACCGCGGGAGAGTGAACGTTGCCGATCAGGATTTATAATTGAATTGAAACGCGCCTCGTCGTCGTGAGGAGCAGTCTGCGTGTGTGTGTGTGGAAAACAATTGGACATCGGGAAAAATGGAGAAACGCGCCAGCCCGGGGAATTGTTTACCCGTCCTGGTAGTACCCGGGGTTGCGGCACAAGTGGACACGCGTCACGAGAAGGCACGCAACAACGCACGATCGGCTGCGATGCGTGGCACGCCAGCGTTTACGACTCCCCATGGGCTGGTTGATGGTGGTGGTCCGGTTTCGCGCTTTACCCGGGCAGAGAGCCCCCCGGTTTTATGCGTGTTTTCGATTATTGTTTAACGTGTCGTTCGGTGGAAGTTTTCCTTCTTTTTTCCTGGGGCATGGTGGTGATCGGGCGACGATGAGCCTTTCTCAAAGTGGCACTTTTCCCTAATGAATGTTGATTAAATTGATACCGTCGCTAATTGGAAGCGAGAGCGGAAGAGAGACGGAGAACTGGGAAGGGACAGAACTGTGCCTATTGTGCTTGTGGGATGTTTTGCCCTTTTGCCCTATGAGGGTGGGACAGTTGGTTAGGGCGGTTCGAAGGGAAAAAACGAACATTGAATTAGAGATGTTATCGAGCATACGCACACTATTTGTTTTCTGTTTTATGGCTGTCATTGTAAATATACTTGGCCAGTAAAGATAGGTTTGTATTATTTAAATGCATTTTGTTTCAAAATGAGAAGTAAGATATTGACATCCACAAGCTCTTAGCTTGATGCCTTAATGTTGTGTGTCGATACTAAATTCATCATTAGTTTTGCTCTATTAAGAGACAGAACAGGAATCTACGGAAGTCTACTATTGTACCAATTGGAATATCAATCCGTTGGACAGCTAAGATGTACCGTTTCTTGCCCATTTGGTATTTGTCACTAACCTTCGTCTTTCTCCGGATTCCTAGTCTTAATGACAATTCCGTTACGGTCCTAGCTCAGCTGCCGGCGAATGTTCATGATCCATGTCTTCGTTGCAGTCATTGCTTTGAGCCAGAGTTTAATTCTGGTTCTGTTCTAGTTTGTCTGGCTTGGTCACCATTACTGTACTCCTGTAAAGGCCTTGCTCCACGGTGACGATTTGAATTCTAGTTCTGGATCTGATCACACACGTTTCACTTGTTTATTTCCGCATTTTTGTTCTTATATTAAACGTTTTTTAAATGTTGTACAGCTTCCTTACACCGCAAATGAATCAAATTACGGACTGCTTCAAATTCCGGACATTCGGCATGTTTTTATTGAATTTCTTCCTATCCAGTTCCTGGCCATACCACTTTTTAATTTTACATGATTGCCACGATGTACTAGAATAAATTAAAAATGTGTCTGATCCCTAGTAGGCCCTGGTGCCACAGTAAATAAATATTTTCTGTCAGTCAGTTAGGTTCTTAGCAGAGTCATTCTTAGCTGTTTTACTTCAAACCCCTGCCAATGTTATTCCTTCGATAATTCTTATTAGTCGCGTTCGCGTGCATTGAAATACTTCGGAATCTGCCAATATTGAAATGTTGGAAGTAGTTATCAACGTGAAAACAACAGTGTTTTAGCATATTCTGCTCCGAATTTCATTAAATCACATATTTGATTCTGTTCGGAATTTGAAGCAAGATTTGTTATTTTGTTTTTAATTCCGGATAGCTGAAGTAAATTGTGATTCATTGTAGATACATACTTTTCAGGCAGTGATAATAAGAAGAATGGCTTGATGACCGTACGGGAAAGCTCGTCAATTCGGGTAGCAGTTCTTCGGTTCTAAGTATCTACGAGTACAAGAGCAAAACAGCAGTCAAGCTCCGGTTTTTAAAGGCTGTTGTTCTGTCGTTCTAGAAGGATTCCTTCACCAAGAATTGGATGTTTGGATCTTTATATAACTTAAAAAAACTAAAAAGCTGTAGTGTGAGTATGAATTTGAAGATTACAGACGAAGTTTTGAGGCTGTCCGGAATTCGACTCATAACGTCTGAGTAATTGAAACATGGGCTCGAAACTGTCCGGAATATGAATCAAAATAGCGATGCAATATTATGATTTTTGCAGTGTTTCTAGTAAATTTATTGTAATTATCGTCAAATGTAGAAGGCATACAGACCGAATTTAAGTGTATCCTTTCTCTCACTCCCTCCGCTATCTTTGAGGGATGCTGCGACCAATTGGAACGCTACCCGCGCGGTCCCAAATTCAAAGTATCGTACCAGAAGATCATCCAAATCATCCAAACATTTTATTTTGCGTTACGTAATGAATGTTAAACTCCTTCTCTCCCCCATCGTAACAAAACGTAACGTTTGACGACAGCCTCTCCCACCGTCACAAGCATTACGTACTTGATGGATGATGCCTAAACAATTATTCTCGCATTGATAGCCTATTGCAAGACATTCATCAACCATCAGGAGGTGAAACCGGATGATCATAAAATCCCATCAAAAAACCTCACACAATTACAATAATCATTTGCAACGTACATCATTCCTAGGAACGATTCCAAGAGTGGCTACGACATCCACATCACAAAATGATTCACTGACTCCTGTTCCGTAGCGGAAGGACCTAGCGGTTATAACCCTCCCATGCTAGATCCTATAGAGAGGACTCCGGTTGGCAGATATTAATTAGCAAGCATTCATCATCAACAGGTTCATAATCGATGCCCGGGAGTCCCGGGATGCGTGTGTGTCTCATAATGTGTGTGTGCTTCTCATAATGTTGTGTAGTTCGAAGGGGTCACACACGCTCTCTATTGGCAGCGTTGTTCCCTATTCAAATCACATCTGTTCCGATCGTGAGTGTGCAGTCGCGCAGTGTGATTTCGCATCCCGCAGCGGACAGGGCAATTTCAATTTCCTTGCTTAGCGTTTCGTTTGGGCTTTATTCTAACTCTCTCTCTCTCTCTCTTACAGCCACACGGCTCCTTTTACCCCGTTTGGAAAGTACTCTAGAAAAAAAAAGAATAGGATAAAAACAAGGAGCCACCATCGTTTGTCAAGCTGCTGCTTTGGTGACTGCTCGAGAGAGGGGACGCACTAACCCTGTAAAATGTGCTTCTCATTTCATCTCATTCATTCCGTTTTAAAAGGGATGTAATTCTTCGTTATTTTGCCTCGTTTCAATGCTACCGGCGCATCAGCGCACACCAAACAACACGTAGAACATCATGGATTGAAAATTGAAAAACCAATTCTCGCTGGCCCCAAAAGTGCGCCGAGCCCGGCGCCCTATTACCACCGTGCGCGTGCATGCAGTGGAAAACAAACGACGCTGACGATATTATCCCCCCGTTCGGCGCTTCGCCCGTTTCAAAGGTTACTTTGCGAAACGGGGCAACGAGAAGCAGCCGACCGTTTGCAGTACCTCCGTTGCTTAACAACCGCACGCAACGCGGAGCACACTCGCGCAAAGACGCCACATGGGAAATGGGCCTATCAATAGGAAAAAACATAATCATAATCGTAAACTAATAGATCGATCCCTGCTTCTACCTCATGTGCTGCATCTTTGCCAGATTTAGCTTCCCATACACTGCGTTGTTTGTCGGGAAGAGCCATAGCGCAACCCCTTGTATTTCGCACATCCAAGTACAACCACGTGCGTCGACAATAAACTGAAAAAAACCCCGAGAATTGCTCCCGCACGTGTGAAGTCGCGAAAAATTGTGAACATTGTGCCAGCAGCAATCTTATCGCAGCGAAGCCAGCAGTACAGTGTGGCTTCGCTGTGTCATCCTGCGTTTGATGCGTGTGTGTGTGAGAGTGTTTTTTTCGTTCAAAATTTTGCACACAAACAACAAAAAATAGCACCGAAGGGAGAAAAAAAGCAAGCAATTGTTATCCTCGTTTCTAAAACGGATTCAATTATTAATATTAAAATTGTATTTAAGTGACAATCGTTCCCTTTTTCCATAAGAAAAAAACGACCCCTGAGGGAAGAGGGTACTGCGTGCCTGGATGCCATTATTAGCTATTGAAAAATGAAAATAAATCTAAGGAAAAGCAAAAAAACCTGAGAGCTGTAAATAGGAGAGGGGGGTCCAGTGGCAGAGAGAAAAGACGCGAAAAGATTAAAGATGTAAAAAAGAAGAAAAAAAGTTGAACCCAAACCCTACTTTGAGGGTGCCAAATTGTAACAAGAAGCGCTTTGAACAGTGAACAGTGTTCGCGCAAAGGGGCAGGGGACGGGTGCAAAAGTGTGATTGAATTTCAAAACCCAAAACCCAAACCAAAGAAGCAGAAAAAAACTCCTCTACCAGATGAGAAGACGAAAAAAATGAGGGTGAAAACAACTCAATGTGACCAATTGTTGTATGGTTTTTTTTTTTCACTTTGATTTTCTTTCCTACTTTCTCTCGTTTTGCGGTCGTTGCCCTCACCCGGTTCGGTGGACAGGGGATAATAATAAGACCTTTAAATTTAATAGCTCTAAATATCCTGTATCGGAAAATCGGGTTCGTATTGAATTTCAGCTCTCGATCGAACTCCCTTTTCCCGAACGAGTTGTGCGATAAATGTCGCAATTCGTGGACATTTCACAGCTAATTGCATTAAATATTGCATTGCAAAAGGACTCGAACAGGGAGGGGGATCGGAAGCTAATAAAGTTGTAGCTTTCAAGATAAATAAACAAGTTGTTAGTTAAGTAAGGGAGAGTACAAAATACATTTGAGGATTAAAAGTTATTAGGAAAATGGTAGAATTAATTGTTGAAATAACCGAATTAATGTTAATTATTTAGATTGAATTGGAACAATTTAGGTTTTATTAGAAATGTTTCCGTAATATAGGCGTTGCTGATATTTTTTGACTCTAACTCGCCTTTTTTTTGGTATACAAGGCAGCAATTTTGGATAATTTTCGCCTCTAAAGCATCAATTTGTTTGTTTGTTTTATTTAATTTAACCCAACGTCTCAAACTGTGTATTTCAAAATCAGTCAGTTTAAGTTATTAAAAATATATATATAAATTAAATATTTGTCAAGCAAAATTTGGAAGTGTAAATGGAGTGAAAAAATTGACATGCCTTTTCTGGTGGAAAAATATCTTGAAAATTTATTAAATTTCATCAGTTTTTTTAATTAAAAAGCTATCAAATTAAAGAGGTTTTCTACTGTTTTTGTGATGTAAAACTTCCGGTGCTATAAATCTTCTCCAATACCTTTTAAATTGGTCCATTAATGATTTCTTCAAGGGTAAAACATTGTTCACTTGCAAACAAAAATAGGCGCGTTAGAGTCAAAACTTGATGCTTACCGTCAAAAATTAAAGCCTTAGCGCCAATGTTTAGTAGCAACGATTGTGTTTTTTCGGTTTTTTCACGAATATAACGATTGTGTGCATACATAAAGGGAAAGTTATACAATGTTATTCGTTTTAGAACTTCACATTCTACCATAATTTAATTTACTACTTTCATATGCTTTCATGCAATATATGTAAAGTAATAAATGTAAATATAACTATGCCTTCATAAGTAAATGTAAAATGAAATGTAAATGAATATTGCAAAAAAGGACGATTTATGGTGCCACTTCCAAGCTACCATCGCTAATCATTTCTTTTGACATTATAAATACATACAAATTCGTGATTTTACGCAAGATGTGTAAAGATTCCTCATCCAGTAATAATCAAGCAGTGAAATATTAGTCCATATATTAGGACTGAAAAATGATATAACAGAACACTAAATAGTAGAGAATAGAAGAAAGATGTTAGAACGCTGATTGTAATAAGAACATATTTACACATCTAATATCTTGCTTCTAGCATCCCATTTGTTTGTTTCGATTGTTCGTTGTCCTTTCTCGTTGCATGCCATAGTACAATAATTCAATTCAGCCGCTAATTGAATGTCTTCAGGCATTCCTGAAGCTGAACAAAAAAGAGAAAAAGCCTAATTCTAATGTGGGCTAGCCTTCACCATCCCACCGCTCGCATCCCAAAAAGGTTCCCAACGGTGAGAGCCTACATTCTAATTAGTGGCTGAGAGGTGGTGGTAATAATCATTATTATTTTGGTACATCGCACATTTGAATAGTAGGAGAGAAAAAACCCGCGATTCCTTATCTCTTGGTGCTCGCTTGTTCTTTAACGCTCGATGTAAATTTCCTGCTGGCAGGCAATTGTGCCACAGGGGTGTGTATATGGAAAAAGCCCAAGACTCATAGCCCAATGCAACACGGCACACAACAGCTACGATTTGGTGTGGCTTTAGGAATGCTTCCGCAAACCAGCGGTTTTAAAGGGTTCGTTAGGGCTCGGGGTACAGACAGCAACAAAAAAACTCAGGCGCATTTAATCATGAACAATCGCGCGTTGTAATTCAATCCATTCCGCTCGTCAAAGCTGCTTGTTATCAACAGCTACTGACTGGCGTTTTCTCTCTCTTTCTTCTGAGTATCTCGCTCATTCTCTGTCTCTTTTCGTACCTAGTGTATTTTCAGGGCAGTCAGGAGGAAAACAGGCTCACCAACTAACCAACCAACTGCCCGTCCTGGTCCCTGTCCCTGGGAGTGGTATTAATTTCACGAACACGAAAATACTTCGCGCGTCCATAATTTACCATAATTATCTGTGAATATCTTGTCGGTTCGCGCTTAGCGCGTATTTCCACGTGATGGTCATTCATGTTCGCTGTGCATGGTTCGCTCCCTACGCTGCACCGTGCCTTGTTCTTCCCCTTGTGGTATTTTCCGCCAGGATTCCCTCTCGGGACGGAGGATTGTGCTTCCCATTTGTGTGTGAGTATAGTGCTGCTTGCGTCCATCATTGCGTGATGATGTGTTGTAGTTTTTTTGTTGTGGTGGTAAAAATATTCTAAAAAAGCAAAAAAAAACCACGGAGAGAATTTTCATTTGACAACTTGACGGTTGCAAAACACAAAAGCGAGGTCTATTTTCTGCTTTTTAGATGCAATCTCGGCAATGTCGCACGACCGTGAATGGGAACTGCACACTAAAACAAAAGCAAATTCTTCATTAATAAGAGGAAAAGTCGATGAGCAGAGGGAGCATTTTGCGATGCAGAAATTTTAATAAAAGCCATTTGATTTCCAATGAATTCTTCTCTATTGGTCAGTAATGTGCTTTTCGGTGGCACCGTGCTGCTCGATGTTATGCAGTCAACACAGGTTTAGTGTGAAGGAAACGTCATTCTCTTTTTTTTTTGCTCCCAATATCATAAAGAACACTAAGACTTCTCCTGATAATGGAATTTCTCCAAATAATATAAACTGGTTTGCAGAATATTCCCAATTTATTACCGTATGTCTCCCTCACTCAATAATATGCGCTGTGATGTAAGATAAATCATTACTCATTTGTTTGGCTCTTGAAGACTTCAAGTAGTATGAACATTGATGTCCAACATGTCGTCTACAGAACACAAAAGGATCGTTTGGAGGAAAATTTGACATGTGGCCAATCGAGACTTCAGATCTTTGAACATAATTATTCAGAATAAGTATAAGATTCTACACCACAAGCAACTTGTTGAGTAATATTAACCTTCTTGAAAGCGTCTCAAGGTAAGGTACATCTAAAGTATAGCGCTTTAGAGTAAGATTCGGTAGTAAGCCACTAAAAGGTTTTTTGTTGTATTGGAATAATTTGATTGTTCAAAACAGTTTTGCGGTCTTACAATGCAGGGTGTTTGCCAAGATTTTTTGGTTGTTCCCGAAAATTATTGGTTGCTTCTCATATTTTTGTGGGTATATTCGCACGAATTTTGGCCATTTCCCAGAATTTGTTGGTTCAATTGTATTGATATCCAACGGGATGATACCAATCGTTGAAAATCGCCCAAAAATAATACGGGAACCAACCAATAAATGGTGGGAAACTCTGTACGAAAGGATCCTCAAACCTTTAAATTACACATAACATGAAATAGTACACCATACAAAAATAACAAATACAAAAAAACCTATTTACTAAACCTTTGATTGCGAAACCAAACACTCTGATGGAATTTATTCGACTGTTCTACTCCATCCACTGAATCATCGACGTTTACTGTCCATTCCTGGTCGTCCTGGAATTACTGCCCAATTCTCATCCTGAAATCACGATATTTTTTAACCACCTCAGCCAAACAGCTCACACTCCGTACACCATGCTCTGTAACACTCATTGCCACGCAGTATTGCGTCCAATAATCTAGCGCCGTTTATGAGTTCATCTCTTCTCCTCACCATTCCTGCCCGAGCTCCAACGCCAAACAATTCCAACGCAACATCATCAACAACAACAACAAAAAACTGCTGCCAAATTACATGCAATAAACCACGCGCTTCTAAGTTCAAGCCGCTGCTGTGTGTTTTGCGACCCATCCTTATCCCTCTCACACAGATTTTCGTTTTCATTACTCACCATCAACTTTTGAGCAACATCCTACGGTTGGCCGGCGCAGGTTCACAGATTCCCGGGGTTCACGGCCACCCTTCCTCCCGAAAACTACCCCACGGGGCAGGAATTTTCAATTAAAACTTAATTACACGCACTCAAACCGAAGTGTGTATTTGCGCAGCAGCAATAGCAACAGCGACGGGAGAACGCACCATCCTAAAAGTATATTTATGGAAACATTCCCTCAATTTCTACGAACTCTGCAGCCTCTGCCAATGGGGGGAGAGTTGGAGCGTTTTTAAGGACACTGTAACGCCCGAGTAGTGTTGGTTTACAGGGACTGTAAAACCTTTAATTAAGATCTTCTCTCATCTCGCTTCCATACGTCAACATCGCTCAGTTTGCGGATGACTTGACTAGTCTTGTTGTTGTTTTTTTGGTGCGAGTTTGTGTAAAAAACTTCCTTCCAATTTCCGATGTACAACCTCTCCTCTTGCGAATGCAACTGATATTCCACTTCCGGGAAAGTGCGCCATCTAGGCACGTGACATGACACAGCGCTGCCCACCATACCACAATGTGGTGAAGCGCCACTGACCAAACGACCACGTGCGCGCATGAGGATGATGCCGTTGCTAGTATGTACTGGGTGTAGTAGTAGCAAGCCATGAAACCTCATCGTGCATTCAGCTCAGGATCATAATTACCAATTTTCCTCCACCGGACACGAAGTCACGATTTTCGATTTTAGAAAACGAACCAACTGGGTTTTTTTTGTTGTTGGTGAGTGTGCTGTGATTTTTTGTTTTTGGAACCAACCAGTGAGCTGAAGAGAAAAAAACAAACCCAACGTACCTGAGGAGAACGCGACCACCATCATCCCGGGGGCTAGTTTGACGCTCGGGAGGGGGTTATGCAATGGAATGTGAAATTGTGCTTCCTGGTGCTGCGCTGGTTCCAGGATTTTAATTGGTCGTACTCCACCGACCGTTGCAGCGAACGGCGAACAGGCGATTGGGTTCGGAATTTATCTGGAAAAATACCTAAAACAATTAGTGTGCGCGCGCCACCCCGAAGCCTTCATTCTCCGTGCTTTCAGTCGGTGTGCAAGTGCAAGAAACGTTCCCAATTATAAAAATACCTCGTGAGCCGTTTTAACTCGATTTCGCCACAACCTCCAGCTGTTCTTTATCTTGTCTTTGCCGTGGTTCTGAGAGAGCCCCGCGAATGCTTTGCCAGGCATTGCCAACGGCAAAGCCGGATAGAATGGCTGAAAGTAGCCCGATCAAGTAGCCCCGGGGTGGGGTAAAAGTAGAAAGTACGGCAAAATGGATGACAGCTAGCTCATAAATAGCCATGGCTACTACGCTTGGGACTGCACACAAAAAACACACACAACTTGCCTTTGCTGCTCTCTTTCGCTTATCCCTCGCGCCTGAGCAGCAACCCAGCACGACAGCGAAACTGAAACAATATCTTACGCCCTCTCCCTCCAAAAGCGCCTTCCATTATCCTTGGTTCCTTTCGGTCCCAGTGGTATTTTGTTGCGGACGTGGACACACACCGCCAACCGCAGGCGGAGGAACAGGAGTAGCAGAACGGCAGAGTACACGGGTAAGGAAAATTCCCCCTTCAACAGTGGGCAAAAGGAAGGAAACTTTCGAATCCAATATTTAGTTTACGGTGTTCTGCAGCGACCGGCGACGGAGGGACCGCATCTTCGAGATGGACCGACAAGAATACTCCTCCTCCCACTGGTGCGAAACTGGGGGAAGGAATTGAATTTCAAAATAACATTATTGGCATAATAACCCAACCAGACGAAGGACAGCCGGCCGCACCCCCTCAAACTACCGGGCTCTGGGTGACAGAATCCAGGCCTCGGTTAGCATTGGTCCGATCGGGCTTACTTGCTTGTCGGATGGAAAGTCAGATCTTGTGGGAGCTTAATTTCCCACTCCACCCCAACTCCACTGATGCGTAAAGGACGCGTCACAGTACATTCGGTGCGTAATTTTATGCCTGGTGCCTTCAAAATCCAGAACCCCGAGATCCGTGAAGGAGAAGGATTTTGGCTGTGTTTCCGAAGAGATGTTTGCTCTGTCTTACTTGAACACGTTTTCAACGTTCGATACAGCTTGTAACGACAAAGTAGATTTAAATTACAGCTTAATGGGAGCGAGCGCATTTGATGCGCCATCGTGTTGGTCCTTCGAATCGGATACAGCGCGTGACGTAGCAGTGGAGGCGCTACTTTGCCCAAGAATCGTTTCTAACGATGTCGTCGATGGCGGGAGAGCAAGAGAGAGAGAAAGAGGATGCATTAAAACGCTCCGATAAACCAGTGATATATCGCCGAGCAAACTCCACCATCGCATCCACCAAATCCTTATCAACGATGAATTATCGACGAACTCCACGTCTCGGATGTGTTCGGTCGCAAGCAAGCAGCTTTTCCGAAAAGTTCCAAACTGCACCTCGTTTGGATTGCAGTTTCGTGCGGAAGTTACTTAGTATGTACCGCTTCCCAAGTACGGCCGGGAATGAAGTTAGCTTCAGCAGAGGGAAATAGCACACCGCCATGTGCATGCGGCTTTGGGACGTAAGTTGGGCGTAAAATGTGTGACCTGCAAACCAATCTACGGCTTCCTCGCACCACGTGTCTGTGTCTCGGTCAGGGAAAGCAAAGTACATTAAAACACTGCGGAAAAGGTGTCTGTGTTCAGCCAAAACTACTTACTCCCGTTCAACACTCACTCGCTCGGGGACTCGGAGATCAGAACAGAACTACGAAACCTGCCTGATCCACTCCATCGGTTGCTGTCTGCCCTGGTGTGCCTTAGCTCATCTGATTTACAATCCACCGGGTAGTAGGGTCCACTCCCTCTTCACACGCCCGCGGGAGGTGTAGAGCTAACTTTGTGGTAATATTTTTCCAAGACGAATTGTGTGCCTTTGCTGCCGCCACCTTTGGGAGTTTCCAGCAGCAGCAGTGCTCTCGTGTGCATATGTGTGGAACAAGTGAAGTGTATCCGCTTTGCTCGTGCTTGAGCGTCGTCACACATCTGCATCTCTTGCCTCAATCCAGGGACACACCGCCACATGGGCGAAAGTTTTCGCACAACGATCACATTTTGAATTTAAATTACTTCCACCCAACGACGACGACGACGGTTATGCCAAACTTTGTCCTCGGTTCTCGTTGGTCTGCGTCCTTTTGCTGAAACGACGACAACGACGATGATGATGGTGGTTAGTTGCTGGCAGCGCTGGCTGGCTTTCTAAAGATCCGAAGGAATTATTAGCCCGAGTTGGTTCGCAGTGTAGACACGGCACCGCGCAGCCTTGACTTCCGGGGAGGCCGCACCGGAAGCTGCACGAATTATCGCGCAGCGAAATTAAAATTATATGTCATTTTCTTCGCCGAATTGAGCGAGCACTCGCCCAACTTTGTGGGCTAGGATAATTATACCACCCAACACAGCCGGTGGTCTCGGGGACAACTAGCCCGGCGACAAACGGCGCTTCAAACTGTCTGCCGTGACAACTTTGTAGCCAAATGCGCCGTGCGCATCCTTCTGCGCTACTGTCTGATTAAATTTACTTCTCTCTGTGTCGCGCGTTGATTTGATTCACCCGACCGTCAGGCTCACCATCTCACCACGCTTTCGAAAAGGCTTTGATTTTTGACCGTCGACTGGAGCTGCTAGCTGCCCTTGGTAGTACACACACACACACACACACCTAAAATGAAGCTTAATTACACCTTTCGATTCAACCTCGTCCGCACCAACCGAGCTACTCCACACTCAGCCAGTCTTCATCAGTGTGTCGCATTGTTCGGGAAGGGTCTGCCTGCCTGCCGGTCGCCGGTTGGGTGCTGGGCGTTCGACTTCTCCCAGGCATTGGGGCATTGCATTCTCCGCGTGTAGCAAAACAGTTCGGTTGGATGGGGGAAAGAGTGGAGTGCTAATTAGAAGGAGACCGCGCGCGTAGCGTTAATTAGAGACAAGCCTGCGTAACTGTCATATTCGGGGTAGAGTTTGTCGCAGCCCGGCATCGGTCTTGGTTCGGTGGCTCTCTCTCTCTCTCGCTTCGGACGTTAATTTGAATTTGTCTGAATTGGGGTGTCGGACGGGACAACAAGCTATTTTATTTTATTTTAATTAGCATCGATAGAGAGCTGCAAAAGGGATATTTTGAAGAACCTTATTGGTACCTATTCATGTACTCACGCTGCGTGCTCTAGCCGCAACTACGCGCCCATGATTACAGTCTTTATCGTGAGCAGCTATGTTTGATAAAAAGGATGCTGTGGGAGGCTTCTTGACTGTCAGGGAAAAAAACCGTAAATTATTGCGATTGGCAATTAAAATTAACCCGTTCGCTGCTGTGGTTGTTTTATAATTGCTGTAAATTCTAGAAGACATTTCATGTCAAGAAAAGATTAAGAAAGAAAGGTTGCAGTATTTTTTGCGTTTTCGTATGTATCTTCAATTCACTGCAAAAACTACTTCAAAAACGAGCTGAAACGATATTAATCAAACATAGATGTTAATTTTGCACTTAAAACTACCTCCACGCTGCATACACGCCCTCCCACATCAACGGTTCCATGGTGTAATGGTTAGCACTTTGGACTCTGAATCCAACGATCCGAGTTCAAATCTCGGTGGAACCTGTAAAATGTAATTTCCTATTTTTATATTCTTTTTTTCAAGTATCTTGATCATTCCTAAGGACAGTATCGGTACAAGTAGGTAGTAATTTACAAGCATATTTAAATTAATTTAGTAGTAATTTACTAATTTCGCACGTGATGTGGGGCGCACAGAGCCATCCAACATCGATTTTATGTGAAACGAATTACCTTTCTTTCTGTTTCCGATTTTCTATGCTTTCCTAGCATTATCTTCAGAATATTATCGAAGGTGTTTCATCAACTTATCAGTACATCATTCAACAACGACGTACTTAAGGGATACCGAAAGTTGGCTTACGGTTCGATAGCTTACAATATACTTAGGATTCGTGTACCGTCTCGATAGACTCAGGTAATGGTTTAATCACCTTCTTCAGCATAATATCCGGCATGAAATGTTGGACGTACCTTATCGAACTAAACTCTTTTGGTTTTTACTTTTGAAAGTAAATTTTTAACAGCATTCTGTCGCGAAAACTTTAAAAATAAGCTACAAGGCTTACCTTACTTGCACAAGTTGTCTCAACTATCTTTAGTTTTTAAAGCTAGAATGGTTAAAGCCACCAAAATTTAAATTTTGGGGTAGTACATTTACAAAACAACGAACGATTTTCCAACTTGTTGGATAGTGATCCCTTCTTGCGTGTAATAATTTAAATATTATTATGGCTACCGTGGCAAAACAAATAATTATACCAAGAAGAGTACGTTCAGTCGCCAGTTAAGTGGTCTATTTTGCTACAGATTGGTCGTTAACAAGCCCTGCAAGTATATATTAGAATATTCGTTTATCAATTAATCTACGATGTGAGATGTGATGTTAAATTGCACCGTTATGATATCATGACCATTTCATCTACTTCTGTTGCTGGATGTTGTACTCATATCAACCATCCCGTTCTACTTGACCCCTGTCTACAGATTTGTAATCCGATTTCGTACAACTACTTAATATGATGAATATTTTGCCATTCTACCTGTAGTTATCTTGCATAAACAGTAATATTTAACATTTTCTATTAGTGTATGAGCAAAATCACATTGCACTCCTCCTAATACGCTTGACCTTTGCTCCAAAACCTTAGGAACGTTCCTTCCTAATAAACGTTCCTGACCCGCCCGAGCTTCTGTTTGCAGCCGCTACTAGTTGCAGCATTTTGATGCGAATTTTTAAATTTTCCTCCGCTGGCAGATCGTTTAAAAATGGCGTCAGGCTCATCAGAAAGCGACAGTCCGGATTTTCCGCATCAGGCTTCACCCAGCCGCCACCGGTCGAAGTGCTCGAAGCGGATTTGCTGGAACGCGGCCGGAACTTATTCTTGTAAGTAACTTCACCGTCATCAATTGATGTATCATCCTCTTCCTTCACGTCCTGTTCATCGATCGAACGTTCAGAGGGACCTGTGTCGTGTTTGATGTCCTCCTCGATCGGTACGAACTTGATCGACTGTTTGACTTCAGTCTCATTGGGATTGTTTTGCAGCGGAGAAGACACACGTTCTGGCCGGCATACTGTCTTTCCACCGTTTTTGCGTGCTTTACTCTTCTTCAGCCGAAAGTGACCGTGCAGGAACTGCATATGGTCGTACAGTGGCCAGCGGATTGCTGGGATCGTTCCATCCTCAATACGCTTAGCCTCCCGGCGGAAGCAATCGCGCAGTGTTTTCCAGCGCACGCGCAACTGATTCACTGCAAAACGGAAAGATGATGGTAATGTTGTTTTGTAAATGATTTTTCAAGCTCATTTTCTTACCACTGATCGTGCTGAATTCCGTCCGCTGTATTTCCTCCCAATCTTCGATGCCCGACGCTCGACTGCGCAGATACTGGCGATGCCACAGTTTCGGTCGTTGGCGAACACACTCGATGAGGCGCAGCGTGCCTTGCTGGCCGAAAATTCGCTTCCGCCCAAATTCATCTTTCACCTCCGCTGGAAGTTGCTGCTCCGGGGCTGATTCCTCCTCCATCTCTGTTGCGTTCATTTACCTGCCCGGCTGCTTACTGTGCTGCTCGATTGTGTTGCGGTACGAACTCGCGTGAACACCAAAACACGCGCACCGGCCGGCCTGGGGTACGCAATCGTTGGCGATAGTGTGCTGATAAGAACGGCAAGAACAGGTGAGAAACTTGTTGCAGAACCTAAAATACAAAGAAACACGTTTATTGGGAAGGTTATTGCCACTGGTTCTTGTTCCATTTGTCGGCGACGGATTGACGTGTGCGCCTGAACTCACATGCGAATTCGGAGCGCTTTTCTTGTGTGTGCGTAAACGAATTAGTTGTGTTTGGTACTTACTCGGAAAGTATACTGCTAAGCAATGACGAAGGTTAATCCAAATCAAAACTGTACTTCACCTTTTTCTTCACTAAAATCCTTTCGCGTTGAAAATTGCACACCGCGGCTTGCGTTGCGTCAAACTGGATCAAACGCTACGCGCACACACAGCTTACCTTGATTGGACCAGTTTCGTCTGCGTTATTGCTGTGCGTTTGACAAGCACGCACGCTGCTTCTTTCTCCTTCGCGCAGCCAGTTGCAGGACGTCGTCAGTGTGACAGCATCGGCTACTAGATGACAGGCTCCTCGACTGCTGGCCGCTCCAAGTGTATTGAACAATCGTAGGCAAAAAGTAAATCCTCTGCTTGATTAAGTGTGTGGCAACGGGCACGAGGAAGTAACGTTGAACTTTCGAAGTTGTTCCAGGGGAAATAGACATGATTTACGGTTTCTTTTCTAGGACCTGCGACCAACCCGTTCTTCATGATGCGTGGACGAGTGCGGCACCACTTGGTTGTTTGTAAACACTCGGTAAGAAGGAAATGTTCTCCGTGCAAATCTCTTATCTAAAACCTAATCCTCTTTTCACATATCTTTTAGATGGATGCTGGTCATAAGTGAAGCTGCTTTTGTGCCTTACACTCTCTACAAAGCTACTGAGCAGTGATTATTATCCGGCGTTGTTACAGATTGGTATCGCGAACAACCTCCTTACATAAACATCATCTACATGCGTGATCCGGGAGTGTGGCTGTATGGAAACGATAAAGAAATCGTCTAAAATAGCTTAGTACCAATAACAAAACGGTGGTGTGCCACAGCTTGGTATATATATATCGATTTTATTCAGGCGTTAGAAGCAGCTAAACGTTCTTTTTAAGCGAATTAAAACTAAAACGTTGCTATTTTTACGCTAATTAACGATTGTGTTTGTAAGCACAGGTTTCTGTATGATCGATACAAGTGTTCTTTTCCTAGTGAATTTTTTATAATTGATACATTCCAATGCACAATATACCAATTTAGTTTTTTTTAGTAGAATAAAGCTTTTATATCGAAACTGCAACTCACTCGCCTATAAATAAAACCCTTGAACGCTTACTGAAGCAATACTTTCGCTCGCGTATATTCAAATTTACGTCCAGAGCCAACTAGGACGAACAAGCTGGCCAGACTGAAGCTTACTTGAGTGCACAACGGTGGGCCCAACAACGCGCAACGAGTGTTTGTTAAATTTATCATTCTTTCTGGGTTCCAGGCTTAAAGTTCTAGGCAAATAATTGGATCATGATTGAATTCCTAAGACCTTCAGTAAGTAAAGCACAAAACGCATTTGAATTAGTAAAGCAGCATACATCCTTAGCGGGAAATGCAAAATTCTAATATTTATTTAATTCATGTATTTAAATTGTCGCATTCAACAAGCGGCCATCTCCTGCCACCCCTTTCGGCCAATGTATTAAATTAAATTAAGAAGAAAAGGAAAGAAAAAAAAAGCTCTCCGCTCAAAGAACATCGGCGATGATACGCTCGTACTTTTCACAGCAGCGGACCAACTCTTGGCGTAAAGCAATACGCAAAATCTGCTGCAATTTCTTACTGGACCAGCGCGTCTGGGGGCGTCGGCAACTCCTGAGCACGGGATAGATTGCTCGGATCAGAAATGCAGCGTCCGAGTCGTAACCGGCGTCTTCGGCGGTTTCAGCGGTCGGGTTCGGGTCGGCAGCTGGCTGGGCTTGCTGCTGCTGTGAGCCACCGGCATCGGCACGTACCCCCGAAGCAGCAGCTGCGCTGGCAGCACTGGATGTAGCGTCGGTGGAGTCGGCCAAAACTGAGGTTGTTGCAGTCGTAGGGTTAAGCAAGTGCTGCAATAAAGATTGCAACATTTGGTTGCTGCTCGTTGGTGACGTCACACTAAGGCAGGCAATATGAGCGACCGTTCTATTCGCTCCGGACGATTGGCGCATGGTTTGCGCGGTTGGTGCCGGCAGTGAGCCGGGCTGTTGTTGCTGCGATGATGGCGCACTAGTTGCCGGCTGCTGCTGTGATGATGGCGCAGTTGTTGCCGGCTTAGAGGCCGGCTGCTGCTGCGGCGATGATGGCACACTCGGTTCATCGATGCGCTCTCGTTTAATGCGCACTTCCGACGGTTCCACAGTTTGAGTGGATTGATGCAGCAGCTTTTTCACAGCTACAACGAGGAGGCTACGGCTTTCGGATGGACCGGCGATGGAGGTGCCCGGTGCCGGATCATCTTCAATGATCTGCAATGTTTGTACGGCTCGCAATACTCTGCTAGCGCGTGCCGTGGATGAACGCGGCTGCTGATTAGCGCTTTCCCAAGTACGTTTCGATGCCATTTTCTTGATCGGAGTGCTTTTCGTGCTGGTTAGGAGGAGGACTAGCTTGGTCGGAAGAAGTTACGTAAGTGAAAATTTTCTTGCTGACGCAATCGTTAGCTGCTTCCACGTGTCACTCCTTGGTGAGCGGTTGTACCGTTTCCGACAGTTTGACATTGATCTATGGGGGGACCTATCGGTGTCATTACATGCTTACATGTTGACTACATTTTAATGTAGATTAAAGAAATAGAAGGCCTAGGTAAGGACAAGGACTGCGATCTTAATAGATCTTAAATTCTTAATTTTAATATCGGGAACACAAATAATAAGTTTTCTTATCATCCTTCTTCAATTTCAGGGTAGTGGATACACAAATACATTAGCACGTGGTGACACTACACTTACCCTTGGAACTGTCAAACTGTCAGACCTGGCCGGCGATGACGAAGCACAATACGTGGAAGTGACAGTGGGTTACATAACCAGAAAAAAAGTGGTTTCAAATGACGTCATCCCTTCCCTAGAAGATTCTAGAACATTTGGGGACAACATTTGTCCCAAGACATTAAATCGCATCTCGAAAAAAAGATTCTCAGCAAACATCAATGAAACCTGTGAGGAACAGATCATCCAAAACCGCTGAAACATTGGAGACTTCCACAAACAAATCTGAAGCCGGCATGGCGTCTGTACCGGGGCCCTCCATTTGTGCAACACCGTACCAACAGCGCGTTGGCGTTCAGCACATCAAGCAGGAACCAACTCCATCATCCGGAAGCGTTCAAAGCGAAACGGTACGACCGGTAAAAGTGAAGCAAGAGTGCATCGATGCCCCAAGCCAGAAAGCAGCACCGCTCGTGCCACTCCAAGCTTCGTTTCAGTCCGAGATCGCCAGTCCACCGGTAGCGCCGAAACGAAAGCCGTCTCAAGCACGTGCCACGACGACCCGGAAGCCAGCAGCAGCACCCTCCCGCCGACCATCCCGTGCAGCCGTCCCGCGGACAGCAGCTCCAGGGAGCAAGCCGCCACCCCGGCAAGCGAACCGGGCGGCGTCGTCCCGTAACCGCAACTACCGCATACCCATCCCCGATCCGGCCGGCAGTACCATCAGCATTGGCGAGGATCTGGACTACGATTTTCTGATGACGCGCGTCTATCCGTACGTGTCCTGCTTTCCGGCCGCCCGCAAGCTGGTCATCTACGACAAGATGCTGCAGCTGGTGTACCGCGAGTACATGCGGGAGAAGCGCGCGCTGGACACGGCTGCAATTGCCGGTCCGGAGCTGGCTTGAGCCGCGGAACAGGCTTTCCCCCCCCCCCGTGTGGGGGGCTGTAATGTGAAGTAGCTTTGTTTTTGTGAACCTCATTGTAGCTCAATTCAAATACATTCTTTGTCCTTCTGCGAAGGGAAGAAACATTGCTCGACATCATTGTGTGTGTGTATTGTTCCGAAGTAACCTCTCGAGAGCGCTCGGTGGAAAATTGTACAATACGCATGCTTTTTCGCAAAACGTAGAATGCGCCACCAACACACCCTTAGCCGGCTTTTTCCGCTCTCACCAATACACGGACTACTCTGTACGGGTTGCTTGTGTGTATGTGGATTTCGATTTCGTTTTTCCGTGCGTTGCCTTGGTGTGCGTTGCTGCACGGTTCATCGTTCGAAGGTGGCAGGAAGGCATTCGCCTCGGTATTGCGCAATCTCTTCCCGTGCTTCAAGGACTTTTCCAGAGGTTGCCTAGAACGAGTGAAAAGAGAGAGAGAGAGAGAGAGTGAGAGAAAGAATGGTAGCCAAAAGGGATGCATGGTATGTGTTGCTAACCGCACACCCTTGCAGGATATAGGACGCCTTTTCCGGGGGCAGCTTGGACGACGGGGTTTGCTATATTTATATCCACTCATCCCCCATCTTTGTGTCGGCAAAGTGCAACATGCGTGTTTGATTGTGTTTGTGTCAGCTGCCGGCGTTTTTCCTTCTTTGCCGTTATGTAAAGTTCCGGACCTGTGTGTGTGTGTCCTGTGTGGATCGATTCCACTTTTCGTCGACGTCACGCCACGGCAACAGCTGAGACACGACCCCCACACGCCATGGTGGTGATGGTGCAGGAGCGACCGTACATAGGCGATTTTTCCCCGCTTTTTCGAAAGGAAAAGTGGTGGATGTGCCCCGATCAGCTGAGTGCCCGCCCACATGTACACCGGGGAAGGCACGCGTACGGTGGTACGGCTGTATGCAACGGACGGGCCCACTTTTGCCTGCCCTGCGGGGCTTACACGCACACATATATAGCCAGCAGGCAAAACTGCTCGAATCGAGTAGTTTTTCTCGGTTTTGGGGTTTTGGATTTTTATTTTTTTAAATCTATTTTAAGGTCTGTTTGTTGTTAGTTTTGCCTTTTTTTAATTTATTTTTCTTCCGAAATGGGTTTGGGGGAATTTGGGGGAACAAAGTGTGTGAAAAGAGCCCGTGCCAGAGCGAGCTGGAAAGCGTCGACTTCTTACAAAAGCCAGAAAAACATCTGAGATATGTGTTGTTTTAGCACCCAAAGAATAAATAGCAAAGAACACTACAAAAAAAAACACAAAAATAAGCGGAACAGAGGTTAAAGTATTTTTGATAAAGGGGAAAATCGAACCAGCCTTTCCTTTCCGAATATACCATTTAGGACGAGGAGAAAAAACATCATTCATCGCTTTCTGAAATGGCTGTGTATGTGCGTGCATGTGTGAGAGGAAATTCGTGTGGAAGGTTTGCTCTTCTTGCGATTGTTCTTCCGCCACTGGCACTACTACCACGTCTGTCAAACGCACCGTTCGAGTGACAGATGAAGTGACGTGGCAGCACTGGCTTGCTTTGATGAGTGGATTGGCAAAATGCTGTGCTCCTCCTTCCCTCCCTCCACCCCTTTCTCTTCGTAAGTAAGTGGAAAACAACAGTCGAAACGTGTGTGTGTGTTGCTTTTTGTTTGGTTTTGCAAAGTTTTTGGCTGCTTATTTTGCTTCTTCTGTGGATATTGTTTACCGCTGTTGTACAGTGTGTTGTAAGTACGTGAGTACACGTTCCAGGTGGGGTGGTGTGCGTGACAGAGAAGCATTGTTTTCTTGGTGCTGTTTTTTTTTTGCTTTTTTTGTATTGTTCATGTCATATTAACACTTTTTTATGTGTTTCTGTATGAGGTGCCAGGAATAGTTGGAGATATGAATTGTTTTTTTTTATTTATTTTGAATTAATTTTCAAACTGGTTTTTAATTATTTAAAAAAAAAGTATCAAAATTTGTGCCCTGCCATACAGAAAAAGCGATGCAACTATTTATTTTAAAATTATTTTCCCAACTAAAAGCAATCATTTTGCGAAATTTGAATCTTAAAAAAAGAAACATAATAAAAGATTTAGTAAAAAAAAACTTAACCACTTGGTGATTGAGAGGGTATTTCAATCAGGAAAATATCCTCTTTATTTTTATCATTTTTTTTTAAACAAAACTCGACCCGTTTCTTGGTTTCCTTCGCGACCAACAGCGTCTCCCGGCTGCTGTTCCCATTGACGTCAATTGGATGTCGGCATGTTTCGGCGGGTGGTGGAAAATAAAGGTAAAGCACAGCAACTAAGAATGAAAATCTCGGTCCCAGCTGTGGGGGAAAAAACGGAATGGCCGATGAAATGGTGGAGAAAAGGTGGTAGCAAAAACAGCAAACAACAAGAATCCGTCTTTGTGCCAGAAATGGATTTATATGCTTGTGCGTATTTTTGTGTATGTATGTGCCTCCTCTCCACACGCTCGTTTTCACGGATCGATTCTCCTGCTCGCCAAAAAAGGTAGAACACACCCATATGCACATACACCTTAACACATCAAACTGAGAGGTGCAAAAATGGGTAAAAATGGGTTAAACATTCTTGCGCAATTGTTGCTATTATTTCCAGTTAGCTTTTCGGTTGCAACTGAAAGTGTGGATTTGTTGTTCTAATTCGAGCCCTTTTTTGTTCTTTTGGCTTTCTCAATTTTTGGCGACTTCGTCGAAGGTCATCCCCACGACGTTCGTCACGTTTGCGGTGTACACAAACCACGTTGGCAAAACAACCTTCTTTTGCAAATAGAGCAACCAAAGGCAAGCGACCGAAAAAACAACAAACCTTTGCTATACACTTCGCCCAATTTCTTCCCTTCTTTAGGTGGACGCGACCAATGCTCTTTAAAACCCGTACAATCGTTTGTTGGTGCATGATTGTTGATATTCCACGTGCTCTCTCTCTCTTTGTGCGGCCCGCTACGCTTCCGGGAGTTGTTTGCGCCGCTGCTGTCCGCTGGTTAAAGTATTCGTGCGTAAGGATAGGCAGTAGGCGATGCTAGTGTGTGCGTATGGGTTCGGATCGAGGTTTGCTTTCGTGTGCGATTTTTGAAATTCACAAAGTACCATGCGCCTCCATCGTGGTGGAAGATTGCGCTCACAATGGTTTTATTATTTAATTCGAAGAACAGAAAGATAAAGAAAAATGGGTCATGTTGACTTACTTTATGCTGCATAGAGCATAACGACCAGTCGCATTTAAAACGTTCATTTATCATTATGACTTGCTTTTTTCTATACTTTTGGTACAATTTTCGGCTACAATACACCAATGTTACCAATTTTAGTCAACTTCGTAATAAAATAACTCGATAAAAATTCGATCCCTTCCTAATCACTTGACCATCCTCTTTGCTACCTTCATCAAACTGTAATTTAATGCTACACACCTTCCATCCTTCCTGTGCGCCATCTTCATCGCCAAAACTTAATTGTACTCGCTTCTCTAATACTACATAAGATTCCTGTTAGAAAAAAAGAGGACGCAGCAAGTGTGATTTCTCGTTACGATTTTTCCACGACACCCTTACCCCAAACTCGATGCAAAACTCGATGTAAAGTTTCTGTCCTTCCAGGAAATGAATCCAGGGTGTGCCGGGTTACGTTACGAACCACCACGGCACCCCACCCACGCTCCGCACAGCGCAAAAGAACGTAAGAGAAGCACGTGGCCACTTGCTGGGTTGCGTAACAAGCGCGCGAGGGATTAATGGAGCGGAGGGGGCTGGTTTGTGAATTGGAAAGCATTTTGCTACGTGGTTCTCTGCCTGCCAGCCTGCCTTTGTTAGTCAGCGCGTTTAAGCAGCAGTGTTGTGTAATGTGAACGACCGCTAACCGCTACACAACGTGATTTAGTGTGCTTTAAACTGGGGAGGGGAGTGTGGATTTTCCCGGAAATCGGTTTGAAAGTGGGCAGACAAGTAGCTAATTGTAAAGTGGGATTTTGGGTGCCCAAAATTTATGACACAGTTTTGGGGAAAATCTTTTTGTTTTTGCGGTGTTGAGGAAGGGGAGTGGAGAGGCATTGCATTTGAAGCTTCGCTTTTCGACACGCTCAACACACACGTGACGCTCTCGGCGGTGGCGTTTCTTTGGCTGTGACAGGTCGTGAAGAGGACTAAGGCTTTTCTAAATCGCTCAAAAAACTGTTGGGACAGATTGGGTATTCTTGATTTAAGGTACTGTAAGCAGAGTTGCTATGTGTGACTGTCAATGTCATAAAAGAAAAAAACTGACAGAGACAAAATCCATGTCAGCGTCGCGTACTCAATTGTGATAATCAGCGCTGATACTCAAAACGATTGGTGTGACCAATGCGTGACATTTTTGCGACCATCGCTTGGTCAGTCGCTGTGTCATGACTTTTTTTTCTCTGTGATCAGTTCTGTAAAATGTCACTGACATAGTCATGACGAATCCAGACAGAAAACAAAATAATGTCAGCGTGACGAGCTCTACTGTGATGATCAGAGGTGAGATTCAAAACAATTGGTGCGACCATCACATGCTTGGTGACATTTTGTGCAAACAACTCTTCAGGTTAGCCACTCGGTTGCGACACTTTCTGTCGTTGATCATCACGATAGTCACGGGAGATATGCGGTGCGTGCGAGTGGCTTCAAGAAACAAAATGAGCATGTTTTCTCGCTCTGTTGGACCCAGCAGACCATCAAGCAGACAGAGCGTGAAAGCATGGTCTTTTAGTGGTTATCACCGACAGAATATGTCGTGACCGAGTGAGTGATACAAAGTTGGGAGTTAAATAAAATGTCATCAAGCATGTGATTGGACCACCAACGGTTTGAGTCTCACCTCTGATCATCTCTGCTCTATACGTGTGCTGATTTGTGCTTCGTTTCAGTCATGAGTGTTGGTGACTGAAACAGCAGGCATTTGGCAGCACTGTTCACTGTCAGAAAAAGTCATGATTATGACTGCATGTCATGATGGCATGTCATGACGCAGTTTAATTGAGTATCAGCAATGATCATCAAGCTACCGCGGATATGTTAATTGTTTTCGTTGTTGAATATCACGTGGTGCTCATGACATTTTGAAGTACTGACTGTAAGACAGGTTTGAAAAAGTTGATGCCTGGTGTAGTTATTCTTTCTTGCTTTATTTCTTTTATATTTTTTTTTAAATTACAATTTGCGATTGACTTTCATAACCTTGTTACAAAGTCCAAAGCTTTACAAAAACTATTTCACAAAATTATAAAAAAATGTAATAAAAACAGCGCGCAATTTGCGTACATTTTACACTTCAAAACATACAAAAAAAAAAACCCCACCAACCTTACCATTATCGTTTGCAAATCTGCCCTTTAATGTAATCACCCAAGCTTTCATAAGAAACCGAGCTAAATCGAATCGTTTTCCTGGAAAAAACGAACACATCCTAAACGACACATGAAACATAATTCTACTAAAAAAAAAAAACAGCCACAAAACCTGCCAACCTGTGTTCCATCTTCTCCGATTTTCAAACCCCCCCCCTCCCCCCACACAACCCCAATAATGAAGCATCTCACTTTCCCCGCGCACCCGATGGCATCCATCCGATGGATAAAAGGGAAGGAGCCAATTTTTGATAAGGCCTGCCCCCTCGTAAACAGAAGAATGCAGGCAACCTTTTCCGTTCCATCCTTGGTACCACTTCCCCCCACACTGCCACACGATATTAACCGCATGAAATATGAGAAAGAGCCGCCAACCCTGCCGACAGCAGCAAAGAAATGTTTGGTGCCCATCGTCTCCTCCACTGCCGACTGTGCGCGACTTCTTTTTTAATAATAAATAAAAATACAATTTATGCGATTCGTTTCCCGTCTTTGCTGGGGGTTTCCCTCTTGTGCGTGAAGCCACTGTGCCACCAGGGAACACCAGGTTTTGCCTGTTCGCTGTGTTCGGGTGAATGTTTCTTTAATTTAAAGCTGTTATCATCCTTGCATTCGCTCGGTGGCTGGCGTCGCCGGATGAGTGTGTGTCTGCCTTTTTTCCCGGGCGATGAAAGGCATTACTCTGTCGCGCTGATGTACGATGAAAGCGATACTAGATTGATACTGGAAAATGAATAAAATACCAGCCGGGTGACATCCCATCATGTGTGTGCGCGTGTGTGTGTTTGTTCTTTTCTAGCGTTGGCTTAAGTTGCCGCTGCTGATCCGCTTTCTGACTTTATGCGAGGGACGGGAAAAGCTTTCCCTCTGTTTTTTTTTCGATTTCGTGAACAATATTCCTGTCTTGGTGGGATTTTTTGTTTTCATTATAATTTCATTTTGAAGCGATTTACATTTTCTTCTACCGCCATCGTGTGCGTTTTGGGGAGAAACTCTTCTCCCTCATTGGTTGGCATTTATTCGCCTGGAATGGTATTTACATATTTTGATTCTTTTCCCTCCGACATTTTGTTGTCTTATTGCTTACTTCTTTTAAAATGCAGTCCGAATGCTGTTTGCTACCAATCGATTATCTTGAGGTAGACAGCAAATGAAGTATGGAAGATTTTGTAGAATAATTCAATTCTCTACTGCTTTGCTGCATCTGATCAGCTAAGGATTGCTTCATTGTGCATACTTTTGTGAGTTGATTTATTAACGATATTGAAGGAACAGAGATGCAAAGTGGCCAAATGTTAAATATGCTTTGCCAGCAATCCTGCATTTCAACTGTGACCTGTGAAAAGTAGAAGTAAGTAATTTAGTGCTTGAGCAAGGAATACGAAAGAGTTACAATTTCATGAAATATCCGATGTTTATTAGTTTTCTTCATTGAAATATTCAATCATGGGTGGATTGAGCTATTTTACTCTTACAACATATCTTTACAGGTTGAGCCCCGAATTTCTGGGTAAGTCGAATCGCGCGGTTTACATCCAAAATTGTCGTATAGTTTCGCATGTGATTTCAACGTCCAAATCAAAATAATTTGCCATTTAATTGAATTTAAAATAAAATAATCAAAAAGGTTAAGAATTACAATTTTGGAATGATTTTTAAAATTCGTTTAAAGGGAAGTTATTTTGATGTTGACGTTGAATGTGTCAATTCAGTGCAATTTGCTCAAGGAACTGTCAAATTTAGAAAACTGAATTAACTAAATATGTTGAAACCGCAAGATTTGCAAAATTAGAGAAATCGTTTCCGTTTGTTAAGACTGGTTTTGTTTGACTTAAGTAATTGGCACAATAGTAAAACATTTAAATTTGTTTTATTTTTTTATTCCAGTTTTCGAAAAGTTTATAAAAATATTGAATAAATTAGTAAACTATTTGGTGCGAGTATATAATCGAAAAAATAAAAAGAACGCTTTGCTTTATGCGTAATATGTAAAGGTAAAAAAAATAAGAATATTACCATACAATTTTTGATAACAATCGAGATAAACAAGAAGTCAAATCAAACAATTAAACTAATGTTCGGAAAATTGTGCCGAAAAATGAAACAAAACCAGGCAAAAAGCAAAAAGTTGAAACAAATAACATCTCTCTACAAATTAATGTAAAATGTAAAAAGAGACAAAAACAAAAAAACAAAAACAAGAGACAAAAACAAAACCAAAAAGAGATAAAAACAAAACCCAGATAAAACATATTTTAGCCACTGTAGCCAACTGCAAATGGCAAAACACACTCACACACAAAAGCTGCAACAAGAAACAAGTGTTAACCGTATCTTCGTACCCGTTTTAACGGGTTGCTCATCAGCCATGGATGTGCTCTCTGTGTTCCCCCCCCGCTGTAGCTCCTCTCCACTTCTCAATCGGAAACACTTCATTCGATCGTTCCGAACAACTCCTAACGTTAACGCCGTTCTGTTGTTCACTTTCTAGCGCGCAACAGCATTGATAGTAAAGCAGAAAAGCTAGCAAGAAAAAGAAGCACAGCAAAGGAGCGGAAATAGAGTCCTTTCGCGGGGGGAAAGGAGGGGCGGATTGGAGGGGGTAGTCCGGGGAGTCCATTCGCAATTCGCACGGGCGATATCCACCAGTCGTCAGCCATCGTTCACCCGATTGATAAATAATGCTTCGGGAGGAAATTAATGTCCTGCAACTAATGGGGTCGTCCTGCGTTCTGCGTCCCCTAATCTATCCTTCCACTCTTCCCCCTACCGAGAGTCACAGTCACAGCCAGCTGCTAGTGGCTGGTGTTCTGTTTTCGGTACAGCCGTTCCCCATACAGCCGAACCAAAGCGATTGCGTATCGAGGCGGGCGTGTGATGGAAAGCAGCAAATGGCAAACCCACCACCGTCGGTGAAAACATCTGATTGAGAAGAAAATCCCGGGTGTCCCGGGTGTCTCATTCAGTATCCACCGGGAGGATGGTTTTTTTTTTTTGGTGGGGCGAGGAACGTCAGAGACACGTCAGGTCGGTCGTGGGGCACACGCCAGAAACGAAAGCCGGGTTTTTCCATTTCCTATACATTTAATGATAAATTTATCGCATTCGTTCTCGTCGACGTCGCCGTTTCGTTGTGTCGTGTTTGTACAACAGGCAACGGGGGGGGGGGGGGGGATACGCGGAACATACCGGAATCTGCCCCTGAATTCGTTTCACCGTGCCCGCTCTAAGTGGGGGCTGTTGGCTGTGAGGCGCAACCTGACAAGAAAGGAAACATAAAGTACGAACCTTTTTTCTTCTTTACCCTGCCGAATCGTCGTCTTCCTTGAGCACTGTTAAGGAGGCACCACCTTTTGCTTCTTGAAGCGTGGCCATGGGGATGTGCTTTGCTTTCCTTACTGCCGTTGCCTGCCTCTCGGGGTAAGCCCACAACTCGTAGTCTCTCCTCTGCAATCGTTTTCATTTGATGAGCCATAATTTTTAATGCTCATATTTTTAGCATCATCATACGACCGGTTCCATGTGTGCGTGTCTTTCTGTATGGAAGAGAGAGAGAGAGAGAGAGAGAGAGAGAGAGAGAGAGAGAGAGAGAGAGAGAGAGAAAGAGAGAAAGAGGTCTGTGCTTAAAGAAAGGCAATCAGCAGACACTAACCTGCGGTGTGCTTTTTTGTTCTGTGGACATGTGCTGCATCCGTCAGGTAAAAGGAGCACTTTCACTATTATTTAGGATTGTGTTATTGTTGCCGTCATGTTTATCCTGTTGGGTAGTTTGAGGTTAAGTAAATGGTGCTCTGCAAAAAATGTGATTTTTTGTCTGTTTTACCTTAACCCATTGCACGGTAGGAGCTTCGTAATTGAGGATTTATTGCAGATTGGTTTTATTCACTTCAGTTCAATTTTTCGTTATTTATTTGGAAATGTTAAGTTATGTGTTGTTGAAGTATTATCCAATTAGTATAGATTTTGAGTAATATTCTTCTCAGTTTGTGTCATATTCTTCTCAGTTTATCACTTGTTTTTTTTTGCTTACAATCATGTTCATTTTCAAATATGTTGTTTTATTTTTTTACCTTTCTATATTTTTCCACCTTTAGTTTATTTACCTCTCTTTTTTTAGTAGTTTATAGTTTTGCTTATTATATTATATTTTCGTCAGTTTTCTTAGCTCCTTTATGTTTACTTTATGTAGCTTAAACTTAGCCTTTTTTTTTAATTGTAGTAGCTTTTTGATTTCAATTGCTGAAAATATTAAATAAATGTTTAATGTGGAGTGAACTATAAAATGAACTTAATGCATCGATGTTTCACTCAATGCTAAATAATATGCATTTTTAGGTATTTTCTGTAATAAAATATATATTTGCATTCCGTTTAAGTGACTTACATAAATGAGAATAATGCTGAAGTATGATGAATTATTCACCAACATCGAATGTTTTCGCTTATGTATATGTATGAAATCAGCACAAAATGTCAGTGCTGCAAAATGTCATGAGCATAATGGTCATGACATAAGTATAATCATGAGCTTTTTCTCGCTATGAACAGTGCTGTCAAATGTCAAGTCGTGCTGGTGACTGGCTGAACGGGTTCGTTCATGGCTGAAACGAAATGCAAGTCACCATTGTGATGATCACTTATACAGTTAGTGGACCAATAACATGTATGATGACATTGTTTTGTGGCACCCAACTCTTGATCATGACATTTTTACCCTATGATAATCATGACATTCTTGGGCCAAGCATGTGATGATCGCACCAACTGCTTGAGTCTCACATTTGATCATCACAGTATTGCTCGTGACACGCTGACATGAGTTATTTTCCAGTCTGAATTTGTCATGACTATGTCAGTGTCACAGCACAGTCAGTGTCATAGTAAAAAAAAGTCACGACAACGAATATCAACTATCGTTGATGAAAAGTGCTGCGGAAAAACATTAAGTTTGTGGGCATGGGTAGCATGAATAGAAGCATAACTCATTGCTACCAAAATGCTAATATTACAAATATTACAAATAATTGGCATAATGACACTGATCTGTCTTTCAAACACTTTGATGAAGGTGACGAAACATTTCAACTTCTGCTTACATGAAACATTTGACACTTTTTTTTTCAACCAATCTGTAAAGAGTTGTAAAAACAAAATACCTCCACTATAATTCCGAGCACATTCTTTCCCTTGACAACAAACCCAAGTGAAACAACAATCGTTTTTGAGATGGTTCTCCGCTTAACTACAAATGGTTCTTCCTTTTGCCCATGTGAACCATCATTAGGATATGCTTGGAGGTGGAACCAGCCAACTACCAGCACCGAACACCCAACTTCGTATCCTTCGTCTGTCGTGTGTTTCATGCAGCAGTGAGTGTTGGTGCTTTGCTCTTACCATGCTGCTTGATTCCTGCTGATTTTTAACCATCACGTGAACGAACCACCCAAGACCAAAAAGAAAACATGTAAAAGCACGCTAAAGACACAAACACACATACATACACACATGAAAGATGGTACACTCACTTGAACTTAAACGGAAACGCTTATCAAAACCATCTTTAGCGCTCATAAATTCCAACCGTTATTACATCAATCCCCGTCGTGTGGCTCCCCCTCCCGCATTCGCGGAAAAGAAACAGAAACATGCTAAGGTAGTGATAACGGTGAAGCAGAGCATGGGAAGGAGAGTTGGTTTGCCATGCCGAGTGCCAACCGGTGGCACATGTCGTTTTCATAAAATATTAAATCTGATTTATTGCGATATGATTCTGCGTTGATGGGCCACTTTTTCTTTAGTGTGTGCGCTTTTTTTTGCAGCAGTCTTTCGCTCTCTCTCTCTCTGTTTTTAGTTGAGGCATCTTCGTTTTTTTTGGTGTGTTTGCCTTTAGTTGAGGCTTCCTCATGTTGGAATAAAAATTGAAACAGTGATAAAATTGTGGATCCTTTTTTACTCCGAGCTCTGAAGGGTGAGGGTGTCACATTCATCTACAAAACGATCCAACTTTGGTACGAAGAGAGAGTGGTCGTACGATATTAATCTCCTTCGAAGACATGCCAGCTGCCCGTGGACATTTCGAAGGAGCATCCCGAGTCTCATTACCGTTTAGTGGTAGTAGTGACCGATATTCTTCGATACAGAAGCTAGCAACCTTCCAGCACAATTCCCTAAATGATATTTGAAATTTATTTCCAAAACCACTCTATTGGATATAGTTTGGACGCTGCTTACTGCTGCCCTGGTTCGTTGCGCTACCCCCAAGAACCAGCATGTCATCAGAGGCTTAATGTCTCAGCCCTTAACGTACTCCCCACAGATCGGTTTCGCATCTCTTCTACAAGAGCAAAAGCGTTTTTTTTTTCGCTGCACTTCGTGTCCGTGCTGAGGCCAAGACGACACTCTCACCACTCCTGGGGCCCCCTTCGGATGCTTGTGTCTTGCGTCTGTTTTTCTTTTTTTGGGCTGCTCCAATTTTGCTTTACTGGACCGCATTACTCTGCCACTCTTCCATTACTTATGGGTTTCATATTTTCTCTCAAATTTAATGAAATTGCCCTTAGAAAGCAGATATCCCCACTTTTTGTCCATGCCTTGTTGTCTGTGCTCGTTGGCTATACAGCGACCCACTCCGGTGACGGTTAAGTGAGGTTAGCTCGCTCGCAGTGGAAGTGTCATCCTACGCTGCTGCTGCTTCTACGGTGCGATGTATCGGATGGCGACGAAATATTGGCCCCTTGGTGAGACGCCACTGACACACCCCTTACATCGTCACTGGGGGGGTTCGCCGTTTGGTTAAGCGACTTTAGCAGCAAGGACAGTTGAGGCACTGTTGAGAGGCTTAACGAGGAGTAGCAGCAGCAATGAACCGAAAACCTAACGATAATCCGGCTGGAAGCAATCGAACACATCGCCATCACGCTATTAGCTTGGGGGCGGGGGATGTTGTTTTTTTTCTCTCTCTCTGTGTCCTTTAATACTGCTCAATGCTTTCTTGGATGGGAAGCGAGAAGCGTTTTTCCCTTGTTTAACCCATCCAGTAAGCACGGGAAAGCACGGGTCGTGGAAAAACGGATGCTGCCTGCACTTTCATCAGGGGAGGGGACATTGTGGGAGGAAGACAAGTAGCCTCCCAGGAGCCTGCAGCTGGAATTTGTGATGCCATAAAGTGTCTACATAATCCTCGATTTATCCGATTACTTAAAATCAATTCCATTTAATTAAATTGGCTATCACCCCGTTAGCGCCGAGTGGGCTTGGGAATCCGTTGGCCGTTGGGTGGCATTGAGGCTTTACCCGTTACGGAAAGAGGTGAGGGGTCGGCGGTTTTTTGCTGTTGTCTTTCCGTGTAGGGTCTTTTGTTGGTATCAGCCGCGCTTCGATTACGCTAACGAAGCGTTGAAGTTGAATAAAAGTAGGAAAATGCATTGGAGAGTTTAAAAAGTATAGTGTGTCAATAGACAGTAAAGGTTTATTTCTTATAGGAAGATGGTTAGTAGATAGTAGCCAGTAGGTAGAAATATTTGGTAGATATTTTGATCGTAAATACAAATACCCCCGTGAGTAAACTACAGCTTTGTTTAGGTTTTTTTTCTTTTCAAATTTTACATAATTGTTGTAGCTAAATTAACGCCAAAAAACAACCATTTTTTTTCTTTTGTAATTTATTATTTTTCCTTTTGTAATAATGGTTTTTGGCAATTGATGGTTGAGAATTGTGTCACAATACCGTCAATTTTAGTGTTGATACAATATCCAGTTTGATATCATAAGTACCTCATCATGTACCTATCTTCATTTACAGGGTTACTCTAGCCAGCTCAACACCATAAGCAAACAATTCAATCCTGTAAAATAGATTTTAAACAATAACTATGGCAACTCGAATGATTCAACCTAATCACGGTGTTCGAACGGCAAATCGAACAGCAGGTAGAACAGAAAATTGAACAAAGTTTCGACCAAGAAGACTTTTTTTACTTTTTTATATGCTTTGGTTAGTTAAAAAGCTTAAACATTTGAAGTATTCGAAATGTCACCATGATAAGGCTGATTGGTTGCTTTGTGTATGTGTACGACATACATTTGACAATAGATTAATTGCGATTTTACAAATTAGAAATGAAGCTTACAGTGTTGAGCTGGCTAGAGAGAAACCCTGTAATAATTGTTTTGATGCCAAAATGCTTCCTACAGTTATGTTTTTTTTTTATTTTATTTTTTGTCTTTTAATGAACTTTATTGATTTATCGGAAATCATTTCTATACATTTAGACATTAAAAAATGTATGTTTTGGAGTAGTCTTAGTGCACGTTATATTTTAACTTTTTCTTTAAAATTGCTAGGATCTTGTTTTGTTTCAAAAGTTGTTTTAATGCAAAATGTTTTAAAAGTTACTTTCGGATGTGATACATTTCCAATTTGTGCAATTGAAACATCCGTAAATTCTGTAAAGAGTATTAAGTACTTCTACTCTGATTTAGTTATATTTACCAATATCTTTGTAAATTTCTTCTTCTTTTAAGGTTGTTTTCAAGGGAGTGGGTTGACTTTTTTCGAATTCAAATGTCCTTTGAATAGTGTCTCATCTGTACCTATCGCAGTCAAAGCATGGTTACGCATACCATCCACCAGACTAAGGCCTGACCATCGCTGTTGTTTTAAGCTAATAGTCTTACAAGAGAGCCAAAAATCCTGTTGGAAGTAGTTCAATAGTACACGTGCTTCTCTGATCAAGATCGAAGCATTTCACACGAACATGATGCGTCATTTTGTTCCATAGATATCTCCGAATGGTACATTAATAGACTCTGAGCCAAATCAAGAATTTGTCCGGAACTTTTCATAACTACTTTGCCATATAGTTGATAATTGCTACTAAGGCTTCTTACAGAACGGTATACGACTAAGTTAGTTACACTTTTTTACTACTTTCTTCATTCTTCTTCTTTGGCTCAACAACCGATGTCGGTCAAGGCCTGCCTGTACCCACTTGCGGGCTTAGCTTTCAGTGACTAATTGATTCCCCCCCATAGCAGGATAGTCAGTCCTACGTATGGCGGCGCGGTCAATTTGGGGATTGAACCCATGACGGGCATGTTGTTAAGTCGTACGAGTTGACGACTGTACTACGAGACCGGACTTTCTTCATTAGTTTACCAAAATATAGAGTAACATATTCTATCGGGATGATATGATCCACTCTTTGTGTTCCTAGATGCATTTTTTATTGCATTTCATCTTATTAAGTGTCTATCTTTTATTCGTATGTAATATTCAACCTTCATACACTCTGTATAATCAACTAATTGATGTTTAATGTTCGATTTTCATGTTTGATTGAAATTACAATTGGTTGTTTACAGCATTGATTCTAGTTGAATTACATAACATTACATTTTTACAATTTATTTTTAATTTAGTTTAGCTATACATCTTTAAAATTGTACCGCATGTGACATAGAAGAAGCTCGTGGACTTTATTTAGCATGCGAACCACTGGTTGCTCTTGTCTAGCTTACTCATAACCGGTGTGAAATAGCGGAAAGTGGCTGAGTAGTAACGGAACAAAAACATTGCATAGCTTTGAGGCGCAATTGCTTATCACAAAGACGATTGATATGGAGGCAGTCGTTCTTATGCGATAAATTAGTTAATTAAAATGTAAGAGCTTTATTTCATACAATTTGTAACAAGATAGATCCTGAATCCAACCACCCGCGTTTCTCCAAATACACTTCACCAGGACAAAACGTCCCCGGTAAGCCATCGTTACACATGCTCAACTTAAACGCCCCTGTGACATTTAAAATCTACGTGCGTTACGAAAATTAATGTCCCTTTTTTCGAACACTGGCATTAATCGCTCGGTTCGCCCACCACTCGCCGCACGACCCAACTGCTTGGAACTAACACTACATTAGTACATTAGTGGAAGTGGAAAAAGCTAGCCCTTCCCCAGCTATGACGCATTTTCCACCTTCCGAACAGATCGAACTCGCACGTCGATCCTGTCCGCCCGGCGGAGCTCGGGTAATTTACGCAAATGCGGTGAACTGAGTTGCTCGCAAAAGTTCGCTCGCTAGAAATTAATGTGCACCAACGCGTAAGAAGGCTAGCTCGCTAGGCGGTCCAGGAATGTAAGCGAGAGGTTGTGGAGGAAAAGTTTGTCTCATTTGTTTCCCCCCGTCAAAACCCAACATGTGCCCGCCCGGTGCGGTGTGGATAACGACAACCACGGGTAGTTTTCACTTCATTAATGCACGGCTGTATATTAAAGCGGATTTTAAGCTTTCATACCCGCGACGGCCTACACACAACTGCGAAGCGAACACACGATATAGGTGGCATTAACTATTGACACCGTAAATTCCAGCCCGAAGGGGGTTGAATTTCCGCGTTTTAGTTTTTGGGTGGGTAGATTTTCCTCGATGCTGCTGCTACATTCCATGGGAAGTTTCTGGGCTCTGGCTTTACCACCTTCGTCTTTCCTTTGGGGAGCAAACTTTGCTCCCGTAATTCCAACCGAACCCCGGAGAGGGGGCCGGTTCCAAGGACAGAACACGGTGGTCGCGGGGTTCACCAGTGTCGTTATTACTTCTGTGACTTAAGCCAACCGAAGGGACGGAAAAACTCGGTGTGTACGTGTGTGTGTGTATGTGTGTCCCTGGAACGCTAACGAAGCGAAGCGTTTTGCTCGGAAAAACGACACTCCGGTTGCTAATAAAGTTAAATTATTAATCTCATTCTTGCGATAATTTTAACCGTGTTTGTCTCGCGCGTGTATATGACGGCTTCTCCTCCATCCAGGGTCGAGGGTCCTCTCACATTGGGTTGCGGTTTTCCCCGCCTTTGCGCGACAATGAACTGTAGCTGATCCTCATCTGCCGTGCCCGAGCCAACCGCCGCCAGTCTCAGTATCAGCAAACCGAAGAATTCCTGGTAGAGTTTGAGGAATTGCTGGTTTTTGAAATTGAGTCGAGGTTTATGTTAAATTGAAGTTTCGCTCACCGAGCTGACTGTAAACCTAATGAGGGAGGGCTTTTTCGTGTGTGGTGTGTTGTATTGTTTGATAAATATAACAAGAAAACCCCTCCCCTCAACAATCCCGTGAAGATGAGTTTAATTTCACAACCGAGCGGTTTAACGATGCACAAGGAGACCTACTCCACACTAAAATTCGACGAAGTGTAAATATGTGTTATCATTAAGGGAATGTCGGTATCACAATTTTCCCGAAAAAAGTACACTCCCAGCTTTGGGAGAGTTGGGTTTGTATTTTAATGGAAGCTGTGTTGCTTTGATGCTGATCGTAAAACAATTTGAGCGTGCTTTTGAGGGCGTTGGCGATGGCTGAGGATCGTTCGATTTTACGAGCGCCTGGCCTGTCTTTCGGGATAGTAATTAGTGTTTCTTCTGCCGCTTCTTAGATGGCTTAGAATTAGGCCGAATTAGGCTGGGTGGGTGCTGGTAATTAGATATAAAATTAATCTTGTGAAAAAATGAAAAATGTACCATAGGACCAAAGCGGTTTTAAGAAGTTGTGCAAAAAAGGGCATTTAAAGTGAAAGTAATTATTTGCTGGCAGGATTGATGGTGGTCATGGAATCATTTTGCGATGTTCTACAAGACTTGTCTTGAAGGTTTATAAAGAAGAAATAATTTCAAATCGATTTGATGCATGCAATGCTTCTCGAATAACCTTGGAAATATCTTTTTATTGCACTGTCCCAAATGTATTGTGTATCTTGGAGACCTGCATGTATGGTTCGTGCTCTGGAAGAAGATCTAACATAGTCTCTGATGTGCAATTCCAAGGTTAATTCTAAAATCTCTTATCACAGTCTTCTCAGTTCTGAACGGGTTTCTTATTACAGTTCTAAACGGCGGACGCGTACACGTCAACTTCGTACTTCAGGCCTTAAAGGATTTCGTGGACCGTGTTGTCCTATTCCATGCGTGTAACATTGACCAGCCCATCGAAGCCTAGGGTACATATTAAGCTGCATAATAGTGAGATCGGCACGACAGCTTGTACAACTCATCGAAGTAGCGGCTCCTACATTGTATGGAGCTACACATATGGGGCCACAAAACTTTCTGGAGATCTTACTCTCAAACTCGGACAAGAGGGATTCGTCAGATTTGGTCAGTGTCTATATCTTAGAGACGTGCTTCATTGCTTACCTTTGTCTCGTTGAACTACAGTTCGCAGTTCTCTATCACCTCCGCGATCCATTGGTAGGCTTCAGTGGCAAAGTAGGACCAGTATACTAGCGTTTTCAGTCTCATCAGCATATGCCAGTATCTAGGATGCTTTGCAGAAGATGGCTTTCAACCTTCGTAATTCTGATGGCCTTATCTATATGTAGGAGACGGGCAAGAGAATTTAATAATTTTATAAGCCTAGAAATTTCCCCAAGTACAGTCGTTTACTCGTATATCTTACTAATATGCTCGTCATGGGTTGAAGCCTCGTATGGATAGTGCTATCTAGACTGAGCTGAGAACTGTCTATTCTGCTATGAGTAATCAAAAAGTCACTGATAGTCAAGCCAATTAGTGGTACAAGGCAAGCTTGGTTCAACAAAGGCCTTCTTTCGTTAAAAAACAAAACAAACTTTCCACCTGGTCTGGTATCTGATAGGTATTCAATAGTTGTAGACTTGACTTTCAGAATTTCTTGGACTTAACAAAATTCTCTATAGGACATATTTTGCAACTTGTCGTTTGTGCAAAGTTTCACCATCAACACCGCACACTGTAGTAGCCCTCAAGATAAAAATTGGAAGTTATCAATTAAAAATGCTCAGAAGAGGATTTTTGCTTTCTAAACTCATCAGTCCTCAACAGCTGTTTTAAACCTAATAGTTTTGTCATTCAACCTAAGCTAAATGATTTCCCCTGCATGAATTTTGTCGATCAGATAGAGCGATCAGAATCTTTGCTCCAATCCGTCAACCAATCCATCAGGATCACTATTGTTGTTTTTACACTGATAAGAGCAGAGTAGCTTTAGTTTACTTCCGAACAAGTTATTTTATATTCCCAATCGAGCTCTCAAACGCTCTGCTACTAAGCTGAATTCCATTGCCAAAATAAAAGCCATTAATTATGAAACCTTTACTGCGACTAATTAAGGGGCATTTATTTTCCTTTTTGTTTAAAATGTCGCAAATAAATGTGCAAAAAAATAAAAATCATTCAAAGTCAATGTTCGGCTCCGACCGTGACTCCACGCGCATGGTGAAAGACTGTAAACAACAGCAGCTAACAATCCCCTGCTGCCTGCCTCCTTTCTTCCGTGTTCCGGGCTATGTGGCGGGTTGTCAATGAAGCGATTGTTGTTTTTTTGTTAAACCAAATCTCAAAAGCCTCTTGCCACCAGCACACAAAGCAGCACGCGCTACTGCGCAATTTTTTCGGCTATCGCCCGACCGGGCGATTGAAAGCGAATGCAAACGGGCTGCGCCCGCGATCACGCCACGGCGCGTAAGGGCAGGAGGCTTGCCATCGTCGCGCCGGCTCGTGGCTTATCGGTTGTTCCTTCTTCCTGGTTCCCGCGGTTTCCTAATTATTCCGGCATGTGCGCGCGTGTACATACCTCCAAATCGCCGGTTTTTTGCCTTTATATTGTTGTCCAATTCAACCGTTTTTGTGTGCAATTGTGAATGGTGTTCATGTGTTCCCCTTAATCGATACACAAATGCTTCGATACACACCCTTTTTATTCCTCTTTACCCTCGGACCGTGGACGCATACGCTATCTGCCGCCCAACCCGATGATGATGATGATGGCAAGGCAATCACAAAATTCGCAAATTGTTATGATATTTGCCCAACCACCCCACCACCACCACCACCACCACCCTTCGAGAACTGGCAATTCAATCTTGATGGAACCGGTTGGTCCATCAGTGTGCAACAAGTAAGAACCGGGAGAGGGTGAGAAAGGGCAGTTGTTGTTGTTTGTCGAATGGTTCAATGGTGGACGGCACGAGAAGTGCGCGTTCTTTCGCGCAATCTCTTGCGCTTTTTTGTTGTTGTTGTTGTTGTTGTTTCTATACGCTGTTGTCTCTTCTCGCGCGACCAAACAAACACACCCATGCACACATAATAATTCGCGATTAGATAAAGCGCCCGCAGGGACGGAGGCGTGTATGAGTTAGAACGCAAGAGAGTGGGACAGAGCGTGGTGTGAGCGATCCGCGAACTGCGCACCACTTTGACCCAGTTTTGGGTGGTGTGGGGGGGATCTCGTGTGGAGATTCGTTTGTGCAGTAGAATCAGCATTGAGGGCTAATACGGGGTAAGTACACCCAGGCAGGGCACACAGGAAGGGTGATTTATTCGCGAACCGCGAGCGCGCTCGCGCTCGTGCCTCTTTCTGTGTGTATGCCGGTTGCGTATTTAAATTGAGTCCAATCGCGCGTTCTGTTTGTTGTTTCTGTTTTTTTTTTTACTTTATTTCTTCTCTTGTCCTTTTTTTCTTCTTCTGCTGTTATTGCCGCTTTGTTGTGTGTTAGCTCATGACCAACTCAACGCCGGGGCGATTAACGTTGGTGTGTGAGATATTAAATAGGCGCTTTATTACCATTTGCTGTTAGGATGAGGACGTGGGGAAGCATTGTTAATTGAAGGGAATTAAGATAAGTGAGTGATTAGAACTCTTTGGCTGTCTTTATGTGCCATTTCGTTTGCTGTTGTTGTGAAGGTGCATTGTATATGGTTTGTTTGACAGCTCTTTTATCTTAACGAGTTATGAAATATTTCACAAGCTCTAGCGAAAACACTCCTTATTTCTTCCAGTTTGGTTTGAAATGGTGCACAATTTCTTGAAACACGGTTATTTTATTGAAAGAGTTTTAAATATATTCAATTGGAAGAGTTTCAGGGATTGGTAAATATAAACTAATAATGTTTAAAAAACAATTAATTGACAACGCTTAATCTCCCACCTTGAAATAGTATTTTGATAATGTATTATTAGTTAGCTTTGATGATCTAATTGGTATCGTGGATAGCAGAAATTAGAATATTTTATACTCAACGATGTTTTATACGAACGAACGGGCCGGTCTGGTGGTACAGTCGTCAACTCGTACGACGTTACAACATGCCCGTCATGGGTTCAAGCCCCGAATAGACCGTGCCCCCATACGTAGGACTGACTATCCTGCTATGGTAACAATAAGTCTTTGAAAGCCAAGCTCACTTCACTAGTGGGTATAAGCAGGCCTTGACCGGCAGCGGTTGTTGTGCCAAAAGAAGAAGAAGAAGATACTCAACGATGTAGGGCAAAAACAAATATTCCAATAAGACTGTAAAACGTCTCATATTAATGTGTGGTTAATGGGAACGGAAAAGTGTGTATATTAAACTAATTAAAACCGAACTCAATCAAAATTAGAATTTAACTTTAGTGCTGAGGAACTAACGTTTTGGATACGATCGAACATCATTGTAGTGGATTGAAATAAGGGATATTAGCATATTTACTTGTGGTCTATTATTACTTAAATATTTGAATAAATTGTAATTAAGCACTATACATTCATAGTAATGCATCCATTTAAATGTTTAATATAGGTATGAAATACGATGTCCACAAATTCATTTAGCAAGTCGCACAACCTAACAGTATGCCTTTTATGAGCTAAAATCGTTAATAAATCCGGCCTCTCATCTCATGTAAGAGATTGTTTAGCCCATTAGTCAATAAAACAGGCATTAACTATGGTTGTTAAGCCAAATAAAAAGACGAATTAACATCTACAAATTTTAAAAATTTCAAATTTACCAATTTCACTATTTCACGATTTGGTGATCTTGTCGTTCAGGTTAATATGTAATTGTAAGACTCAATATACACATTAAAGTAGATTTATGTGCAACTTCTTGTGAACATGTGCTAAAACGAATCAAATACTTATTATTACGTTAAATTGTCCAACATTGAATTAAAAAAAAGGGAAAGTATAAGTGTCATTTGCTAATATTCGCTATCTGTTCATAGTATTTGTTGGTATAATTTAGAGAAACTTTGGTTCGTATGGAACTCTTTTGCCTGTAAATCTGTTCATAGCTCCCTGTGATATTCTCAATAAGGAAATATATTCCAACCCATAAGAAAGGCATATTAACTGTACCAAGCGAAGTGACACGTGTTTAATATGTAAAACCAGAATCATGTCTTTCTACTCCTTAGAATGTCCTCGCAAGTGAAAACAAACACAACTGTAACATTGTGCTAAGGCGCAATCTTTCTCGAGCATTATTAATAGTGTTGTTGTTTGTCCACTTCCTCGCCAACCGCAAACAGAGCACGTCACAGACATTCAGCAGCGTTTCTCAGCGCAGCAGCAGCAGCAGCAATACCTGGTCACAATTATTCCCATTTCCTCCCAGAAGAATTAATCCGCCCGCTACCCACCCAACGCCCGGAGCCCCCATTTTGAGAACCTTCCTTCAACGGGGTTGTTTTGTTAAAAATAGACCGGTTGAAATAAATTGATAAAAAGCGTCTATTTATTAAACTGTTTACTACGTGCGACCCCCGTGTATCGCCGTGCCCACCGAATGCCGGAATGTGGGAAAGCGAAATGGCAAATTTAAACGGCACTGCGTTTGTATGGGTGTGTTGTGTGTGTGTGTGTGTGTCAGCCCCTCCACAAGGGCTCCCCGGTTTGGCATGGTTACGGCGGGGCGATGGGGTGTCCGTCTACCTCTTGAGCGATGATGATGACGGTCATGATGGTGATGATGCTTGTTTACCTCCTTCTCGCGAGTAGTGACTCTATGAGATCGAGAAAGGGGTATGGGAGTAGAGGTGGTGCAGGTCCCCGAGAGGGGAAGGGAACAGGAACAGAATGAGCGATGATGGAGTTGATTCTATCGCTCTCTCTCTCTCTCTCTCTCTCTCTCTCTCTTTCTCGGAGCTGCGTTTGTGTGGGTAATTTAAGCCGGACACTAGCAGCCATTTGGGGCCGGTTGTTTTCGCGCATTTACGCCCTGTTTTTTGTTGTTGTTTTTGCGCTCGCTTTGCGTTTCGTTTTGCCCTCCTGCTTTCTTATAAGTTAAGGGTGTGTTTCAGTTGTTTTTGCACGAATACAGACAGAGAGAGAGAGAGAGGGAGAGTATGCATTGATGGAGGAACTGAGTCTAGCGCGAGTTCGGCACACGATGGACGATGTGGGGCTTGTCACGTATACGTACGTCCGTACAGTAACGGACGGGTGACAATCGTAGTAGCCAAGAGTTGTGTCAGAAGTGTCCAAAACGTCTTGGAGCACGAGTGCGTATGCACTAAGAAAGAGAGAGAGAGCGAGAAAGCGTGCTTCGTGCTGGTGATTATCAAAACAACACTTTGGCAAAACTGTCGAGATAGCTTGGCGTCAAGGTCGTTGCTTTTGGGGTGTGTTGTTTTTATTCTCTGTCCGATGGTTAGAGGGGGGGGTATATGCGGGGATGACACTGCGAGATATAATAACAAGCAGGAAAAAAATGGAGCACATTCTCGGGGTAATGGAAGATAAATGTTGTTAGCACGCTATAATCGAAATGGAATGCTTTTTCATCCTACTCCTTTTTTAAATACACACAGAAGGTTTATAAACCTTCCCAAATTGCGGTGTAGTGTTGGAACCCCATACCTGTGTCTTTTCTGCAATTGTCGCGAAACCGAAGCCAAAAAAAAATTGCTACTCACAAGCAGGGCACGCAGGAAGCAACCAATTTGCCAATCGCTCTTCGGCCGCTTTTCTTCATCGCCCCATCAAGCGCGCTGGAATGTATCGGGAAAAGCAGGCGCAGCAAAAGGATTTAAGTTCGCAGCAACGGCGTAGCAAAGCTGAAGTAGTAGTAGGCTGCGGAATACACATGTATGGCGATGTGTGTGCGTGTATGCTGTGCCGTCTGTGGTACATGGAGAGTCCCGTGTTTGCACAGGAAATTGAATGGCAAATATTGTGACAGTGAAGTGGGAAAAGCTTAGATAAAAGATGCTGCGAGCATGCAGCGAGCGTGGATAGAGGAAGGAAGAAGGAAGGGTGGTGAAGAAAAAATGTGGCGCGGAAAAACAAGAGCGAAGAGATATGCGCTAGTGTTTTTTTTTTGCAAAAAAAAAGTCATTCAGGGTGAGTCGGTTTTTCTGTCTGTGTCGCAACGGCGGTTACATAAAGTATGAAAATATTTCCTTTTTCCTCCTCCCCCGTACACAGTGAAGGGATTGATGGAGAGGAAACGCCGTCATGGCACACATGGCTTCAATCACATGGAATTGGGATGAGAAATTGACCAACCCGAGAGAAAGGGCATGGGAAAAAGGAAAGGAGGAAAAATAGGTACGTTGACATTATATTCTCTTATCAGTTTTATTTATTGAGCGTACATCCTTATCAATGGTTTTTGATCAATGGAGTGGCGGAAACGGGTTGGCGAATGCCTTCGCAGAGACCGAAGCTATTTGTCCCTTTTTATTTTGGAGAAAAGCATGAAGAAAAACGGGAACGTTTAAATTGAAACTTTCACAAGAAGATGGCAATTGTCATTTATTTTCATTACCATTTTTTTTGGGGCATGTTTGTGATAGTTTCCGTTGTGTGAAATGTGAGTTGTTTCATCCCACCCTAAATTTCATCCCGGTTTTGAATTGTTTTAATGGTGTGTGAGGCTTTCAAATTTTATTGCAACTTGCTCCCATGTCGATCGTTATCTAGGAACGTTCTTGCCTCTCTCCACAAAAAACAGGAAGCAAAATCGATTTTTCTTTCCTTTATCTACCGTTTGTAGATGTTTTTTTACAAACCTTTACATCAAGATTTGCTATAACTTCCCTCTTTTTTGTGCGGCAAACACGGCGGACACTAGAAAGGAGCGTTTTGTGTGCCCATTTTCCGGGAAAGGCAGAGGAGTACAGCAATTTGGGCTCACGCGAGCTCCAGCGTCCAAAGTATAAAGTGGAATTTCTGTTGGTCGATTGTTTCTAGGAAAGCAGTACGGTCGCTTGCCCGCGCGTGTAAATACCGGTTTCTTTGTTTGAGCAAGCAAGCAAACCACCACTGACTTGTAGGTGGTCGGGTCGTTTTCCACATGGAGACGCTTGGTGGCTCGTAACAATGGATGAGCGGGACCGGATGGAAAGGGTAGAAAATGTTTCATTATCTTCCGCACAGTAGGATTTTGGTTACTCGATACATTTTTGGTGGTCGGTTCTTGTTCGAAGTATGTGCACAGTTGAATCTGCTAATGAGCTGTACGGGGGGAAATTGACGGTGGATGAGGTTTAATAAAGTTAATATACCTCATCGAATAGCTTCTAGGGGTATATCGCTTCATCGTTTTAAAGCGTTAGGTAAATTCTATCATATGTCACTCTCAACTAGTAGTTTAGTCCTAAAAAACTAAAATAATAATAATAATAATAATAATAATAATAATAATAATAATAATAATAATAATAATAATCACATTTACCCTACCCATGGATGCATGGGGGTATGGGGCTTCAGCATCAGTTTAAGGACTTCTATAAATTCAGGCTGAGGATCAGTGCCAGGCTCGTGATGAGTTCAATATCAGTGCCATTACTGGTATGGATTGGGTATCAGTCTTTTAAATTTAATACCAACCTACCTCACAATTGCGTTGCGGAGCCCTGTAAGAAAATCAAATAAATTTGTAAAAGCAAACATTAATATATAAAAAACAACAAACAAACCCTTTTTCAAACAAATTAATCACCTATCAAAGTATCAAAAAAAAGTAAACAACAAAAAGAAAGATAAAAGAAGCTTAATATCTGCATTAGTTCTATATGTAACGATTGAAAAGATAATTCGAAAGTTTAACGAAAATGTCACTTATACTGCACATATGCAAATAATTAATATAACATAATCGCTAAAAGAAACGAAAGAAAGAAGTGATGAGAAACATTCAATAACTTAAAAGAAAGGAGAAAAAAAGTAAAAATTAACCCTTAGGGGACGTAAAGAATAGAGCGGAATAATTTTCCAAATGAAATGTTTCAAAAAAGTAAGTTGAAAGTTGTAATAAAAAAATCAAATAAAATCAAATTACCCATAGATATCAAATAGAAAGCTGTACCAAAGCATTTATAAATAAATAAATAACATATATTTAATGACACAGTAAACAGATAAACTTAGCTTAAAGTGAACCAAAAGAATAAAAAAAAGAAAGAAAGAAAAGCGAATAGCAAAACGAAATGTAAAACTGCGAAAGTTTATGAAAACTAACAGATAACTATTATTAATATGAATATGATTGTGCGATGTAACACTGAAACTACAGCAGTAAAGTAAATAATAAAAATAAACCACTTAACAACAACAACTTAAATATAAAAAAATAAATCCGAAAACTATGTATGACAATCAACAAAATGGAAAACTCGCACATGGCTCAACAGAAGATCCATTACCTTCTAACATACAATCATCCACAACTTCTTCGCAGAGCGACAAAAAAAACAACTACCGGACAAGCTTACACTTACACACACGCTTACACGCCAGCACATGCATGCTGGGAATGGCGAGAGCGTTAAAAGCTCGAATATGTCACCATAAACGAGCATCACCGCGCGGTGGAAAAATGTAATCTCATCTCATTTCCACCGCAAACGATGTATCACATGATCATGTCCTTGTGTGTGTGTGTGTGTGGCCCTCCACTGCAACGATGATACGGATTCTGCCGCTTGCCGGGTACGGTGGTGGTACACATTAATCGCCTTGATGGGCCGGGGAAAGGAGAAAGACGACGTGCTGGCGATGTTGATGTGAAATGAGTTTTGACTCGTTTTGCGTATCGTTCGGGATGATGCTCTTCTGCCAGAATTCCCTTCCCTAGCCTGGAGTGGAATGTTTTGCAGCGCCATGCAGCTCTCATCACCACCGTAGTGTGTGACGACGTGTTTTGAGATAGAGATGAGCATCGCGTCATTTTTTCTTCCTTCCTCTTGTTGGCTCCATATTTGATGGAATGTTGGATAGAAATAATTCACAAAAAAAAAAGAATGAAAGAAATGGCACACATAATGGATGGGGATGAAACCATAAATTGATGACAGATTCATGACGTGGCCGCGCGCTGCTGTAAAGAAGCAGGTTTTGCCAAGGGTTTGTCTAATGATAGACGAGCCTGGCTTGCAGTAAACGAGCGCGAGCGAAAGTGATCAAACGATCATAGTGGCAGCTCGCTGCTAATCTCGCATGGGAAATAGATTTTTAAACGGATTTGTGTGCAGTTTTGGTTAATGTTTTGGTGATTTACAGCGCGCGGAAGTGAGAGCAAGGGAAGCCAGCACTCATGCAATGTTGGTTTAACACTTTCAAAAGATATAACGAAATGACACTTTAAATTGGATTTTTTTTTAAATGAAACAAAATATCATAAACATTCAAAAGTGTAGGGGAAAATGTAACAGCATACAAAATAAATGAAATTAGTTTGGACTTATCTTTAAAGTAAACTACAGATATTCAAATAATAGAAAACAGTTAACAAACTGAATCTGTACATTATTAACTGAATCGTAAGTTTTTTCATCATTTTTATCTTTTGCTTATGTTGTATAACATTCTAACTTTTATACCTAACTAACTTCTGTTTGCAATAATTCGTAAGAAGTCGTCTTGTATGTTATGTTGTTGTATCATTGTATTAAACTTACCCTTTACAAGCTACTGCTCTTTAGAAACGGAACCCTGCATCGTCGTCACTTATAATAAAAAGAAAAGTTTCGTTCGCATGGCAGCGGTGGGATTCGAACCCACGCCACCGAAGTGACTGGTGCCTTAAACCAGCGCCTTAGACCGCTCGGCCACGCTACCTCGGTGCGTGTGGTGCGTCTATAATCGATCCGCAGCATCGTGCCGTTTCGTCTTTGTGTGAGCGTCTTACGCGCATAACTAACCCCCACCGGTCGGAGTAGCATTCTTCATCCCTCTTTTACATCGCATAGAACCATTCTTCGTCAAACATTCGGGTGGAAGTAAATGCCCTCATACACACACACACACATTCAACTTTAAAGCTATCTGCCCCAACGTTCTGCGCTTGATACGGTTCGGTACTTCGAAGTTGTTTGTTTCAACCAGCGGTTGGAATGCTGGAGCAAGCACACACGTACAAACAAACCTGCCCCTCCCTTACGAGGACCCACACACCCAGTACGGCATCATTACACGTAACAAACGGCGACGAGCGGACCCCCGATGGGGGATGGTATGGTAGTGTTTATCAATAAACAAGCACTCCAATTATCGAAGGTTCTCGCCCGCGTGTGGATTAAACAACCGAACACGTTGAAAACTTGCACTTTGTGCGTGTGTGTGTGTGTTTGTGTGAAGCTGAGAATGATTGAATATGCTCCATAGGGTGCAAAAGAGAGGGAGAGAGAGATAGCGTGAAGTATTATGTATACAGCACGAGCAGCATGGACCACACTGTAGATGATGTTTAACTAAGCTCTTATCACCCGTCTGGGTGGTGGACGATGTTGTCCAGCCAAAAGGGAGGGACGGAAGAAAGAAGCTCTCCAAACACCCCCTCTCCTTCCCAAGATAGCCATTATGCAAGTTGGTTCCACCACGTGCTGTACCATTCGCGCTTATCTGCACTTTACTCTATGCCGTTCTGTTCTGTTCGGGTTCCGTTTGTTGTTCTCTTCCGCAATTATGTACACAAATACAGACACCCACCCACCCGGCACTGATAAATGGTTCAATGTAAGGCAATAAGCATCTCTTCTATCCAGCTCTCTCGCTGTATCTCTCTTTCCCTCTAGTGTAAACGATCTCCTTCCCAATTAAAGCACCAAGTTTGTTGATGTGTAAGCAGCAGCAGCATCATCGGCGCAAAACGTGCTGCACCGGCATTATTGCATAATTTCGAATGCTCTCGCGCACTGGTTCGATACCATTTCTCTATATGGATCTGCGGATATTCGAAACCACCGGATTATTGGGTAGGATGGAGATGGTGGATGGGGATGGAAGATGCCATGCAAATAGGTAAAATGCATAATGAAGTCATTTTCTATCGTGATGCACAACAACATGGCGCATCACAAAGTTCACCTGAGAGGGCAAGGGGAGAGGGGGTGTTTGGTTCGTACATCCTCGTTTTACAGCATTTTTGTTTTGTTTTTTTTTTTTTTTGGAACAGGTAATGATAATATTGAAAATGTAGTATTTGTGTACGTGAACGTTGAGGTTAATGATAATCACGGTTCGCACCACAATCGCGTTGATCGGGCGAGCGTTAAAAGCAGAGACTTAATTTATTTACCGGTGCGCTGGAAACATCATCATTTCACACGGGGCCAGCTTTTGTGCTACTATTGAGTTTTAAGTGGGTTTAATTGCGTGTCTGCAATATGAGAAGTTTAGTGGTTGAGGAAATGTTTGCTCTGAACAGTACATGAGATTTTAATTTAAATCATTTCAATATTGCAGGCACTTTTGATGTGCTGTATTGATGTTGTTTTGTATGTTTCATGCAGTATTTTTATATTCATGTTTCTTATTTATATTTTTGTTTTTTTTTCCTATGAAATTATGTGATGTTGCTTAAAAGTCGTATGATGTATAATATTTGCCATTTACATCTACTTATTCGATGTTTGCACATTACATTCTATAATTCTGTTGAAAAATTAAATTCCACGCAGGAATTTGTTAACTCACTTAGAAAAAAGAAAAGAATAAGAAGCACAATCGAACGCACAACAAAGAGATAAACAAAAAGAAAGACAATAGAAAACAAACAAATAAAAGGAGAGTGTAGAAAGAACAGCTCCAATCAAATCAACTGAGGTTTTGAGAAATTGAAATTCATTAGCTCACAATGGGTAAATTGCAAAATAAAAACTATTTTAACTATTTAAATCGAATAAATTGCGTGTATCTCGTGTAATATAAATTATCTTCATTTGAATGTTATCGTTCTCTTGTTTGTTTTGCTCTTTTTTTTGTTCGTATGTATCTATTTTACTTCGTATTTCGTTACTGGCATTGTCAACTGTTTTTATTTATTATGGATATATTTTATAAAATGTGTTATATGATCTTTTTAACATTAATTATTTGTCTCCTTAGGTTTTAAAATTATTTTAAACTTTTATCTAAAGATTCTCCAATAATTTTTATTATTCAACATATGTTACAAGTGTTTTGAGGAAATCTCTTGTCGATATGTTTGTTCAATCCTGTTGGTTAGTAAAATACTTCAAATATCCTAATTTGCATCTGTGAAACTTCAACATTCCGTAGCTTGTTTCATTTGCAAAACACACATAACAACGATCGCGCAATGGTGAGCCGTGGAACAACAGCGGCTAATCCCTTTTGCGTGATTGCAGTCTTTCATTTAAATAAACGTGCTCTCTCATGTCCGATCGGATTAAGGTGGCGTGAGCATTGGCAAACGAGAACACATTGCACTGCGTCATCATCACTCAGGGGGCGCACATCATTCGGCGTACGATGATAATCCTCCTGCATGCATGCTGCTGCAAAACATCCTCCATCCCCTCGCAATAGGTAAGATAATCCTGCCAAAATGAATCGAATTCTTCCCGCACAATGAGGGACTGGGGCTGAGGGGTATCTCGCGCGTGCATTAAAACCAAAAGCCCTCTCCCCTTTCCTCCTCCCCGAACTCGTGCTGTTTGGAAAACAAAACGGTACGAAAAATAATGAAATAACCGGAGTTCAATTTTCATCGCATCATGCCCTGCTCTCCTCTGGGAGGGAGAGGGGGGTGACGGGAGTACAAAACAACAGCGCGATGCGCTTTTGTGTGCCACAACAAAAGCTCCATTGTGTTATGTATGTGTTGGGGCAGCACAGCACGCCATTATTGTTAGTCGTCCCATCCCCGTAGCCGTGGACACACATGCGCTCAAAACACGTGCAAAATGAGCGGTCGCGCGCGATAATGGTTGGGGCGGATGGATTTCGCGATGAATTTAAATAAGCGATTAATTGTGATACAAATTCGCTGTGCGCCGTTGCGCCGTCATCCCACACCCCAAATCACAGAGCCCAACGGGAGAATAAAACAACTCGGGGAATGGGCAACTCTCAACTGTCAAAGCAAACTTGACAGCTGCTGTATGGTGGAGCTGCTGGGACAGAAAGTGCATGGAGATGAAATTAGATCATCTATCTCGTGTTTGTGTGTGTGAGTGAGGTGGTGTTTCGTGCACGGCCATGTGGTTGCTCGGATCATGCAGTTCCAGTGTGGTGGAGAGACAGATTGGCGTGTTTTGTTGCATGTTGGCGCACCACCAGCACCGCACCGCTTCTTTCCTCTAGCGCGATGCGTTTACTACGATCGCATAATGAGGATTGATTACACAGTGTGGTACTAGCCTAGCGCTTGGCTTTTTGTGAGGGATAGGTTGAATTTGACAGTTGCTAGATGCTAAATGCTGGATGCGGTTGTGCTGTGGTGTGAGTAATGGGAGTCTATTATTGTTGTCTATTCCAGTGCTCGGCTTGGATGGATTGAGCCAACATATTTAAAATAGATTGCACAAAGGGATAGGATGGTATTACAAAGGAATTCCCTTTTCTTGGATTATTTGTATCTTTTCTTTAACTCATAAAAGCAATTCTACATATTTTTAGATAGATTTTAGACGATGACATGATGATGGCCATTATCATAGTCATGGAATTTAGATGAAATGTGATGCTATTTTAATATGATGTCGTATAATACGCTGTATTCACAAAACAATTTATCTTTTAAGAGTCTGAGAAAGCATACCTAGCAACTAGTTAGAAGTGGTTTGTCAGGCTTACAAGAGAATTGTTCATAAGGAAATCGTTAAGGATGGATAATAAGAATCGTAGCTTGATGAAAATCCTGCATAAGCGTTTCAAGAAGTCGCAAGGACACATGAGGAGTCTCAGTAAATTATTATCAATCGATTTAAAGCAGTTAAAGTGTAAGCTGAATACCTAATCAGGGCCCTAGATATTAATTATTATTCGTACGAGCACCGAATGTTACTATGGATGGCTCATGTATTGGCTTAAATTGATCTTAAATAGTACCTCAAGTTGGCTTTAAGCACTGGTTTTGCATAAAAATAATATTGTACCTTGCGAAACTTATTCTGCATTTAATAGGGAGTTTTGACTAGTGGTGGGAGCTCGGAATCGGACCTACCCGATTCCGATTTCGTGTTCGGAATCAATTCCGGAGCCGATTCCGATCATGGAATCGATTCCGATTCCGGAGCCGATTTCGGAGTCGATTCCGGAGCCGATTCCGGAGCCGATTCCGGAGCCGATTCCGGAGCCGATTCCGGAGCCGATTCCGGAGCCAATTCCAGAGAAGATTCTGGAGCCGATTTCGGAGCCGATTCCGGAGCCGATTCCGGAGTTGGCTCCGGAGCCGATTCCGGTGTTGACTCCGGAGCGAAATCAGTCCGGGAATCTCCATGAGAATGGATCTTTTACAAGTAAATTTGGATTTTTGCGGTTATCAATACGTAGTACCCAAACGTCTTTTTTTATGGCGATGCCGAAACTGACTCCGTTTGGTAGCTGATTCTAATTTATGAGCCATTTCTGATTCCGGAGCCGACTTCGATTCCGGAGTCGATTCCAGAGTCGATTCCGGAACCGATTCCGATTCCGGAGCCGATTCCGGATTCGATTCCGGAGTCAATTCCGGAACCGATTCTTATTCCGGAACCGATTCCGGAGTCGATTCCGGAACCGATTCCTATTCCGGAGCCGATTCCGGAGTCGATTCCGGAAACTGATTCCGGACCTACTATCCGGAATCGATTCCAGAAAACTGCGGAGCTAGCCGGAATCGATTCCGACAAAAACTTCATTTTTCCCATCACTAGTTTTGACACAACAATTTTTAATTTCAACAACCTTCTTCAATGTTAGAATAATCTGGTTATGAAAAATACGAATAATCTGGTTATGACTCTTTGGATTTTGTGAAATTTTGATTAAAAATTCTCAAAAATATGTTTTTTTTTGTCTAAATCCCCCCTTTGGGAGAATTCCTTCCGGTTGAAAACCGCTGAGTTAGAATGATTAAAAGTGTGGGGATTTGGTTGCCATATGAGCTGAACTTAAGAGACGATCAAAGTCATTACTTCGCCAGTGAATATCCATATAGGAAGCATCTCTAATAAAAAGCAATAAGAAATATTGATAAAAACTAATAACTAATAAATAACTACTGTTTTACCAATAAGATTCAAATCTGATCTCTTATTGGTGAAAACCATGATGATCTTATTGGTGAAAACCAATATCCTGGTAATTTGGATAACCATTGGTACTGGTTATCCAATTAAATCAATTAAAAACACAATGAATAAATATGTATTGCTCAAAATTGATTTTTAGCAAGGTGTGACTATATAGCGATACAATTAGTCTAGAACTCAATTCAAGAAAGTAATTAATGAATGTAAAAATATATGATTTACAGTTTAACAATGCTTTACTCACGTCTGTTGGCATTCTGCTTACAGCAATAGCATTCTTGGTACAGGCTGCCCTTATCTTTCCGGAATGAAATATACTCTATTCTCCTTTCGTTAAAAACACCGTTTTAATCAATAGGAACTGTAATTGCTAATTCGTGTACCTTCTGCAAACCTCTTCAGCTCCTATACCATACCCTGCGTCAGTGCATGATACACATTATAATATCTTAAGTACCAATCGGGTTGCCATCTTATATATGAAACAAATGTCACCAGAAACTCCCGTTTTGTTCACAGCACACACGTAAAACACACCATCCAGAAGTTTCCAAACTCGATTTCGATCGTACGCTCTTCTCTACCGTGCGCTATTAATTGCCCATGGAGGAAGGAGATACGAAATCCTTCGAGCACATAGGTATAAATGGGTACGGTTACACCTTCTGTTTCGTTTCTCAAGTAATCTTTTGATAGGTAATACATTTTCTCATCCACCAGGCCCATCACTTCCACCAGACAAATGCCGAATACGCGCGCGTACGTTTCAAAGGACATGCTTCCGTCGCCCATGTTATACACCTTGCGTTTTTAATTGCGTCGGCATCTTTGGAAAGACATTTTCCGTATCCAATTCGTACCCTGCACGGGCTCTCCCGAGACTGTTTTCCGTTGGGAAGTTCGGATGGGTGAGGGGTCCGGGATGCACATTTAAGCGACCACACGTATCACCAAAGACATTTGCTGAAACAACAGAGGGTGTGTGGGTTGTGTAAGATTTTAAGCTCATTTGAATTGTTGTGGCAGAAGTAATTTGCCATTATTGCCATTATTCGAGTTTTGCCGAGTGGTGGTTGGACGAATTTTATCGCTCACCTGCATATCTGTCTTGCGGATGGACAGTAGTAGAGCGAGAAAAACAAAACGTGCCATTGAGAAGATGGTCCCACCTTTCCAAGTATCTTCCAACGGAAACGATACCAAACGATAACGATGATGATGCTTACGCTGTTCGTTTTCGCTGTTGCCGAATGTACACCACCAGAAAGGGAAGCTGCCTTTTATGTTCCAAGATCTAAGTCGTTTGAAGGGCTGGAGCTGTGCCGGTGTCAGGCACTGCTGATACTAAGCACCGTAACAACGTAGCAGTTTAATGGTTATTGATACACGGCAAAAGGGCGGAGCTGCTGCCGTTTAGCTCTAGTGCTTGTGTGTGTGGTACGGTTTTAATCCATTATGGTGCTCTGTTTGTTTTAATGTTTTCTTTTCTGTGAGCAGTAAATCGAAGGTATTTATTTTATAGACAGCAAGCTCCAATAGTCTAACCTCACTGTGTGTTGCCTTCTAACGTTCTTCGACTGACCAACTTCGACGTTGTGGTCAGTTGTGGATGCTCCCGGAGAGCAGTAGGGGAATGATTTACGAGCGCCATCTAGCGGGGGCTCGAAAAACGGCCCAAAAACGAAGTTCTTCTCTCCAGTGTTTCCAGGGATTAGCATTCGGCCGAGATTCCCTGGCCGTGCCGGCGTTGGGAAGTAAATTCCACCCCGTTAAAGTAGGATGAAATTAAATGAGCGAACCAAAAAAACCCTCCGAAACGATCACGGGTGTGGGATTTGGGCGGTGAGGGATCGGGATGGTACGCCACCATGTAACCACGTACATATACACACCGAGTCCAAAGTCGTCGCATTTATTGTGATTACCTTAATGAGTCCGTATTATCTATCGTAAATTATTTTATGACTACCTATTAATGCCATCCACTGCCGTTCTGTTTCCCGAACGGTTTCTTTTAGGCTTCGCGTTGCTGTGTTCCTTGCACCGACTTCTTCACATTGCCGGGGAGAAGGTTCCCGGGTGCTTCGATCCACCGGAGCATTGTGGTCTTCTTTAGATCGTTTGCAGTTCCAGGCAACCAATTAGCCATCGGAAGCGTTATGGAACCGTACATACGCTGCATGACGTTCCTCGTCGCCGCCCGTTCAGGGCAATAAAAACCTCATCGGATCGGTTTCGGGGGCGACCGATGTGTTTTCGATTTTCGGCAAAAGTAATCGAGAATCAATTCCTTAATTAATGCAATCGTCGTTTTGCTCTCTCCACTGCAGCAGATAGGCCACATTTTGCTCGCTGCTAGTGGGCCTCTAGGTGGGCGTGATTATTGCGCCGTTGTGGTGAGTCATCGCTGCAATTGTGGATTGAATTGGGAACCAATTTTCTCTCTTGTTGCTCTTCCAACTATGTTACGATGTGCCGGTATACGTCATTGCGCGATAAGGTATGATTGCGATTGCAAGAGGGAAGGGATTTACTATCGACAGAGCGGCTTAGCGAGATGCTAATTGCAGGTGAAGCGAAGATTAGGGTTGGCTCTACCGGGGCGCTATAATCGTCAGAAAGCATCAACGGGTTCTATGGTGTAATGGTTAGCACTTTGGACTCTGAATCCAACGATCCGAGTTCAAATCTCGGTAGAACCTCTTCCGTAAGCAATCTTTTTTATGTAGGTAAAGTATTGCAGCATTGGTGCAATATTGGTTTGTAATAATTAATGTATTGTTGTAGCAAACATTAACACCATTAAATGCTCATTTGCCTTCAAGAAAGATGATCATTGATCTCATCTACCATAGAAATCATACAAGTAAGTGGCAAAATAAAGAATTACGTTAAAATGTGTTCAATTACTTATCATTATTTGTAGTCCCCTGAGTTGTCAAATTATCTCAATTGTTTTACATACTAGCTAAGCTTTGCAAGGCAAACGATCGTTAATATTTAAAATGGTTACTGTAAGTGTCTGAATTATCAAGAATCAAGCATTAAATTAATTTTCTGACAAGTTTAACATCATCAGTAAAATTCCATTTCAACACTATGAATGAATGTAAGTGAAGAAAAATAAATTGGAGAATATACTCACGAGTTTGAAACACTCGTGCTCTTGGTGTTGAGGTATCTTGAAAACCTGTGTAGTACCCCAGGTAGTACCCAAGGTACGCAGTACCTCTTTATACGTGGTTTCGGCTAATCTAAATTTGACAGTTCTTTAAGCAAATTGTACTAATTAGACATGTTATTTGTCAAATGGAAAATAAATTCCCTTTTGGTCGAATTCCATACATATGTCATGAAGATATAAAATTTAAATCCTTAATAAGAATCAGATTCATATCAAATAAGAAATTAAGAGACTAAACCCTATCATTACATGCTAAATTACACGAAAATTAGTGTTATTTTGACTGGAGATAGGGAAATTCGAGATACGTGGTTTATCTTAGTCCAAATTAATAGCGTATTTCGGAGATATCCAGTAATTAGGAATGAATCAAATTGCAACGGTAAATAAACGAGTTTGAAGAAGAATGTCATAATTCTGGCACAGCAAAGGAATATTTTGTACTTTATAGCAGAGACCTATAGAAAAATAACTTGAATTATATTTTACATTTAAAATTTAAGGGCTCTAAGGTGTTGTCTCTGCAAGATGAATTGTTTCTTTAAGATAGACATTTAAACGGTTCCGTGATGTCCCATAAAATGTGTCCCTCGTAGATTATTCCTTTCCTAACGCGAATTTCTTAAAGTTGTACATGCGTTTTGGCGACCTACATTCACCAACACTTAATGTCAATCATATTTCAACACTGGATGGTTTGTATACTCCATACCAATAAGTTGAATTAGTTTCTCTCAGAAGAATTCGTTGAAGATTCATAGTAGAGAGGTACTTCACTGTATTTTCAAGCTTTATTGGAATGTTCAATAATTTATTCCTCCTCATCTGCAAAAACGATTAAATAATTGACGTCAATTTCTTGAAATTTTCTACTAAAAATTTCATCTTCAAGCGACTAAAGTGTTTCTAGACATTCTAGACATAATTACCCGTTTATTTCTTTAATGGTTTATTTCTCGAGCATCCTTCATCATGGTCGTAAGAGCTATTGCACTTGATCGCTACTTTCAAAACAATAATGGCTGCATTTCAATATGGTTGCCGGTATGGTGCAAGAAAAAAGAAAGAAACAACAAACCTTAACATCAAGCGTTTGTGCAATAAATTGATAATCCCTCGGTCGTACCACCATTCGCAATCTGGTTCGGGGCACGCTCACAGTTCAGGGACACGGGGGGCTGTCGTACAGTGACGATTGCTGCCCGGTTGGTTGGTTTGTTGGTCGGTTTTTGCTTCCGCTCTATACTCACTACTCTGGCAGTCGCGACGATGATAACCGGTTACAGAAGTTTTCAGACCGGCAGGCAGGAGCAATCTACACCCGAACCGATTCGAACCGGTATCACCAATCGTACCAAAGCCTGATAACACGTTTAAAGGGAAAAGAGCAAAGTCGTTTAGCAGTAAAATATGGCCGAGCAATGGATGGTTTGATTAGTGTATAAGGGCTTTTTTTTTTGCAAATGCTCTCGAGGGTCAGCCGAGGAGGTCGCAATCGCAAGACAATAAAGGATTCCTCCACATCCGTCCATGGGTCGCGTCAGACGATTACGTCAGTGCGATTGAATTAGAATTGCTCGCTTTAATGGCCACTGATAACGGTGAGGAGTGGGAATCGTTTATTGGAGTTATGTGCTTTACAGGAATGGCAATTGAGAGTTTGCGCCTGTTTCAATGCAAAATGCAATGTATGAATCTAAAATAATGAGCAACTGTAACGCACCTTTTCATCATTCTTGAACAGAGCGTCCTACAATACTTATCATCGTTTTCAGTTTTTTGCGTCACAGACTCCTTCAAAGCTGTTGTTTGTTAACAATATCTGGCTTATTCTTGACATGTTTTGTGCTGCGTTTGCATCCCACCACACGACACGAGGCTTGCCAAATTTGACCCGGCGTGTTTGCGATAATGCAAGAATTTCGGCGCAAAAATATGACGCAACCGAGGGATCGTGTTGAATCAGTTGACTATCAAGCCAATTATTCGCCCGGCGAGTGGCACTTCTGGTTCTCTCTCTCGAGTCAAGTGTGCACGGCATTCTATTCCTGGTTCGATACGGGCTCTACGGCGGAGGTCGGGATTTGCGTTGGGTTCGCGGCAATCGTAGGATGAAGAAATCAAGAAGAGCGTTGTAGCAGTATTTTTGTAATGTTGTGGTCGCGAGTTTGTTTTTAATTTCTTCTTAGCGTGGAACATGCTTTTCCACCGCGATAGGTGAGCAGCAGAGCTGCCGCGAATTGAAATGCCAGCTGTTTCCGTGGTGTAGTGGTTATCACATCCGCCTAACACGCGGAAGGCCCCCGGTTCGATCCCGGGCGGAAACAAGAGAACCTTTTTGTGTTGTGTCTTTTGTTCAAAAGGCAGCAAAAAGTCTGTGATGAAGAAATTTTTCACCGGAAGGTAATTGTTTGAAGCTATAATAATGATTTTTAGTTTCGATTTCCAACTTGAAAAACATTATTCAACGCTTGCGATATGTTTTTCAACAGCTCTGTCGTTCAATATACATGACAGCTGTTGAAGTACATCGCCCGATCGTTGAGTAATGCCGTAAAAATTGTAAATTGATCCGAAAAACATATTAAAAGCCATAATACTATATGAATTATACAATTTAATTGTAAAATGAATAAAGCAACTACATAAATCTTACAGTCCTACTGGAAAAAAACTACATCTAAAACTAAACATAAAGAACAATACCAAATAAATGAAGCATTACACAAAAACATTCTAAAAAACAAAGGCAAAATCAAGAATTAATTATTACGATTATTATTATAACCATAAAGAATAATATAACAAATACAAGTCTAACAACATTGTTCGTGTTTAATGTTCATCTACATTACATTTGTTGTTCTTTGGATAAAAGACAAAGTTATAATAGACATAATAAAACAACAAAAATACTATCAATATATAATAACAAAGAATTAACCAATCATCAATAAATAAAAGAAGCTCTATCCCTTATCAAATAAGCTAAGGTTGCATGAAAAATATAAAAAAGTCGTTACAGCAATATGGAAGACAGGAAATGAAAAAAAAACGTATGAAACAAATAAAAACGTGAGAAGGGAATGAAAGTTGACAGAGTAATAAAATAACGATAATGGTATTTGTATTTAAAAAGTCAGAAATACTTCAATTTCAATGCTAAGTTATGAAAATGAAAAATGATTATGTACATCGGATAGATAGAAAACTATAAAGAAACAATATATTAATGATCACAAGTAAGACATGAGAAAGCGATCATCAAAACTAATACTAATACGTAAGAAGAACCAAAGATGAAGAAGGAAGAGAATAAAGAGAATAAAAAAGCAGTTGTGTAAACGTAACAAAGCAAAACGAGTCAAATGCAATGTTAAAGAATCTTAAAAAATAGAATTTTACAGGTACACACCAACAAATGAAAAAGGTTAAAACTATCGTAAAAAATCACTTTTTCAAGCATGAGATCCTTTACATCACTTCCGTGTCTCTGTCAAAGTGTAATACTTTTAGCATCACTAGAACTTTACTTTTATCATTACATCTTATTCACTCAAGGACAAGCTCAAATCCACCGTGTCCTTCTGGATAAGTAGATACGAAAACAGAGCTACAAAAACAAGACAATTCACAGTTCTTTCGCCAAGCACTTTGTCACCCAACCGTGCACGGCTAAGCTTACCTATTGTTAATCAAAGACAAACCTCCTTTCCCTTTTCTACACAGGCGTACGCGAAAACAAAGCGCACAGTTGTCGCAACATACCACCGAACAAGAGGAAAATCCTGTCCAGCGGGCTAATACACACGATTCCGCTGGAGGGTAGGGAAGACTGCAACGCGACCAACCCAAAATGTCACCCCGAGCTGAGGTCGCTAAAATCAACACACACACACACACATGCTGGATTCCAGCTGGCAATACATGTCCTCCGTTCACCTGGCCAGGATGGCGCGATCCTGCTGTTAAGCAATGTAAGTGGTTGCACGTCCTTTTACGAAACACAAAAGGGTGCTGCTAGTGGTTTGGTGTGTAATTGGGCTTGATTAAACGTTTTGCTATACACAAAGGTTGGGCGCGCCCGCCCCAGTGGCCCAACAACGGTGATGAGATGGTCCCCGAACTACGCGCAATGGATCCGCTCGTCCGGAACTAATCATACCAAGCATAGATTTGATGTAACTATTTTGTGCGCACAATGTTGATTCAAGAGTTTCTTTGCTTTCCTTTTTCCCGTTTTTTCTTCTTTCTGATTAGCAATATTACGCAGTTAGCGGCCGAGAAAAAAGCCAAGGCGCACACCTTTGTTGGCTTTATACAGAGTTCTCTCGTTTTCTGGGAGTCGTCATGGGCGCTAGCATTTTAATAGCACGCATGTTTATTTATGCTTCCCCGTTTTGCCGGATTGCGTACGGGGAGATCAGGTTCCAATTTTTCGGCTCCTGCATCCTGGGCAAATGACGACAGGCGTGCGAAAGGGAGGAATAAAAATGTCAATTAAAATCATGCAAGAATGTTGCCAAGGTAACGGGGGGTTTAAGCTCACCACACACACACACACACACGCCGCCATTCGTGGAAGGAAGATGCGTCGTGGTTTGCCGTGGTTCCCTCCGTTCTTTTGCAGGATTTGCGCCCCATGCCAAACGGTGCTGGAAAGCCACATCAATAGGAATTGGTTTATTCGTCGCCCCGAAAGATGGCTTCACGGTGGCCGTGTATGGCCAGGTGTGTAGGGAGAGAGACAGAGAGTTAATCACCCTCCGTCATCGATGATGCGCGGCTTTGCGAACGCGTGTTTCCCTGCAGATCCCATACCGACACAACCCAGGGCAGTGAGCAAACAGGAACGGCACCGGCTTCCCATTCGCTCCCTCTGGTTGGTAGAGGTTTACCGAAAGGATTAGCGCTCCAACGCTCGCTTCAAAGGCTTGCTGCGTAACTGCTACCGTTGCACGATTGCGATGTATGAAGGAGAAATGGGGATTTTCTGCTGCGCTGTGCTGCGCTCTGTTGCTCATTTTACGTTGCCCAGGGAAACCGTTTGCCGGGCGTACTAGCGCGCGTGAGCTTCTTAGTGTGTGCATTTCCTTTACAGACAGGGGAGGGGAGAAGAAATTAATCCTGCCCATAGCGCACCAAGCACCACCACCGCTGATGGATGAGTTTTGACTTGCTGTAGCTGTACCGCTTTTCGGGGTATACGATGATGAGAGCGGCTGGTGATGGGATTACGGTGTGATGAATCATTTGCTACATTGCTGATGAAGTGTGTGTGTGTTGGTCTTAGATCATATTTTTCCTAGCTGGGAGTTGATTTGCGGCATGTTGCGAAAATTATAAAATTGGTTTTGCTTTCTGATTTTTCTGAATTTTTTTTAATCCCCAAACGAAGAGAAGTAAGTTTAAGTACACAACAACGGTGTATTATCTCGTGTAGAGATTGACGCTGTTGTTATGAAGCTGTTCTTCTTGGCGGATTCTTCTCAGTAGAATTAAAGGGAAATCTTGGTTACTTGGTCTTGGTGATCAGTGTGGCAATAATTAAAACGGTGCTGCTCAACCGTTTTGATGCTTTGAACATTGATAAACCGCTTTATTGGAAGTGTTAAAAGGATTTTTGTTTATTTTAGAAATCTGATTTCTTGATGTTTTTGGATATAGTTGATATAAGATGTAATATTTTCCCATTTTTTCATTAGCATATTGCTTTCATTTTATTTGAAAATATAGTATAATGCAAGTATAGTGCAAGAAAACAATCAACATATGCTTGATGCTCATTGCTAATACTGCTAATCAATGAAAGTGCGTCATGATTTGCCGAACACGACGTGCGATTGATTAAGTCACACCCGATACTCTGACTGACAAACTGAGTTTAATGCCGACGCAAGCATAATCATGATTTTTTTTTCTGGCTGTGAACAGTGTTATCAAATGCCATTATTTTAGTCACCAACACTCATGACTGAAAGGAAGCTCAAAGCAAATCACGTACACAACTGAGATGATCAGTGACGATACTCTAACAGTTGGAGAATCAATCACATGCTTGGTGACATTTTGACTAGCACCCAACTCTTGGTCACTCACTTGGTCACAACATTCTTGGCATGTCGTCCCAAGCAACAAAATGAGCATGTTTGCTTGCTCCGTCTGGTTTGATGATCTGTCGGGTCAAACAGAGCGAAAATACATGCTCAGTTTGATGCTTGGAACCAATCCCACGCACCGCATATCTCCCGTGACTATCGTGATGATCACCGGCAGAAAATGTCGCAACCAAGTGACTGACCAAGAGTTGGTTGCATAAAATGTCACCAAGCATATGATGGTTGCACCAACTGCTTGAGTCTCACTTCTGATCATCACAGTAGAGCTTGTGACTCTGACATTAATTTGTTTCAATGGAAATTATCATGACTATATCAGTGACATTTTGCAGAACTGATAACAGCAACAAAAAAATTTATAACATAGTGACTGATTAAGCGTTTGTTGCTTAAAAATCACCATGCATGTATTGGACCCACCATCATGTATTGGTTTGAGCATCACCTCTAATTATCATAGTTGAGTACGTGACGCTGACACGGAATTTGTTTCAGTCAGAATTTTTTATAACATTGACATTTTGCGGCACTGGTCCCAGTATTGCAGGGTTTTTTTTTAACAGTTTAAACCATTGAGAAAAAATAATAAGAATGATAAAGGAATGATGGAATGATTGTTAAACAGCATAAATGATGCAAATCTTCATAAAAAATGAAGTAAATAACATATAACATGTAAAATATAAAATAACACATACCACGTACATTCCAACATCTAGGACATATAGCGGAGTTGGACAAACAAGTATATGATTAACAAAGAAAACACTTGAAACAAGTAACAAATCAATGATGAAGATCAAACTTGTCGAAGAAAACAACCTAAAATTACCAGAAATTAATTGAAAAAATAGTAAAAACATCTTATTCAACGACCAAAAAAAAACGAGCATGTAAAACCTACGAAGAACCATCTAAACAACCAAACCGCATGGGCGCGTTGACGTTCCGTGCGACTGACAGTGCGCCTATTTGCTCACCGTATTACCTTCATTCAAACAGTGCCATTATCCACAATATCTCGCAGGGGCGCATAAGAGACGACGGCCGCACGGGGGACCAAACTTCTGGACAGGAAAGTGAGCAATTTCTTTACCAAGCGACATTAATATGCACGCAACACGACCAGCAGCAATCACTTGGATACAGGATTGCCAATTGCCTACGGTTGACAGTTTCCCTTCCCCGATGCACGAGAGATAGAGAGTGTATCACCAATTGACGTGCCAGTAAATGATGACGTGCGCCCGCTGCACAAACGAAATTGTCCCCTGAGTGGAGAGAAAAAAGCAAGCCGAGAACGATTAAACAAACAAGCAATTTATCGTACTAGCTGCTAAACAAACAGGCAACACCATTACTGGTTCTCCAGTGAAGCGAAAAGGGTGAGGGGACGGAAAAACGGGAACAGAAGCATAAAAAAACACGAAAATGAAACATGACAATAGAAGTAGGCAGCGCTTTTGACTGAAAATCAGTTTGACGTGAGAAGAAGGAAAAAAATGGGAAAAAGCGAAGGACTGTCACACTTTGTTTGTGTCCCGTTTTTTGTTGTTGTTGCTTTGTTTAAGATCCTAAGGGCTATGACCGTTTGTGTGTTGTGCTCTACCAATTTCTTCAGCCTGTGATGCTCCCGCGACTGTTCAAACCTTAGCGCCGAAGGTTAGTAGTGTTTATTTTTGTAATTGAATAATTTGGAAATTGTATTACAGGATGATTGGTTGGCTCGGAGCGATGTGTTTTCTTCTTCTTCATTTTTCTCCTCTCTCCAAACGGTGCCTTCCAATATGGATGTATACATAAGACACATCTAATTCAATTGCAGTGGTGTGTCGGTCCTCGGTCCTTGGGCTGTCGTCGTTGGCGATCCTGCTGCGAAGTGGAAGGGCCACAGCACAGCCATAACAACGCATCGGTACAGCAAAATATGACACTCTACAATGGGGACCACGCGGGACCACCTCGAGGCGACACACCGAAGAAAGCCATCAACATGCTAATTTAGTTGTTGCTCCAAACAGTGTTGTTTGGAGTCACCACCGCCGGGCCTGCCTGCCTGCCGGGGCGAAGACGTTACCGTCAGAGCAGCCACAGCGCGCTCCCCGAGCGTGCTATGTCCATTATTGATCGAGGGCGTTATAGCAAGTGCAAGTGTCGCTATTTTTGTGCCAACTCTCTCTGCGCCTTATTATGCTGCTGTTATGCTTGCTTCCTATGCAAGGACGCTCCCCGCCTGTATTTGTGTGCGAGTGTGTTTTCCGTAAATTTAATTACTTGATAGGAGAGAGAGAGAATGCGGGGGCATTCTTTTATTTATTTTTTAATGCGCTTCTCCACCGCTGCAGACATTTGCACTGCAGTGGATTTTCGTTCGTTGTAACTTTAGCATCCCCCCGCCCGTCCGTCGCAATTAAGTAATCCAATCTTCATAAAACGCACCAAGTAATGGGCCCGTCCACTGTGTCCATGGCAGCTTTGCTGTGGGGTGTGAAAAGGAGACAATTTTTGCTCTCTAGTGGTGGAAGAAAAACGCGTAAAAGAAAAAAAAAACCACTCTCACGCCAGGAAAGGCGCGAAAGATTGAGCTGTAAATTTTGCGCCCCTGGTTCGCGCCTTGCTCGCCGCCGCCCACTGCCACATCCACAGCCCCATCGGTGTGAAGGAAATAATGATTGCGAAGTTACGGTCAAGGGGGAAAAAAACGCAGTAGCCGCCTTCACGCGCCATTCACTGGGCCGCCGTTACTTTAAAAAAGAACAGATTCCAGTGGTCCTTGCTAAGTATTGGCATAGCGGAAGGAGGGGCGACGGCGCGCCTATCTGCACTCGATTTGAATGCAACTAATTGCACACTTCAGTGTAATTTCTTTTGCCGCTTTGTACCTAGCCGACCGTTTTTTGTTGTTTCTCTTTCGCTTTTCACAGTAATGAAAGAACAAAGGGCGGAGCGGGTCTTAAGAAAGGACTTAAGAAACAAATTAAGTGGCTTCACGGGAAGGATGCGAGAAAGAGCAAACGTTTCTTTATGCGTTGGACAGAGAAGGAATTATTGGGAACCGGAGAGAGAGAGAGATAGAGAGTGCAAAGAAAAGGTGCAAGGATGCAAAAATATTACTTTTTTTTTACGTTTTGTTTCTCTCTTTGCCGGTGCAATTACTTTGCAAGTGTTTAGGGTTGGAGAAATTGTTCGGTGCCTTTTTTATGCTTATTTCTGATGCAGCGATGAAATATTACTTAAGCGAATGATGATGCAAATAAATTAGTTTCTTTTCTTATCATTTGGTATTTTTAATTCAATTTAATAGTTTCCATACAATTAACATTCATTTTGGATTTGATAAATGTACTAGGAGTTATAGAAATTAGCTCTTATCTATATGAACCTTAAGACAATTGATTATTACCATGAGTATGATGATGATAAGTCCCACCTCTTTCGCCAACATAGGTTTGAGAAGGACGGAAGTATCTTTACGATAATATTACTCTGATAAGTAAATTGAAATATTTTGTACGAGCAAGTGGTGGCATCGGAAAACTCTCAGAGGAGCTGTCCGAGTCATACACACACCCAAGATGACCAACATAGTTTCATCAAGAAAAAAACGGGTCATACTCCATCGAATACAATGGTATTCCCTAGTATCCTTTACGTAGCCCGCCAAGAACCAATAAATGGATCTGACGCACCACTTATCAGGACACAACTGCGACATGCATATGGCCAGTTCCACTAGTGCCAACCGCTGACCCCAGGGTCTCTGGCACCACTGTCAGGCTCTTACTTTCCGAAGCAGGAGAATCTAATTATGAGAAAGAAAACAATAATCAAAGGTAGCTAGAACTAAGAACGAGAATCATAGAATGCTTGAAACTGGGAAGTATCCTGTGGAACATCGTAGAATGATGAGACTGCGGACTAGGATATGATCCGTTTTGTTTTGGACTACTTAGTTTCCTTTGCATTTCCATAACGGCTGTCCCGTGGTACAGTCGTCTACTTGTACGACGTAACAACATGGCAGTCGTGAGTTCTAGCCTAGAATGTAGAGTCCCGAATCAAGGACCTGATTACCCGAGCAGCGTGTGGCATTGAATAAAGTCTCGAAAGCGTTGTATATAGGCTGACATATCCGCGTAGGACGTTACACCAAATAGAAGGAGGAAGACTCCATTGCGTGTAGAACTACGGCTGGAAACTGGAACCTGGAACCCAAGGTCTTACTACCATTTGTGAGAGCCAGGCTGTTTGGAACATTTTTGAAATTAGGTGTTAAAGTTTTTAACAAAAGCGTATTAGTATCCATTAGTAAATTCATATAATTATAATTATTTAAATATATAACATTTAATTTATTTATATTCTATGGACTGTAGAATGTGTCAATGTATTCATCTATATGTAAAATGGTCTTAAAAGTGTAAACACACCTATCATAAACACTATTGCATTCCAAGACAATCAATTTGAGATTTGAAGCATAACATGCACTGAACTCTTAGTAGAAGGTATTTGGTGGGCAAATCATCCATGATTTCTATAGCGGTTATGGTATGATTTAAGTTAATTTGAATGAAAAAACGATTATTTCGAATTATTGTAAGAAACCTTACAAAACAATGGAACTTTGCCATTTAAAACTCAATAAACTGAATGCAAAGCAGAGATGATCATCAGTGCCACCCAATCGAAAGCCACTACCACCAGTAAGTAATTTATTCGACTTTCTACGTCGCATCAGCATAAAACAAACATTAGCCAAGAGATTGCTAGTAGCGCAACGCTAGCAATTGTCAATGAAGCGGCAAAACAGCGTCTGGGAGGAACCTCTGGGCAGGCAGCACCACACATCCTCTACCAAACCGCAGCCACAGAGTGATTGATGAAAATTCGATAACGATAAAACAAATACAATTGCCCCCAAAAATAAACAGAAAAAAAAATGGGAAGGGAAAAATACAAAACAATTCCACCCGCTGGGTGGTGTATGTGTAGCACCCCGTACAAAACAGTACACTCTCATGAGCTCGTTTACGATACGAAACCGTTTGACAATCACCGTTTGTTACGGTGCCTCAACCCCGTAAAAACATTGCGAAGGAAGGTTGGCAGGACACAATTTCAATTAAAATAGGAAAATTCATCACCGTCTTCGTCTTGATGAAGCACCGTTGTAGCACAATCCTCCCTCCCCTGGTTCAATGTGACACGGTCAAAAAAAAAAAAAAACGGACATTCAACCAGAGGACACCAAATCCCCGACTCAACGATGCTACTCGAAGAGTAATAAAAATCCCGTTTGATGCTTGATGCTATTCTCCTACCAAAAAAGGTTTCCCTTTTCCAAACCAAATGCTGTTCTTCAAATGGAGCTTCTTACCGAGGAGCAGGACGTCTAAGCTATTGTCGCCATCATCAGCGCTGAGGCAAACCGTTTCGGAAACCGACAGTTTCTCGATGGGCCGGTGGGGTCCGCCTCTTCCATGTTCGGCGGTGAGCAATTGAATTGATCGAAAAACAACTTATCTCCCCCGGGTTGCCACGGGCTGGGGGGGCAAACAGTAGAAGGCAGGACATGAACTGGCAGTAACCAGAAATCAGCAGCAGTGCCTTGGCTTCCGTCAGCAGCAATGCGCAAACCCATCGGGCGACCGGGACCATCCTACGGTAGAAAAAAGCAGGAAGAAATGGCAATAAAAATATGCAATAAAATTTTATTTTCTCCTTTTCTACCAACGAAAGTGCGAGAGATCGTTCGAGATGGAAACCGTTTTCTTTACTTTTCACGGCCGCTTTCGCATCCACCCCGACCCGACCCCGACCGGCCAACCAGAGCCAACCTGCTACCCCCCCCCCCCTCTCTCTCTCTCTCCGTGGGGAGCAATTCCGGTTGACATTTGTAGCGCCCTGTCACCGAGGGCCATCCATCCATCACTGGCCACTCAACTCTCTGGGTCGCTGTGGGATGCACAACACAAATATCGAGATAAAAAGACTCCTTCACTCTCTCTCCCCCTGCTCCGAGGGAAGAGTTATGATCGAATCAAATCGGTTTTCACAATACTCGCACACAAGCAGACGAGTTCGAATGTCAATTGGAACGTCTTGAGAAGCGAATTTTGCTACACTTCCGCACATTCCGTCCGAGGAATCCGAGGCCAGCCGGCTTTCTGCTGCGTGTGCGTTGGTGTGGAGCTATTCATGTATGAGTTTTCTTTTCCCATTCTTTCCCTTTTTGGGATGAATCCCGTACGATGGGTTGATGATGGTTCTCCAGCACAGAAGGGAACTTTTATGCCCATTCTATTCTGGTCCTGCGCCGCCCGGAAGTTGTGGACGTCGTTTTTTTTTTGCTCGGTCCTGCCATCCTGCCTTCTGATAAGAAGTGTCTCCTCTTTCATTTTCGGATGGCTTTCTTTTTGCCGTTGCTTTCTTCTTCCGTTTCTCCGAAAGGTTCTGGCTGTTTTTACTTGTCATAATCTTTTTCGTATAATTTGGCAAGGGGTGGACTTCTTGGGTCGTTCAGTACTGTTAAAGGGGAGACTTTATTGCGCGTCTGGTTGGAATTGCTCTACTTTTCTCTACTTCAGTGTATTAAAATGTTGTAAAAATAGTTCGAAATAATTTTGAAACATAGAGTAAATCGTGTAGAAGTTGGCACTTTGCAAAAATCGATGATGCATTGTACGGAGACAACATATTCTAATGTCGGCACGGATGTCTTAATGAAGAAAAATAATATTCGTGTGTATCTTAAATAGTTCTAAAACCAAACGTATCGTAAAACTAAGCTTACAAGCGATGAGGAAATTTAAAAATTAACAAAAATCCTAGTCGAATTAATTCCTGGGTTTATAAACGCTTTTCAGCCAAGTTTGGATGCATCGGATCCGGGTCATTCCGTACAAACACCCGCGACTCCGAATGAGTTACAGCGACTCCAGATGAACGAGGAGTTTGAACTAGTTTTGAGAATAGAGCATCTTATGGTCTTATTTGAACTCATCCAAAGTTGTCCAGACCCATCTTGATTCGCCCGGACCTAAATGCACTCTCCCAGAGTTTGGGAGTGTTCCTAATTCAACCGGAATCGTATAGAGTTTACCTGAAGCCGTCGGGGTTCATCCAGAATTTTCAGAACTCTTTAAAAATCATCAAGAATCGACTGGATTAGCCCAGAGTCAACTGGAATCATTTGGAATTTTCCAGAGTCATCCAACTTCCTGTATCCTGGATTTAACCAGAGTATACCTGATCCAACCGGAGTCGTCCAAAATAGTTTGGACTCAACGGGAATTGTTCAAAATCCTCTTGGTGTCGTCGGGATTTATCCAGAGTCGACCGATATCGTCCGGAGTCATCTGGAGTTTTCCGGACTCATCCGAACTGGCCCGGAATCTCCCGGAATCGTCTGGATCCTCTTCCGTATTCGTCCTGATTCGTCCTGAGTTTAGGTCAAAATCGCGAAACTGATTTTGAATCAGAATCACAATCAGCGTTTAAAATCAAAAGAGTGTATTCAAGTCTTTATTCTGGATTGAACTCCACAAAATTGTACCGAACGTCAATTATCCGCAAATCTTTATTTTGTTATGTATAAATATATGATATTTGATTTAAAAACTCTAATTTAATTTTGTTTATCAGTAGCTGAAACAGTTGTAATGAAATTATTAACATGTAAAAATCGACTAGCAATACCGATTGACCACAAAAGAGTGAATCGTGCCCACCGCACGGTATACATTGTCAACCGCATCATGCTTCAAAAGGAAATTTCAACTGAACCAATCAATTCCCAAATTATGCGCCCGTCTCCCCGGCAGGTCCCGCGTGCCACACCCCAAACAACAATTGTCCTCGTATTGAGTCGCGTGAATAAATCAATTAAATTATCAGTCGAAACTCGAAATCAATCCAATTACTCACTCATCGACTGCTGATTGCAAGGACAGCTCCAATGATGACGGTGGACGATGATGGTGGTGGTGATGATGCTTGATAATTACATTGAAAAGCAATTTTCCAGCCATCCAGAAAAGGGAACAGAAACGTAAAAAAATGAACCACAGTAGCAGAAAGGGCGACCAAACCAAAATGCCGAACATCAGCTTCATTATGTAACATATGAAACAAAAGTTGGATTATACTTTGGGACGAGAAAAAAAAAATCCACAACCACAAAGCCCAACCACCACTAAACATGGACACGGACAACACACACACGTACGTTTGCAATTATAATCCGATTTCGGACTGCCACCACTCCGAGTTTTCCCACGTTTCCTTCCCACACTGGACCGTAGTGCACAGCAGAACCACAAAAACCCAAAATATCAACTTCCGGTTCGAATGGCATAAATCAACAACACACATTGGACCATTCCTCCCTCAATCTCTCTCTCTCTCTCTCTTCCTATCTTTCCTTACTACTCTAACCTTACCAAAGTTCGCGAACGAAAAGCGTCATGTAACAACCGCAAAATCCATCCAAGTAAGCGCTAGCCCTCTTCTCGCGTTTGCTCGCCCCCAAACCAAGCAAAAGCAAACGGAGCGGGAGCGGGGAAAAAAAATAAAAACACACGTGACAAAAGCGTCCCCGGGAAATGTGACACTCATGGTAGTGTGTGGACGTGTGTGTGTGTCCTTCTGTGGCCGCGTGTCATCGTAATCGCTGTCACGTTTGCCGGACCGATGATTGGTGATTGTTATTTTTAGTGATTATATTTTCAATTTCCCTTCCGCGCGTTCGCGCCGGAAAAAGGCCCCCGGAAGTATGCTACCGTGTGTGTGTGTCTGTGTTGGTGAACGACCGTTGGCCACCACCACCATAACCATAAGGGTAGTTTTTTCCAACCGATGATGATGCCGGCCGAACCTTTGCACGGGGTCAGAAGCTGATGAGGAGGAGGACGGTTTTGCAATATCCGTTTTAGGTTAGGAAACTGCCCAAGGCGAACCAAAAGGATAGAATCAGGGAGGGAGACCGGTCGCTCATGTATGGGATCCTTGCCTGCCGCAGTCCGAGCAGGAGATGGTTATTAAACTCAGGAAATCGTGTACTGATTTACAGTGATCGAATTGTCGGACCGAGGACCTACTCTGCCAGGGCCCGGCGGCTGCGACCTGCGTAAAGGAAACTGTGCAGTCCGAGTCCGACCCCGGTAGGGTTTGCGTGCTATGTAGCGTGCTATGCGGCAGGATGTGAGAGAGTATCGATCGATGGTGACGTCGTTCTGGGGATCGTTATGGCCGGTTCGTTGTCGTTACTGGGCAAAACTGGAATGATACTTTTTCTCGACGTATTTGCTATTCTTAGGTCCATGATGATGATGGAACAACTATGGAAAATATTAGTATTAAAGGATTTAAGGGATTAAAGAATGTTATTAAGCGTGATACCACAAAAATGTGTTTAATTTCTTAAAATTAATCAAATTAGAGGCTCCATTGAATCCGCAAACTGCAAGAAACAAGTCATTGAGCTCCATTAATTGTAGCTTAGCGCAACAACAAAAAACCAACCGAAGCTCCACCTTTAAAACCCCAATAAAAGATTAAACTAAAGTTAATTCATTAAAATAAAATGAAAAATAATAAAATTTAATATATTTCTTTTTTTGGTTTTTGGAATCCAAAACCGAAGAAATAGATTCAAAAAGAAATAAGGAAACATAAACCAAAATCCTATGTAAAGCATCTTTGTTACATCCAACTGTAAATATATAGCGCCTTGATTATCAACAAGTGGAAATATCTGGAATAATAGTTGGATCAATTAAAAAAAATCTTTAGAAAATAGCACCAAATGCGATCGTTCCTCCATCTAAAATCACATCCAACCATTGCTTAGAAGACGCTTTTGATCATGCGCAGACAACTATCTTCACGATCAAGCACTATTTGAAAATAGATCCAAGCAAACAAAGCAGCAATGATTAGAAAAGTGTTTGAAATTTATTTTTAAATTTCAAAATAACCTCGCCTCTCGCAACGGGGTCCTGTGGCGCAATGGATAACGCGTCTGACTACGGATCAGAAGATTCCAGGTTCGACTCCTGGCAGGATCGCTACGAAGAACTTTTTTTATGAAACAATACTATCAAAATGTTCAGCACATCAAAGCATTCTAATCAATTTCTTGATGACGTTGTTTTCGTTGGTTGTGCCTTTCAGCTGAGTCGCAGAAAAAACCACGGCAAATGTCTAAGATTTTGCGTCGTGCTGCGTTCGCTATTATTAGATAAGATTAGATAAATTGGCAGCTACACACGGACGACTGGCTAGCTGCCCTTGACCCAGTTACCCTGGCCGAATGTGGCTGACCGATAGGCGAGTGGTCGGACGAACGCGCGCGCTCGTAATGCGCGGAAAGCTGACCCAAATAGTACGTTGCCGTTTGCTATTTTGTTCTTATCAAAAGCATCTTTAATCCCCTCTCTCACCCCACCCTCTCACCCCCAGTCTCCCGGTCTTGAAGCGTGTGCCGTGAAGTTTGGGTTTTGCTCCACACAATGGCAACGGAATTCCTCTCGAGCAATTAATTCCTTCCTCTCGGGTGAGCTTCCGGTCACTCCTGGGCCGTCCTGGGCTTAGCGTCCTTCTCTTCCTTCATCCCCTGCTCCAACCCACTACACCATCCCAAGCCCGAAGTCAAGGGAACATCATAATTTTTGCTTTCTACGCTGGGACATCACTGGGACACGGGTATTTATGGCAACGGTGGAGCGATCGCAGGAATGGTAGGGTGTCATGTGAGGATTACCGTGGTGCTATTTTGCTATGCCGGTGGCAAAAAAAGGAACCAAAAGGCCGAGAGTGGTAGTGGTAGCAACAAAACGAAACGGCAACAAAAACCATATATCATACCAGCGACGGGAAGTGGGGAACAACAAAACCTCGGAAAAGCGCTGCCAGAGACAGCAAATGCTCGCGAGTGGTTCGGTAGGAGATATTGCCCCGCCGATAATAAATAATGATTATAAATAATGTTTTCGGCGCACACCGTTTGCTGCACAGCCAACGGTGAAGCTGTTAAATGTTTGCGTTGTTCGGTCATGTGTGTGTTGTGTGTGTGAATCGTGTGATTTCGAACGAGGAACAAAAAGTGTCCAACGGGTGCGGCTGTTTTTTTTTGCCAAAATAAAATGTTACATTTCAGGATATATAAATCTCTTGTAAAAATTTACTATTTATTGATTGATGTCTATTTTTTTTAATTTCAGTTTTAGCCATCCTTTAAAAAAAAATATACACAATAAATTAATGCATTTTCTACTTCTGTTATTGTATGTAGTCGCAATAACAATTAACTTATTAATTACATCGAACGAATCATTTGCACACATCATCTGAACAAAGACACTGATGTAACATCCTTGGTGTAAGGGCATCTTTCGGCAACTGGGCAAGATTGTTGGGTATCACTAACATGATATAAGGAATTACTCCAGTCACACTAATTTAGATTCTGTTGAAGTATCCATACATTATATTGGACTCATCTGCAGAGACGAGCAATAACATATTTTTTTCCGGGGCCCTCAGTAATCACTAAGTTTAGTTTATGTAGTTGTCATTGCTTCTTTGAGTGGATATCGTATCCTTTGATCGCTTGCATAATGCCGATCATGTTAGACATCAAATAAGATTTTCGTGTTAATTATGAGACGATCATCCGTTCACACAATGCTAGGCTTTGTTAACCGTCGCTCAGGTTCTCAAACTGACTTCCATTGCCTCAAATCCCTCTATTTATCATTTGCCAGGTCTTATCTTGAGTATTAATGAGTTTTTAGTATCGTATCAGATGTAGTGTTTGTTATAATGTTACGAATTGAGTAATTAAAATGTTAACGTCTTCCAAAGTTGTGTAGAATTATGATAAATATATTAACTATCATGTAGCTATTGACTGTACGATGCAACAATGTAGCTCTTATGAAGCATTGATGTCCAAGTCTTACTTAAAGTATTAACTTGTCTTAAATGTATTTTGATTTTTAATCATCCTAACGCCAGTTCTTGATAGGTCGATAGTTCATGCATAGTTTAGGACAGTTCTTAAGTTGTTAAGACTACCAGCTAATAAGTTAAGACCATGCCAATATCATAAAATAAATTAAAAAAAAAAAAAACTGGATGTTCACTGCACTTTGAAATATGCAATAGAATGAAAAGTGCACACTTCAAACGACATTTTATCCATCGCTTGTAAAAGATTCACATAGGCCTTTGTAAGTAAGCTTTTGGATTGATACTATCTGCGTTTCATTATATTTTTTGCACCTTAGACACATTACAAACAGACTAGAATCTTTGAGAATCGCTCATATCAATGAATAGCGAATCCGCGAGAAAAAAAACCTTTTTGCGACTACAAATCATAATTAACAACAGTAAACAGTAAAAATTCGAGGCATCTTTACGCTCGTGACATTTTCGCTACAAAAGCGTCCATAAAACTTGGACGATTTGTAGCCAAACTACACATGCACCCCAAAATGAACCTTTTTTCTCCCAGATAATAAATTATGAATTATGAGCTACCGAAGGAGCAGTTCACTTTGATGACAATCGATAAGGCACCCTCTCTCTCCCATCAGCACTAACCTTTAAACCGTGGGTAAAACAGCTGACTGGGACAACAAAACACTATCCTCGCTATTGTGTTTGGCGTTTGGTCGTTAATGTGAACATTTCCGAGCCTGGAATAAAAGAAAACAAATAAACAGGCAACCTTTTCCCACTTACCGACCGATACCATTTGCCGGAGAGGGCTTGCTAATGTCACCCAGAGTGTTAACTGTCCGTTTGCTTGCGATCGGGGCAGAGGAAACAAACGTGCGCTGCACAACAGCCGCACGTCGTTTTTCGGGTGCTTCAAAAAAGACTGCCAACTGCGCTGTGTGACCTTTTTCGTCCTGAATGTCCTGTTTTGTGGCACCCCATTCCAGCATTGCGTGTCGTGCGTATGTGTGCCATTGGGCCATAAATATTGTGTGCAGAGGCGCACTTTTAATTGAAATAGCGCGTATCGCGCACGGGACTGGGAAGAAAAAGCTACCACGCTCTCCCGTGCGCGCAGCACTCGATCGTGGGACAAAGCACGGGGAAATGTGTCTGTGTGTGTCTGCATGTGTGTAAAAAGTAAAAAGGGGAAAACACATTTAAAAATAAATAATAGCACAAAGTGTTGACATTTGCGGTGCAATCCGAGGCTAAATCATTGCTATTTGATGATCACCACTCGATGATAACAGAAGCGCTAAGCGGGGAGGGGAAAGGAAGAGGACGACAAATATTTCAGCGGGCGCGAAACATCGAACAAAAAAACGGGAAATAAATAAATCGATACAATTTACAACCGTAGCGCATGTGTTTGCTGCATCGTCGTGCGCGAAAACACAGTGGCAGTAATCGTTTATGTTTGCGCGAAACGCCACAATGAATAAGGGGTTCGAGACAGTGCTCCCCCCCGTAGCCGGGATGAACTTTTGTTTTTTAATTAAACCCAATGTCGCATAAAATGCCTATAAATTACGACAAGACAATACGCAATCGGTGTGATAATGCTGCATGCGTGTGGCTGTGTGTGTTTCTGTATCCTATATCACCCCGGTTGTGGCCAAGTTTTTGCTTGATTCGATTTTTTTAATTTTTCCCATTCGTGACAGTTTTTATGCAAATGGGAACCAAAATGTAGATATTATAATTACTCGAACGCAAGTAAATCAATTTAATGGGCTTTCGATTTATTGTTAACCTCCCGCGGGGGAAAACAAAGTCTCGGAGCGGTGCTTTCAATGTTGCGGATATTTATGTTCAAAGATTTGTTCTATCGTTTATCTATTAAAGGCAATTGTTGTAAGCATTGATTGATAGGGGGTTTTCAATTTTCATACTATCACTGAGAACTATATAGCATGCTTTTGTTTGTTTAATTTAACAAATACTTATATGTAAATGTATATAGAAAAGTAAAAATAGGATTAAAATCAATCAGCGAGGCTTTATAGCGAGTAATTGCTAAAGAAGCGAGATGAATAAAGTCTCCTCTGGGAAAGGTAACATTTCACGAAAATCCATCATAGAGAGACAAGCATAACGTTTAAATCCAATCCTAAACAATACCAAATTAGTCCTTCCGGGAGGTATTGTAGCTTCAACATGAATACAGGGTTTACCAAGTCATTTGGCAATGTGCGTTACATAGTTTGCCCCTCATGAAACTTATTCTGACACCTATTCCGTTTTTGTACTGGTTCAATAAAAATATTCACCCGTCCTAATTTATTACACCAACCCGAGGTGGAAGTTTGCCTATGGCATTCTACATTATTTTACACTTTTTTATTCTTTTTATCTACAATGCATTACAAAAAAGGAACGATAGGACAGTTAGCGCTTAAAAACTATGGTCAAGTGATGAATTAAAAATATTATTGGACGAGTAAAAAATATTTTTTGCCAGTTAAAAAACGTGGCTGCTGTCAAGATCAATTTCGTGCTCGATAAAATATGCAACACACATCGCAATGTCGCTTGCAAACCCTGTAAATAGATTTCTCTGAAACTCGGACGCAGGTTAAAGATTAAAAAGATATTTCTGATACAGGATTTAGAGTCATATACATGAATAGTACTTAGGGGAATGTTGCAAATCGATAGTGGAATGTTGCAAGCATACAGTGGAAATTTGCAATCATATAATGGAGTGTTGCAACCGAAAAGGGGGGATTTTGCATGCATTCTGTGGAGCTGTCATCAGACTGTGGGTGCCGCTGTAAACATTCCAAAACGTTTTAGTTAATTTTACTGATTTATCAAGGTTTATTTTTACTCCGCGGCTGGATTTATTTAGTTTATTATGTATACAGATAAAAACCTCTCAAAAACAACTGAAAATGATGTTTATTAGAATAAAGCATTGGTGATAGAAAGGCCCGAAGTGATACTTTTTACACCGGCTACCACAGTCCAATTAAAAGCTCATCGGTATGCTCGCAAAATTTCCCTATTCTTTTGCAAACACTCCATTATATGATTACAAACCTCCACAGAATGCTTGCTCGATTCCACTACCGATTTAAAACATTCTCTTAACCAATTAAACTATTCCATTATATGACTCAAAACCCTGTACTAGTCTTTTTGACCTGTTTATCCTAGTAATTTCGTTGGATTGACTTTCATTCTTGGGCCTTATCATATTTGATTGCCTGCCCTTGTATCCAAGTATCGTATTTGGATGCTTATTATTTTTATATTCTTGAATCCAAGGATTCCCTAAAGAATACACATGTTTATTTTATTTTTTTTGTAATTTTACATATATCATTATCAAGTTCATTCATTCATTGATCATATTTTGTGCTTATTAATTTTTCTTTGAATTGTATTATGTTTTATCGCACTTACTTTTAGCCTTATTTATTTTTATTTCCTTATTTCAAATTTATAATTTCCTCGATTTGCTATGTTCACTAAGCTTTATTGTTTCACTATACAATTTATCCAAATTAATGTATAAGAATAGTTAATATAATTTGATAGTGTTAAAATAACAACGAATCTTAATCTAGTTTAAGCTACAATGCATAAGGATATGAAGTTACAATACATTGGAATGACTTCGTGTAGTTACAGTTGTTTTTTTATTTTTGTTCCTCGACAATTATTCCAAGAGAAGTCTGTTTGATAAATGTAAAACACAAAAAAGAGCTAATTTTAAATCCCTTTCCTCCATTTGAGCACGATTTGAAAATGTGTGTGCAGAAAGGATTCACGCTTAACAACATGCCATTATTAATTGAATTCGTTTCCCGCCAAGGATGTCAATGAATGGAATCACGTCTCACAAAACAGCGAAACACCATGCTGCAGCAAAACCGTTAGCAAGCTAAAATCTCCTTACCCAGTTGTTCTCCCCTCCCGTGAAACAGGTTTTGACAGTCCATTAATAATACTTTACAATAATCTCACAAATTGGCTTATGAGAACATTCCAGCAGGAAGTGCGAACACCGTTCCTCCAAACTTATCCCATAATAGCCCAAAATTCTCAGTCAAGATGCGTTCCAACAGCAACTGAGAGTCAACGACTGTTCATTTATAACCGATTTAAAGGACACACAAGAAAATAAATGACTCCATTTTGTAGGATCCTCTCACCGTTTGGATTTTCTAATCATTCATCCACCAAAGGCAGCCAGCATCCGAAACGGAAGCTCCGTTCAATCATCTGCCTCAGCCCATTGACACGGCCCAGGCTCTACCCAACAACAACTGTTCTGTGTAACAGTGCAAGCATAAAATCAAAACAACATTAATCAAACAATTCGCCCAGCACTCCATTGCACTACGGAAACTAGGCAAAATGAAACAATTAATCCTCACCTCATCCACCGTGTCCCGGATGGACCCGCGTCGTTGCTTGACGTTAAGATTGACTGAACTGCTAAGTACTCGAACCTGGGTGAACTCCGTCAACCGACGGGCTACATATGTCAAAACGTTCTGTCCTGCCTGCCCGTGTGACAAACGTGCCTGCACTTACGGCATCATCTCATGCGCATGCAATGCGTTTCTAGTGCCCTCCGGCGGTGGGGGCTTTCGGTACGGTTCGGTGGAAATGGCATGTACAAACGGTACAACAGAGACCAGAATCCCTTTTCTTGTTCCCTGCTACGCGGCCACTTCTAGTGCTGGCATTGTTAACACAATGTTGCACGGGGACGAAAGTGCAGTGAAAAACGGACGCAGCAGAAGCACCACCATGGGTCCCTGGGTAAAAGCATTCGATTTTAATTGTCCCTTCGGGCGTATCTAATTATAATCTGTTGATTCAAATGCAGAAGAGCAAAAAAAAAAAAAATGGCACAAGGCAAAGGGAGACTTCACCAGGGACATGGTTCTCTGCCTTTTTTCCCTATTTCTGGTTGTACAATTGTACCTTCCGTTTTTTGAGTTGCTATTGTTTCTGATTTTTTTTCTGTTCTTGCCTCAGAGTTTCTATGGGTTCAATTCTGCTCGCCGTTTTTCGAGTGTCTTATTGCGAAGCAATTTGCTTGTCGCGTACAAGAGCGTGATGTAGCTTTCGAATCAAATGTTACCACACCCCGGGGCAGTTGTACTGGGTCGTAATTGGACAATTAGTGTACTTTTTTCCTGAGAAAGTTAGCTGAAGCATTTTTTTCCATTTCGTAAGGCAACGAAGTTTACCCGATTTGCTCGTTTATCAATCATCGCTCTAATTGCATGCTATCATCTACTAACTGCTTTATAACGTGTTTACTTTACCGAAATTTTCAATTGTTGTTGTGTCCTTTATTTTACACGTGTCTGTGGTAACTTTCAACAATATTCATCTATTTTTGGAGTATGCTTTCAGTGGTTAGGTATGTCATAATATTCATTGTTCACGCATATTTCATTGCTTTTTTACAATATTTCAACTGTTTTTATATTATATCAAATACATTTTAATGTTTGAAAACTACTTTTATATTTTTATTCATATGATCTTTTTTTCTTAATTTAAATTTGTTAATTAACATGTTTCATTTAAACGATTTGTTCAATATTAATAGACGTTTCATTATGTTAATACTGTTTGTTTGAGTTAAATAGGAAAACAGCATTCTGCATACAATTTTGCTACTTTTTTCATATGTTTGTTTAGCTTTCTGTTTTGCATCGATTAAATATACTTATTATCCTTTTATAGTTATGTTATGTGTTTGTTGATCTTTATATTTTAGATTATGTCTGTGCTCTGATTGATTTATTAGATCTTTGTTTTCGTATTTTACAATGTCTTAATGTTCAATTATTGTTTGTTTTTTTAATTTTTTCTTAATTTTTTAGTTTTCTCGAGTTTTCTTATTTTACTTATTTATCCAAACTGAAGCTTAATATTTAATATTCAATAGATATTTTTTATTTGTTTTCTTCGGAATAATGGCCCTTTGCAACATATATTTAAAAAAAGACTAAAACAAACCTTGGAAGGTGTACTTTCCATGTATTTACAACCTTACAATTCTTTTTTTTTTGACAAAAATGGCAATGCTATTCACCCCAAAGAAGCAGAACAGCTGGACATCATTCCATCTAATTGCCAAAAAGTGGATTGTAAAACTCATCTGCCAATTGTCTAAAACACGCCGAAAGCCTTTTTTACAATCTGCCACTGCCAATCAGGCCAGCACAGGGCGCTATATTACACCAGAACAAACGTTCCCTATTGCCTGTTTGTGAAAGAAACAACAACAAAAAAACGACTCGAAACATCGCCCACGAAGTCAGTCTGGCTGTGTAATCCCAGATGGCTTTTTTCCCTGGGTGGATTCGAAACGAACTGTATCGAATTTCAATTACGGAATGCCGACAGGAGAGATGGGGAAGAAATAAGGCCAGAAGAAAGGACGAACACACACACACACACACACTCAAGCGCAAACTTCACCCCATAACGTCCAATCTTGTCCAATACGGTTGGTCTTAGAATTGCCAATTCGATCCAGGAACCGGATGCACTGAGAGGAAGAACAAGCCAGAAGTCTCGGCTGGGGCCTATCCTCCAACCGAGAAGCTGCTCGAACAGCTGATTAAAGGAATAAATCCTCGAACCACACACACACCCCTCCCGCAATCCGGGTTGAATAATTCATCTGCCAGGATGAGTCGAAAACGTCGATAGATAACGAACGGTTCCCGTCGGCAGGAACGGTTGCGTAAGCGCAGTAGCTTAAACAAAAAACCTCCCAGAAAACCCGCGGGAAGGGGGAAAGTGATAAATGACGTCCTTCGTGTAGATGTTTAAAATGTCATTAACTTCAAACAGTAGCAAGCACATCGGTAGGATTGCTGCTGTAGTGTTTTACCTTTCCATTTACGCTCCCATCGCTTTATCGCTTTTGGGGCAAACTTTTCTCACTTTGCCGAGTTGCGAGGGTTGAAACTTTAACCAAAAAAAAAAACCCCCCGATGCTTTTACCGGTTCTAGGACACTGGTTGCGTTTCCATTTCGGTAATTCCTCTCACAGAGACTGGGACACTGGGCAATGGGCGAAATATGAAACACAGGAAGGAGAGAAAGTAAGGGGACACCACCACGGCAGAAGCCTTTTCCTGGCGGTCGAAACTTTTTGCGTAACCGAAAACCATAAATTACACCTGAGCACTCCAGAACCATTAACAGCAAATGGGACGAACAAGAGGAAAAAGAGGTAACCCTGGTGTGGCCACACGCACGCACACCGAGCCACATCGTCACACCGTTTCGAACCATTCCCGTTGTTTAGGATAATTGTTTTGTTTCTCGCTGCGTTCCCTTCGCTTTGGCCAGGTTTATTGATTGTGGAAGCCGCTTCATCCGAGCCGCTGGAAGCAAGCGATGTGCGTGCACTTTTTTACCGGCCGTGGGATGCTCTCGGAGGGATGCTTTTGGGGTGGGGAAGAGGCGAATTGTCACCAGGCGAAATGATAATGTTCACTGGCCGTGCGCTAATCTGATGATTAATAACGGCGTTGAGACGATTGTGTGTTCGGTAGGGCATACGGCAAGGATGGGAAAGGGATCATGGCCGGACATGCCGAAATGGGTTAAGGGACGTGGTGGTGCTCGGCGAAATGATTATTGATGGAGTTTTTGAGCCAATCCCGGGGGTATTACATCAGTCGATTGTTTGTGAAGTTTTTACACCGAAACTAGGGACTAGGGGTATTCTGAAAGAAGAAGAATGCTACGGGCAGGCAGATGAATAGAGTCGTTGGTAATAAATATTCAATTGATATGAACATCTCGAAAGAAACAGCTTACGGATATAGGGAGCGGCTGAAAAGAATTTTCAACCTTTTTAGAAATCGTTAGGCTTCATCAAATATATTCACACACTAACAGTTTAGTAAAGGCTTAAAGGCTTAATGGCCTTAAACAAAAAATTGGATAATTTTACGATTGCTACTGAATTATTTTATCTGCAATTTGACATGTGAATCTCAACACTGTGATGTTGTCATGACATTTTTAGTCCGGATTTCTTACAACATAAACAAATCAACCTCAAGATGGAATATGGTTCAGCCTTCAGCATATGAGACTAAACAGTACCAAAAACAGAGCAGATTTGATTCTGTACGTTCCCGACCACGCACAGAGCCCCCGGGGAACTTTCTGCTTGGAATTGATCGAACTCACCAATTCCAACAGGCGAGCTCATGATCCATTTGTCTCAATGTGCAAAGTTTTCAATAAGTTCTAGAGCTCATTTAAATTCAATCTGTCTCTGTACAAACGTTTAGCTTGTAAGGTTATCTTGAGTTTTATTTCTAAGAATTGCAAAAGCCCCTGCGCGCGCTACGCAATTATCTTAAATAAATTAAAAAATATTTTTAGTTGATGTTTAGCCTACACAAAACTAGTAATTTCAATCATAATATTGTGGTTTGAATGTATTCAAAGCAGTATTTGGCACAGAAAGCTTTAGAATTACTGTTTTCACACAAATTGTGAACTATTACAGGATGTTTTGCATATAACATTAAATTATCATTATAAACAAAATTACCAAACATTTCAGGAAAGCCAGTTTCCAAATAACCTTTGCATTTGAAAAAAATGGACTAACATTCTCGATTTTTCAAGGGTTTAACTTTACCCGCACTAACGAAACGTTAATTGCACTTTAAATAATAGTATCCCAGGAGTCATCAGACAAAATTTGACACCTTTATCAGTCGAACTCGAACGGAGATGGCCAACAACCTGAAGCAAGTTCGTTTAGAAGCATGCACGATCAAAGAACGGATAATAAGTCTGTTCCGGAATCTACAGCATCTTGGCACACATTAATCAACAATCAGAGCATCGAAAGAATGCCCGGTTCCGAATGGCCGACGACCCTGATCGACTAGAAGAGCTCCAAAGGAAGTTGAAAATGAAGACCGAGGGACATGTGGCTGTATTGCTGCCACAGCTTGGCCGGGAGGTTGATGGAATCAGCCAAACAATGAAATAGTACCTGGGAATCATCAAACAAACATATCAGGAATCGAGAATCAAAAAAAAAACAAAATGCAATGCGATCGTTTCAAGCGAATTTCAGCAGAATTTTGATATAACCATAGTACGCAAACCGGTTCAAAATCCCCCAGCTACGTCCTATCGAAATTCTTTGACCAACATGATGCAAAAGCTCTACTCCAACAATTTTGTGGCTAAAACTGAGGAGAAATTGTGTGTTATTGTCCAAAGAATGACCAACTAACCCAAAAAAGTTCCCGTTCGCACGTATTCAATCTTTCTGATCTCTCCAGAATCACAACCGCGCTCTCAAACCAAACTCCTGCTCCCAAGCTGTCCCATTCAGGTTGAATAATTTCCTTGCATCATTATTGCACCCAGAAAGCCCCATGATCGGGGAGGAGTCCATGGTTTTGCCAGTTTTCCTACTGCTCCCCAGACGCCAATTTCCATAATGATGACCTTCACACGAACCTTTTTTTTTGCGGCTGCTCTGCTTCGGGGTCCACACTGTGAAGAAAATAATGACATTCCGATCAGTTGCCAGCAAATACCAAAATAGCTCCCCCAGGTACGCACACCCAACCCTAATCTATCCTTTTGCGAACCCTTTTTCCCGCCCACTGCGGCCACAAAAAATGCAAACAAAAAATGATTCCAGATTGTCGCCTTCGTCGTCGTGTGTTTGAGGGAGGCCGACCCCGGGAGCGAACGAGAAATCGAAAAATCGGAACTCCCGCAAAAACGGGAACACTCCCCCTCTCTTCCTCTGAAAGGACACGCTTTTCGAAAGAGGTCGATCGATCACGGATGCGTGTGTGTGAGGCAAATATTTGTGAAAAGTTTTACCCTTCCACAGGGCCGAGACACCGGAAAAACCATGAAGCATTAGGAAAAGAGAAGTTCGAGGCAAAAAGGACATTACCCGCACACCTGCTGTGTGTGTGTGGCCGAAAAAGGTGACGGAAGAATTTGCTTTTCCTACCTTATTCCCCCACCCGCGCAAGAAAGCCTCAAATTGGTTCCGGATTTTGTGGTCCACAGGGGGGGGCCTGGACGTGGCGACTTCCAAGCGGCTTTTTACTTTCCTTTCCTTTGCTGGACCGACGGTATTCGGGATCGGATCGGGACAATAAACGTCAACTCGGTCGGAATGTACAGCTCACAAAACAAATCTTCGGACGACGACCGACAACCATTACCACCTTTTTTTTTTTTTGGTTCTATTCCCCTCAGTCAAGAATGGGGAAAGGGACTTGTCGGGTGCCCCAAACCAATGTTTGACGTACCAATTTTTCCACCGTCGAACGTCGGATTTCGCCCTGACAACCGGGAGAGTGTGGAATTTCTTCTGTTCCGTCACCCTCCTTTCCAACCATTCGAGAACAAGAAACCCAATTAGTGTGACCAATATATCACGGAAAACCATCATGTTCCCTTGGACTGCCTGCACTGCAAGAAATACCAGCCTCCTCCCCTCGGGAGATGACCTTGCACGAAAAAGCACACGGAATTTGCGACCATTTGCTTCCGGTGCTCCGGTGGTGCGTCACAAAAAAAAACGTCACCTGAAAAGGTCACCAAGAGAAAGAAAGGAAAAGGGACTGTCGCCGTTCGCCAGGTCGTTACTGGCATCTGTTGCCCGGGCCTGATTGCTCGTTCTTAAGGTACTCTTCTCGCCGAGTAATTTGCAGCATCTCTTCGCCGTACCTGAAGCTTCTGGGGGAGGGGAAGAGGTGAAAGAAAAATGAAAAAAATAATGTTGAAACGACTGCAACAGATTCTGTTCTGCTCTTATTTTTTCCCTCTACTTCCTAAAGGTGACTTTTTTTATCGTCAAACACTCTCTCACACATAGTTAGGAGTTTTAGAGCTGCCACACATCCGCTTGACAGAGCCAGTTGACTTCTTCATAAAGAAGCGAAGACACTGGTGGGTGTGGGCGGTTAGAACACGTTAGTTTATGGTAGTAATTGAACCTATTACTGCACTCACCACGTATTACCTCCTGTCCGAGTAATGGTGCTCTTTGCACTCACACCTACGATCAACTTCCGGTGGTAGTGGTAGATTTCTGTCGAGTTCACTTATTCGCTTCAGTGCTTTCAATAAAAAGGTGACCATCGTCGTTGTGAGAGGATATCCCTGCCGACCCGTCCCGGAAGTTCGAATGTGAAGCGGAAAGCGGCGCTGTTGGCATTCCGTAAAAACGATCAGCTTGTTAGAGGAGGCGGGGGGTGTGAGGGGGAGGAAAAATGAGCACACGACAAATTGGTTCAATGTCGACTGCATCACGGTTGTGTGCACGGTTGAGTGCAAGCATCGTAAGGCAAAGTTTATTCAGTGTGAAGGAAGAGTGTGCAGTAGTGATGTGCTGTATGGAGCGCACTCACGACTCCGATCCGACTCCGACTATTGTTAGTCCGATTCCGACTCCGGCAAAATGGAACCACTAAATCCGCCCGGAGACGGAGTCGTTCGGAGTCGTCCAGAGTCGACGACTCCGAACGACTCCGAACGACTCCGAACGACTCCGAACGACTCCGAACGACTCCGACTCCGGACGACTCCGGACGACTCCGAACGACTCCGAACGACTCCGAACGACTCCGGACGACTCCGAACGACTCCGACTCCGGACGACTCCGGACGATTCCGACGACTCCGAACGACTCCGAACGACTCCGAACGACTCCGAATGACTCCGGACGACTCCGACTCCGGGCGACTCCGGGCGACTCCGGACGACTCCGAACGACTCCGAACGACTCCGGATGACTCCGGATGACTCCGACTCCGGGCGACTCCTGGCGACTCCGGCCGACTCCGGCCGACTCCGGGCGACTCCGGGCGACTCCGGACGATTCCGAACGACTCCGGATATTGAAGCGCGGACCTACCTTCCGGAGTCGATTCCGAATTTATCGGAATCGCATCGGAGTCGACTCCGGATTTTTGCCAACTTTACCCATCACTAGTGTGCAGTGAGCGTTTGTAAATATTTTTAGTGCTTATTTTGTCCCGACTTCAAATTAAGGTTGACAAATGTATCCTACAGATGGCGCTGAACACGATAGTTTGATTGAAGTGTACTCAGATGAGCATGGCTTAGTAGTAAAGGCAATTTTTAACGACGTCCTGTCGAACACAACAATGAGTAGTCAAATTACGAGGAGAGTTGTAAGGAACTGCAGGTGTAGTAGTAGTTTTAGTATTATTTTTGTTTGTATTATTTGCAGGTGTATTGCAGGTTATAAAAAAGAAATGGTACATTTTTTTTGTTGAGAAGACTACGAGCCTATTGGTCTCTTTCATCAATTTGGTCTATAATAGATGGCATAGTGGTAACATTCACTATGAATTCAATGTAATCACTAACTACATTCATTTTAAAAAATAAATGATTAATTTAACTTACAAAGGCACTTATCTTGATGTTGGAGCCCTACAACAGCAATATACAGGGTTTTCCAAGTCATTTTCGAATGTGCACATAATTACTACATCCAAGATGTTTTTCACCAGCTGTCAAATGATGTATTTCAGTTTTAACACATGATTTTCAACACATAACAAATAACTGTCAAACTCAATCACGCTTCAGGCGTATTGAAAATCATGCTGATGAAATTAAAAATTATTTTAATGGAAACGAAATGTCAGATTGATGTGGATTAAGTAATCTGACATTTCATTTAATCTTAAATTAATTTGTTAAATTAATCTTGCACACGGTGAATCACAATGTTTACATTTGAAAGTGACTGGGAAACCCTGTAAGAGCGTTATAATCGGTCCACATTGGAGATGTGCGAGTGCCGCCGTTTGACAGCACGTGCACGTAAAACTTCATAAGATTTTTTTTTTCATATGGACATTCACGCAAACTGCAAGCCCCAATTAGCCTTAGAAAATTTGAGTGGGAAAAAGAGATAGAAAACAGGAGAAAAAGCTACTGCAAAATGCATTAAATGCATAATTACAAACTAATCCGGCGGAATAAAGAGACTTTTTGACAGCAGCTTGTACAACAACAATTTGACTCCTACAAGAATATCGGCCTTAGCACCATTTTTAGATCGAAAAAAATCAATCAGCCGGATCTGTCATTTTGGTGTCATTTGACACTCATTTCCCCGCCAAGGTGTTAATTTTAATGCTCTTTTTGAAAACTGGCATATCATGGCATTTACGAGCAAAATGAACTATGCTACAAAAATTCGTTCGTTCCGCTTTGTCTGGGGTAAAAATCCACGACGCATTGAGCTGCGGAAATTATCGAATATCATAAAAATGCCATAAATAAAGGCTTTGAAAAACGTTAGGTAAAACAAGCTGCTGTTGCTAAAGTAAAAGCAGGCAAGTTTTGGTTCTTTTTCAATGTTTTGGGTGATAAAGAATAATTTATTAGATATTTTTAAAACATGGTCTGCTTACACTTAATCCTGAACTCGATGGGAATCGACTTCATGTAGGGCTATGAAGGAAATAGTTTTACTGTCAGTTCAACGTGAGCGCCTATCGATTTTTTTCTGACGAAAAATGATGCTGAGGACGCTCGTTTATACCTCATTCGTTTATCAGATTCCAGGAAACCAAGTTTCCAAGTGGTTTGAAAAATGTTACAATCATTGTCGTTAACTTCATCTCGAAAGAGCTAATTTTTGACTTGAATACATCAAATGCTTCTTTTACAAAGCTCTAATGACGTTTGCTGTCAAATGATACATTCGCCACTAACTATCATAAATGTCAGTCTTAGTAGTAAGTATTGATACTCATAGAGGGCACCACTTTTGTTATGTTTTACCAGCTTCTTCATTTCTTTTATTGTGAAAAATTGCTTCTATATTTCTATGGTCAAGTCGACCATCTGTTTGTCAAATCATACATTGTTTTCCTTTACATGTTTCTCGATTTAACTCCACAACAGAACGTAATTTTAGGGTTTAAATTTCACCTTTAATTATTTCAATTACCATAAATCACTCGCACCACTGCAACAACCATCTGGCTCATCCTACGGATCGCTTTTTTATGCACAACCAGACGAGATATAGAAAAAAAACCCATCTCACTTAATCTCAAGCTAAACGTTTTATAAACGCTCCATAAATAAATCACTCAAATTTTGCATATACTAATCCACCCGCGCCCCGCTTTCTTCCCCATACCCACCGGCCACAGCAACGCTGCCCCACTGATTATTAATTACACATTACAAGCATTATTCGACCCTGCTTTGGAACTATTTATCGCGTAACCAACGTCCCTGGTGGAGGAGGTGGGCCAGTGTGATGGGTAGCTATAAATATTCCTAGCAGGAATCTCCTTCAAGAGATTATGAGCTTTCTTTCTTCCACAGGGTGAGGAAGAAAGAAAAAAAAATCCCAAAGAAAATTGTTCACCTCCATCCTTAAGACCACACACACACACACACACAACGTACGTACAATGTTGCTTATTTTTCAATTTTTCGATTACGTTGCAATTTTCCTGCTGCTGCTGCTGCGCTTAAGCCACAAAACGATGGGTCATATTTCTTTTGCCGCGTTGCCGGCCACCGCTGCCGAAAAAGGGCTTTGACGCTCGCTCGCTTTGGTGCCGCGCTTGGTTGCGTTTCGGTGGGCATCCATCATCATGTTTTCTTGCCTTTTTTTTTCTCTCCTATTTGCGCCTTCGACAAACCCCTGCGGTGAACGATGAGTTGGGCGAAAACGGGTTCGGGTTTCCACCGCGCCCAGCGCACACAGTAAATCGTTAATTTATACGCAAAATCTTCGCCAGCTCCCGAGAAACTCCCGGCCCCACACGATCGGTGGTGGCAGCACAACACGATGGAAACGCATTACCTTCAACCTTCCGCCATACATCGGGGGGAGCGCGCCCCGGCGGTTTTGCGAGAAAAGGCGACTTTCTCGTTAGCAAATGGTTAATTTCTCCTTTCGCTGTTGCCCATCCAACCGTATGCTGTTGTGGTGCGCCTTATTGCTGCCCACCCACAGGCGAGCTGCTCTCGCAGCACGCAGTAATGTAGCATATAGTTTGCTGAGCTGTACGCTTTTCCGCAGAAAACGGCATCCATCCATCGGGGGGTGAGGCGGGCGACGAGACGAGATAGAGCAATCAGCACTTATGGTGGGCCGAAATGGAAATGGCAATCCTTCCAGCGGGATGGAAAGGCTCATCTCGCCTTGTACGTCCGCCTATGGCTTCATTCAACGATGTGTGTAGCCACACATACACACGAAAAACACACACACACCCACGTCGGAAAACCCCAGGATGCAACAATAGGGTTTGCCGGAGCGCAAAATGAATGAGGTGTTGAGCGAGCGTTGATGAAGAAAAGTGCTGACTCTCCTTTCTCTTTGCGCTTGGGCTGGTGCTGTTGATTTCCTTTTTTTTTTTCCTTTTCCTCCATTTTCTTCCCTGTTCTAAGACACATCCAGCTGCCTTGGTGGGGTGGCTGGGAGCGCAAGGGCTCGGGGGAAAAAACAAGCGAAAAATAATCATTCAACCTTCGCTCTCGGTAGAGGCTTACACACGCCGGCATTGAACGGTTTTCCTAAAAGCCCCGTGACCACACGACGACGATGGGTGGCGGATGGGGCTTGAGAAATGAGGTTTTTGTTTCATACAAACGGCCCTCGCTCGAATGTGCGGTTGTATGTGGGTGTGTGTGTATGTGAGCGGAAGATTTCCATTTAATCATAAAAGCGACCAGTGCGTGTGTGGTTTCCTTGCCTGATTTTGACACGTGTCTGCTTGTAAGGCGCATTACAGCCCGAAACAAAAGGTCAAAAGGGGAATAAAAGGCGAGATTAACATTATCGAGCAATTGTGGCCCATGCAGTGTATTTTATTTTTGCATTATGAGTTTTGAAGGCGAATAAAATGCAAAAAAATACAACTTTAGGCTAATTAATTATGAAGCTCTTTGCGCGGGCCTTGATTTTGAATTTTAAGATTTAGAAAGATATTTTTTGCAAAAAAAAAAACAAAAATCCATAACATTTCTAAGCATCTATACAGGGGTTTCCGTGTCACTTTTGAATGTGCACATACTTATTAACCACCTCAGGGATGTTTTTCAACAGTTGTCAAATGATTAATTTTCTAATATTTAATATTTTATTATTTTAGTATTTTTTAGTATTTTCATACAAAATTTCAGTTTTTCAACAATAATTTTCAACACATCGCAAAGAACTGTCAAACTCAATCCAGCTTGTGACGTGTTAAAAATCATACTGAAGAAATGGAAATGAAATATCAGATTGATGTGACATCTTGCACGCGGTGAATAACAACGTTTACATTCGAAACTGATTTGGAAAACGCCTGTAATGAACATCATTTAAAACTATCCGTACGTGGATAGAGAGCAGAATTTAGTGAGTTAAAATAAGGAGTAGCAAATACAGGGTTTCTCTTTTCTTTAATTATTTCCTAACGATTTTTCGATGTCTCCCAAAGACGCTTTGAATTAATTTTACAATAATTTTTTTGTGTATTATTTTAAAAAATGGGCCAAAATTTCGGTGAATAATTTTTGAGAAACAATTGATAAATCATAGTAACTGTTCACAAATATTTGAGATATATTCAATATAGCGTGAGAATTTGGAAACATACGAAAAAAATTTGAGAAACTATGTAATAGGCTAGAATAATGAGAGCAAATAAATAATAATGAACAACTATGGTATGCTGCAAAGACGTTTAGGCCTTTTGCTTCCTTCATTTTCTACTGTTATTTTACAATTCAGTGTTTATAAAATTTGTTCATTCTATTCATGTTAATACAATTTCACAACATTTATTTCTTTATTAATGTTTATTTATTTATTTATTTATAGCTACGTTTAGACACTTGTTTTTGCCGTTTCACATATTTTAATATTCTTTTAGTCATTGCGACTTATTCTGATACACATAAGTCCCATTATTAAATGCAATTAAGAGTATTTAAACCCGGTAGATATATCAGTCGTAACTTTTCACATCTCACAAACAACGATTCATCTCTTTCCAGCCATCCTTAAAGCCCATCGATCTTGGTTAAAGCGTATCAACCGCTGCCTGCCACTAATCGCTCCGAAGACTCATTTTTCGCATCCATTCCGAAAGTTTATGCATTCTCACTCAAACCACAAGCCTCGCACAGCGCCCTCCCACAGGCCCCCACCACTGCTCTATATTGGAATGAAAGAAGAAATAATTAAGATTCTCCATCAGCAAAGTCGCTCTTGGCAGCTCTCAAGATGGTTTCATCGAGAGGCAGCGAGCAAAAAAAAATCCAAAAGCAAACAGCATTCATTAGCACTGCTGCCGAGCCATGAAACTGATGAAACTGTTTCCTGCCCCTCCTACACTTACAGCCATTTCGTTCAGAAGACAATCCTCGTACTCAAAAAAGGCGAAAAAATACCACTCTTTGGGAGGAAACACTTGCACTTCTGCTCGTGCAGAAGAAAGTGAAAACAATCACCCCGGGAAAGTGGTGGCCGACAGAAATAGCGACCGGATAGTAAATGCCGGACTCCGCCCCGGTTTTGCTTGCTTTTGCTCCCCCGTGTCTGCGCAACAAAGCGCGGCAGCACTAAAAAGGATCAATTAAAAGATTTCAACCGAACCGGGCAAAAAGTCATCCTCGCCCAGGGTGGTGCTCAGCTTTTATGGAGCTGGGAAGACTACTACTACTACTACTTCCCGCTCATCCGGCTCACAAGTCCCGGGTTCCCAAAGCGTTGCTCATCCATCAAATCATCCGCACTCGGAGGACCTAAAACTGACGAAACAAACAAAGCGCCAAGCGAAGGGGCCTGTTGGACAACAGACTGCACACGATGAAGAAGACGTACCCAGACGCACATTTCCGGCTGATGGAAAAGATCTGCACGAAATGGTACAATAAACCGACCCTGGCAGTGCTACCGAATGAATGTCTGGCCAGGAGGTGGCAGAAAGTGCAAACCACCACCCCACAAGAGACAGAGAGAGCAACAGCATTGTGTCGTCCATTTCCTGCACTGCACAAACTGCGCAAAATTGAGGCCCAACCCTGTCAATCTCAGCCGATGCAGAAAAGATTTGCCAAGGGGTGTATAAAATCTAAATTAGTAATAATCGTAAAAACCGTGCTCTGCGAATCCCTGGCAGACGCGTTTGAGGATTGGGAGGTTCTATTGTGCAGAAGCAAAATGGCGAAAAACACACTCAGAACCACTGCCACGCATCCTGTTTCCGTTTCGTTTGCTTTCGATTGTTCGATTAGCATAACGAATGGAAGAAGCACCAGTGTGGCTGCGGCAGCTTGTGTCTTGTGTAATGCGCTCGCCGCTGCTACCAAAAGGCCATCGACTCTGGTGTGGGGCTCCTCTGTGCACGTCATAAAACTTCATCGTTTATAACCCCCGCTGGTGGCAGGGTGGTGGCAAATAAACTTGCCGGCAAATCGACAGTGCGTCAGCAGCATCCCAACCTGTACTACACCGCCTGATTAGGAGTGGATAAGGGTGTGTACTTTTTTCCTGGTTTTCCTCGCTGTTTGCTCAACCCCAACTCCCAAGGGTTTGCTGCTCTGGGCGAAGTTTTCCTTATGGGATTTTATGGGTCCCGGGTGTGACGATTCGGCCGTCCCTTTCACGACCATGCCCGGGAAAAACGACATGGAAACGTTTCAGCGAGCTGATGAGATCCGTGATTTCGTCAAAACGGCGCGCGGAGAAATAAAGCCCGCCGTGAACGGGGCCGTGTAGCGGCAACAAATCCGGCTCGAAGGACCAAATGGTGCGAGCGACGGTTCATTTCGATGCTAATGAATCAGAGCACACCAAAATCCTTATCCAAAGGCACAAAGGTGTGTCGTCGCTGGTGTTTTCTTTTTGTAATAAAAAAAAACAGAAGAAGATCGGAACCAACCTAGCCTCGCAACACACAAAGACGCGCGCTGGGTTGTAACGGTACGGGACCAAACGTGCGTAATCAGCCTTCCCCGATCTGGCGTTGTTTTGTGCGTTGTGGAGCGTGGTGGGACCAGAGGAAACAACAAAAAAAAAAACAGCACTGCTACAGCAACTGAATACCTGCAAAACAATACACCCAGCGATGACAATAATCCACATCATCGACAGCGCGTTTGGATTGCGAGATAAACGTTACACGGTTGTCACGTGACTGCTAATGGTTTCGGGCTGTCACTGTCAGCGGGATTAAGACGACGACTTTAAGATTGCAGCAAGTGTTTTTTTAGATCCTTGTTCGGAGAAAACTGAGTAAGGATAGATTTTAAAAATTTGTTATAGATTTATATAGATTAGATATAAAAAGATATGTAATTATTAATTTAGAATTGAAAATTCAGTAAAATTGAAATTATAATACAGCTTTCTTCTTAACAGTATCCTCATTCTGTGTTGTCATTTATTATAGTTAATAACAATTGACTTACTGATTTATTTTTTGTTACAATTTCACGGTATGACCCAAGCTTACATCTTTTAAATACTGTTCAATATACTATTAATTTCAAGGACTTTTCTACCAAAACATTGAAGAAGTTTATTTGGGAATGATTCGTGGATTAATATCGTAACGGAATCAGGTACTAGATCAACTTAGGTACTGACACAGGACAGTGAATAGGACAGGAACATTTGTTCAACTACAATAACATCGGAATACTGCAGTTCCAGGATTAGTTCCACATGAATTTGGATTCTGTATCAGTTTTGGATTAAGGGACAAATTTTTTTGAAGACATGAATAAAGTTATTGAATATGATAGTTGTTCCTTAGGAAATATAACTATTATTTGATCCACTAATGACACTAAACTAAATGTAGGCTCATTGTTCACAAAGAAACCATAATAACTAACTAAGGAAACGAAAGGAAACAACAACCTTTAATGTAGGTACAAACCAAGAGCTTATCACAGGGTTTTAATATTCTACAAAGTCTAGAATAATTACTACACATCTACACAAAGTAGAGTACATTAAATAAGTTTGCAGTATTAAATTTCTATCTGTTCAAGACAAAGGACCTATCCATGACCGAGCTGTCAAACGTAACAATGCGCACTCGAACTCCGGTAGCACCGGTAAATATTCTAGCAGCAGCGTTCAACAGCATCCAATATCGATCCAGTGCCATCTCTATCCAGAACCGAATATGAATGACTCTAATTATCTGGCCCAACCCGTCCCATCCCAAAATCCATCGCCCGGGCTCGTCCCATTGCTTAAGGAGGGCCTTCGATTTCCGATCCTTTTGTTCGGAAGCCACCGGGGTTCTGGTGATGTAATTTAACCGATTCCAAAACATGTTGACGCTGAATCGGTTGTCCTAAGAGCTCGAGGAAGAAGCATCATCACCCATACCCGTGCCCTCCCATCCAGCCTCGATTCACTCGATAGCCAGCTCTCGACCAGCTCCGACCCGGGTCGTCAGAAAACTATTGCATAATTCAACAGTCACAGTCCTTGAATCCACTCTGCCCGGTCCTGATCGGCTTCGGAGTCGGAGGGTTAGAGAGCTATACCCGGGGTTTCACCGGGCAAGTTCGCCGGCGAGATCGTGCGAGAGGATTGGTGAAAGCCCCACTACACATTCAACATGCGAATTGTCAACAAAATTGTGCGTCCCATCGCTCCCGCGCCAGGCGAACGCGACACTGCGCCACGGAGGGCTTACCCCTTCCCGAGCGCCATTGTCCGCGTGGTGGTGTGCCACCACGTTGACAGTTACTGGAAGTGTTCGAACCCAATCCCTGGATCCCGGGGTGGCTTCGCGAAAACCCCGTTCGAGGCGTACAGCGCGCGCTTGAAGTGGGCATTATTCAAGTTGACACATTTCTTCGCTTCCATCCCTAATTGACACTTTTCAGCGTGAAGCGAAGCGAACGAATCCGTGATCCGGCGACACAAATAGCGCGCGCGCGCGCCTTCGAAATGTCCCTACGAAGACAGCTCCGGGGGAGTCGCCTCGGCGCTGGACACTGTGTTTGGCGTCTTCTCTCCCTGCAGCGGGTTTGGTTTGCCGTCATTGTTGTTTTGCACGAGACTGCTGCTGTTCGGGTTCACTTGAATAAATTTTATCGCACCCATTGTCTCTATGAATATGTGTGTGTGTGTTTGTGTGTGTGTGTGTGTGGTGCACCCCAAAAACCCACCGCCAAGAGCAGCGACTTTCTGTTGTTGTTGCTTAAATTCTTCACGGCGAAACGTGTCGATTTTTGTAACGTTCTTATACCGATGCCTCGAGGATAGGAGGCAGTTTGGAGTACCGTCTCGAGGACTTTTAACGTTTCTGTAGTGGGTGTGCGCTTTCTTTGTGCGCGCGGATCGTTGTTTTTTTGTCTCTATTTCTCTCTTTGTTCCGTTTATTCGCTTTTCCTAGAAGAAAACACACGCTTTCCGCGCACATTTTCGCCTGCACTTTAGCGCTTTTCTATATTGGCGTGACGATGCAACGGCTCCCCGGAGGGTTTGTTCGGGCCGGGCTTTGGGTGGGCTCTTTCTACTCGCATCCATTACACGCTCTTTCTCGCTCTATCTTTCTCTTTTTCTTATACTTGTTATCTCACGGTGGTTTGGTGGGTAAGAGTCTGCACTTGTTTGCCCAAAAATAGAACCAGCCGCTCATGCACGGGAATAGAACGTAACGGAAGCCTAATACAAGATGCTTTGTGGGTAGGATTATGGGCCGGGAGAGATGCGTTATTCGCACTACAGTTGTGAAAGGGACGAAATTAAAGGGAAAGTTGCTTATTTTGTGTTTATAGCATTAAATTTATGTTTTTTATACTGATTCATGAAATCAATCTAGAATCTAAAATTTCGAAGAATGATTTTTGATCCACAATTCGCCAAAAGTCTCAATTGAATAACCAACTAACTCATAATGTTTCATCTTTCCTCATCATACAGCTTCCAGGACATTAGGCTGGACCTATTGTCGATTTATTGGTTGGTTCCCATAATTGTTTTGGGTGCTTCCTATATTTTGTTACTCATTTTTTTGATTTTTGAATTGGATTTTGTGATCGATACCAAGAATTTGTTGGTTCAATTGTATTGATATCCAATCGGACGATACCAACAAATTATGTGAACGAACCAAAAATCTGTGGGATACGATGAATAGATCTTGAGATGAGCTCAAAAAATTATGGGAACCGGCTAATCAATCGTGGATAAACCCTATAAAGGAAAGATATGAAATGTAAAACCTTCCTCAAGCTCCAAAAGTCATTTAGACATAGCCCAACGAAATACAGTGAAATCTCTCTAAGGTAAATCTTCAAGGAGAATCGTCAGCTCAGAGAGGTATTCATGTTGAGGAACACTAATGAAGGTGTTGCTATGAAGTATCTGAGAAACCACGGGCAGAAATGGTATATATTGACCAATATTTTTGTTAACTAGCACCCAAAAATGCATCTTAATTTCAATGATGTAATGATGTTCGGGTTAGGGAGACATTCATCTTGGTGAGACAAAAAATGAATGAAATATGACGGGAGCGTCAAAATGTACATCTCAAAGAAACAATTCTTGAAGAGATTCTTAGAGAGGTATCACACTATATCAATGAAGAAGCATCAGCAGGTTTATAGATCACCTGAGTCTTGTGTACGCAAAGTCTTTCTGATCTTCGTCATCTGTATATGTCTCTCTAATGAGCCGGTCTGCATACACCAGCCGTTAGGATAATATTGATTACTAGGAACATTTCAAGAATCTCAGATTTTAATTCACAATTAATGCTTTCGAATAGTTCAAAGGAGTATAGAAAACATGTGGCGAACATTCCCCAAACAAATCTGAAATTTCAATATATCTTCTTGTAATTCAATACAATATCCTAACGAATACAAAGGTCTCTAGTTTTATTTAATAAATGTGTATGAGAGTCAACTACCGTCATCCTATGAGTTGTTTCTTCAAAGCGATCCCCATTTTTCCAAAAGTTTCCATCAACTCTTCTCTTTACTCTGTTCAACAACAACGACAACACACAAAAAAGTGGTTTATTGCACAACATCCTTACCGATTCTCGCTGTACACTACACTCCAGAATGTAATATTCAATGGCAAAATTGAAAATTTCAGACAACTTCCTACGGTCGCCTGTTTTGCAAAAAAAAAGGCTTTTCACCGAGGGCTTTTCCTTTGACAAATAGCAGTATAGCATCATCCGAGACGAGAAGAGCGAATAAAAAAAAGACGTTAAGCGAAAAAGTATCCATTGTACTTGTAATAGGACACGGCCGACACATACACACACACACAAACACATAGAGACAGCAACAACAACAAAAAACGAGGTGTCTTTCGACGCTCGCTTGAAGTGAAAGAGAGGAATTCGATTGATCGCGAAACGCCTGAATGACAATCAATATCATCCACGTTTCCTTCCTTTTTCACTCGAAAAAAGGACGGCCGCCGCCGGCGGGCAGGCAAGGGTGGTTGTATTTTATTTTTCAACCGCTTTTCTTTTTTTTTTTTCATTGCTTCCTTTTCAATTCGTTTCCTTTCGGATTTTTTCAGCCTCCCAACCAAGCAAGCAATGTTGGGCCCCGAATGCAGCAGCCAGCATTGTGATGGATCGTGTGATGGAGCACGGAGCAACGGATCGCGCGCCCGCTCGGATATTGTTTCCTTTGAGGGCTTTTAGGTGAGCTTTGAGATGAAATGGATCCAATTTAATCAAACAAAGAACTGATTGTGTGAACCCCCCCCCCCCGCAGGATGGCGGAGAACACAATTCGAGAAGCTTTTCAAGTGGAGGTTCGAGCTACAGAACCAAAAAAAAAAAAACAGCAAAAAAAGAAGGAAATGCTTCAGGAAAGTCACATCAAATACGAAAGGAAAACTTTCGCACAGAACGGCACCGAACCAGTGGTGTGTGCGAGGGGGACGAGGGAAATGAGGTCGTTAAATCTTAAGCATCTTTTTTTTGCCACGACGCCACTCTACCACACCAAATGACAGATTAAATTAATCTCCACCGAAAACGATGATGAAGCTCCATTTTCATGGTGCCCCGTGTAAAGATTGGAGCAAAATTAAAAACAAAAAAAAACACACACCCACCACTGAACGAGGAAAAGGGACCAATTTTAAATCGTACCCGTTGACGTTACCCACCAAGGTTCGGGGTGCTAAACGGTTCGGAAAAAGCAAAGAAAAACGCCCTCAGCAGCTCACTCTCATTGCCTTTGCTTTCGACACAACTGTCGCCCAGGCGAGGCGCGGTAAAGGCGTGCCACTATTTCACACACCCATCGTCAGGCCGTTGTTTTACGACTCGCTTGTGCTTATGCCTAAACCTGGGCGCGTGGGACTTGTGTCCAACCCGGACGCAAACAACCAGGAAAAAGGCGGCGGGTTTCGTTCGCTCGCGAGCCGCCGCCGGTTAATTACAAAAGTTCAAATCGTTCTAAGCTGATTTATTTTGTTTTATTACATTTTCATATCAGCGAGCGTGCAGCACAAATAAAGTGAAGGCTGTTAGGCTTCCCTAACCGGTGGCTCCGGTTTTAACATCCCGCGGAGCTGTGCTCTAATCCTTTCGGGTTGCGTTTTTTTTTATTCCTTCTTTCTCTCGCTCTGCTTGATAGCTGTGCCCCACTGAGCAAGAGGCATACCGTTTGCCGTTGCTTCTGGCAACGATAAATATTCTTCAGCGCTTGGGAGGTTATTTTTTTCCAGTTTCCGTAGGTTTACATTTGGGTAGGGTTTTTGTTTTTTGCACATCCGCATGACGATTCGGTGCTTAGGCGTGTGTAAGGCTTGAAAGGATTTTTGGCATCCCGTGTTCCTAAATGAAATTGGTGCTGGCTGTAGCGTTAAGATAAGCGTGAAATCCGTTTGCATTTGGTTGTTTCGAGCAACGCTACAAACGTATCCTTGCAAAAATAATTTGACTGCCTTCGAGAAGTGTAACGCAATTCTTCGTTAACTGGGCTCAATCGTTCCTAAGAGCTGTTGTAGAATTTAAACCAAATAATGAGGTATGCCTTCAAGGAGCTAGGATTTGCTTCATTTTAGATGCTCAGGAACTACAGCTTGTCCGTATTAGCGAGGTACAAAATAATCAATAATTTACATGCCAGTTTCCTTTAAACAGATAAAGGAAGATTCTTAAATAACTTCTATTTTGTGTGTTACAACGTAATTCTTCCTGCGCCTTATCCTGTTTTTATTCATTTGTCTTCTTGTTTCATCTCTGTTCACTTCTGTTTTGCTCTTTTTAATTTTCTTATTTTGTTCCTGTCGATTATGTTTTTTTTACTCGTTTTTTACCAGTTCATCACTTTCTTTCCTTATTATCATGTTTTTTTTTGTACTTAAACTGAAGTATTTGAAAGAATATAATCCAATGAATATATAATTTCAATAGAATTTGTCGCTTTGTTTTTGATATACTTCAAATCTCTAGTTGAAACATTTACTTTTCTATGATCTTGTTTGCATTTATTATATATAATACTAATTTATATTTGATCGTTCGTATTTTCTCATACCTTTCTCTTAATTTACTATTTATGAGAATGTTTTTTTTTAATTATCTTTCCTAAACGAACCACGTTTGTATCATATTGTATGGTTTGTAACTAACACAATGCTAAAAAGATCTTTAAAACAAAAAAAATACTATAGCGTCAGTGTAAAAAAACCATAAATTATAATCATTTAACAATTTGAACAAAAAAATCATTACAAAACAATACCTTACACTACACTACAATTTCCAAAAAGTAGCACCAGTTAGTTTACTTTTTTTTGAAATTTAAATAAACACTGGCTAAACCGAAACAAATGACCTGTTTGTGCGCTCGGGCAGCACAAATAAATCAGCGAGATTACTAGATTTAATGCTCATTTGAAACGTTTCGCTTCTCGAAAGCCATTTATCTGCTTGGTGTGGAGTTTCAGAGGGGGGTTTTTTTTTTGGCTATCCTGCTACCTTCCAATGGTCAAACGGAACGGTTAGAAAAGCTAGTCCGCGCTCTCTTCCCGAACATACAAATACAAGTGCGAAAGTAGAAATAAGTAAGCAAACACACGGCGGCGCGGGTAAGTTTCCACACTCGAACGCGGGAAAAAAGAGGCACCAAAGCAGTAAACAACGGTAGCATTTTTCGTTTTAATCTAGTAAATTTAATAAAAATGATTGATGACCGCCAAGGCCCGCCCAGCGGCTATGTACGAACAGGACACGACTAGGACGAGACAAGCAAGGAAAGAAAGAAAGAAAAAAAGGCCAGAAAAAAAGGCACCCGAAACAAAAATCTCGCGCTCTTCCTCATTCTGTTCGGGTTGCCTTGGCGAGTATTAGAGTAAGGATAATAAAATTTAAAAAAAAAAACTCACCCGAATCCGCCTCCCAAAAAACCGAGTAACATTTGTAGAAAAGCCAAAAAACAAAAAGCGCAGCAACGGAAAAGGGTTGTGTAATTAGAAAAACAAATTTTTCGTTCGTTTGAAAAAATTGGGATCCGGGAATAAGGGAACTAATGCCTTTGAGGAATGTGAAACCTGGGTGCACACATACATACATACACGGTAAATCTGAATCCTCGGTAGAGCCTGAGCCACAGCGAACGACAAACGACTATTTCGTTTGTACGCCTTCTGTCCTCAGTGTGTGTCCCTCTTTTTTGCGCTCTACACTTCTGACACATTGAGACACATTGAAGGGATTTAACCAGTTCGTTCCTCTGGCGCCCGGCTGGGCCCAAAAGCTGTGCTACAAAACCCGTCAGTGATGACGTTTTTTCCCCTTTTTTTTCTTCAAAATGAGTCCCACGGGAGGCTGCACAGCCCAAAAGCCGCCCGCGCTCGTGTCTTGATTGATAGCCTTCGAATTCTCTTGGCTCTGCTACGCTGTGCTGAACAATCTGTCGTTCGAACCAAAGGACCAGAAAGCGAAGGGAAAACGGCACCAAATCATCCTGATTTGCAATCACATAGGGCATTCCCGAAACACCCGAACGACACACAAACATTTGCATCCCGAACATACAGCACACCATTCGATAACGATCGATGCGCTCGAGGGAATAGTTGGGATTACCCGTGCGGGCTATTTTAAGCCCACCGTCATTATCACTGACAACCTCCACTCCCTTGCCCACCTCTATGATGATTACGGGTGACTGTGATCCAACGCGTCTGACGAGCTGGTCAATATTGACGCCGCTTTTCCAAAAAGGCCCTTCGATCATTGTGTCTGTTTGTGTGAGTTGTTTGTTATGCTCGGACCTGGGCGTTACGCGTTCCGATTGCGCAAGCCAGTGCCGCCAGTACTTATCAGTAATTATTTTTACACCGACAATCTTGGGATGCGTGCTTGCCGCCATCACACACAATCTGATTTCCAGGAAGCATTAGTGACGTTAATCCGCCCAGGAGGTGATGAAACTCGGTGCAGCCTCTATCGGGCACATCCCATCGGTTTGATTGTTTGTGCAAACTTGATTTCGTGACGACTAGGACAACATTAGACCCGGGGGATTGCCGCCACATAAGCGTGAGTGTCACAAGCTAAATGATTTTGAGAATTTCATGTTCTAAAATGTACTGTAGTTCCGTCTATCTAATTATATAGAATTAAAAATATATTACGAAAATTTCTGAGAACATGAACATCTCCTTAAAACCAAGCAACTGATTGTCCGATGATATCAGAAACAGGATAAAGTCTCCTCAGAATTGTATGCATTAATACTCGGAATGGCTGATGACTGATTCTGCCGCTTAAACCTATGTTATATACATTGAAACATCGCAAGCAGTAACATGCCACTTTAGAAAAACATACGAGAAATAGATATATTCCACTTGGATCTTGGAGGGATGAATCCTCAACAAAATCAGGCTTATAAACTATAAACTGAGCTTAAACAACATGTTCAACCAACGTAAACATTATTTGAAACAGATGTTTTGGACATCTTTGGAGAAATTCTTTGGAGAAAACGTAATACATGATGATGAACAACGCGAAGTCTCTTGGCAATGAATACCGATTGAATCGAGACTTTCCAACTATTTAAAAAATGTATAGCGTAATTTGGGACAAGTGTGACATCTTGAGTATTTCATGCTATAACTCACTCACTTTACACCTATTTCCCCATTTATAAATGGGTTTTATTGGAAATAAGTGCAAATATAACTGTTTTTGAAGCGTTTTAAAAATGATTGAAAAAGACATGATTTGTTGGGTTTATGGGTTTTTACGTGTGCGGTATTAGGGAATGTGTTCCAAAATGACCCAAATCACCTATGTACTCTTTTAGGTCACGAAATGTACTGCAATATTCGTTTTTTCACCAAACGTTATTATTATTATATTTTTTATAGTGATTTTTTGATTCATCAACATAATTCGTTTTTTTTGTTGTACGGTGTTATACGGTGGTAAAAATAATTTCTTGTTTCTTACATCCTATATTGTTTAGAGCTTTTTTGATGTTGTTGCCAAACTGTAATTTCTTGCTCAATTTTGCTACACAACATTAAATAGTGGAAAAACTGAGAAAAATCAACTATTCTATAAGAAATTCTCCAAGGTATATTACTAGACATTGGAACGATACCATCTGTTTACTCATTTAGTCATTTAACTTAAGATTGGCTGAAAAAATGCTAGGTGGCACTCGTGCCCCACATTTCGCTACATTTTATAATCAAATCCTTAAAATTTCAAAAAAGAAATTACGTTCTTGCTAAAGATTTGTGGTATTTTCAGGTGACTGAAAACCGACCAAAGTCTCAAAGAGGATGTATCATCCTTAAATGCATGTACTTCAAAATAAGTTAAAAAAAAACAACAACAAAATGCCTTACAATTATAGAAATATTGTATGCAAAGATCTTAGTTTTATCCTTTACCTTAATGCTAGCGATTTTGTTCAGCATTTAATTACACAATCGAACCGCTTATAAAGCCTTTCCCACTGCTCCGCAACGACCAATGCACGAACCAACAAGAAACACTAAATACCACGCGTTAAGCAGATCTTCCAGCGCGACCGAAAGGCTTTTTAGCGATGGGGAAAAGTTTTCCACCGCCATAGACAAACCCGGCTTAGTCGCATAAATTTTACGGCTTTAGCATACCACTCCGTACAGCAGCAGGCAGTAGTTGCCGCGCAAAAAAACCACAAACACTGTTGAAGTTGTAGAATGAAGTAGTGGCGGTTGTAGTAGTGGCAGTAGTAGCAGTAGCAGTAAATAAGTGGCCCAACTTTGATCGTTACGTTCATTTTCACTCCAACACACCCATCGCGGCGGCTTAAGGAGAAGAAGAAGGAATCGCTCTTAAGCCGTCCACGGCTACAGGACCGAAGCAGCACACAGCGGCCAAATGGGCGGCGTGTAGTGGTCGTAAAAATTGAACTTCTGTCCATGTACTTTGCTCGCGCTGTGGCAAGGGTGCTGCACTGGCTATGTGTCTGTGTGAGCTCATCGTTGTTATTATTATTGTTATCATTATCGCCATCTTTCGCTGCTTTTAAAATCTTCTCCACAACCACGCACAGGAACGGCGATAGAAGCGGCGATAGTAGGATCGGGAAAGCCGGTGAAAATATTGCTTTCCAACCGCGCATTTAAATTGTCTTAAAAGCTTTTAAGCGATGCCACACCAAATGGGGGGGTGATCGGGGAGGGGGAATGGGAAGCGTGGCAGCTTAACTTTAGCGCGGCTTTCCAACGTTCACCTAACCGTCGAGCGTTGAGCAAATGTTTGCGATGCAATTGGCTTAAAATGGAACGCTCGCTGCCCTGTTTGGGATTGTAAAATTGGGTGAAATAAAAGAAAATAAAGCCACTTCCGATTGCCGCTGCTCCCTTTTCCATTTCACGGAGGGGGTGAGAGTGGAAACTCCCATCATCTAATACAATCACAATTTTATAAAATCCTTCTGTGCACGCTGCACGGGCAACACGCTTTTATTTATTTTTCAATTACTCGCCCACACAAACAGCTCCACTTAGTCCTTCGCCGAGCACTACCCGAGCGGAAGGAATTGTTTTACGTTCAATTATTCACTCACTAAGCCCGCGTGTGCTCAACATCGAATCGTGCTCGGTTCGATTGGATTGATTGGAGTGACGCAGCCACACCAGTCCCGTTGTGTTGTAACGCTAGGAAAGGTGTGAAGTTACGCTTAGGATTTCAAAGGATTTTAGTGCAAAGTGGGTAGACGTGTTTTTGAGGTCGTAGGTAGTATTAATTTTAGCCGGAATTTGTACACACCGCTTCCACCTTAAGGTTGTTACAGTTTGCACTGCTGTCTGTTCAGACAACAAATTCCCACGAAAAGGCGGAACACAAAGGATTCGAGGCGAGCTTAGCTAAATGGATACTCGAAACTCGCAAAAGGATCGGGTTCTGAGTTTTTAAGTGGTTTTTAAACGTTACGTAGGCGTTGAGGGCCATTTCGTATATGCGTCATTTGCGTTGTTATGGTTTATGTACAAAAATAAACTCTTTGAAATGGGAAGAAAACGCGGTTAATGGCTAAAAAGAACATACTTAAAATATTATTTTGCAAAAATACTCAAAGAAAAAAGATGCACTGCCACTGTGATATACAGTTAAAGGATACAGTAAATGTACTACTTTTAGTAAAAATTTGCATATTTTACCAAACCGTTGTCGAAATACGTTTTACAGGGTTTACAGGGGACAGTTTCATATGTAAACATTGTTATTGCAATGTTGCCGCGTGAAAAATTTTATTCCACATTGATCTGACATTTCATTTCAGTTTTAATAGTTTTCAATTTCTTCAGCATGAATTTCAACACTTCAATGGACTCCTACCATGGTTTTTTCTCCGGGATTTGAAGCATGACGTCATCTTCTGTTGATAGGTGAGGTGTTGAAAATCATACTGAAGAAATTAAAAAATATTACAGGGTCACTTTCGAATCTGCACATACTTATTAACTGCCTCCAAGATGTTGTTCAACAACTGTCAAAAGATGTGTATTTGCTTCATAATAAAATTTTAGTTTTAACAAATGATTTTCAACACATCACAAATAACTGTGGATTGAGACGTGATGAAAATCATACTGAAAAAAATAAAAATTATGATGATGGAAAGGAAGCATCAGATAGACGTGGATTATAGGGTTTTTCAAATCAGTTTCAAATGTTAACATTATTATTCACCGCGTGGAAAATATTACTCAACATCGATCTGACATTTAATTTCCATCATAATAATTTTTAATTTTTTCAGCATGATTTTCAACACGACTCAAGCTAGATTGAGTTTGACAGTCCTTTGTGAAATGTTGAAAATCATGTGTTGAAACTGAAATTTCATTTGAAGCAAATAAAACATTTGACAGCTGTTGAAAAACATTTTGGATTCGGCGAATAACAATGTTTACATTTGAAACTGACTTGGAAAACAAAATCAAATTCTCAAAATCCATTATACAAAAGGCCTCTGAAAAAAACACCTTGTGCGTTTGAAACATCATATTGTGCCTGTTAAAAAAACTGAATCTTGAACTACTGAAAGAGTCTTGCTGACATGCGATTCTGACTTATAAAACCCTGTATCTGTTTTCTGTTCCTATAACTACACTGTGATTAAAAAATACCAACAAGTACGACAGTAAGCGAAAAGGCTATACATTTGAGTTCTTACATTTTATACTAAAATAATTATAGCACACAATATAACAGTCCAACCGATTGCAAAAGCCTTACTTAATGATTCACACAGTATTATACAGAAAATATTTTAGTGAACTGGGCTGGTCTGGTGGTACAGTCGTCAACTCGTACGACTTACCAACATGCCCGTCATGGGTTCAAGCCCTGAGCAGACCGTGACCTCATACGTAGGACTGACTATCCTGCTATGGTAACAATAAGTCATTGAAAGCCAAGCCCACTTCACTAGTAGGTACAGGCAGGCCTTGACCGACAGCTGTTGTTGTGCCAAAAAAAGTAGATTTTAGCGCACTATAACCACTTATAGTGGTTGGTATTATCGCCACTGTTTGTAAAATTTCCCAAGTTCGACTTTCGAGTTAGAGTTCGAAGTTTACTATGGCATGTCGAATAATTCGTCACTCCAAATAGTTTTCTCGACATTGATACATACTTTGAATATATATTAACGGTCTTTATCCCCCTTTTGCCGTTTAAAAGTGGTGGTGTTTTAAGAAATACAACTGCCATCTCGATTGAAGGAATTAATTATAATTTGTTGAACGGCCTTCAATGGTTAACTTCTTCCCGTTGCTTGCTCATGGTGATGTCATTCCAGATCGATCACTCGCATTCGAACATGATCAGTTTAATTCCAACATGCCCTTTTAAAACATTTCCCCCATAAGCTGGTTTAATTATGCAGCATGATATTTTCCCCTTTCTTGTGCTTGTCCCCCTGCTTATCGACGCCAAACAAACTGGCACGCGCCCCACAAGCGTCTGCAAAAGTGTATGATAATTTATACCGAAAGTCAATTCATTCTTTACCATTCGTGTGCGCCAGCGTACGAACAAACCTCCCGTTCATTTCTACAATGTAAAATTCCACTCCTTCCCCCGCAGGAAGCTGGTTAGGAAGGTTGAATTTTAAAAATTTATCGAAATAAAAAGCAACACAGCCGGGTGGTGACGACGGCCAAGCCAAACCATGTGACAGTTTTCCCTTTCGAATTTTGCGCTAAACCTTCTGCTCCACTTAGAAGACCCCAGGCTCCTGGTGACACACTTCCCCCATTGTCACACACACACACACACACACACACACACACACACACACACACACACACACACACACACACACACACACACACACACACACACACACACACACACACACACACACACACACACACACACACACACACACACACACACACACACACACACACACACACACACACACACACACACACACACACACACACACACACACACACACACACACACACACACACACACACACACACACACACACACACACACACACACACACACACACACACACACACACACACACACACACACACACACACACACACACACACACACACACACACACACACACACACACACACACACACACACACACACACACACACACACACACACACACACACACACACACACACACACACACACACACACACACACACACACACACACACACACACACACACACACACACACACACACACACACACACACACACACACACACACACACACACACACACACACACACACACACACACACACACACACACACACACACACACACACACACACACACACACACACACACACACACACACACACACACACACACACACACACACACACACACACACACACACACACACACACACACACACACACACACACACACACACACAAAGCAGAGTGCCTGGTGACACACTCCAGCCCGGACGACGTCTTGTGCATTTTCACACAGTACTTTTGCGACCACTTGTACGCGCCACCAGCTTGTGCCGTTCTGACCGTTAAGCGCGATTTATAATTCATATTTGAAAATCAATTGTTTCCCACTTACTGTGGGGCTTTGGTTGGGACGGAAAGCTTTGGTAACCGAAAACACTCGGGTGATGATGGAATTTTCCGCACTTAAAAACCGAGTTCGCACCTCACTTCCTGGGGCATTGCTTTCCCAATACCCCTTATTGGTGGTGGTTATATTAAGTGAAAATCAACCACGGTTGCTTTCTTCCTTCCTTTAACTTCCATCCTTGTGTAGAGACACACAAACACCTCAGGAGTGCACGTGACGGTGCGAACCAAATGTTCAAAACGACACAATAACATCGTTTTATACATTCCTGCTGTTGAAACAGCATTTCCTTCCTTTCGAGAAGAAAGGATCCCCCTCTTTGCCTTTCTACCGGAAGTCAGCTGAAAGGGAGGGGGGACCCAGCGCAACAATGGCAACTGTCCTGCATCATTGATGAGTGATTTTCAATGATTCGCTTTCCCGCGGCAAATCTCTTTCGCTCTTCTCTCTGCCCTAGGTAAGTAAGTCTCCGGGTAAGTCGCCAACCGGGCTCATGAATCATTCATCGGCACGGACGCGTGACTCCTCGCGTGACGGTCTTTCTTCTCTTCCCTTCCCGATCGCTGACCTGTGCGTAATCACACCTGACTCAGAGCCGACCCGGGAAGCCGGGAAAGTCCCCCCCCAACCAAACCCATGCGCCCGCGCGAGTGACAGCGGACAACGTTTTGCAATCTTCAGCATCCAGCTGAGGATCCTGATCCCTCCCACATCCGTCAACATTGGCATGGAAAATCTCTAGTTCTGTCCATTGTCGGCGGCATCGGTGTGTGTGTGTTCGGTCAGCCGTAGGTTGAGATTGGAAAAGCGTGGGCCCGGCGGCCGTTTCTTCCCTGTCTCGCTTTGGTACGCATAATTGGATCATTTTCACCGACCTACCACGCTTTTTTCGAGAGGATAGTAGAGAAAGAACCTTTTTCGGGGATTCTGGAAAGTGCGTTCTACGTGTGTGTGTGTGTGCGTGGATGTACTGTTGATGCTATTGTCGTTTGGCTCGAAATGGTATGTCTAGCAATAAATGAGACTAATTATGATTGAGCCGGATTGTCCTGGACGGTTGCGCAAACGAAAATGCAAATGAACGGTAGGGCTGACCTGTGAGCCATTAGCGATGTGACGGGAGCATGGGGCGGTTGGTGGAATGGGACTTACTGGAAATGAAGCTGTAAATTCAAGCTTAGTTGTGAAAACAGGCAACTTAAGTAAACAAAGTATTTTTGAAACATTGGTGTAACAATCTCAACTTTTACTTCAAGCTACTTTACGGTGATGGTAAAGCTTCTAGATTCCTCGGTTGAGTGACACTTCAGCTTTGCGAGCTATCGTGCGTTGGATGGCGCCAGCGAAATACGGTGTGACCTAGATGGTGTGTTATGTAAACTTCTAAGAAGGATTGGTTTCAAAGCTGGCGTTAGAAGATGATACACATTTAATTTTAATTTTCGTTTATCACTTACAATTTCCAGTTCGTCTTTTAGATCTTTCAAGTACACGAAGATCCACTTCTGCATATATATGTACTTCAGAAGGAACACACGAATGGCTTAGGTTGAATTGTACAGAACTTGGTCGCAAAAATCTTCGTCCCATAATTCTTGGTCGAAAAATTCTTGGTCGTATAGTTTCTTGGTCTCAAAATTCTTGGTCGCATAATTCTTGGTCGCAGAATCCTTGTGTAAACGAAATATTCTACAGGCACATTACTTTGCTTTGTTCGATTCCCAAACGCTGCATCTTGTATCGAAGTCAACAGACAATTCGGAAATGTGAATATACAACAAGGATCTTAATTAACTCAACTGACAACATGTCCCAGGAGTTACGAAACTCTATATGAAATTCTTCTCCTAAGCTAAAGCTATTACCAATTGAATTGTTAATGAAAATTCTTAAAGGCCACCGTTAAAACCAATTCAAAAGAAAACATGCTGCTCCTTCCCCTTAACGATAACCTCTTCTCTTATTTTCCAAATTACTCCCAACGGTGTTACACCTTTGCATGAAAAAATTAATAAATCGTTCCTTTTTGCCTCGTCCCAGTTTGATTGATGCGCTCCACGCTACGTGTGGGGTGGGAGTTCTTTCGGGAGGTTATACGTTCCAGTTCAACCCATCAATCCCAAATTTCAACACCCTCGCAGCAACCGCTTCTGTTTTGGTTGGTTTGCCTTTTATCGGGGAGCTATTTTTCACAAAATTGCACATAAATCACTTTGCTTGCTTCACCTGCGTCCCGCAAACAAAACGATACCACGCTGTGTGATGGCAACCGGTAGGCAAACACCGGGGCAGGTGTCTTACTGCCACCGTTGCTGCCTTGTCTGCGCCTCTAAAACCCATCACCCGTGGAACGAATCAATTTACTGCGTGATTGATAAGATGGCGGTGGGAGTGGAGAGGTCTCGTAAAATTATTAATTACTGCCCAAGAGTGCGCCCTACTGGGAGTATACAGGCGCAATGTTTATCCGGCTGATGGTGATGCAGAACCAGGCTCAAGTGAATGCAAAATGGTCATAAATTATTTTCAATCGCAGTTAGCAGCTCAGGCAAATGCCTAGAGCGAACTGAAACAGCGTGGAAAGCCGTCTGTTTATGTGCGTTGGTTGGGAGTTTCATTGATTTTTGATAGTAAATCATACACTCGTACAGTGGATCGCACTTCATTAGGCATGTGATGTGTGTTTCTGCTCTAAATTTAAGCCAACCTCGTGATGAAGAAAGACGCACAGTTTACAGAAGAACGCGCTCTGTGTTTTGTTTACGCGAGTACTAGGTTGGATGGGTGAGTACGATCGCCAGTTTGGTCCTTCGAACCGGATCTGTCCAAACATTTGGAACGTTTCGAGCTCGTTAAATCATGTTCCGCGCACACTCACACTCCCGGTAGATCGTGTTTGTTGCTAAAAGATTAATCAGCTTGCTGAATGGTGAATAGCAACAACAAAGCTTACTATATTTACGTTCTCAGAACAGTGTGCCTGATTTCTTCCCCTCCACACTTAGCGGCACGTGCCTATCGTGCGGCTGTGCGTTTGATGCTACCACGAACGCACTTACATTTTATTTTCGTAACAAACATTGCACGATTTCGAGGAACAATTTATTTGCAGCCCTTCTCGGTTGAGCGAGATAAGAACGGAATGGTACCCCCATTGGAATGTCTTTGCGCGCGCTACATTTATGCCTTTTTCAGGGTTGAAACGTTGTGTTTTCTGCGTACCTACACCGTCAACCAAATGCCAAACTCCAGGGATATCTGCAATCAACATGCTGGTTTTGGAGTTTTTACTCGGACAACAATCGTGCAGCTATGCGTTTTTTTTCTTCTTTTCTATCGGTAAATTAATTGCCTTCCCCATTTTGCTCCGCTCAACGTGTTGCTTCGTTAGAGCAAAGTTAGATTCGTTCCCTCCGAAAAAGGAATTTGATTCTCGAACAGAGAGTACATCAATTTGAATGAGGAAAATATTTCGCCAGAAAATGTATATCCGAACCCCAATTTTGCTTTTCTGGCGAGCTCGTTTGCTGCTATTATTTGTCGAATCGCAAAGACAATTTACCAACGAATCGTTTTCCAAGCAGGAGATCCCTTGGTTTGGTTGCGTTTTTTGTTGTAGATGATGCTGTGAGTGGAAAAATTGCACATAAAAACGAACCAAAAACAACGCATTCACGCCCTTCACTCATAATGATGGGCCAATAAACATGTTCCCTGCCTTTGTGTTCGCCAGTTCGATTGAGGCGATCGAAATTATTGATTCGTATTTTTAATGGGTCGTAAAGCGGCAGACAATCCGTTCCGGTTCGATGTTTTTTTGGGTATTATTCTCTCACTATCGCAAATATTATCACCAGCGCTTACCATCAGAGCGAGAGGCGGAAAAGGAAGATATCAAATTTAATCCACATTTTTTTATCTGCTTCTATTCTTTCTCTCCCTTCCCTTGTTTGCCTAATTATCTGCATCTCGCTCGTTGGGAACTATCTACGGGTGGAAAATATCCTTAAAGTATTAGATAAGATCTTAATCCAGTATGTTTTTAGAGATATTTTTTGCGCTACCTTTTGTCAACCATAAAGCATTTGGCAACAGACGGCAATACAAGGAGTGGAAAATCGAAAGAATTTTGATTGGAAATTGTGACCATAAATAATCATGTAAAGCTCTAGGGGATGGGATTGGCGAATGTGCCAAAGGTGATAGCAATAAACGGCAGAAGGTCATAAATCTAGCACCAAGGCATCCAATAAATAGGATTAGCTTTTGATTATTGTGTTTGCCGTTACAACCGAACAAATACCTTCAAGTCGTGTTGTACTTCTTGTGCTTCATTTTTGCCTAAATTTTTGTAACAATTCAACGCTCTAAGTTTTGGAGAAGTTTTAGTCAGGAAACGAATAACATCAGGATAATGTGATACTTTCGAACGTTCAAGCAATTATCTACATTTTCCCCGGGTTTGTCCCGCTTCGGATTTGAGCGCACAGAAGATGTGTTTGTTTTTATTGCAATTTTATTATAGCTTCCACCACCACCAACCAAACACTTCCTACTGAGCCCTATCAATCGTTGGAATGAATTTCCATCCAGGCCCAAACGCTTACGTACGGAAGAAGATTCGGAAGACAGTTGGCATTTGGTGTTCAGATTTAATGGTAGCATGCGCATAGAAATGGGCGTTAGAGGAAGCATTTATTTAAAGCCGAATCGGATCGGTAACGATCGATAAATCACCTCCCTTCGCATGGTGCAGATTTACGACGCTACAAACCCGGCAACAATTAGACGACATGGGAGCGCGCCGCGGCTGAGATATATCTCGCAACCGTTCCGCAAAGGCTCGTAAAAGTTTGCAAATTTTAATGCCTTTTTTCTTCTTTAACTTTGCCGTTCGATCTCCGCCACTGGCGAAGCGAAGGATGAGGAGGAGGAGCATGATTACCCACTAGTAGGTTGCCGGTTGTCAACAGTTTGAGCAAGGCACCGGTGCCGTTTTGCAGCTGCCACTGATGACGAAAGAAACGGCCCGGTTTTTGTCGGAAATTGAATCCAAAGTGTCTAATTATCTTGATTCCTACGTGCGGTATAGATAATTACCCAAACTGGGCTTGCCAGAAAAAGGGAAGGACAGCGTGAGCTTTATTTATCGCACCCCGCTGTGCATCACATGCCCGCCGCCCCCTGTTCATCTGTCACACGGGAGCTGCCTCTTCATCGACCGTAATGACCCTCGAAAAGGGTTTGGGATACAAATTTGTTGCTTAATTTGTATGCATACAAACTAGCAGGCGAGCAGCGGGGGTAGGCTAAAAGGTTGAACTAAAATGTTTGAAAAAAACTAAACCATTGCTGCCCAACCAACATGCCCTTCACACGTTGCTGAAAGGTCGCTAGTGTTGCTGCGGCGTGATAAAGCTTGGGTTGTTTCGAGTAAAACAAAAATTTAAAAGAGGTAAAAAAGCAATGGTCAATTTTTGTTAAAATTTTTTTGTTATCTAGAATATTATCTCTGTTTCTGTTTCTTATTTTATTTATTCTTATTATTATTTATTTATTTTTTATAATTTTACTATTTACTTTTATTTTTTTAACTATTTATTTGTAAAGTTTTGAAACATCCAAGAATCTGTTTGTTAATTATTTTTATCATTCTTCATTGTAGCTTTGCTTGAGGTAAAGCTTTTGATTGTTTATATGTTTGAAATTTTTTGGTGTTTTTTTCTCTGTTTTTTACAGTATTATCCTTGTTCTAGTTCCTTATTTTATTTCACATTAGCTAGTTTCGGTTGCAAATCCCAAGATTATTCTTTAACTTTATTTTATTCTTTTTCAAAACTATTTGTTTGTAGAGTTTCGAAAAAAATAAGAATCTATTGGTACTTTATTTTTATCTTTCTTATTAATAGCTTTGCTTTGAACGAATTATCTGATAATTTATTATTATTATTTTTGTGTATTATAGTTTTTCGTCTAGATTACTTCTAGACTAACTCTATCTAGTTAAGAATGAATCTAGGAAAATCTAGTTAAGAATGAATAGAAGAAAAATTCGTCAAAACATAATAAAGAAATAATTTGCAAAAATACTATTATAATACCATTCTTCTAATAGTCTCCTCTCTTTCTTTCTCTTTACATAAAGAAAAAAAAACACTTCAAACAATATGTATGCAAAACATTAAACGATTAAACATAAAATGGAAGAAAATGTGTAAAGAAGTCAACACCCAATGAAAACTATTACTTGAAATCCAAAAACTAGGAGCACCCTTTACAACGCACGTGCGTGTGTGTGGCAAGCTTTCGAGCGTAATAGCGTCCAGCAAACGCATTGTGCGTATCCCCCTCCCCCTTTTTCCGTACATAAATCCTCCCACCAAACACCCACGGGACACCACGGCGTGTGTTGGGCGAGCGAGCGCGCAGTGTGAATAGTTCGGAAATGATCGGACAAAGGAAAATGGTAACAAAACCAGCAACAAAGCGCCAACAAAACAAAACAAAACAAAAAAAACGGCACAAAATTACAAACCAAGAACATAACACACGCACAAAGCGCGCGCGCGATCCCAACGTGACCGCGAGGGAAACAAAGACCATCTCCCGATTTGGGATGGCCAACCTCTGCCGCTTCCCGCCCACTGTGCCCACCCATCATCCTCAAGCCGATGAACAAAGAAACGCGCACCAGAGGAATAGTGATGGGTATAGTAGTGTGCGGCAATATTTGTGTTTTATGTAAATTTTTGGTCGCGGTTGCGTGTTTGCCCTGTTTGTGGATGAGCGCGCCTTCACTTCCTCCCCTCGGGTTCGGGGTGCTTTATTTCGGTTAATGCTGGTTTGTTTAGTGATTTGGAATGGTTAGTGTGTGTGTTCTGAGAGTCGAGTTTTTTGTTTCGTTCGTTTTTTGTTTGCTGTTACTACTACTTTCGTTTCTCCTGCTCATTTCGATATCTATTCCAGGTTTGTAGGTCCGCAGCACACCACGCTTGACAGCAGCGCTTTCCTCCATAATGGTTCCATTCTTTGTTTCCTTTTTTTTCGCTCTTTCTCTCACCACCCATTTCAGCCCGGCCACTACTGCAGCCTGGGCGCTGCAGATAATGTCATGATAATGAACGCCGCCGCCACGCATTCGGCCCGCTGTACGAGGATGGCACCACACTTTGCGTTCGCGGGCGCTCCAAACACTAATTAATTTAAACGAGCCAGTAGCATGAAACTTATTATGTAGCGTAATATGTCGAATTGACTGCTTCCGGTTTTAATGTGTGTATCATTGTGTAGAATGAGCTGCTTCGCTTCTTCGCATCTTGTACCGTATCTTCGGCAGGGTTTGGTAGGTCGGGGGGGGGTAGGGGAGATGTAAAACTGGAAGCGATGTAAGTGACCATCGAACTAGGTTATGGGCATGGGTTTGTGTTGGACAAAGATGTGAGAAATGATGGACAGTGATGGACATGCAAATGAGTAAAAAACTGAACTTTGGATTTTTATATTGCACAAAACAAACAAAAATATATTTAAAAACATTTAACACAATAAAAAAAATTGACACATTATAGAAAAAGAAATAATTGAATGAAAAAATATCATAAAAATTAAAAAAAGGTTCAAAAAATACTATTACTAAACAAATAAAGCCAAGAAACACATTCATTGAAACGTACAAAAAAGGAAAAATATGAAATCATTCATTAAAAAACAAAACATCCTTAAATTAACTTATGTACAAATACAAACATTTTTTCTAACTTATTCTCTACAAACTGTTATTTATACTTTGAAGTGTATACAGGATTGTTGTTTAGTATCGTCTTTTGTCCTTTTAAACGTTGTTTTTAGTGCCATATTATCTCGTGTCTAGATTTACTCTTTGTTTCAAGTTTTATTAAAAACTCTTTGTTTTTGTTATTCTTATTCTGATTACTGTTTCAATTTTCGACTGTTCGTTTTTTGTCTATTATTTTCTTTGATTTTGTTTTCTTAGCTCTGATTATATATTTCATTAGTTTGTGATTGACTGACTCATTTTCTAACAGTTCGTTTTTTTGCATACAACTCACTAAATTTTTAAGCATCTTTCTCGTCTCCTGACTTAATCGCTCAAGTTTCACCATCATCTCGGTTTAGATTATCTCGCACACTCCAGCCATCCGATGTTGCGCTTGTAGCATAATTTTAAACCAATTTATGCGCCTAATTGTTACGCACCCAAGTAAAAAAAAAAAAACGCCACCCAAAATTGTACTGTCACATTCGCTTCTTCCCTGTCGACTGCCGTTTTTCTCATCATCAATCAAAGTCGTGCCGGCGTGTCCAAAAAGTGACCACTGATGGGTTACACCGTTTACTTGCCAACATCTTGGGCGGCAAACAACGGTCTTGATGAGTGAAAGAGTGTAGCGTTTGTTGGTTTTTTTTTTCGTTCGTTGTTTTTGGTTTGCAAAATAAGCGGTCTAGTGAGCGGACTTGATGATGCTAGCGAAATAAGAGTATCGTTAATCTAGTTTTAATGAAATCATCTTGGAGAGCGCATTTGAATGGTGTAGAGTGAGTTTGTGACCACTTGTGCCACTGTATCGTATTGTCATTAATGTAGGCTCAGTAATTTGAAGGAAATGGGTCGGATAGATGATTCAAAATTGCAAGAATTTGTAACAGATTCATACTTTTACTGTTATGTTGATTAATAGTAATGATTTAGTGTTTTGTTTTTTCTAGCCTTACTAATTGTTGCATGAATTGTCGTTTTTTGTAAATTTCTTAACGATTGTCCTTTTTTCATTTTCGTAACGTTTCATGTCGTCTTATTTTAACCAAATTTTTCGCAGAGGCTTAACATTCACTTCCCATTGCATTGTCAAAAACGTTTACCACTGTGTTATGAAAAAAATATTTATACAACTTATGATTCATTTCCAAATCACCCTTGCCCTGGTCTTTACACTATATCTTGCTCTCCCCAACAGCCCCCTCTGACGCCCAAAACAAAAACGGACCCTCTCACAAAACAAATAACCGCCTGTGCGTAACGCATCACCTTCACAAACCATTTTCCGTCCCCAAAACCAATAACATAATCACACCGGAGACATAATTTCTTCGATCCAACTTGAAAGAAAACCCACCCCAGTCCCAGAGGGTCGGGCCTCGAGGCACAAAAACGCTCGTTCTCGATAAATGCTTGAGAAACCGCGCACCCTCTCCCTCGTCGGTCACGTGAATGTCACGACTTGTCTCCGTTGTCTCCGGCCCCTTTCCCTTCGTTGTCTCCGGCTTTGTGTGTGTATGCATTCGCATCGCGAGACTTAAAGTTTACGCACACGCTCCCTTCTAATCGGTCACTTCCTTCCATTCATCATTCAGCCGGGCCCATCCCGACCCATCGCGCCACTGGCAAACAATGGACAGTGGAGTTCACGATTTTCCCAGTCCCAGTGTCCAAGTCCTAAACAACCCGTTTCGCTTGACCGCTGACCGATGACGTCAGACCAAAAGATGCGCGAGAGTGCAGCGCTGCGTCTTCAAACCCGTTCCATTACGGTGTTGGTTTGTGTGCTGCTGCTTGCAATTCATTCGATTTTTCAAGACCATTTCTTTCCTTTGTGACTTGAACAATTGTAGCACCCGAATGGATGGCTGGAGTAGGAAAAAAAGGGTAGCTAAAGAACGCGGCCTCCCATATATTCTTTTCGGAGCCCATTTGGTTAGAGCATTAGAACCAATTAGGCTCAACATTGTTGAAATCGTCGTATACGGGGCCCTGTCGGTCGAAACAATGGAATAGAAAGGTGATCTTATGAGTCATCCCACACACCGGTGGGTTCCTTTCACTTTCCATGTAAATAGTGGAAAATCCCTCTTTGTGTGAGCGTATTACAGTTTTTTATTTGCTGCGAATAAATTACTCATCCGCCTCGCTCACGTGACAACAACAGAAACAAGGTAAAGCAATGAAAATGCCAACTAACCTGAGCGATCGGTATATCCAACCCGGTAGGCCAGCTGTGCAAATTTTCGGCTGGAATTTCCCAGCCGAGCGTGTGCGGGGCGATAACAACAATAACAAAAGTGCTGGAATGAGACTGAGAATGAAATATTTGCAAAGGTGATAGAATCGATCAATTGCGCCGCATCTACACCGCCATGTACTACTTGCCGGGGTTTGTTATTCTAGAAGTTCTTCGCTAAACAGGCTCTGTCTGATGAAATAGAACAGTCTTTTTGCGTCTTGAAGTAAGAATAAGGCCAACGACCTACTTTGCAACAGGCGAAGTGATCCAGAAGTGTGCAAAGTGCAGCTGAAGTGATTACCTTTTATGCACCTTCCGTATTGGGTACGGCGTAGATTGCAATTGAAGCTATAGTATCGAAGAAAACAGAAACAGGTGTGGCTTTGTTAATTATCATTTCACAAAATATTTGACAAAGTTTGTTCTTATTTATATTGTGCCTGGCTAAATTATCCTTTCAATTAATTTTAATCCATCTAATGTTCAATGTGGTACAAGTGATCCAACGTTCAAATAATGACCCAACTCTTCTGTCTACAATTCTTCCCAATAAATACACTAATTGAACTCCACTATCTCCATATCTAAAACTGCTAAGTCCTTCCTAAAGTTACGTTGCGTCGGTAAAGTGTTAGGAATTACATGAACACTATTTGGTTTGCTTAATGTATTCCACAGAATCGACTCGATTTGTGCGTCGGCGTCTGTCAGTTGAAGCTAGCCTGATATCCATCAGCCTGTCAATCCCGCATCACGTGTGTACGACGCTCGAGCATGATTTTCCGACAAGGGTACAATGTCGAACTCGTTTCAAGAATCCGTATGAATCTTCCAAGGCTCAATTTGTGTGCGGTTCAACGGATGTAGGCATTTGATAAGGTCACACAGAAGCGCGTGGGTAGTAATGATATAGATTTAGTTCATTCGTGAAATATGTATTGCATTGTTTCCCAATAAGTGCGAAAGAAATAGTAATGATTAGAATCATGGCAGGCTGTGATTATTAAATACTATTTCAATGGGACATTTTGTAACCAAGAGATGTTTCAGAACTTCAACTGTCTTAAGTTACTGCATCATTATCTTCAACCGAATTGCGGTCAATCATTAATTCTAAATTATATGATACATTGAGCAATAAAAGAAGGCTAATGACGTGGCCTTTAGCACCTTTAGCGTCATAGACAATGCTATTACACTAAGGTCTTTAGCAGAATATTGGAGTAGATTTTACTACAAAAAGCAGCAGCTTCCAGTTCCTCTAGAATTAGGACAGTGCTGGTGAATATAGCATATTATGGACGTGTAGGTTGTTTGGGGCCATTCTTGAGACATATTGAGAGCTTCAGTGAATCAGGTACTTTCAATGTTTGAAAATAGTGTTCTTAATACACAAATCTAGGTTTAATATGAGCCTAGATATGAAGATATTTATATGAAACATACCAAACATTCACAAATGAATTTCTAAGACGACCCAATCCGTCTCACACGCGTCTGTCCCTTTGATGATACTTTTCAATAACCTTGTAGATGTCTACCTCACACACAGCATCTCTCCCGCGCGTATCAGTTACCATCATCCACGCACCGCCCCTTTCGCCAGCTACTCCGAGCACGTTCACGAGACAATCACCTCCGCCGCGACGACCGGCTGGGCAAACAACACCCGTAAATTGTGAAACTATTGAACGAAACATGCACACACAGGTGTACCCCGCGGATGGAGAGCGGCATGCCTGGCCCGTGGGAAATTCCCTCACATGTATGTATGGCGCACATCTCATGCGGTGAGGCATGGCGGATCATTGTCTACCTCGGACCCGGCCCAACCAGCCCCAAATAGCGTCTTTGTCGCGTTTGTTTCATTCTTGTTTTTTTTTTTTTGCTCCATCGCGGATAAGAGCGTGGGTGATATCATCGCCAGCAGCAGCCGGAGCGCATCGCATGTACTGCGGGCGAATCGATAACAATAACACACATTCCTGTACGACGAGATCATCTGCGGAGCTATCATCATCCGGCGCGGATCATGCGAGAAAGAGTCGCAGGAATGTGTTATCGCTACGCGGTATCAGCGACGCGAAAGGTGCAACAAACAATCGAGTGCATTGTTCGATTTGCATGCTGCCAGTGCACTTACTTTCTTATGTTAACGGAGAGGCTACTGACATTGTTCTTTTGTAGTTGTTTTGTTGTTACAATTATCATCGAGATAGTATTGAGCAAAGCACATAATAAAAAATCGTCAAAAATCACCTAATTTTAATACCAACTAAGAATTGCTTTCCGCTGTTTCTCGTTCCCAGTGTGCGATTATCAAAAATTGATGGATGTTTCTTTTACGACTCCTTCTTGATTTGGCGCTTTTACCGTTCTCGCTAGGTAGCGTTTTATTTTCGCACCAAAATTCCTGGAACCTTTTATGCTTCCATCTCCCAAACGGTTCGCATTTTTTTTTTACCTTTTAGCCTAGTGTCGTCCTCAGCTACTACGGAGTGGCTTTGCGAGTCGTTCCCTACCAAAGCGCCAAGGGGAAATGGTCCCCGTGTCGTGTCGAATACCGGGAAAAATTTCTAAAATATTTTGCACCCAGAAGAGCACGAGCATTCCTTTTTCAAGCGCAGGCAAGCGTTTCGCACGGGATCCTCCTGCCACAGAGTGTGTGTGTGTCACCGTGTGCTGCCACGACGCTCCATGGTAACGCTCGTGCGCGACATAACGCAAGCGAAACCAAACCTACGACCGCCGGTCCTGTATCCTGCTCCTAATGCACTTTCAATCTATTTTATGACTTTATTTTATGGCAGGCTGCTGCTGCTGCTGCTGCGAAATGTTTTAAATTCCCACCACACCATACCCAGTTGGTCGTTCTGTGTGTAGTCGTTAGTGATGTAAAAAAATATGCTGGAAGCCAAGCGAAAAAAAAAACCTATCGAGCGGTGCAGGATAACACAGGAACGCTGCGAGGGTTTTGCGTGCGATGGTGTGATTGAGCTTTTGAGCGTTGAGCGTCTAATCACATCGGCCATTTTCTGGTGTGAGGATTTTGTTTTATTCGATCGAACGGGTCCTCTTCTTTTTTTTTTTCAAACAGTATTTCACCTCCTTTTAGAGGGTGAATATTTGCCATGTGGGATTGCGATTGGCTGTTGGGTCGTAAAATCACACAAACGGCACGTTAAAATAGAAGTTTGTGCCTCATATGCCCCGAGTAACCGGTTAGCGTATACGTGTTGAACGGTGGTTATTATTCTTAGGCCCAATCTGCATTGGCCCTTACTGCCAGATGGTGCTGGAGAGGAGGCTTTTTGCTCGGGAGCTATATTGCAGCCAGGGTTACAAAGGATATGCGTATAATTAATGTAGGTGTATGTTAATATTTCAACAAGAATGTTTGATTTTAAAGTTCGAACAAACGTCGTTAATACCAAAAATAAGTGAAGATAAAAATTAGTCAGAAGATAAAAAAAGTCGAAGGCTACAAAACCTTTGGTAGAAAACATAACATTATGTTTAATACTTCATATCACTTTCATACTATGTTACACAATTTACATGGCTCAGAGAATGAAAAAGGATTTGAAAAAACCTTGTTTGGCGAACAATAAACAATCTTCTCTCGAGTTACGCGAATAATATGTTACTAAGACATCAGAATAAGTACAATTTCCGTGATATTGTTGAGTTTAGACTAGTGATGTGCTCACTGGACTGCATTAATGGCTCCGAAGTGACTTTGGCTATTGTTACTTCGATTCTGACTCCGACAAAATGGGAACTACTCATCCGTGTCGGAGTCCTCCAGAGTCGGAGTCTTTCATAGTCGTAGTCCTCCATAGTCAAAATCCTCTGTAATCGAAGACCTCCAAAATCGAAGTCGTCCGGAGTCTGAGTCCTTCGGAGTCGGAGTCCACCAGAGTTGGAATCTTTCTTCGTCAGACTTCAACTCCAGACGACTAGGATTCCAGACGATTGAGGACGACTTCAGACAATTCTGGACGAACCTAATTCCATCCATCGGTTCCCAAATAATCGAAGTCGGTTCGGAGTCAAATTCGGAATTTTTGCAAACTTTACCCATCACTAGTTCAGACATAACAACGTATGTATATAGTACGATTCGTACAATTATGTAAGTTTTGCCTAACGAATATGTTATGATTCTGAAAGACAATTTCTGCGCATGTGGGACCCATGAAATTTCTTCCTCAGCGCAAAAAAAATGCTTACCGGCTACAATTTTTGTACGCCGTATTCAGCTATCCAATAATCTTTATCTTGAAAACAGAACATTCAATTCGATATCGGATGAAAGCGCACAGCACTTCGGACAACAGTCGGACAACGTCTGCAATCTCTGCAAAGGTTAGCTTGCGGAAAAATAGGACCGAAACGCAATGAAGAAACTTTTCCCGTGCATGAAAGGAATGCATCGCAAGGCACACGATTCTACAACTACTGGACACCGGGGTGCGTCATGCTGCTAGCATTCCGGTGTCTGATCATTGGTGTGTGTGTTCAGTTAGTCAGGGGTGGAAAACATGGATGGAAGAAAGGGGACAAAAATTTAATCACTGCAACTTGGAAGGAACCGCCGGTGGAAGGAAAAATTCGTTTTCTGCTCGAGACGGCACCATTTCGTCACATCGTCACAGGGAAATGGTCTCAGGCCTTGCAAGGTGGCGGAGAGCAATTGCAATTGCTGTCGGGACGAGATTTTACTTGACAGTTGTGTGCACCATCTTCAGCGCTGATTGCTCTTTTCCTTTGCCGGTCACTCTCTCGTGGCTATTAGACTGAAATTCCGGGATTCGGTTAATACGATCTACGGTAACAAGTGGTTCCGTTCCACCAATTCAAGGTGTAGATCTTTAGGATTTGGATGTTTTTAGTGGCCAACAAATGGTAACGATTTTTTATGCAATTTTGTTGGATTCTGGAGATGTTCTTGATCTTATTTTGATTCCATTATCCATACCCAAATTATTAGTACAATATGGTACATATATCTATACTTAATTTATCGTTTTAGAAACATTTATTGATGTGTAGAGAACCCAGGTTCTTTCTCTGTTGAAACTTTTACATTATACCAAAATACCGGGGCTACCAAAATGCAATTTTATTTAACTTTGAATGAATAAGTACCTTTCAAGATTGAAATTAAAATTAATTCTAGCATTTTCTAACAACTTCCTTAAACCCCGAGCGGAACCGTAGCAATGCAAAACTAAAAGCTTTTCTAATTGAAACAAAATGAGCAAATACCGACCTCGCCATCAACGGTTACTTGAACGCCGTAAAAGGTAAAATTAAATTCCTTCCCAGCTGCAGCCACAGTTTGTTTCATTAAACCTCCTTACATGCTTACAAATGAGTATGTAATACGGACGCCGTACACCACGGCATGACAATATACCGTCAGCTTCCCAATATCTCCGAGAGCTCCAACCGTTTTATGCGTACGACCGGAGGCTCTTGCATGGAAATTTTGAATGCCATTGTCCCGAGCTCCATTGCACGTCCTTGCATTCGTTCATCAACACACACAACACCACACACAAACTGACTGCGTGTTGGCAGAATGAAATCATGCCCAGAGCTCGTCCCTCAGTCACCGGAGGCCAAAAATAATGTCCGAGTGTCTTATGAGCAGCTTCCGTCGTGTGCCCTCGACCTCGACCCTCCTCCTACCCGTCGGCTTCCAGTGCGGTAATGTTTATGGCGGTAGTAGTGTGCGATGGTTTTTCGGTGTGACTGATGGCACATAAAATTTGCGCAGGAATGTACGCTTCTCTTATTACTCGGCTCCACACATACCGGACGTTGGCGCGAATGTCGCGCCGCTTCATCATATGACCAGACCCCGACCGACCGAACCGGAGGGCTGCGTTTTATTGACGGAGTAAAAGTGTCCCCTCCTCCTCCATGTAACAGAGGGTGTTGTACAGCGGGGCGTGTGCTAAAAGGACCTTTTACTCCACTTTTCTCCCGCCGCTGGAAAGACGCAGCGTTGACTGCGGACACTCTGCGACTAGGCAAACTATTTTTCCATCCAAATGAAGGAATTACATCCCCGCTCTCTCCCGAAACTTGCCTTTCACTGCAGTGACGATTGCAGTTGGCACTTGGGTTTATTTTTGGGGCCAGCCAGCAGCCGGCCGCCTTCGGGCAATTGTTTTTCAACCTTTGCCCGCACCGCAAACCACAAACACCGAGATCAACCGTCACCAGGCAGGCATCTCAAATTCCAATGACAAACTGTGCGCACGGCTACGGAGTGAAATTGAAATAGTTTTGTTTCGGGAAGGCCGAGAATATTTCCCAAAGTCAAGTGACCCAGACTGCTATTTCTGCGGTAGTGTGTGTGTGCCAGCGATTGTGAAGTTTGTGAAGAAATTGAGTTATTTCTACGAAAAGTTTTCCAATTGCAACTAACAGTGAAATGTACAGTTTACTTCTTACTTGGCTCGGGCCAATTGGCCAACTTTTTGTGGCAGGGCTGGAGTTATTGCTTTTCCGTTGAAAATTTCAGCACAAATGAAGGAACTGTAATTGGTTTAATTTTGAGGTTAATCATTGCGCCGAAAGCAAGCGATTGCTCATAAACCGTTTTGTGAGAACGCCATGGATATTGGTCAATTTTAGGAAGTGAGGTGTCATTCAGTAAGAATGGAATAATAATAACATTTTTGGATCATAATTTCTGGTTCAGTAAGATTTTTGGAAACATGTCAATTTTTCCAATTCAATTCAAAGCATTTCAACGGTTCAGGATGAATGGTTTCATGCGAAGATCGCTGTGCAGTTTCTTGTCCCGCTATAAAACTTTTATTAATGGCTAATGTAAGTTTGATTTGCTAGTTCTTAGCTACTTGAATATCTTAACTTGTAAATTAAAATAATAAGAAAAAATCTGATATCAATGATTTCTTCATCAGTAGCATAGGTAGGTACTGTACTGAGATATGTGCAAAACAGTTCTTGAATGGGAATGAGTTCAGTATGTGTTCTTAGGCCGGATTGAGTTCAAGACCAGACTTTCAGAACATTTGTTATTTCCTGCCTAGTTCCAGGACCAGTATGAATTCAAAATCAGTCAAGAGATCAGTGTGAGGTTAGGTTATGTTACACATCTCCTGTATGGGTACCTAGAACGGGTATTGGTTCAGAATCATCACCAGGACCGTTACGGGTTTGATATCTTTTTCAGAACTGGCATGGTTTCAACATCAGCTCCACGATCGGTATGGGTTCATAATCAATTTCAGAATTGATACGGATTCGGGATTTCAAAGCCCACATGAGGATCAGAATCACTTTCTGGATCCATTCAGGGTCATGATGAGTTACAGGATCTATATAGGTTCAATATCAGTTCCGGGACAATCTAAGATCGGATTAAGTTTAGGATCATTTCTAGGCCCGTTGAGAATTCTGACATTGGACTTGGTATATTGAACATTGGACATTGGACATTGGACATTGGACATTGGACATTGGACATTGGACATTGGACATTGGACATTGGACATTGGACATTGGACATTGGGCATTGGGCATTGGGCATTGGGCATTGGGCATTGGGCATTGGGCATTGGGCATTGGGCATTGGGCATTGGACATTGGACATTGGACATTGGACATTGGACATTGGACATTGGACATTGGACATTGGACATTGGACATTGGACATTGGACATTGGACATTGGACATTGGACATTGGACATTGGACATTGGACATTGGACATTGGACATTGGACATTGGACATTGGACATTGGACATTGGACATTGGACATTGGACATTGGACATTGGACATTGGACATTGGACATTGGACATTGGACATTGGACATTGGACATTGGACATTGGACATTGGACATTGGACATTGGACATTGGACATTGGACATTGGACATTGGTTTAGGAATACTTTCAAGTATAGGATGCGTTAAGTATTAGTCCCAGGACCGATGCAGGTTCAGCATCAGTTCCAGTACCGGTATACAACAGGCAGACTTTTTGAGTCATTACTTGCTGCTTATAATAATCAGAACCTATACAACTAGATAATTATCACTGCTGCAAACCATAGAAAAAATATAATTTATTTCTAAATTGATTTTATATTTTAACAAAAATAGAGCGTGAAATTGCGTCTGAATTTTTCCTCCAAGTAACTTAAAGTTGTTGCACATTAAATAAAAGTTAGTTTTATCGCTTTCAGGATGTCCACGATGAAGCGCATATTCGTTGTACATGAACATGATTACAAATAAAGGAACAGTAGATCAAGCATCTTCTCATCTGGCATGGGAAACGATCATAAATCAAACCCGACAAGTCGTAAAGGCAATGCACACCGGGCAAAGCAACATTCCCCGCACACGAAACCAACAATAACAAGAAGTTGCGCTTTTAGCGTCTCGTGCGATATCAAAACTCTAGCTAACTGTGCAGAAAATCGAACCACACCGGAAAGCGCGTTGAAACCTTTGTTCAAGTTTCAATTCGAACAATTGCTGGATAGTCATAAAACCTACACGTCTCGCTAGAACACACATTACGCGCTACACCCATAAATGCGAAATCGATAAAATTTACCAAAAACTATACAATCTACCCCGCTGCAGCATTGTTGTACCGCTGCTGTTCGGAACGAATTGAGCCTTTCAGTTTAAGAAACGGGAATACGGGGTCTTTTGAAAGAAAAAAAAAACAGCGTAACAAAGACTTCACTATTGCGATGGATTGCAACAGCATGCAAAGAAAACACGCGTTTGTGTGTGCAGGATGGCATTTTTATGTCCCATCATTAACTATGTGCGGCTGTGCTCGGGGAACGAACCTTGGGAGGACTTCTTCGCATCGGTATAATGAAAACCGCTCGCTGAAGAGGACTCGCGCACATACAAAAACGGGCACATCCTGTCAAACGCAAAGATCCATCCCCGCTGAACCGCTGTTGCGTAGGTCAGCGTCGTGTGAAAAGATTTCTTTTGAAAAATTGTAAAAACCTGCGGGCACCTTACCGGTCTCTTCTACTCCCGTCTTATTCGACGCTTTTCATTCTGTTTTTCTTTTTGAATACCCAATGGGCAATAAAATGTTTTACAATAATTCTCACTTTCGGTTGGTGCCCGCATCCTTCTCGTGCCCTTGCGCTTCCCTTCCGACCAAAACGGTGCAAAAGGTGTAATAAAATTACTTTTATTATAGAAACAGCACGTCGCTGCTGGCAGAAGGGCAGATTGGTAGAATGTTTCATCGTTTTATTATTATTTTTTTGTTTCGTTCTTTGTAAGAAACTCTCTTCTCTATTTATTACACTGATGTTGCATTTTTGTGTGATTTTTTTTCTCTCTTCCGTTACATCCTTACAGCTCCCGAAGAAAAAAGTGTATGAAAAGAGAAGACAGGACAGGCTTTGATGGTGAGATTTTGCTTTACACACTATCGGCGGCCAGCATTTGCCGTCCAAAAACATCCGTTTTTTCTTTTTTTCTTTTTGCACCGGTGTCCACCCTGAACCAGAGGGAACGATCAATCGGGGTAGTACTACCGGGGGTCTTCTTATCGATGAGCGCGGACAAGAGTGCAGCGATAACGATGCTCACGGGAAAGGGACGACACAGGAAAGCAGCCAACATCTCCCGTTTTCCATCGCTTTTCTACATTCAGCGCGGTATATTTTTCCATTTTATTTTACTTTTTTTAAGCGAGAACACATAAAACTCCCCAAGGAATGTAATAGGCTAGGTGCTTTGTGTTGCGGCACTCACCCACCCACCAACCCACCGCTCGGTTTGTGATAATCTGGCGGACGCGAACCTCTTTCCGTTGGCGTGTCCGCCGCTGTACGCTCTCGAGGGAAAAAAAACCGAAGGAATCAAATCATCTGGCAATCGTTTGTATTCTGCTTATTTATGTTTTCCTTCATTCGTCAAGGGAGTACTGTGCCAGCACGGAAAACCCCAGCACGCCCTAACGGAATCGATGACAATTCTTCAGCGGTTTCTGTTCCGTTTGATGTGTCTTGTTTGGCAATAAATATTGGTGGTGGGGGTAGGCTACTGACGTGCGCACACGTCCGCGGTTGCCAGATACCTTTTTTTTTTGTTTGGTATGAGCGGTTTTACGTCTTTGAAGTTTTGGTGTGGAATAAATAAATGTTTGAAGCAGTAAAAAACCTTTTCAAGATGTAAAAAACCACACTCTTCAAAAAGAATCGGTCCACTTCCGCGGGCTCGTCCGGGATTTGAACCCGGGACCTCTCGCACCCGAAGCGAGAATCATACCCCTAGACCAACGAGCCTGTTGTAAGTGGCGGCGTTCGTACGCGGTTTTCTGTGCGCTTACGCTTTTGCACGCACACCTGTGCCGATCAGTGCCGTTTCCGGATCGAACGTCAAGTGGCAATGACCGCGCAGTGACTGTTTGTGATAAGATAGCCGTTTGCTTTTTGTTGCGTTCTAACAGGCACTAATGGGACGTTTGATGTGCGTTTAAAATTAGAATAGTGGCATGCATGGCGATTGTAGCAAGCATAAAATGAGAAAATGTTAATGTAAATTATTGAATTATTAGTTAAGACAGTGTGTAGCCTTCAAACCTCCAGTACAATTACTGCTATTCGACCTAAAAACTGATTCGTTTGATAGTTAAAAGATAGTTTTTGTTAAAGTAACTCAATTTTCCACAAAAAGTGTTATTATAAATGTTATTCTCTCTTTCTAATTGATTTTAGAAGAACATCTGTTTATCGCAGATAGTCGCAGATGTTGGAAATACAAGACAAATGTTACATTTTATAATAAACAATTGTTTTGCAATTGCATTAGCATCGACTAGATGTATTTTTATATGTATTATACAAAAATTAAATATACTAATTGCAAAATGCTTCAATAATTACAACCTTACATACACAAAACACTCATCATGTGAGTTTTGTTAGTGACGTCTGTTCAAAATCAAAATCATAATAATCCAACAAATCAACAACAAAAAGCTCTTTTGAGCGTACAAATGCGTGCGGATGTAAAAAATATTATCCTGCCATCGCAAACACAAAATCATTGTACATCGTTAATCAAACAATCATCTGTAATACATGTCACAACACAAGAAAAATAAAACGCAAAACAAAAAAAACACCGACAAATTGTTTTCACATTCCACACCCCGAAAAGATTCATCTATGCAACCAGCTACAAGCAATTCCACATAAGGTAAATCCTCACCTGGAATGTGTCCCGTGAGATGATGATGACAATGATGATATTTAGAAAATTCATCACCAAGAGACCGAGTGTAACCGAAGTAAAACAAATAGCAGCAAAAGAGTGTTTTTTTGCATCAACCCTACACACAGAAAAAGGACATTTTCCCATCAATCGACATGTGGTGGCAGATTTTTATTTGTCACATGAATACGGTGACTGTCACAACACCATGACAAGGCACGTTTCAGCAAGGTGCATTCTTTGCATGGTTCGTTCCAAAAGTCCTGGCCCCACCCATAAACGAACAGCACAGAATCAAAGACGCTAATCGGCTGTGTCGTGTTGATGTGTTTTTGTCACCATTTGGCACCATGAGATGGCAATTTTTCTTACCCGCTTGTATGTGTTTTCGTTGTTTTAATATCGTTTTTTTTTCCTGTAACTCTCCAAAAACAGAGCTGTTTGCACAAGTTTTCCAATTTTTCACCCAAGGTTGAACGAACTTCACCGTTGAAGAAAGATGAGCCCCGTTCTGCGCAAACACAAACACACACCCCCGACCTGACCTGCCGCAAAAAAAAGTTCGTTTCGTTTGCGAAACGTTGTGAAATCCAAACCTTTAAAATCGAAACCTTAATGTGACCTTTTTCCCCCCCCCCTCCCCCCCCCAGCGTTTTGCATGCCAAAGCGTTAGCGATAGGAGAGCAAACATTTCGCAGAACGAGAGTTTCGTTATACTGCCAACAATTAAACCCTGATTAGGCAAAGTTCCCTCGCAAACGGATTTCTTGAAAACGACCGCCGAAGACCGCTCTTTTGCAAAACAAACTCACACAGTGGCAAAATCCCTTAAGGACCTCTCCATTTTACAATCGGGGAGCTCGAAACCGAAACGTTAACGAGGCGGCACATAATGTGGAGGAGGTCCTTTTGCGAAAGGCCCATTGGCATCGTTTAGAATCGTTCGAAGCAAACAATTCACGATCACGATTTGCACCAGAAGGGACCGACGGTGCCAGATGGGCTCTGACCGTCCTTAAACTGGCGTACAAATAATTAAAACTTAATTCTCCGGCACCGCTCCGCTGGAAGCTTTTGCCGGCCGACGGGTCGACGGGGAACTAAGCGGAAACTATCCGCGAGAGCTCGAAACGACCTAATAAATTCAATTTAACAACGATCAAGTCGCCGGAACGAGTGCATGCGCTTCCAACTGTTTGCTGTTGGTTTTATTTTTTTTTTTTTAACATGGCGAGCAATAAGACGGCCACCACAGAGCCACGAGACCGAATGGGTGTGTGTTCACGGTTGTCACCCGTACACTGTCGGAGCAAAACCTTCACAGCAGCAGCGGCAGCCGGGATGATGCTGTCATCGTCACCGAGGCAGGAAGTGTAATTGAAATAAATAATAAATAATTGTTCTAAAACATCTCACCGATGTGGAGAGCTAGGGAGGCACCGGAGCGCACAAACCAGCACAGCACTAAGAGGAGAGCCGCCTGACGCCCAAGTACGGGCGATCGTGAGGCTCGTGATATGTCAGAATCGCTCGCATTCCCCCCCAGCCGATGGCGCACAGACAGACACATCACACACCGGGCGCAATGGACCTGCGAGATTGCGAGATGGCGAACGGAATCGGAGGCTGGCCCTTTGTGATGCAGCAGCGACAGCCGGTGTGTGTGTGTGTGTGTGTGGGCTAGAGTTTGTCAACCCAGGCGAAGGTCTTCCGTTGTGGATGCGAAAGTCTCAGCACCAACGGCGACTAAGCAGCTCGATGCTTTCTGGAGTTAATGTTGTTATTCAGATGTGTAGCCATTGAAGGCAAGCTTGCTTTCGTTGTGTTGTTGTGCTTATATGTTGTGATGACAGTCAGGAACTTCGTTACACCCTTAAAAACTAGCATTTGTTCCCTGGAGGATTTAAGAATGAAAGCTGAAAATCAGTGCCATTTCACCCGACAAATGTCAAATTGCACACCAAAAAACAAAATGGAAACGTAAAACATCGATTAAAATAGGCAACTGAGTTCTGAGAATTATTTAGGTAAGAAATCAAATGAAAATCAGGCAAAATATTGCAATGTTTTGTCTGAAATAAGCATGATTTTATTTTTTATAGATAAAAATATGCAACAGGGAGATTCATTATAGTCGTTGCCGCTAAATTTCGCTCTAAATCACCTATTTTTAATCCACCTTGGTTTAGAGCACTAGTTTTTGACAGCGTGTCACAATTTTTGCCTCTAAAGCAATAAATTTTCGAGTAAGTCAATCGCCTTACAAAATTTAACGTAATGTCTGAAACTTTGTGTTCCAAAATTATTCAATTTTAGTTAATAATAATATAATTAATAATAATAATAATCATTAAGATAGTAATATCATTGATAGAATTATAAATATGACCAATTGTATGACAATTCTGGTGTTTTAATGAATGCTTTAATGCCAAGTTTTAATGAATAAAAAAATTACATGTTTTTCCAGGGATAAACAATGCCTAGTATTCATTAAATTTCTGTTTTTCACAAAAAAAACAACCTAATTACACAGTTTCTGTAGTATTTTTGTGATGTTACATTACAGTTATCATAAAACTTCTAAAATGCTTTGCAAATTTGACATGATTCCTAAAATAGTCAAAAATTGTTGACTTAGAGACAAAAATAGCTGCGTTAGAGTCGAAATTTGACGGCAACGACTGTATACGAATTCTACATTCAACTACTTTATAGATGCTAACACTGGTAGTGACACATTTACAATCAGTGCATTAAACAAAACATACTAAAATGAACTCAAATAGCTCCAAAACAAATAAACCATTAAAACAATCTGTTTGTGTTATTAAAAAGATCAATAATCATACTTTCATGCGCGCCCAATATTGCTCCACACGCACACACATTGCAAGATAAACAGGCAATTCAGGAATGTCATTTACATTCATGGCTGGCTTTGGCGTCAGGAGCCTGCAGTATGCGACAACTTTAACTCCAGCCCCCATCAACCGTCAGTGAAAAATACAACATGCAGAGAGTTGGTTTGTTTGTTTACTTGGTGCGCACATTTTACAACCCACAGAGCGCGGTGCACCAAACTCACACACCACGGCCCCCCTTCCTGACGGATGTAAAAGGTAATAAAACTGTAAAATTCGTCAACTCCAGAACTCGTGCAGGCAGCCATTCTCAATACAGGCAGCAGTGTTATTACCGACTGCGGCCACATGGGAGTTTTCTTTGTGTGTCACATACCATCCCCTCCACAGTCCCGTGGAAATTGCGTACGTGTGCTTGTAAACATTTGCACGCGCGGAAAATCAATATCAAAATCATCCATGGTAGCAGCTTTTTTTTTTTGGGAAAGCGCAAACCATTATTCTTATTGTAATTTTAATGTAACAGGATTAATTTGGGGTTCCATAAAAATAAAAAAAAAAAACACGTCCACTGACAAACCAGAAAGATAAAATGTAACAAAAACGCACATTTCCACACACACGCACACATTATCCATACCATATTTATTTGCATTTTTTAATCAAAACAGATGCGCGATGGGTTGTAAAAGTGGGAATTTTTGTTTGCCGACACAAGGTTCTTTAAAGCCACAGGACCCACCTTCAATTCCCACCAAGCCTTAGGCAGGGCGGTACTAATAAAATGAATGAAAGGCAGCAGAGAGCTTTAATTGCATTACGGGATAAAGGTGGAATATGGTCCCTTCCCGTGGCAACCGACGACAAACGCACACAATTTAACGGCCACAACACAATCAATATAAAGATGCCCTAGCCTAGAGGAATGAAATACAAAAAAAAAACATCCCACAGAAACAGAGAAAGACGAAGGACGGCAAATTGCTCATACTGGTGTGCAAGCAAAATCCGTACAGCCTTAGTCAGGAAATTACCATCATCATACCGGTCCCGCGGTGTTGGTGGTGGGTATGCTAAATAAAAAATAACGATAAAACGTTCTGCATTAAATAATAAAATGCTTTTCTGTCTTCCTGCTCATGCTACACTCCCAAAACCAAAATATTGTTCGTTTCCCTTCCCTAGGCTAAGCAGCAAAAATTCCACGCTATGCGGTGCTTGTGTAAAATTGCATTACTTTTTACGAGAAATGGAATAAAACAATGGAAGAGATGGTTTAATATTAATTTGATTTGAAGATAGTTTTTATCCCTGCTGCAAATCTCGAAACGCATCAATGTTGTAAACTCGGCAGCAACACTTAAAAATAGGAGCACAACATTCAAAAGCGGAGGATGCTTTCAGTTCCAATTTTCCAATGAATCCCCGGTATAACGATAACGAGCGATGCCCGCAAAAGCCCACTATCAGTGGGTGTAACCAATGGTGATGCGAGAAAAAAAGTCTGACGCAGGACATGTCTGCGATTAACAAGATGTAGTTTATCCTACAGGAACACGATCCCAGTCTTCGCCCCCGAGCCCGCATGCTATGAAAAGCGGTATAGAAACATCTTTTGAAAGTTCCCCATACAAGGGGAGAGTCTATTCCTCAGAACTCCTATTCCTGGAATGAACCAGGAAGCCGTGTGCACGAGTGTTTAACGACTGCTTGTTAGTGGTAGTTATTTTTCCACTCGAGTCGCTTCTACAAGCGCACGGAAGTTTTGCTATCTGCGAGGATAGCGGTGTTAAGATTGCAAAGGATTCAACGCTCGAAGGAAGATGGTGAACAAAGCAAATGTTGTAACAAAATGCTCAGATGCGCGAATGTGGATCATATTTTGCTATGGGAGTTGTAAAGCGATTTATTTTTAGGATTCCTATGAATTGAAATGACATGTATATTACACGGAAGTTGTGGAAGAATCTCAGAGGAATCCTTTCATATAAATTGGTGTTAACCGTGTTACATTTGATCAATATGATGTATTTAACGAACGTGTAATCCCGAACAGAGAAGAGTTCAGGTTAGGAGAGCTAGTTAAAGAAGTTAGAAGCAATATTATACTTGGAAATCAAACACTAACAAATTGGTGTAATATTGAACGAGATACTCAGTTTTCATAAATCCCAACAAAATGAATTCTCAACATTAAATCCAATGTTCCTTAAAATTACCATGTTGCAGAAATGAGCTCTGCTTAATTTCTTACAATTCCTGCAATTCCTGTTACACTGTTGGAATATATAGTTGCACGTCTATTTTCAAATAGCTCTTCAATATCTGTTAGCTTTTCGTAATTGACACTGTCACTTCCCAGCATCTGCAGCAATGAAGAAATTGCAGAAATTTATGGATTATTCAGGATTCCAAAATTGATTTACAGCGAACTCAGCAAATAACACAGGCTCATAACGAAGTTGTATAGTTTTGAATGACAGTAGGAAATATATAACATAATTTCCATCAATCCTTTTCCTTCTATTAAACATCAACTTAAAGCTAGGATATCAAGAACTCTGCATAATTGAGGAAAGAGCGGGATTCTCCAGAACTGATCTCCCGAATGACTTTTCGGATCGTTCTCAAAAACCCGATTCCCACCGTGTCTTGTTTCGTGTTGTTTAACCGTGCGTTAAGATACACATCCATAAACTTGACCGGGGGTATACAGACCGGGGAGGTTACACCCGTAGCAGATTCCAGAAATTTGAACCCATCATCCGAACCCGAAAGCCCAAAGAGCCCAAGCAGCCCGTGGTTAACTTCTATGCCAGAACCGTTCCATATAGGTTATGGTTTTTATATTATTATGCAATTTATATGGTCCTTCGAACCGGATCCCTTCTTTGTAGCCGTAACTACGACAACCGGCCTCACCAGCTGACGACCGAAACGAACACGTAGCCCGCGATGAAACAGAAACCTGGTGAGAAGATTCGAGTTCAGGGTAAAAGGGAATCGTGTGCACACAGGTAAAACTGAAATGCGCGAAAAGAAAACCCCGTGAAAACCAGCGTCGAACCCACCGCGCTCGGAAGAGCTCGCTCTCGGTCAGCTGTCATCGCAAGCGAGGTAGAACACGCAGGAACAGCAACCGGAACCGAAGCACAAGGTGTCGTGTGTGTGTGTTGGTTCTGTTTGATTCGCGTACATAATTTAAAAAAAAACACACCAACAACAACACCAGTATGCGAAATTATTCCACCGGAATTACATAACCATAAACCGGTTGGATCAGTGAAGCAAACGAGAGAACCTCAGAACCAGGGACGTGAAGACGACACACACTCACACTTGCAGCAGCAAAAGAAGAAGGGTTTCCCCTTTTTTCTCGGTAAAGAATTGGATCGCTTGGACCCTCTTCCTTTGGTCTATTTACTGCCCCTTCCTGCGTATGCTGAGTTTCTTCTGCTTGTCAAGTTCCTGTACTTGATTCTTGAGACGCGCTTCAAAGTGCGTTTCTTACTACTCTCGGCGGTTCGTTCGTTCTTACTTTTCGTGGACGTCCCGGTGTGTTTGCGTCGTCGAGCACTGCTGACATCTTTCAGGTGCCTCCACAAAAAAAAAACCCCAAAGAGAACCCCGTTCCCCCGTGGCTTGCTGTGATGGAGATGAAACATGAAAACGCAAAACCAAAGCAACCCGTACTCGAAGTCACGTGTGGAGGAAGGGAGGGACAGAGGCCTGCTCGACGATTTGCTTTGTTGCTGAAAGTTTGGAAGGAATCTACACAGTTTTTTGTTGGTACTTCGAACCAGGTTCTACGCCACCAAAACGCACAACTAAACAGCCGTCGAGTGACCGAAATTTTGGCTGCGCGGCTATCACAAGCACAGCTGGATACCTTTCGCTGTACGACGAGAATAGGGTCCCGCGATTTTGTTTGGCCTTTTTTTTCATTTACGGCCCCTCAGTCTCCAAAACCGCGACGACCCGCGGCGTGTTCTTTTCGCTGAAAGCATAAAATTTATGCGCAGTTCTGTGCCGCACTGCTCTCTGGTACGTGTGTTTGTGCATGCGAAGCAGTAAGCAACCGGGCCCAAGAACAGTCAGCAGCAGCAGCACCTTAACCTAGAAGAAGTGCGTTTCCCCGTTTCCGTTCACAGAAACCATTCGCAAGCGGCAACATATGCTAACGGTATGTCGGTGTAGTTCTCGTTTTTGACTACCTTTTTTGTTTTTTTATTTTTTAGCTTGAAGTAGCATTGGAACTGGATCCATAAGAGCATGGTGTGTGTACAGATACTCTCGCAGCGTAAGGTGAGTAAAAATCGCAAAAACCTATAAAGAATACACAGAACAAAAAACCCCGAATCCTCCCTTTGACATTGACTAAATGCTTTCCCGGTGTGGGTTTATTTTCGGTGCCGCTGCCGGGTTTGCGTTTGCTTTCTGTGCAAATATGCTGAAAGGTAGTTTTTGAGAGCCGGGTGGGGGGAGCCGGGGGGGGGGTGAAGACAGCTCAAAAGGGGAACTGCTGTAAAGCGTTATGCTTGAAGCATAACTACCGAGAAATGCCTCATTAAAGGCAAACACTACAAAAAATAATTTTTGAAAGTAAATTAAATTTAGTTTCTATATTTTCATCTTTCAATGCTGTGAACAAGAGAGCTATACCAATTTGAATAAAATTGATTTCACATTTAGCTAAATTTGCCACAATAAACAGACAATTAAAACGAAAATATGTCATTGGCAAACAAATTATTCGTAGAAATACTAATAGACAGATTTTTTTCTTTACTTTAATGTTCAAACTTGTCATTTAAAAGCGTTTTGAAGACGCAAGCTTTAATGATTAAAGATAAAAAAATAAAATTTATAACGAAATAAATTGCTAAAATATCTTAAAAATTAATTAGTACTCATGAAAGTTTAACCTTCTAGATGAAAAAATACGCAAAATAAGTATAAAAAAGGTTAAACAAACGACAGGAAATTGAATTTTGACTAAAATTTGGCAAATAATGGAAGTTTTTACTACATCAATTATAAATTGATATTTGAGTCAATAAATAATAAATCAAAATGTAATTTTTACAATTCAAATTCGTGTAGTACGTTGGATAAAAACTGTTCAAACATTATTGAACTTGCTGAACATTATTGACCTGATATTGCTGAACAATTCTTTAAGACGTGTGTTTGGCTCCACGTCTACATGCAGCCTTAACTAGCTTGAACAAAACATTAATAAAGTCATTATTGCAATTTAACGTAAAAATCATACCGCAAACTCAATGTTCATACTAATCAACATAATACGTTAAAAGTGAAATTGTATACACAGATGTGGAATGAGATTGTTTGAAAAACAGAACAAAAAAAATCATGAAATTTCGACAAAATGAGAAAAGGTCCCAGTTAAGCTTTCCGTACTGCGCATAAACCACTCCCTGATTTTCTGGCCGTACGGGCATACATCTATCACCATTATTTCAAACCGCGTTGACAACCAATTAAGTGTTGTTTTGATGTTGACCCGTTTGGACAATAATAACTTCGCTTCGCTAATACATGGTTTCCTCCGTTTTCTTTTTCTCTTCCTCCGTTAGCTGACACTTTATTTCGCACCGTGAATGAATGATCGATCGCACGTGATTGTAGAACGCGCTGCGCTCTGAGATAATGACACCGAAACAGCAGCAGCAGCAGCAGCAGCAATGGCAAATGTCCTCCAAATTCTTTCCTTGAGCAAAAGGAAGGAAAAAATGGCCAACTCCATCAAAATCATCTAAAATCCGGGCCCCGGTCTTTGGAGCGACATCGTTTGTTTGGCATTGTGTGACGCACATTCGGGGACGGAAATAGAACGCGCTCTACGCCGAAAACACCGGTCTGTAGTAGTAGTAGTAGGTTGAATTTTCCACGCAGTGGTGGGTGCAAATGTCACACAAACTGGTCGGTGGAAATGGAAACCGTTTGCCAGTTGATTGCCAGAACCGTACCCCACAGGAGGGTTGATTTCCGCATTGATACACTTCCCGTCGGCACACGCCTACACGGGCGTGGGCTCTTTTCGTTTTTTCAAGTTGTCACTCCTGCACCTTCCACCTCCTTTTCCTATATGATGTAAAAGGAATTAAAGGCGACCGTGCTCGGATAGGCGGCGGACGGTAAATCGTGTTAGCGCTAACATGTGTCCGCACAGCCGGTGTAGCGCAACGTGACGTCGGCGTGGCACGGAAGCACTGACCTGGTCAACCCGGGGCTGTAGGTGTCACCGGCGAGCGCGCGGCAAGATTAATACGCTTCTTCGCCCGGTTTACTTACGGGTGTTTCAACTTTTCATCGGCCTGTCTAGAAACAATAAGGGTGGTGGTGGTGGGTGTGTGCTGTGTGTTTTAGGTTAGGTTGGTTGTGTGCTGCAGGCTGCAATGGTTTGTTGTTTGAGATGGGATTACGGTAATAATTGATAGGATTTATTGGTGCCAGTTGCAGGAATGCAGCGGGTGACAGTGGATTCATCTAGAAATTCTCATAATTGAACGCGTGAACAGTAACGGTACGAAATAGCTGCCACCATAATTGTGCCGGTGTCGGTACTTAACACATTATTCAGTTTGTTTTATATTTTTATACATTGTAGCGTTATTTATCATTTTAAGTTGTATGATGTTTTTCATCTTTAATGTCAATAATAGTAATAATCTCATTCATGCATTATTCGATTGTTCTTTTTTCTAAATTTGTTGTGTTGCTTACTCTTTTTTTATTTCCTATTCCTAGTATTTTTAGTTAGAAAAATACTTTTTTTTAATTTTCAGTTTCTTTGCTTTTCTTCATGAAAATAACGTTTAATCTTTTGAGCAGCTCTAATATCGGCATACAACTATTTTGCTTTCCATTGCTGTTTGCTCTAGTTCAATTATTCACTAGTTCTGACAAAATGGGACCACCCTTCTACTAATAGCCATATTAATCCAACGCGAAGGTATCATCGATCAACGATTTAAGCCACTGGTCTTCGCGCACACCCTACCAAGCCTTAAGACTGACACCTTCATCTGGTGGTAGGTCAGTTACACCGATACGGCTAGCAAACGGATCTTAATTTTTCCTTTTCTTCGGACATCCCATCCCATTCGTAAATATAATACATCCTCATCATCCGAATAATCCTCCTCCATCCGTGTCACAACAGTGTAAATGCATACAAAGCATTTGAAATACGTTTGAATATGACCACACGAGATAAAGCAGCACTACAGGGCGCGCACGAACGAACATCGTGCCGATATGGTGCGCACCAGGTTGTGCAACGATAAATAACCCCCCCACACACTCACGCCGCATGATGTACGGTTTCTTCGCTGATTGCACAAAACACAAAAATAGCACCACAAAAAATCAAATAAAAACAACAGCACTCATCAGAGTGGAGGTAAGAAAGCAGGATAAGGAACAAACCCGGCTCAAAGAGTTAATTGTTTATTCGCAATGGTAGAACAAGGGTTCAGTTACAGCCGGCCGTGTGCGATTTTTTTTTGCACTCACATGCAATTGCCTTCCCTTAGTCGCCGGTGCGTCTTTATAGCCGATCTTGCACTTATGGGACCGTACCGTTTCAAATAAAGCACCGTTTTTTTTTCCTTTGGCATCAAATTTCAGAACATTCTAACCACTTCGTCAGGAAAGGGGCAGAGACATACGCAAAAGGCGTCCGGGTGTGTTGCAAGAGGCAACATCCGTTGCCCGCTGGAAGGTGCAGCAACTCATTTTACATCGGGAGCTATTTTTAAATTTTTAATACCACACAAACAAACAAAATCCGCCAAACGTACGGACCGGAATCAAAACAACGGTGTCCAGTTGTGTCACCCTCTGGGGTTGAGGGGAGGCGAACTTGACACTGAAAAATATCTACCGTTTGCAGTTATTTGCGGATTGCAGGATGATGGGGGGGTTGCAGTGGCCAGTGAAGCTGGTTGTTTGTGTGGATCGTTCCGCAGCGGCGTGATAAGGCCGGGTAAAGTTACCGGCACCGTCCAAATAGCGAACGTCTTGCGATCGTGTGGTTTTTAAGGTAATAGTATTGGGCTATTATTTAGTTTTTTGTGTGTTTTTTTAGAATAGATGTTGAATATATGATTGACGGAAATGTGTTTTGCAAATATTGCATCATAAGGATCGTCTACTTACCAAAGATGGAGTCAATTCAACGCGTGAAGAAGGTCGCAGGCACATCCCCGAGCTTGGCAAGCTCAGGGCATTTGGCACACGCCTCGGATGATTGAATAGCTCGGATCTTCCCGATGGTGTTTAAGCGTGGATGAGATGATACAATTGGGGCAGCTATGTCCTCTTTCTTAACTTTACGCTCCGATATCGATGTTTCAGAGCTTCCTTCATTGCGAGTGACTACAAAAGAAATGTTTCCAATTAGCATTTGTTGAGCAGCAACAGCACAAAAAGATCTCGATAGTAAAGACCAGGTATATTGTTTCTGATCGATAATCAAATAGGACTCGATTACTTACACCTCTAGTGAATGTTGCACGGATTACAATTTGTACTTTGTTGGAAGAGAAATGCGTAATTCGACGCCTCCTTTTTCTGCTTCTTCAGCCATTTTTGTAGGTTACTTTTTCGTGACAAGCGTTTGTGTGGCTTTGACAGTTTGACAGTAACAAAATAAAAGTGTAACCACAGGCTAATAACAATGATCGAGTTACAACAACCACCAGATGTTGTAGAAAAATAATAAGGAAACAACTATTGCCATTTTAGAATCACTGAAAACCGTATATTATCATTATTTGCTAATTTTGTGTAATGAATCTTGTTTTATCATTATTTACATTCGTATCATCCGGCTAGCATTGTTAGCAAGTAGTGACACTGCTGTCAAACTGTCAAAACCATACAACCGCGCAATAGCAAGAAGCGGCTGGAGGAAGTAGCAAGTGATCGCGTAATCAAGAAATAGCGGATTTTTGGCCACGCAATCCCAATTCGACCAACATGAAAGATCTTCCTCTCCAACGAAAAGTACCGGCAGCTGCTAGTGGAGCATCCCCTCCTACCCGCAAGCCATCAAGACGTACGTGGGAAAAGGCCAATCAGCCAGGCCCGTCCATGGAAGCGGGAAAAGGATCATCCCGAACCATTCAACCATGTGAGATAATTGAAATCGAAGACGATCCCATGGACCCGGTTCCGGGGCCGTCCGTTCCTATTCCTTCCCAACAAGCACAGACCTCGCAACGCGTTTGTAACAACAAGGGAGTTGAGGTGAAGATGAATCATCAATCAACTCAGACTAATGAGGCAACGGTGTTGCTTGCAACGGGCAAGGGCAGTCCTCGAGCCCCAAGTGCGCCACGGAAGCCTTCCCTGCAGGTTTCGATCCTACCGCCCGAGGGCCAATCTTCCGGAGCGATCCTGACAATACGTACACCAATCGAGATCAAGGATGGACCTGCTGGCTGTACCACGGGCCAAAGCTCAACGGCCCCACCACCAGCACCAATGCAAACAACCATACGCTCAACCGGTACATCCACGGAGGCTGGCGGTGCATCCGCTTCTTCCGCCACGCCATCCGCATCGAAGCAGCAGACCGCCTGGCAACGAGCAGTCAATGCGATTTCGATCGACGACGATGTGGACTTTACGAGCCTGATGCAGGAAATCCAACCGTACGTGAGCCGTCTGCCAACCATTAAAAAGCTAATGATTTACAAGAAAATGCTCGAAATGGTGCAGGAAGAGTACGTGAATGAGGTGAAGAAGCAGTGCCCAAACACTCGCAAAGACCGTCCATAAGGTTGATCCGTTACAAAAGAATTCTTTAATTTTGAACACTAACTGAACTACTGTCCACCGTTTTGAACGCGTTAGAATGCGTTCTTTAAATAAATATACAAGCCATTGAACTTTTAAATATCTTTTGTTTTAGTTTTGCGCAAGGCTTGTTCAGTTTTTAGTCCGAATTTTGAAGTTAATGAAATTGAATTGAAGTAGATAAGATCACTACTGGAAGACAGTTACTAACGATTGGGAACAGGTAAGTATTAACAATGGGCGGGACGACCCGAACCTACTGGGTCGGAGCCATCCACATGCGATCCGGAGCGCTCCGGGTCGTAATTTTTATTCCAGTAGGTTCAGTAGGTTCAGCAAAGCATATACCCGTGGGACAATGATTTCAATAGGTTCATACGAGTTGAGTAGGATTAGTAGGTTTGGTGCGTTCAAACGAGTTCAATACGATCATAGGAGATCGATAGGTTCATACGAGCTCATTAGACGTAGTAGGTTTGGTAGGTAAACCTACCGAACTCGTTGCACCCTCGGGTCGGATTCGATTCCGGCCAAGCCACACCGGGTCGATCCATTTGTGGAGTCGGTTGACTCATCTCGAGTAAGTATGTAAAGCTTTCTAATCTCTACTGGACACCACCAACAAACACGTTTGTTTGGAATATTCAATTAATCTTCCTTTTAGTTGGACTGAAGTACCAGAAGTAGTTGCTATGTATTACAAAAATGCGAAATAATGCTTGAGTGCGATCAAAGAACATTCTAATCGAAATCTAATAAGAATCTATACTTGCCAGACCCAAAGCTTTGTGTAACCGTTGGTTCATTTGGTCCAACAGTTATTCGCCTCTAAAGAATTCAGTGCTTATAAGTGATTTTATCGTTTCAATTCAACCACCTTCTACGATTATGCGTGTTTGTTTACGTACGTGAGTTGTTCGCGATTGCAGTTTGTACCAACGCCGGATAATAATCACTGCTCAGTAGCTTTTTAGTGGGCTTCAGGCACAAAAGCAGCTTCACTTATGTTCAGCATCTTTCTAAAAGACATGTGAAAAGAGGATTAGTTTTTAGATTAGGGACTTGAACATTTCCTTCTTACCAAGTGTTTACAAACAATCAAATATTGCCGCACTCGTCCACGCATCATGAAGAACGGGTTGGTCGCAGGTCCTAGAAAAGAAACCGTAAATCATGTCAATTTCACCTGGAACAACTTAGAAAGCTCAAAATAACTTCCTCGTACCCGTTGCCAAACACTTAATTTAGCAGAGGATTTACTTTTTGCCTACGATTGTTCAATACACTTGGAGCGGCCAGCAGTCGAGGAGCCTGTCATCTAGTAGCCGATGCTGTCACACTGACGACGTCCTGCAACTGGCTGCGCGAAGGAGAAAGAAGCAGCGTGCGTGCTTGTCAAACGCACAGCAATAACGCAGACGAAACTGGTCCAATCAAGGTAAGCTGTGTGTGCGCGTAGCGTTTGATCCAGTTTGACGCAACGCAAGCCGCGGTGTGCAATTTTCAACGCGAAAGGATTTTAGTGAAGAAAAAGGTGAAGTACAGTTTTGATTTGGATTAACCTTCGTCATTGCTTAGCAGTACACTTTCCGAGTAAGTACCAAACACAACTAATTCGTTTACGCACACACAAGAAAAGCGCTCCGAATTCGCATGTGAGTTCAGGCGCACACGTCAATCCGTCGCCGACAAATGGAACAAGAACTAGTGGCAATAACCTTCCCAATAAACGTGTTTCTTTGTATTTTAGGTTCTGCAACAAGTTTCTCACCTGTTCTTGCCGTTCTTATCAGCACACTATCGCCAACTATTGCGTACCCCAGGCCGGCCGGTGCGCGTGTTTTGGTGTTCACGCGAGATCGTACCGCAACACATTCGAGCAGCACAGCAAGCAGCCGGGCAGGTAAATGAACGCAACAGAGATGGAGGAGGAATCAGCCCCGGAGCAGCAACTTCCAGCGGAGGTGAAAGATGAATTTGGGCGGAAGCGAATTTTCGGCCAGCAAGGCACGCTGCGCCTCATCGAATGTGTTCGCCAACGACCGAAACTGTGGCATCGCCAGTATCTGCGCAGTCGAGCGTCGGGCATCGAAGATTGGGAGGAAATACAGCGGACGGAATTTAGCACGATCAGTGGTAAGAAGATGAGCTTTAAAAATCGTTTACAAAACAACATTACAATCACCTTCCCGTTTTGCAGTGAATCAGTTGCGCGTGCGCTGGAAAACACTGCGCGATTGCTTCCGCCGGGAGGCTAAACGTATAGAGGATGGAACGATCCCAGCAATCCGCTGGCCACTGTACGACCACATGCAGTTCCTGCACGGTCACTTTCGGCTGAAGAAGAGTAAAACCCGCAAAAACGGTGGAAAAACGGTATGCCGGCCAGAACGTGTGTCTTCTCCGCTGCAAAACAATCCCAATGAGACTGAAGTCAAACAGTCGATCAAGTTCGTACCGATCGAGGAGGACATCAAATACGACACAGGTCCCTCTGAACGTTCGATCGATGAACAGGACGTCAAGGAGGAAGATGATACATCAATTGATGACGGTGAGGTTACTTACAAGAATAAGTTCCGGCCGCGTTCCAGCAAATCCGCTTCGAGCACTTCGACCGGTGGCGGCTGGGTGAAGCCTGATACCGAAAATCCGGACTGTCGCTTTTTGATGAGCCTGACGCCATTTTTAAACGATCTGCCAGCGGAGGAAAATTTAAAAATTCGCATCAAAATGCTGCAACTGGTAGCGGCTGCAAACAGAAGCTCGGGCTCAGGGTCGTTTGTTAGGAAGGATCGTTCTTAAGGTTTTAGAGCAAAGGTCAAGGGTATCAGGAGGAGTGCAATTCGAAACGTGGTATATGATTTTGCTCATACACTAATAGAAAATGTTTAGTATTACTGCCGGTTATGCAAGATAGGTACAATTTTCAGGTTACATATTCATCATATTAAATAGTTGTACGAAATTGGATTACAAATCTGGTAACAGGGGCTACTGGTCCAGAGGGAATTGAGTACAACATCCAGCAGTAAAAGTAGATTAAAGAGCGGCAGCGACATTCTAATCTTTACTTACAGGGCTTGCTGGGGTCAATTCTTAGTTTGTATTCAATTCAAAGACTTCAGCTGGCTGTAAGCTCCAGCTAACACTAGGAAAAAATAGCTCAAATCGCAGGGTAAGAAGGAGATCATTCCTAGGAGTTAATTATTGTACTTTAACATTCCTAGCTCATCTTTTGCTTTAAATGTAGCTTCGTGCTTCATCTGGAATTACAAGCAGCTTCATATTTTATTATTATGAATGAGTAGCTGTAACGTAGGAACTATTCTTTGAATATTTTGTATAAAATACTACATAACTCTAGATTTGGGATTTCCGCTCTATTTTTATCAGCTCTCTCTCTCTCTCTCTAGTTTTTTCTCCCTTATCAATGTATTATGCCGATGATTGACTGGTGTTTTTCACGTACCACACTCCTTCCCGCATTCCCAAAGGCTGGATGGATGGGGCCTCCCACAATCAGATTAGCTCCGAATTTAACTTTTACCCATAATCACCTCAACGCATGATTAAGCTGAGGCCGCCTTAGGCCGGTCATACAGTGGAACAATTTCCCTTCCCTTTTTCTGGGAACTTGTTAGTGGGGCTGGTTTGGGCTTTTTCCTTCTTTCATTCAATTACACGCCAATTCGCTGGGGCCGTTCATTTCAATGCGCGTACCTCCACCACCCATCTGGGAAGAAAGTGCGCGATATCGTGCGCCCGCAGCCACACAAAACCACCCTCAGCCCCAGTGGTAGGGTGGGCAGGTTGTGCCAATCATCGTATCGAACAAGCCCCTGGGAGTGCGCGTTAGTGGTTAGTGGACGCGACAAAAGAGACCCACCACACACACACACATCCCGCTCGGGAATCGCGGAGTGGAAAAAGCACGAAAACAGGACCTTGATGTCCGATTATTATGAACCATTTTTTTTTGTCAGTGTGTTCCTCCCTGTGACCCTCACGCATTTGTTCCCGTTTTCTTTCTTTTTTTTTTATGGTTCCACACCGACCTTCCGGCGGGTGTCCCTTTTTGCTCCTGGATCACCGCGCACAACAAGCGGTACCATATGGTACCGAAATTCAGAAAACAAAAACCACCACCGCAAACACCCCTTTTTGCCACAGTCCCCCTACCCTCCCGGGTGGGGTGGCAAAAGGTGTAGTGTCCCGGGTTTTCGACGCTGAGTCCTATTTTGTGTAAGCCCCCGGGAACACGAATTGGTACAAATTGAGCTCGCGTCCACCTTGTTGTGAAGCTAACGCTCCTTCCCTTCCCCTCCACCTAATGGTGCGCCGGCAACAAATTAGCCTGCGGGTGAGGTTGGCTTCCTTCGTTAACGGCCCCAGCTAGCGCCCGGTACCTTGATGTGGGGGTAGGGGGAACAGTTCGTTAGAATTCGTTATCCGGCGATCCGGCCCGGGTAGCTTATCGCTCGCGACTCTATGGAGGGACGGAGCAAATGCGGCAAATACACGTGTCCCACTGGTGCAAGTTAGCTGCGGTACGGGTCGCCGGTGACCAATCGCACACCGGTATGGATCTGTCTTTTGGGAATGGTTTGTGCGTGTGTGTGTGTGCGTGCAATCGAAGGTGATAAATAATTTCCTAACAAGGTCCCTTTTGTCATGGTTTGGAGGGGGGGGGGAGTTGGAGCACTTTCGCTGGCGTCGTGTCCCTACGGCCATTAAAAAAGGAACCGTTTCAGCGGAAAGGTTATTGAATGGTTCAAATTACGTTGAACGTGAAGTGATCAAGCTTACAAATTACAAAAATTGGAATCTCTACTTTCCATCGATATGGTGATTCCTGTTAGATTTTGCAAGGTGGGAAGTTGTAAGATTATTTTTTTAATTAAGTTATTGGCTTTTATTTTGATGTTCCGCGTTTATATTTCATAAAACAAGCTGTGATAGAGAGCAACCGGGTTCGTCGACCAGTGCCCTAGTCGAGTCAGTTACCGGATCGGAATAGGTACTATACAAGTTCCGGGTTCTAGTTCCGATATGTAGGTCCATCACCAACACTGGAACAAAAACAGTTTAAAGAAACTGCGAAACAAAACTGTTTGGATAGCTGAAATCAACAAATCAATGCAAATAAATTCATTCATATGAATTCCAGGACCAGTTCCAGAACCGGTATGGGTTCTCAGCATCGCTGCAAGGGATAGTATGAACTTAGTATCAGTTCCAGGCTCAGTAAGGGGATCAATATCAGTACCAAACTAAAAATAGATTTATCATTCTTTCCGATACCGGGACATGTACCGGTATCATATAAATATCGGTTGATGTTCGTTAGAACCGGTATTTGTTCAGACTCAGCTGCTAGCGGCTCTGAGTAACGGAATTATTCGATTCCGGGGCCATTCCGATATTGGATTGATTACGACTCTGGTGCCGATATAGGAGCATATTTAGATTTCGGAATAAGAATCAGTTCCGGAATTGGAATCGGGTTCGGAATAGGAATTGGAATCGGAATCGGCTCCGGAATCAGAATGAGTGAAGTTTTTAAATCAGAAATTCCGGAATCTTTACGAGAATTAATTGATTACAAGTACATGTGGATCATTTTAGGCTATCGACACAATCCTACAACCCTAACTAGTGATGTGCTGTATGGAGCGCACCCACGACTCCGATTCGACTCCGACTATTGTTAGTTCGATTCCGACTCCGACAAAATGGAACCACTAGATCCGCCCGGAGTTGGAGTCGTTCGGAGTTGTCCGGAGTCGTTCGGAGTCGTTCGGAGTCGTCGGAGTCGCCAAAGTCGGAGTCGTCCAGAGTCGTTTGGAGTCGAACGACTCCGACTCCGAACGACTCCGACGACTCCGAACGATTCCGAACGACTCCGACTCCGGGCGACTCTGGACGTCTCCGAACGACTCCGAACGACTCAGACTCCGGGCGATTCCGGGCGATTCCGGACGACTCCGGACGACTCCGGGCCTTTTCGGACGATTCGGAACGACTCCGCATATTGCAGCGCGGACCTACCTACCAGAGTCGGCTCCGAATTTATCGGAGTCGGATCTGAGTCGACTCCGGATTTTTGCCAACTTTACCTATCACTAACCCTAACCCCAATGTTTTTGGAGATGCCCAAACCAATTCAGATTCCAGCTCTGATTCCGAATCCAGAGGTGATTCTGGAACCGAGTCCGAAAAATACTTCCGGATGTATTCTTCGGAATCGTTTTCGGAATCAATTCCGATCAAAACTTCAATTTTCAAAATTTTCGGGAAAAAAAACAGTTTAAATTGTGTAAACTATCCAATTTAATAAAATTCCATCGTTAAACTCTCCATCTTCCTTCAAATTGTCCTTCCATCACAAACAAATTCCCTTCCCCCATATCTCCGCCTAATGTTTCAATTCAATTTGCTCTTCGAGCCTCTCTTCCAATTGATTACATTGAACTCCTCCCTGGAATTGAATCGAATAAAGCCGTTCACCGCAAATTCGCGGACAAATAGAGAAAACGAAACCCTTTCCTTCGAACGCACAATAATTCAGTTATTCAATCACTTCACAAGTCCGTTCCTCCGTTTCCCCTGCATTTTCTGCTGTTACTGCGGAGGGGAAGCCGTACAGCGCCAGCCGTATGTTCCTGGAAGGACAGCGCTGGGAATGCCTGTGCCAATTAGATATGCGAAATATTCAATACCCGGAAGCAACTTCATGAAAGCAACTCGCCCCAGATGTGTTCCGTGGATCGCGAGACACGATCGGAAAATGGGATAAGAAAATTCCACCCGCACTCAAATATGTCGTTAGTCGTCCTCGCTGTAGAATAAATTACACTTCCGATGCCAAATGTCTTCATGTGCGCGTCCTTTTGGGGCGGGTGAGTGCGCGCTATCCTTTTGTCCATTTTCCACTGCACAAACAGACACACACACACACACGCACGCACACATAGAGGGACGGGGGGGAACGATTTGTCGATTAGAATCGGGCGGTTTTGTTCGTGTTGTTACCAGTTGTCCTTCCGTGTGTTTTCCGTTTTTTGTTCTTCAAGCAATCCCATCACCATAACCATCATGGGCCGCGCGATGTACTACCAACGTCTCGTTACTTTTCCCCGTACCGCGTTTGTGCAGCGGAAAGGATTTTCCCTCGGAAGAATTGGCCCTCGGAAGGCTCTGATGGACTCAAACTCGCAAAAACCGCTCCATTTCGCTCAACAAAACCCCATGAAAGAAAGCGGAAGTGAAATGGTGTACCGAAAGCTTAAAACGAAAGATGGACGGGGACAAGAAGCGGCACCACCGGGCAGCAATATTGTAAAGAAATCGGGCTTCTTCCGGTCTTAAGGTTCCTTTTCTTCTAGCGCTGCTGCTGCTGCTGCTGCTGCGTTTGTATCGATTTTCCACGCCATTCAAACAAAACCCTCCGGCCCGTTGTGCGTCGGTCGAGGAAGCTCATCAATTTTTATATTTATTGCCACCGAAACTGGCAATGGCTTATGCTCATCGGCACCCCCAACGAGGGTGGGAGATGTGCGGTGGGCATAGGAGTGTGTGTGTGTGTCTGATCCTTACGTGCGGCAACTGCTCACGCTGCGTAGCGGCGTAAAAGGGTTTCCGTTTTGATCGCTGTTAAAGAGGGAGAGAAAGAGAGAGAAGAAGAGTGAAAGCAAAGGGCGGAAGTTTTGTCAAATTTTATCCCACCCCTGTGCACCCCCCTTTCACTCCTACACACCAAAGCTGGTCGTTTGTTTTCCCAAGCCCCTGGTGAAGGATTCGGCACGAGGAGGTTTTCGATAAGGCCAGGAGCGTAAAACACGGAACGCAAAAGGGGAAAACGTTGGGGCGAAAGCGATCCGAATCGTTAGTTTTTATTTTCTTTTCTTTTATACACACGCCAACACACACACACACAGTTCACAGTTTTACTTCCGCTATTTTATTTTACCTCGTTCGCTCGCTCGCTATTACTTCCGATGGCGCATCATCCTTCCTTCTTCTCCACCAGCGCCCTCCACCCAATTTGCCACTATGTTAATGCTGTTTTCTTTTCCTGCTAGCTTGTGCGGGGGGTTTTGGGCTGGTTTTGAAGGGGTGATGTCGTACTTTTCTTTTTCTAGTTGCAAAACATTCACAACACAATGTGATCTAACAATCACACGATTCCACACTACTGGAAGGAGGGAAAACTACGCTTCTTTCTGTAAGGTTTTCCGACTCTCATTTTTGTGGGATGTGGAATTTTGCTGCCAATGCGTTTCAGTTTGCATGCGTTTTGATTGAGTTTGGCCCTTATGCTGTTTAGTTTAGAGATGTGCTCACTGGAGCGCACCCACAACTCCGATCTGACTTCGACAGTTGTTAGTCTAATTACGACTTCGGAAAATTGAGAACCACTAGTTCCGCCCGGAGTCGGAGTCGTTCGAAGTCGTCCAGTGCAATGTGTTTGTGATCAGGCATTTCATTTCGTTGTGCTTTTTTGTTCTTTTACATTAGTCTGGGTGCACTTTTGCATTACAGGCCTTTGTTTTGAAGGCTCCGCACGACTCCGGACAATTCGATACATCTCAGAATAACTCCAGGCAACTCTGGGTGACTCTGGGCGACTCCAGACGGCTCCAGACGACAACTCTGAATAGTACTGGGCGGACCTAGCTTTTGGAGTCAGTTTTGAAATTGTCGGGGTTTTATAGGAGTTGACTCCGGATTTTTCCATCGATATTTAACATGTTTTTAATAGCTAAAATGCAATTCTGATCCATATTCATCAAATTCATTCGAGTTTAATAATTCAAAGCTTGAAGTTTAATAGTAGATGACTCCTGATGACTCCAGCCGACTTTGGTAATGTCTAAATGAATCAGATCACGCGGTTGAGGACATGGATGTGCTCTGACGACTACTGTGAGCTTGGACGATTCTGGGCGACTAGAATGTGGAGTCCCAAAAGTTTCCAGACAATTCCAGATGACTCGTGACAACTCTGGAAAAATATGGACGGTTATAGTTGAGTCTGAATGAATTCCAATAAGTCCGAACGACATCGGATGGGTCTAAACGGCTCTAGAAGTGGCAGAACAACAGTACGACTTCGGTTCGTTTCGGATAACTTCAATGATGTCTGGATGTTTCCAGGTGAGTCTGAAAGACTAGTTGTACGATCGTTTGATCTCATCTAGAGTTGACTGGAGTTAAATCTAGAGGCTTGCCTAGTTAACCAGAACTGTCCGGAGTTGTCTGATGTCGCCCAAAGTCATCCGGAGTCGTTCAGATTCTACGCAAACGAACTTGTCCACTTGTCAACCCCTTCAAGTTCCCATCTTATTCAAGTCGTATTCACTCCGACTTGGATAATTGGATCGTTTGTCGGATATCTGATTCTTGAATGGTCCAAGTTTAATTTTTTTATCATTAAAACAAGAATGAGAAACAGTTTATTAAGTCAGATGCTGTTCAGAATTTGTAAAAACCTTTAATGTTGCAACCTTTTTGTACCAAGAAAAGCGCAGGATGTCAATATATCCTTATTACATGTTTTTTTGCAATTCAGAGTTCATATTTTCTATGGCTCTCCTTGTAGACACTGGACTGGACTGGAACTGACAAATATCAAAACTCTGGAAATTTTTGAGCCTCTCAGTCCTACTCTTTACAGCATTAAACTCACTACGAATCACATTTGTAGTCCGTAAACGGCACTAACAAGCCGGCTTTCGGTGCAAATTTCACTTTCATCTACCCTGGGAGGGGCGCCTTTCATCGCTTCCGGTATGAAGTCCTTTTGTGTGATTTCTAATTATTACACCGTTAGCTTCCATCGATTGACTTCGCCCCTTACCAAGAATGTTGTTGCTTAACATTTCCTTTCATTAGCGCACTGCAAACTGTTTCAAATTAAAATGCCCTGACCGGTTGGTTGGCTTTCTCGCTTTCCCTTTCTGTGGACCCCCACCGCCGCACGCCGCGGAATCGGCCAGAATCATCTTGTTACGGGCGCGCTCGCACCCGCCGTCCCCGGGGTGGGTGGAAAAATGCGCCTGATTGAGCTTTAAGTGAAATTTCAAATTCCATTTCACCGCGTTTTGCGTAATCCTTTGATGACGACGATCCGGCTCGTTGCTGATGCTGGCGTCGTTAGTTTTTCAAACACCGAGCGACCACCTTTCGGTCGCCCCTGTTCCGCCATCACCGTCATGATGATGATCATCATCATCATCATAATCATCAGCAGTGAGTTGGATCTCCCTCCGGGCTTATCAATTAGTTTCTTTCGGCTGAGTGAAGATTCGTCGGGATATCGGAGGTTCGCTACGACTACGGAACCGATGACGGGCCGCGCGTTTTTATTCCGGCGCACCATCCACGCCCAATTTTTCGTCCACGGTAGCAGATTAATTTTTAATGAGCTTCTCGGCAGGCGAAACGCCACCGCTCGTAAGGATACAAGATGGAAGTGCGTGACGTTGTGGGAGATTTCAGATCTTCAACGTTTGGGGTTAAGTTAGGGCGTGCGAGCGCAGCCATGATGCGGGGGCCCCGTGAACTGGATCTTTGTGTAGTATAAGAAACAGGGAAACATTCATCGGAAGACAGTTTTACTGATTAATGAGGACAGACGGCAAACGGCTTCTTCTTGGCGTGTAAATTAATAGAGAAGCTGTTTGGCCGGTCACGTGCTGCCTTTGTAGAGAGAGGAGAAGGATTCGGTTCTTGAAGGGTAACGTTTTTCTAGAACATTGATTGCTTTAAGTTTGTATAAGCTTTCACCGGACATCAGGAATTCTAAGAACAATGAAATAAATGAAGAATTAAATTTAAGGGAACAAATATAAGTGGTGAAATTCACATGAAACAATTTTCAAAATACATTAAAACAATACATTAAAACAAATTAGAAAAAAAAACCAGAAATATCATCTTTAAAGAAAGATAAAATGAAAAAGAAAACAACTTATAAGAATTTAAAGAAAGACAAACAAAAAGGATGAATCATAGGTAAAGACATGACAAAAAATATATTCATAATTAAGTAGTTAAAGGAAAACTGTACACAAGCAACTTCAGACATTGTGAAAAAAATTAGAAAAAAAGAATCAATCTTCCACCCTAGGTGAAGGTGAAAAGATAATGAGTGAATAATTTTATAGAAAAATTAAACTTTCTAAAACATAACACTCCTGGCAATGTTAAACTGTTTGGACAAATCTCGTTCAAGTGTTTACCATCGTTTTACTAATGTTTCTTTTCATGTTTTTCTTCAAGAAAAATAAATGTATGAATTTATTTATTTATTAAATAATTAATTAATTAAATTATTTATTTATCAATTTATTTATTTATTGAGATATATATTAATTTATCAATTTATTATTTATTTACTTATTTAGTGATTCCATTATTATAGCACGTATATAGCCATTTTTTTTTGTCTGTTTATTTTTATTTATTCAATTTTTTACTTATTTCTTGATTAAATCATTAATTATCAATTATGAAATTGTTTATTTTTTATTTATTTTTTATTTATTTATTCCATTAAAAAATCCATTGAGCCTGTAGGCTTTCACAACATTACATCACACTGATAAGATGAAAGAGATGAAATTTATATTAAAGAGAAACTTGTAACGAAAGGCCAAAAACAAAACAAAAACATCTCATTACAATGCGCATCGGAGTGATTCAAATTTGTTCATACTAACTCTAAAATTGATATTGCAATTTGTAGATAAATAGCCATTAATAATATTTGAAATAAGGTCATTGGGACCAAACTCTGTCGATCTAAAATCAGTACAAAATAATGGTCTTGGCCTAAAAATTCTACAAGGTGCACGTAAGTTTATATGTTCAGGAATGGACAAGGCATCAATAGATGCGTTATTCGTCTATATTGGAAAGACTCCAATCTGAAAGGCAGGCCCCTGGTGCGGGATAAGTGGGATAAGCACAATCGCGGGACCAAGGCAATATAACAATGCGCGTAAAAACGTTTTTTGAATTGTTTCTATGCTACATACGTACTGCTGAGTTGGAGTCCATAAAACACTCGCGAACTCCAGGATTGGACGCACGATAGCACAATACAAAGCACTCAAGCAGTCATCAGTATGAGAAACAGGCGTGAAGATCTTGAGAGCGTCTACATTAAGTAATTTCTGGCAGTATATATGAGTAAAAATACCTCAACCCAAAGGTAAAGCGAAAATGTAAACAAATTCACAATGCGTCCCTCAAACAAGAGCGCGAAAGCGCGATCTATCATCCGGTGGTGGGGAAAAACGGGATTTGCAATCCTTTTTTTCACCTCCGAGAAAGAAAACTGAGAAACGTAGTGCCTTGCCTTTTCAGCCGACCAACCCCGCTCCAAAAACCCAGTCCATTTCTTAAACAAAAGAGAATAGTTCCACCAGTTGCATCCTGCAGAGCCAGAGAAAAGGGTACTTTTCCACACTAAATCTCTAATTGCCATACATTACCGGCGCGCGAAAGGATTCCCACCAGCCGCGTCGTCACCGATGCGTCGTCCGATGCGTCGTCCACTTTCTTCTCGCGGCAAACCGGAATACGCTTCACTTTCTTCTTTCGATGGGCGGACACCGTAGCGAATTCGATCTAAATTCCCCTTTTCCTCTCCGGAGCTCTGCCCCCGGTACTTGGCCGTATATCATGCGCCGGTAAAATCCACAGGAAACAATCGAATTGCATTCTGATGAAAATGCCCCTTTCCCTGCCCGTGCTTGTGTGTGTGTGTGTGTGTGTGTGTACAGTAGAAAGTAGGGAATGTAGCCTGGTTTGACTTGAAGATGGAAACTATAGAAGAGTTCTTTTCTTTACCCTCCCCGTTTTCCTGGCACTCGGTCATTCACTTCGATTTGCCGGAATCATAAATTTAGCATAACTAGTTGTTGAACAATATGGACCCGGTGCTATACATACATTCCGGTTCTTTGTTTTGCATTGAAATGTGTATGCCTGCTTGCGCTCACTGCAGGGGGAAGAGATTTAGCACACAGGAACAGTACTTAAGCTCCGTATCCTTGCTGTTTAGTTCAGCCATGTAGCCGTCGTGATTTGAATGGCACCAAAAAAAGGGGTGGAAGAGAAAGTTTGATTGATTACATATCTGTACATACATCTAGGAAGAGATTAAACCAAATTCAAATGAGTATACATTTGAAGGAATATTGAAAAAACTGAGAAAAAATAATAACTGTACTACAGCAAAAACTAAAAAATAATGAAGCTTTTTTTCAGAAATCAACGTCAACAATAACATAAAATATAAATATTTACATTATAAATATTTACAGACCAAATAGATGTGTAATGATATAAATTTATGAGAAAATGTGTAGAAAACCGTACAAAAATAGCAATGCAAGCAGATCTAACATGAACAAGGTACCATGGAAATGAAAGATATAAAAACATGAAATAATCAAAGCGACAGAATAATGCTAATTCTCCCTAAAAAATCCAAAGAAGAATAAAATAAAAAATAAGGGTTTCCATTGAAGCAGAATCAACAAAAAAGTGTAACAAAAAAGAAAAGAAGAAAAGAAATAACTGGATAGTAAAATTTGCTTATAAAATGTCCAAATTAATTTGCCTAATGCAAAACACATCCAAATAAAAAATAAAACCAACAAAAAATCTAACACTTTAAAGAAAAAAAAACACAATAAGAAAAAACGCAAAAGGAAATGAAAACAGAAATTACTGTATAATAAAACTTGCTTATGAAATGTGCAAATTAATTTGATAAATGCAAAACACATTCAAATAAAAAAGTAAAACAAACAAAATATCTAACCCTTTAAAGGAAAAGGAATAATACAATAAGAATAACGAAAAAAAACAACATCTTATATCAAACGTAGCAAATATAGGAAAACCAGCGGTAAAATAAAGCAAATAATACAATGAAGGAAGAGCACTTTTATTGTACAACCCTGACAGCCCTGCCAAATTCGCAAACAATGCAAAGCAATACGAGAACAACCTCGTCATCCGGGAGAAATGCTTTCTTCAACAAATGCTACCCTTCTTCATAAAAATGATTCAGCTAAGCGTTGAAAAGAATTGGGCATAGCGAAAAAAACAACTCACAATTGAACGCAAAGTACAATAGAGCGAAGAAACATGCCCGTCGTATGTTACAGAGAAGAAAAAACCCCTCCTTTGGCATGTAGATTTGAAAGAGGAGAAGCGAATCGGGCACATTGAACAAAGAACTAGAAAAGAAAGGAAAAAACGCATCCAAGCAACCAAACGCTTGACTATCTTCTTTGCCCTCCCGCCTGCCTCACAGCAAAACTTGCCCGCTCCTGAAGCTTGATTGAGTCTTGGGTTGCTTTGTGTTTGATTGTTTGATTGAAATTAAACTCCTCGATTTGACAAAACAGCGTGCGTGCGTACGTGCGTGTGCATCACTGTAGAAAGCAAACCCAAGGGAACTGCGCGCGGTATTCAAAAGAAATGCTATTTAATGCACGCAATCTTAAGAAGCGTTTGTTTCCCCCTTTTTTTTGCTGTCGTACTTTTGGTTGCCTCGGATGCGCACCCGGGTAGGGGGAAAAAAGGACAATGGCCTCCGATTGTGTACCCCCTTTGCTTTCGACGTAAGAGTTGCATCGGACTCGCGGGGTACGGATCACCAGGACGCTGGTATCGCGGTTGTTTGCGCGGTTCGCGCGGTCTTCCGCGGAGGGACGTGTCGCGTTGGTCACAACACCGTTTTGCTTTCCTTTCCGCGCGCGCGCGCGCTCTCTCTCTCTCGGAGCACTTTCTTTAACCGGTCAACCCCTTTCGTCACGGTAATGCGACCCACTTGGAAAGGGGGCGAAAGAAGGAAAAACGAGCTCCGATTGTTATGCAATCCACGGTTTGCCCGGGGAAGAGAACGCCAGGATGCGAACCCGAAACCGGTCGTCGATCGTCGTTGACCGAATTTTGATGTGCGTATGAATGGGGACGATGGTGGCAGGCAAAAAGGGTTTTTTTTTGCTTCTTTTCTTCTTTGTTAAAAAGATTTTGTTAATTCATTCAACAGGTTTTTTTTGTCTGCTTCCCCCTCACGCAGTTATGCATCAAGCGCTTTGTTCTGCATTTATTTATGATGGATGGAAGGATTGTTTATTTGCAGCACAGGATTTTCAATTCACGCGCGCGCATTGCTCTAATGATGTTTTTTATTCCCTTTTTTTACGCAAACGGATTAGATGCTGCAATTTCTTTTCGTTTTGTTCAGCATATTTTCTCTTTCGAATATAAAAAGACCATTTCTTTATATTTTTTTATCCGTTCACTTTCATTTTACATGATATTTATGGTTTTTGGTTGATTTTTAGTTTTAAAAAGGTAATATTCAGCGATTGGGAATCAATCTGATATGTGTTGTTATTGCTTTTTGCTTTTTCATGTAGGTTTTTTACTAGTTTTTTTTATGATAACGGATGTGAATTAAATATTTTATAAATTGTTTTCACTGCTTTTATCTTTTTTTTGTATCTTACTTTCCATTTCAAAAATCTTTCTTTCTTGCTCAAAAATTTTTTGTGCTCATTTTTTTGTGCTCATTGTGCTCTTGTACTTACGTTTAGTGATGTGATTTCTGATGCACACCCACAACTCCGATCCGACTCCGACTCAGACTATTGTTAGTCCGATTTCGGCAAAATCAGTTTCGCCCGGGGTCGGAGTCGTCCGGAGTCGGAGTCGTTTGAAGTCTTACAGAGTCGTCCGGAGCCGTCCGGAGCCGCTGGGAATCGTTCAAAGTCGTACGGAATTGTCCGGAGTCGTCCAGAGTCGTTCGGAGTCGACCAGAGTCGTCTGGAGTTCGCCGGAATCGTTCGGGGACGAAGTCGACGGAATGGACGTCCGGCGGATTCCGGACGACACTGGACGATTCAGACTCCGAACGACTCCGGGCCTCTCCGGACGACTCTGGACGACTCTGGACGACTCCGGACGACTCCAACTCCGAGCGATTTCGGATGACTTCGGGCGATTCCGAACGGCTCCAGACTCCGGATAATGCTGATGACGTTAAAATTTTTCTTCCTGTATCTTCTACAGCTGATTGTCTAGTCCTTCTATCCTGGCTCTGTAAATTCTCTACATGGTGTGCTCCTAACGGTTTAGTCCTGTGTCCTGAAAAATGTTCTGTCTTGTCTTTCTTCCGATCCTCTTCAAGTATAACTCATGCTTATAGTGTCTGTGATGCCCCTATTCCCCGTGTGTCCTTGTCTAAGGATCTTGGCGTCTTCTTTGACCCGAGTCTCTCTTTCAAAGAGCACACGGACTATGTCATCAACAAGGCCAACAAAAGTCTTGGTTATATTTGTCGCATGTCCACTCCCGTTCCGTACTAGAATATGCCTGTGTCATCTGGTCATCCTGTCCAACTATCTCTGCTCCAAAGGATTGAGAGGATCCATAGACGTTTTACAAGGATCGTATTTCGTAGGTCGCTGGGTCCTCACTCTATTCCGCTTCCTTCGTATTCCTCTCGGTTGCTCAGGCTTCTTTAGTTGCTGGCATATTGCTCAATACGATTGATACTCCTTCCCTTCTATCGCGCTTACATTTGTATGCACCTAGTCGCACCTTACGTTATCGTTTTTGTCTCCAGTTACCTATATGTCGTACACGTTTTGCTCGCAATGAGCATTTTGTAAGAGCTATGTCGTCTTTTAATAGTACTTCAGATCTGTTCGATATTCAACCTATCCTATCTTGTCTACCGATCCCGTCTTCGCTCCTTTTCCCTACCATAAACTCCTTCCAACTCCTTCGCGAATAATTGTATACTATAGTTAGTAAGCACTATTGCTGTAACCCAACGTGGCCGAGCAACTAATAAAATAAAATAAAATAAAATAAAAAATGCTGAGCGGACCTATCTTCCGGTGTCGGTTTATAAATTATCGGAGTTGGGTCGGAATCGACTCCGGATTTTTGCCAATTTTGCTCATCACTAGTTTATACCTTTTTAGTGTTTCAAGTTTAAACACTCTTTCTCAACCATTTATTTATTTAGTTACATTTCACAAACTTATTTTCAATTTTTCTTATTACAACCTACGTTGGCCTGTTTCTAAACTTTTGATTTTTTATTTAATTTTAATTTTATATATTCCAGTTGTCGATACTGGTCCTATTATTTACTTGGTTTATTATTCATACCTTGCAAGCTATACTTTATGAGGCTAAGCGTTAGCTTTAACTTTATTTGAGAATAATTCTCTACTACCAATTCTCTAGTGCACTGTTAACTTAAAACTTTATATTTCCTTACAATTTATTGCATTAAAACACTTTAGTTTCCTCGATGAATGTAACACATTGTCGGCGCAAGAAATAAATGTTTTCCTATTTATTTAGTTGCTCGTACCATTCTAAACACGCATCATACACAAAGGAGGCACCCCTGTTTGCCAGACGCTCGACTCGCTTGATCTTTGATCGGCGTTCAGTCTTCAGATGTTTAGCGCCTCAAACCCCTGGAAACTGGCACCTATTCGGACCACGGGTACTGACAGCCATTAAATCAAATAGATAAAACATTTTTCGGGCACCACCAAAAAAAAAAAACAACAACTCACCCATTGACCAAACCATCACCAAAAAAAAGGGAGATTTTGGGTCGGTGGTACGCTCGCGCGTAATATGGTGAGAAAATGCACACCGAATGCACCGCCGGAGGGTGCAACAACAGGCACGCCGCGGCGATATCTTACCGCCGCGGCGATGCTTTAATGCACCGCGCGAAGCAGCTGGCGCATGTCGCGAGTTGTATCGGCGGCGGGTTTTTTTTTATTTATTTGTAGTTATTCTAGCGCCGAACAATGTAACTGACTGTTGTGCATTGATGGGTGAGAGTCGCGGGAAGCTGAAGGAAAGCTGCATGTTGGCAGCTGTTCCCGGGATGTTATCAAAAGGTGCGTGTGTCGGTAGAACGGGGTTATCGGGCTCTTGCACAGGACGGCCAGAGTTTCTAATGTCCGTTGATTACTCTCGCATGACAAGATGGTCAAGATGGAAGGCTTGGGATATTTTTTTTTGAATGTTTCGATCATGTCAAGGGAATAATATTTCAATTTGGCCTTAAAACAGGGATTGTATTTTCTCACGGACGACAATCTCGTAACGGTTACCATTGTCCAGCATTAAACGGTTAGAAAGATCTTCAAAGTTTACTGAAATAATGGTACAAAACAGGAATTTAATTACAGGTTTTTGCTTGTTCCATGTTAAATTGCAGTGCTTTGCTCATTAAAACAGATCTTCACCTTTAAGGTTTGTTGCCCCAATTTATCTCGTTCCACACACATTTATGCAAACAGATCGGTATCGATGAGTACGGTAATTAGTTATTATGCCAACCAAACCCACCCGTTTTTTGCTCTTTTTGCTACCTTCCTAACCCTTCCTTCTTTTTTTTTTTGGTTGCATAATGTAGAGGTGAACGTTTATCGCCGCTTACAGCTAATGTGCGGCTGGTAAATATTTGCCAACATTCGCGTTCGATCGATTGCGATCGCTATCGTTTGCGGATGGGGTCAGCGAGTCAGAAGTTAGCGCAGTCATGTTACCGAGCGGCAACATTGCTTGTATGTGGAAGCAATACCAACAAAAAAAGGCTCAGTCAGAACAAAATAACGATCCAGCTAAACATTCCTTTCCTCCAGCCACCCATTCCATTTTTTAACGATGAGAAGTATAATCCATCTATTTTACGTTCGCCGCGTGCACTGGGAATAAATACCGATCGATGCATGAACTGCACTTTTTTGTTTGTTTGTGCTGCGATTAGCCGTTTTAGAGCGAACGTGCGATCCGGTGCGTTGTTCATCGCGATAGAATGCGGCGGGAGCAGTTATGAGCGACGACTGCGTCAGACATCGTGTCTGACGTGGAATCGTTTTTTTACAATCTACCGTTAAGCTAGGAAATGATGAGGTGTAGTGGGAAGCATTCCATAGTGGAGAATGGGTAGGTGTCGGTGGCCCAGCAGGAACGTGCCGATTAGCGGTGGTTACTTACCTGTGATGCAAATTGGGGACGCATATCGGTGGGTTGGGATAAAGCAAGGGAATTTCGATGGTGATATGAAGTGATTATATCAAGTTAAAAAAAAAAACAATATTTTCTACGAAATAAGTTACCAAAAAACATAAAATGTTACAATGCACAATTGAAACAAAAGTGCAAGAATTCACTTTAACGTTGATAATGAAAAATTAAACAAATAAACGAACAGAAATGAACATTAATTATCATAAGATATAAAAAGAATATCGAACAAAAGTAGTAAAATGGTGAAAAAAGATAGAAACTACACATACAAAAATGCAAGAATCAATTGCAAAAGAATAACTGAATTGTTGTTAAGAGCTAAGAAGAAAACATCATAACTCTATGGAACGATGTTACAAAAGGGATAAAAAAAGATGAAGAAAACTGCATAAATTAAACGATATTTAGTAGAATTAGTAGGAGTAGCAGTAAAAGTATGAGTAGATGACATTTATAAAATAGTATTATAATATTAATCACTTAGAATTTGTCAAAAATATCAAAGGTTTTCGATAAAAACAGTCGTTACCTCCATATTTTAGCTGTAAACCTTCAGTTTTTGCCTTTAAGGCATCAAGTTTTTACTGTAATGCTCCTATTTGTTGTATCTAAGTCACTATTTTTTTAGTATTGTAAGGGGATTTAAGTTGATTGATGACAACTGTAATTTGAGAGCACAAAAATACTACAAAAATACCGTGCAATTTGAATGTTTTGTCAAAAAAAAACAAACAAACAATATGATGAATTGTAATGAAAAATACATATATAAAGTCTGTTTAGGCAAACCATCAGGCTGATAATTTGAATAAATTCGAATTTAATAGAATAATAACCAAAAAAAACATGAAAAAAATATAAACAAACCATTGAATTCAAATACATGGGGTCAGTTTGAAGCTCTGTACTCTCTTTTTGACCACAGCTTGTTTGCGATTGACGTTCTTCGTGTGCCTCGAAAGCCCAAAGAACTTCTTTCCCAATAATCAGTTTAAGATCTGCTATCAATGCGAAAAACCGCTCCAACCGGCCACCGTCCAATCATCTCCGAATCAGTGCAGTGCTGGTCGTAAACCTGCCTGCACTAATGCACACTTTTCTCACGCTCTCCGTGCATTCGGGCGACCATGCCATAATGCCATACCGCGTTCGCTAAGTGCACTCCCATTCCAGCCAACCTGCACACTACCACCATCTCCACGCGAAAACTTCAACACGCTGCCTAGCAAGAATACGTTTCAAATGAAGCAGAAATGTGTAGCCCGCCCGTCTGGAGCTGATTATGCAGCGCTTCATCGCTTTCCGTTGCAGAAAGCTTCACTTCCGGGCTCGTCCTTTCTGGTGTGGTTGTATTAAAACGCGTCAATATAGCAAACACACACAGACACACATACACACTTACAGACAAAAGGTTTGAAACAAGAAAAGCAACGAAAAAACAAAAACGCAAGTAAAAACGAACCAACCAAGACTCCAAGAATGGAAAGACGTCGTCGATTTGGCGCTTGTGTCGTTATTACTTGATTTAATAACCGTTTTGCAATCTTTGCATCATTACGTCGTACAATCAGGAAGAGGACTGGAAACAAGCGAAAAGAACAAGTGAGTGTTCCGGGGATTCTTTTTTTTTTGGTGAAGAAAGTCTACCGGAATCTTCTCACATTTGGGGTGGGGTTCTGTCTTTCTCTTCTTCGATTTGGTCCTTCGAGCCGGAATTTTCCTCTCTATAACAACTCTTTCGAGGCAAGATAATTGTAATACTTGGCTCCAGCGCGGGCATCTCCTTCCTTTTCCATCCTTTCCGGACAAACGGCCACACGGAACGCGTGAATGCGGAAATGAAAAACAGTGCGGAAGGGCTGGCAACATCTTCTGCCCATCCACGAGCCGGAGCGCAAAGTGCGAAGAAGAAACCTCTTCATTTCTTACTTCTTGCCGATGCGTTTCGGAATGTGGTACCACGGATTGTTCGACAACTCAATTACCGTGCCGCGTGTGCCCGCCTACCACCCCGATGATTTTCACGCCGATTTCATTTCGGAACAATTGTGTGCCGGGCGGACACACACACACACTCAGCGTGCTGCACTGTGGACGAAAAATTGAAACCCGAAAGCAGTGGAGGACGGAGCTCGCCTTACTGACTCGCCGGTATTATCTGCGCAAAATATGCAGAAGCTTGCTTTCCGATTATCTTCCCCGCATCGTACACACCACCCCTCGCTGGGGATGGAGGGTTTTCCTCACCGCTTTTCGCCGGCTTATCTGTGGACGCAAACCGTAGTGCGGACGGGCGAGTAGTGTGAGTGGCCGTTTTGCAAACTCATGAAATCGTGACTCGAATCGAAGTGGAATCGGATCGGAATCGTACCGTTGGGGACCACTGGCTTCACTGCGTTACAGTTTACACTTGCAGAATGGGTAAGAATGTGCTCGTACGCGGGAGTACAATGGAAAGTTACTTCTGGCGGAAGTGCTTAAGATTTCGCAAGTGACAGTGTTGGCGTGGAATACAGTCAAGGAGTTTGTATAGAAATTTTCGAAATCGTTCAGGAAATTAAACCGAATAATTTGGATATCTTGTGCATATGAGTTTAATTCAAAGGAACGTAGTTCTAAATGTAAGGTATATTCAAAAGATAATTCACACGGAAGCAGTATAAAATATAGTTTATATACTTATAGTGCAGGTAGTACCAGTAGTGGTTGTAGTGCACTAAAATATATTCGATGTGGCCTTTTGAAAAGACATAAATGGGTATAATGATATAATTTCGTCAGTTAGTGGCCGAAAAATCAATTATTTAGTGAACTGTAAACGACTACAAATCCATGAAATATAGGTTTTTTTATCACAATATCTCAAAACTGTGATTGATTTACTCAAACTCATTGGTTTTTAGCCTTATTTACTTAATTTTTGATATTTTCTTCTAAGTGCCTAAGTATTTATACAGAAAAAAATCATTAAAAAATCTATATTAATTTTATAACTAGTCAGTAAAACAAAATTGTTCAGGAGCTGAAATTCCTGAAATAAAATTCCTGAAAATCATTCATTTCTGAAGATATAGCCACGCCAAAACTGCATGTTATGTTAGCAATCTTTGCTATGTATATAAAACATGCATCAAAGCTTAGTTCCTTAGTCGATTCTCAGGGTTTCCAGCCAAATTATCACTAAATGATGGTGCAATTTTACTACAGATGATATTCGAATCGCGCGGTTTTCATACTGATAATTTAATAAATAAATTCATAAATTTAGCTAATTTTCGTTTAGTTTGGCCCGTAATGATTTATAATATTCGATCAAGAAGGGGTTTTCTCCGAAGTATCTCCAAAGTGTTCCTAATCTCCCAATCTGCATTTTTGTGGTACCGTGTATCTCGGCGTCCTACCTATATATCATTATTGTGGTTACACCGGAGCTGCCTCAAAATATGGATTTCTTATTTTTCGTAAATTTGATATGTAGAATGGTAAAAGTGGTTTTAGTTTGGGAATAGAAATTGCCTTTCAAATGTTTTGTGATAGAATATCCACGAATTGTAGCGTTGTTGGTAGTGACAATTTGATCTGATAATCGTTTTTCAAATATCCTCAGTACGCAATGTCACCTTTGAAATGTTGAGCCACATATTCTGAAAGATTGCAATAGTAATACGTTTTTTTTACTACCAACCATTTTCCACGTTACCGTGGAACTATCGCTCTCGAAAAAGAGGGGAATCAAATTATCAAATTCATCGCACTTGAGTTAAAAAATATATCCTTCAAGCATACTTGTTCCATCGAACAAGGATACCATTTTTGTTCCCGTTCTGCCCGTTCACTTGCTTGCCGTTTCTGTTCGCTAGAATTTTATGTCGCGCTTACACGCGATAGCGCCCCGCATTCAGCGTCTCGTGCTGTCCAAATTTCGACCCTGCTGGAACAAAACACAGACGCATCCAGGATATATTGGATCTTGATCTGAGCATTTATTTTACACTCGCCCTTTTTCGATATCCAGCCGAAGAGTGCGATAATTGATAGGTTGATCGACAGACACGAATTTGCAGACCCAGACCGAGAGTCCAGCGTCGTTCCGATGTCCCCAGAGCAAGGTACGAGAGTATGAAATTGGAATGATCAGGAACGGTTGCAAACGGTTGATTTTCGATGGGCGAGCGTGACATCATACTCTTTGCCATTCACGCGGTGGATTGATTTGATTGTGGTTGAGGGCGAACCCCACAAGCAAAAACTGCCAACATTTATTCGAGCAGTTCTTAGCAGATTGAGAAGGTCACACACACAGGAATGTAGGAAAAAAATTGGATACGTTGAAGTAAGCCTAGTCAAGCCCACTGGAGATGGAGATTGGAAAAAGGGGCACAATGATTGCAATTTTCCCGAGAAATTTAATTAGAAGTGATGGGCATCGTCGGTCGGGAATGGGCATATTTGTTCCAAACTCTGGTTTGACCAGAGTGGGAATTTTGTCTTTTTGGACATAGGCGACGAGCAATGAGGGAAATGAAACATGTGTTTTATTGTTATCTTCTACCTAAAATTTTGGTATTGATTGGCTTGAAAAGATGAGAGAAAGAGATGATGGGAGCTATTGGATTCTTTTTTTTATTTTTTAAGAAATGCTGAAGAATTCATGATTTCTCATAATTTTTATATAATTTGCTATTAGTGTATAAATTTAACTTTTTTGACAATGTTTAAATTGTTTAAGCTATTAAATTTCTCTTGAACTTAAATCAATAAATATTTAATTTTATTACACTACATGGTGCGTCTGCTCTATTCCGCTCTAAACCCTAAACGAAGTCCAAGAAACAGCTATTGTAATTATCAATAATATGAAATAGCTTTAAGTGACGATTCAAATCATTCAACCTTCCCCCTTGAAGACCTTTTTCTTCAAAATGGGCCATTTTTGTAACATTTATATCATTTCCAGGCAAGGCAAATGCGACTCTAAAGAACGAAGTCAAACGCTACCAACGCGCGTTCCTGAACGGCTCCATCACACCGGATTTAAGTGACCAATTTCTATGCGATACGAGCACGCGCAACAAATGCCAGTGTAAACTGATTTATTGCTTTCATAAACCTGTGCATACTTATGAGACCCGTACCCGGTGCCGGTGCCGGTTGATGTTAGAGCACCTTCCCAACGAACTTGGTAAGAACCTTCCACTACTGACTACTGAGTGCCCAACTCGCCACCTCCAACCGCGCACCTACTACTCACTTGCTCAAACTCGTTAAAATTATGCAATCTCGATTAGATTTGAATATTCGGATGCATAAGCGTCGTGCCGGGTGTCGATTTTAAACCCCCCCGGACGGTAACAAAACGTTACCAATGAACCGAACAAAAGAAGCATTCAACGCGGGGTGGAGGAAAGGTTTAATTTTTATGGTTTTATGTTTGGCCCCCGAATTATGCTTGCGTTTGATGGCTTTTTATTCACATTCAACCGAGCATACGCAAACGTACCCTGTCGGCATCCTTTCTGGCCGGTGCACTTGGGCACGCTTCACAATTGTTTCGATAAACAATCGAAAACTTTCCGCTGGACGTCAGCAGACGTTTGGTGTGGCGCCTTAATAAATGAGCGCTGTGTGGGGGGCAGCTAAGGGGGAGCTGTGGGCAGGTGTGAACGGGACGACACTCAACACTTTGAACTTTATTTTAACATGATGCAAGGAGCACAGTATGGAATAAAATTAAACGGATAGGACGGCGGCTCCGAAATAGCCAGTAGACAGCACAAAAACATGGCGGAGAAACTGTGTCGATCGTTCAGCACCGATGTAGACACTTTTGGGTTGGTGCAGAAGTTTTATGCGATTAGAAAAAAAATCTTTGGTGCTTCTCTTTCATTTTAATCATTTTATTTATTCATTCATTGCTCAGCATTATCTTTTTTCATTTAAGTTTTTTAAAATTCATTTAATTCTATTCAATTCAAATTTTTATGCAGATGTCGGTGTTAATATGTTAATTTACTAAACAGATGTGTTTCATGTTTCATTTGCTATGACTAACTGATGTTCTATTATTCGTTTCTTTATTTATCTTACAATTTTAACTTCTTTTTGATTGTAGTGCTTTAGTATTCTAATTTTTAGTTTCTATTATATCTTCTAGGCTTATATCTTATACATTTAACTTTTAATTAGTTCTAGTGTTTTAGTATAATTCTTTTTTAATTTCTATTATATTTTTCAGACTATATCAACCATCCTAAAGCAGTCTAATAAGTAGAACTTTTTTCTATTATGAACCAGAGTTCTGGTTAAAACCCCAAAACAATATTGTGACAGGAACTCTAATCTTACCGCATCAGTAGTATTCGGTACCATTTAATTGGAACTGAGAGAGATATTAAATCAATGATCGTCGTGAAAGCAGGCGTATGAGTCATATAAAATTGGCAATAAACTGTGATCTATATGATAAATACACCAATGTAGGGATTTAAGGATTGAATGTCAATAGTTTAAAGTAATAATTGTGGTCACTTTGATAAATGACAAACAATTTTGTCCACAACAATACAAATAATGCAATGCAAAAGTAACTACGATTGAGCAGGAGTAAAGTCCAATCAACATCGTTGATGTGACATTACATAGAAAACACCCGAAATTCGATAGAAAGACAGTGACCTAGACATAGGTAAGATTCAGAATAATGGTTGATATTGAGTAAGTAATGTTCAATTTACATTGTTAATGACACCATAATTTTGTAAGTCAAAGGACACTGATCTTACCCTGGAATTGATTAAAACATATTAAAAATTAATCTTAATGTTTGGAAGAATAAGACCTCATTATTTGAAATTTAAATCAATAAGCTAGAGTACCTACTCGACATCTACAACCATCCCAATCTAGCCAATAATTTCCAACATAACAACACTTTTCATCTCACCCAATGCTAGAAGCAAAGTTCAACCATTCTTAGCTCACCGAGAAAATAACAGTCCAATGCACTGAGAAGTGGAAAGCCACCAACAAAAAAAGGGCAAACGCTGTCATTCAAACCAAGCCTTTGCTTCCTGAAGCTCCCAGTTCCTGTCGGTGTGGTTTTTTCCATTTCATCGAGCCTGTCTGACAGGCTTTCACCAGGAGGGAGTTTGCCCGAAAGTCAACCGTCTCGAACCATTCCTGTCGACCGGCTCATTCCTTGGTTCTTGCTCGAATTTGTCATTTACCATAAACAGCGTAGACCGAGGGGGGGGGGAGGACTACCGAACTGTCCTGTGGCCTGTGCCCGTCCTGTGTGCCACAAATCCCGACAACCCGCTACAGTCAGTAGTTTGACTTGCCTGTGTTTGTGTGAGATTTGCTGCTAGAAAAATGGGAATACGAATCCAACGCGCGCTGAAATAACGGAGAGAAAACACGAAATGGTGAACACACAAACACACAAACAAAAAAGCCTAAAAGCGGAAAGGACACATTAAGTGTATGCACTTTAAATTTAAATTAGGCTTATTTGTTCGCCATCGTTCAGCCGTTGCGGTGTGGGCCAATGGAGAGAACCAAAAAAAAAAAACCCCTCAAAGAAGCTTTTCGACCTCACTTCATCACCCGCACCCGGCAGGGCAGCAGCTTCCGGGTTGGGAAAATAAAGGCCGGACAGAGAATGAAAATAAAATCAAAACCTCCTGCACGTTCGAAACACGGCGCGGCGGGGAAGTTTTGCTCAATCCTGGCAGCCCGGCGAGCTGCCTCTGCTCGTGCAAAGTCGACCAAATCCATCTGAAACACAACGATGAACCGCCGAGATTTGCATAAATATTTAATGCATTTTCCACTCACTGCCCACCGGGTGCGCTTTTGTTTCTTTCCCGAGCCCGGGCGGGCCCTGCCGAACGTGTGACGACACTTTCCCACCCGGGCAATGTGGAAGTTGTCGGGAGTGAAAACCGGACCGGACCGAAGCGCAAAATCTGAATCTGTGCCTTTGCGTGACGATTTTCCATTTGCCGGACTTTTGCTTTATGAGTGAGTGTGCGGTTTAGCTTTCATTTTCCTTCCTTCCTCCTGAACCACTGGCCACATCGTACGGCTTCGCACAAGGAATAATTCCTACTGCTGATGTTTTCTTTTTCTTCTTTTCAACTGGGCTTTTCTTGGTGGCCTTTGCTTGCTTCCTTCTCCGGTTGGTTGAAATTGGTTAGTCGCTAGGGAAGCTAGGTGAAATAAGGGACGAATGGGGAAACTCACCCCACTCAATGATCCTGCAAAAAAAAAGGAAAATTCCCCCAGGAACACTGTGGAATGGAAGTTTTAATTTATTTCTTGTCTTCTTGTCTTGGAGCGCGCTACTCAATGCTCTCGGGATACTTCGGGAGGAGTTTGGGTAAAAAGGGCCACTGGTAAGCACTGGCACTGGAAAGAAAACTGTTTCGTTCCCGGTGATGGTTTGGGGCTGAAAATTAGGCTAACGAATGCATTGCAATGATTTCTTCGGTATGTTTTGCATTTGTTGGGTTTTTATTTTCTTTTTCCGTAGCTGGAGGAAAGTTTGTTTGGATGGTTTCGGGCCAGCCAAACAGGGCAGTGTGAGCTGTCGAAAGGTGATTGTTTGCACCTTTGTTTGTTTTGTCTTTTTTTGTTTGGGAAGCAGAACCGACTCGAAGGCGATGAGGACAGGTTGGTAGGACAGTAAAGTTTTAGTGTGTTTGTTTAAACATTATAGCTTTGAAAGCATTTCACAAGAAGCATACTTTACTTATACAAAATAGTGTAAATAAAAAATACCTGGTTTAGTTTCAGTTTAGTAAATTCAACAAGTGCATATAAATATCAACTATATTCTACCCATATCAATCTACCACGTTCAATGTAAGCAACTATGTAAGATTATTTAAAGCATTGTATTTCGTCGTGGAACATATATCACTCTAAGGCGTCTTGTCAATAAAGTTTGTAATTGGTATTATGCTTTGAGTAGTCAATAAAGTGAAGTACAATGAAGCCTCTAGCCTGCACATCCAAGGAACTATTAGGTCCTATTTATCTGCTCGGGTTTTCTTGGAAATCGTTATTGCTCTGGAAGCTGAACTGGAACTAGGGTAATTTCAAAGAGCAGAACAGTAACTAGAATTCTTAGAATAGATCACTGGAGAGGGCAAAGATTGAAACAGTGTCCAGATAACAGAGCCAATTAGTCAATAGGAAGGTTAGCGGGCAAATGAAAAGGTAAAACAATATCCTTATCCAAGCAAAATTCTTGGAAAAAATTGTTGTAGTATCTGGAATAGTGATTTCTGTGATTTTTGGAACTTTATACCTTGTAGATATAGGAATCTTTGTATAGGCATTTAACTAGATAAATCGTGTTCTATGTTTGATTCGTGAGGTCTATGTATAATCTTATTTCTGAATCTATTCCATATTTGTGAGTAAAAGAGCCTGTTTCAGGTAACTAAGGATTTAGAAGGGAGATGCTGAATCTTGGTTGTACAAATATATTCTTGATTTTTATTAAAATAATCCTTCGTATTCTTCATTGTTGTCGTAGTATACTTCAATTTTGCAACATCTCAAGCATAAAGCCAGTAAAATGTAAAGAGTATAATTATGCCAATAACAGCAAGTACATAATTGGTAATCATTCAAACCATCGATTTCTCTTAAATTTACTCTGATACTGGATACGTCTACTGCTCTTAATTTTATGTATACAGCCAACTGTAATATTTAAGTATATTCAAGTTTCGTTCAAGTATTGCTGTTAATAGGCTATGTTTTATTGTGAATTTTAGCTAAAAACCCCTCAAAAAGCTTTTTAATCGCTCATATTAGTGTTTGAAATTCTTACCATAATTCAGTTATTGGTACTTTGGTGAAGAAATGTTGCAACTGATTACCGTACGATAGCATTCCTAAGTTGAGTTTCTAACTATTAGCTCCAGAGCTACTGACCTTTTTTCCAACAACTCGCATACCCATCAACACCAGATCAACACTTCACTACCACCTATTCCTACTAAATTGCTCGAACGCTACAATGTATTTACCCATCTGGAGCAACCTGCCACCGGCACATTACAGTGACATTTATTAAACCGAACATCTCCGCTTCGCGCAAGCCAAAGGCAGGCAAAAAGCAGGGGCCGAAAAAAAACCCCTCCCAACCAAGCCCGATCACGGCTGTGAACCGCACGGACTTGATCTGTTCTGGCCATTGGCACTGGCTCGTAGCTCACCATTTCCCAGAAATACATCGTCATTAATATCAATTTCTTTGCCCAGTCCCAGGCTCTGTCAGGCCCAATGGTGCGTGCGTATAACGGTGGCCAAACAAGAGGAAGGTAGGGAACTGTTTTTTAACGGCCTGTCACAACTACAACCCCTCAACGACGGATGCTGGATGTAACCAATTACACCGAATTTGAGAAGTGAGAATTAAATCTAATTTTTGGTGTACGATCTGTGTAACCAGCATTCGTGGCCGGCTCGGCTGCTGCTGCCGGCTTGTCGACGCCGTGTCCGGCTGCTGCCCGTTGAAGAACCAACATGTGTACGTGTGTGGAGAATTACAAATTAATTTACGAGCAACGCATCACTTATGCAGCTCGATTTCCAGCAAACCAAGGAGGTTCCAACACACATTTCCTTAATTAAATTCTATCCTGCGGGATCGGAAGTGCGCGACAGCGCGATGCATGTGGGGAGTTTTGCCATTCCCTTGAACGCTTGTTTAGATCTGCGTTTGAGTTTATTAGATTGTTGAGGCTGTCGCCTGCAGGAAGGTAAAGATCCTACCCGGGATACAGGAAATGTAGCACACTGTCTGCACTGCAAAGAGAAATCGAGTCTGCACAAGCGATTGAGCGTTCAATCTGCATCGAAAGCATCAATGCGCACAATGCATCTGGTAAGACCAATCCCCCTGCAGACTGGTGCATTTGTATGCTTTCCACATTTTTTTTTAACCACGCAGACGCATTACCGTGACCCAACTTCAACCACGATCAAACAACGATCGCTTCGGCCTCCGAAGCAAAAGAGCCTCCATTTTGGCCGATCCGGTTCGAAGGGCCAAAGTGTGGCGGCTCGTTATCTCCCTTTCCCTGTTTATTGCCAGCACCAAGACCGGCTTTATTGCACATGTTTTACGGTGTTTTTCCAGTTTGCGATTATGATCGAACATTCCCCCCTTGGGCCGGAATCGTTCAGCAAGGGGGGTCTAATGCTTCACGAGAGGCCGCTGCCGGGAGAAAAGGAAAAGATAAACGGTTTTTGATAATTTTCACCATTTCCCCTACGCTCATTCCAATGGTTGTCCCAGTTTTTTTGCGGTGACCCAGGAACCTTTTTTGCTGGGAACAAAGAACGCTTTGCTGGAACGCGTCAAAGTGCGGTGGGGTTTGGGAAATGGGTTGTTTCTTTTCGTTACCCTCCAACACAAAGGCCCCCACAACAGCGCCAATGACCGAGTACCTGCGCGGTGCAATTAGATTTATGCGCTCGGTGCTGGGCCTGCCTTAATATTGACCAATAAATCACTACACGTCCGCTTGAGCGACGATCCTGGCGCTGACCAACGGCGGCGCGCATTACGCTCCCCTGGTGGGAGAGCGGGGATAATAAAGTGGTCGGAAAAACATAGGCTTTGTAGTGGCAATTAGAAAACAGGGCCACCCACAGGAAGCCGTGGCAAAG